>NC_136733.1:14335803-15535803 GCF_936440315.1 Barbus barbus | reverse complement strand
AAAATATCTTAAATTGTGTTCCGAAGACGAACAAAGCTTTTACGGGTTTGGAACGACATGGAGGTAAGTGATTAATGACAACATTTTCATTTTGGGATGGAGTAACATCTGATGAAAAGCTTAATCTTAAAAAAATAACTTTTGAAATATTGCCATGGCTAAAAACTCAAATAGAATGTTATGTTTAAGAACTTTCATTTCTAAAACTGAAATTGAAATAAAAATTAATTTAAGCTAAATAGAAATGTTACCAAAACACTAACATAAATTAGAGATCACATAATATTACTAAAACAAACTAAAATATAAAAAAATAAAAGCAAATTCAAAATGATGATTAATTCTATAATATACATAAAAAGTATATAAAAAATACTAAAATAACGCTGGTGCAGAAAAGTGTCTGCAGATTCTGTCTGGGCCTAGTGACGGCTAATATGATGAGGCATATCACTGGCTAATGTGGGTCTGGAGGTGAGAGAGGCACAGAAGAAGCAAACTTACTGTCTTTTTGAGCCGCAGGACTGGTTGATGGGCCAGCAGTTGTTCGTCCCACTGGACTGGAGTGTTTAGGACCCCTGCCAGGGATCTTCAAGCCACTGGACTTTAGCATGTTCATTATGTCCACTGGAGAAACTTCAGGTTTTGCAGTTTATTAAGGGTTTTTTTCGAGGCACTAAATGTGAGGATGGCGGATATCCCTCTCCATTCTACCTGCGGGACTGAAGACAACCATCATGAGCATTTGAAACACACAGATAAATCCCATTGACTGGATGCAATTTGCTACATGAATGGCCCATGCCAGTTCATAAACAGGATACTGGCTGTGCCACAGCATCAATAATGTAATGCTTCAGGGCAAAGAAATACACAAAACCCACATTTGATCGTTTGGATGAGGCTGAAACAATGTAATCGACACCGATAGACTGAGAATGCGTTGTTTTGCCAATGAGTGATAAATCACTAATAAATCACGGTCATACGCGGTTTTCTAGCATATCTGTGAAATGAAAGCCATTATCCACTGAGGTCGGCAGTTTCGATATGCTGTCATCACAGCTACCTTCCAAACCCTAAATTTACTCCGTTAAAAACTCACTACCCGAATTTCACTTCAACGACAAATGCCTGCAGCATAAAAGCGTATAATATATGCTAAAAGAGACGGAAGTTTAGTCTGCTGGCTCATTTCTGCGCCGTAGACTCTGCCGCTCTATTGTTTTGGCTCTTCACTGCGGCGTGCTCGCGACCGTCTTCACACGCCCCTGTCAAGCGACAGAAAGCCCATCCGCTCTCACAAACAGCACGATTACCTTATGAAGTCCAAATCCTGTGAATTATAAAGAAGTCGGCTCCGGCGAACTTCAGACGGTCTGTGCAGGGATGGCTCAGTCGGCTTGAGATTTGTCAGCGTCTGCCACTCCCTTTGCTCCCGCTCCCACACGGATGCGAAAAATATGGATGCTGAGCTAAAGCTGGCAGTGAGAGTGGGACAGGATGCGAGGCTCACAGACACCGGCACATTTTAGGAAAGCTCTTTCACACACAGATGCCTAGAAATGTCCCGAAAGTGTGTCAGTGGTGAGCAAATGGTCGCTGAATAGATGAGGGTCATTAAGCAGGAGGGGTAAAAGACTTCAGGCAGGGGGGCCGCTTTAGCGATGTCCGATTCGTGAATCGTTCATGAGTCGAATCTTTTCTATGAATCGGGTGAAAATGAAAAGTGGTGTTTACGAATCACACTCATTTCGTCCGAACAATTCGGACATGCCGATTCGAAAAGAATCTACTTGAGTCATAGCAGCGGTAAAACAATGGAAATATGTTTATACGGCAGTTTCACAAGCAAACATACGAACCAGGGCTGATTTAAATAAGTTAATTTTGTCACTTGATTTTATAAACTGAATCTTGGCTGCAGTAAATTGAACATTGAGACGAAATTACTGTTACACTCATTGCAATCAAACTTAATTGACAACATTAGACATAAATAATCCTTCATGGCTTGAACGATTTAGAGCATGTAGCCTACTAGCATACATGTACTTTAATAGAATATACCATGACGAATAATTAGTACTGAATCACGTTTAACCGGTTCTTTGAACATAAGGTTCAAAAGAACCGATTCTCACGGAACGAGTCGGACTTCATTACTACAGTTTTACGCAGTTTAGCCTCCTATCATAGCAAGCATGGGGGAGGCTGTTATCCATACGTTAAAGACTGGGCTGCTTTATAAAAATAATTTAGCCATATAATTGATACACCTTTTACATAGCCTACTTTTCTTTACCACTGAATAATGACATTTTTACACAAATACAATTAATGAAAGAAACATGGGCATCCTGGACGGAAACTCAACAAACAAGTCCAGCTGCTGTGGAAATTATGTATTTCCGGTCATGGATTCAATTATTTAATAAAGACCACTTATCCACAAAAAAAGTAATGACATCTTCAGATTCTTAAAATGAAATCAAAATGATAAAAATAAAAAAACATGCAAATTACAAAAGGTGTAACCGAGAAGGAAAGATCTTTTACTTCATTTTCATGCCTTTTTTATTGATTTGTGCATGAATACAATTCCACAAACATGATCATGATGAGCCATGAGGAAATTAAAGCATGCTTAAAATACCTTTAAAATAATTAAGGAATGTTTCAGAAAAGTAGAACCTTGTTGAATTTAATGAAGATTCTGCCATATTACTAAAAGTAAAAATGTGAAAATTATTAGCTAGTCGGTTAATAAGCTAAATTCCTCATAACAAAAAAACAAAACATCAACTGACTCCTTGCATGCTGTCTTCCCATTTCAAAATAAACATAGTTATTATTCTGTTATTATTCTTATCCTCATGCACAACAAAATGCTCTTTAGCATGTGAAATAGTATGCCTGTCTTTAATAGCACAGAAGGTGGTGCCTCAAAAGAAAACACAGAGAGAGGAAAACAGACCGAGAGAGGTGGAGAGAAAGTGGAAATAACAGAGGGCTGGTCATGTTTCAGATGACTACTGAAGAGAAAACAGGAAGCACATTCTTTCTTGTAAACATAAGGCACCACTTTAACTGACTCTTTAATAACAGGAGCTGTAAATGTCAAATTCCCAAAACTCAGATAATAACACACTCAAAACAATAACAAAGCGGTCACTGGGGCAATACCCTAGGTACAACAGCTAAAATATAAATCTGTACACCTTATTTACGCCTAAACGGTACATATAAGTACTTTAAAGATGCATTTTAGTTAAAAGGACAAATTTAGAACATGAAGTGTACATTACTTTTTGAAAGGGTACAGCACCAATGACAGGTTTGTACCTTTTTTTCTGAGAATGTAAGAACAAATAATGAATGGAATAAATTAGGATGCACAACTGAATAATTAAAAAAATACAAAAGAGAAAGAAAGAAAGAAAGAAAAAAAGAGTGGTCCAAACGTCTTATTGAATAATATACTCAATTCATAATCTATATTGCCCACATACTGTCACCTGATTTGGTCATATTCAGTGAATATGTTTAACAAATAATTGTTGATATGCCATAAAAATACATCCAGTTTTATTTCCAAAACAGAGTGCCAAAGCTATAAGCGCAAAACTTTCTTCCACGGAATGCAAATTAGATGTTTTTGCAGAATGGCTTACAACACAGTTTTTATATGACTTTAGGCATTGTATAAGAGTAGCATGGAGATTCTGGAAAATATCTTGTTTTGTATGGAAGAAGGAAAATCATACATTAAACATTAGGGCGAATAAATGATGACAGAATTGTTTTGTCCCCTTGAGACAAATTAAATATTGTGAATATAATTGCAAGTTAAATTATAGTCAAGGGATAAAACAAACTTTTTAAACCTCAAAAAGTCTGAAATAATCCTCTTATAATTTTACAGTTATGTTAATGCAGGCTGTTCTCAAGAGATTTGTGTAGTGCACATAATATTTACTAAAAGGTAGTAAATTGAAGCCATAATTAAATATGGCTGCAGAGGAAATTAAAACACCATCCAGAGACGTTCTTGATATCTTCTGGAAGCTTATAGAATTAGTTTTGTGTTCATAAGCACTGCTGTACTGCAAATGAGGCCTGAATTCACATTATCAACAAGGAACACTATAATGCCACCTAGTGGAGAAATACCAAACATCACCACCTTTCAGGAAAAAAGTAATGTTCCACATTTAAAAATGACAGGAATACACTGTTTTTGTGAAATGCACAATGCATACTTTTTTACAGTTCATATCATAAAAAGACAACATCAAAACATAACACATAGACAAGGCATTGAGACAGCAGGAATGGCAGCTTTACATGGTATTTAAGAAAAAACTAATTCACCTCTTGCCATCAACCTACAGAATAATACAAAAAAAATGAATTAAAATCTATATAAACATTGTAATAAAACTGATTTAATGAAAAATTACACAGTGGAAGAGCTGGCATGCCTATCCACGGTGCTTTGTAAAGTCAAAAGCACGTTAAAGAAGGAAGGATAATGTTAACGCATTAGTTAATGTTGAAAATCAATAAAGTTAAAACAAATTTGTTTTAATGCATGTAAAAGCTGCAGAAATGCCAACAAAACAGTTTTTGAATTAGCAACCCACTTGAATCATTGCGGTAAAGAAACACTGTCCTTAATACCAAATATTTAGCAAATACACCACGACTATCCTTTAATAAAGGGATTGTGATCTCAGCCCTCTAAATATCCATCTATCCATCAAGAATCGGTTCAAAAGTTCAAGAATACAAGAACAAATCCAACTTACAGTACAGCATTTCTTTTCTCGTCAAATAATAGCAGGTTTGAAGCCTGCGTATGAGCTCAGTGACTGAATAACACAGTGACTTACAGTATGAAATGCAACCAGTTAAAAAGTCCTTTTGTTTATGTTTACGTTTTTAATTCCAAGAAAACATTTTTATTCTTTGATCTTTCCTCCTCTTCCACCGCGGCATGTGCATCATGTAGGTCTTGGAGAATACTGAAGAGCTTTGATATTCCATCTACTTTCTTCTTGTCTGTAAGATAAAAACAGTCCTTTATTTATGAGAAGCTTCCATATGCCAGAGAACAAAGGGTACATGTGAGTGGTGTTTTAACATGGACACTAATCATTAAATAAAATGTGAAGAAGAAAGCAGTGTGGTTTTAGCATTATTTATGTATTATTATAGTATTTATTGATATTTACAATTAGCTTTTATTTTTATATTTTCAGGATTTTAGTACTTTTGTTGTGAGCTTTTGTCATTTTTATTATTTTTTTTTATATTTCTATTTAGCTTAAATTTTATTTATTTTGGTTTAAGTCATTTTAACACTTAAGGGTGACATATCATGAAAATCTGACTTTTTCCATATTTAAGTGCTTTAGTCGGGTCCCCGGGGCATCTACCAACCAGGAAACGTGAAAAAGATTAACCTAGTAAATTATTATAATGGACTGTCTATGTACTCATATCACATCAGAAAGGCATTTATTTTCAATAAAAATGAAGAAAATAATCAACAAGTTGAAAAAGTACTGGCTAGGGTTAGGGAGTGTAGGGAGGTTTTTTCCGTCACAATAAGGTGGCATCCCTTTAATAAGTTGAATTAAAATTATAATTTACTCTCAATACATTATTATTGCATACTGTTTTATAATGTACCACAATACTGAGGTGCAGATTGTTACAGTCCCTGGTATAAAAGTCGAGGGACACATAACATAATAGACGGACAGCAGCCAATAATTGCCACTATTTGCATTAAGTAGTACACAGTAAATTACATAACAATCCTGCCATTTTGCACTTTGAGTAAACAGCATCTATCGCTAAGAAAATGCTATGCTATTTTAACAGTGTAAACAGTGTAAATTACGGTGGCCGAGAGAGCTCAACGCTCTGCAACTTCAGAAAACACATGCAAATAGAAAAAGCACCAGAGAGTCACATGATGTGCTTATGAACCTAGTCGCACTAGAGTAGAGCTCTGCACGTTTGGCCTCTTTTTGCAGTTTTTTTTTGTTTTGTTTTAAGTTTTATTCATTGGTGGTGCTTTACCTGATGGCATACATTCTTAAACATCAGGAGTTGTTTCCGTCGGCTTCTCCAATTAAGAAGAAATCCAAGCCACCGACCGCGAGCGATATGATGGACAAGATGGCGAACACTGTTACACACTTTGAGGACATTCTAAGAACCGAGTTCGCTTCTCACATGTCAGTTGTTCAGTCGCTATGCTCTAAACTGGATCTTCTTACAGGGGAGATGAGAGAACGAAAGAAAGTCATCGCAGATGACAATAGAAGCGTTGCCGCGCTCGAGCAACAGGTTGTGGACTTACAGGATTGCAATAGGCGCAGCATTCTGCATCTGGTTGGATTGTCTGAAGGTTCTGAGAAGGATGACCCTATGGGCTTTTTGAAAAGATCGCTACCGACGTGGCTCCCGTCTCTGGCGGGCAAAGAGATTGAAGTGGAGCGAGCGCATCAGATTGTGCTAAACCACGGGTTTTCATCTTTAAACTGCTGCGGTACACGGACAGGGAACTCATTCTGTGGGCCGCCAGACTTCATGCCCCGGTGAAAACTTCCGACGGAGCAACGCTGTCTTTCTTTCCAGATTTTTCTCCGGTCACCGCAAAAAGAAGAAGTGCATTTGCGTCAATTAGGAAGGAGATGAGAGATGCTGGCATCCAGAATTTTATCCTGCAACGCTGAAGGTCATTCTCAATCAAGGTGAACCTAAAATGCTACCCTACCCAGAAGCAGCAAGAGTTTTTCTCAGATCCCATTCATCCACCAACTCTCAGTGAACTCCAGCTGGACATTTGCCGTCTAATCGGAGAAGAGATGCTCTAAATGGTTAGGTGACTGGGTCTTTCACCGTTCACTTTAATGTTCACTTCTTAATTTACAGTTCATTGTGCATACAGTATCGCTTACTGATTATGATATTTTATTTGTTTATCTCTCTTTTCTTTCTATCTTTTCTTTAATTTTTTTATTGATTTATTTTTTTTATTTTTTATTTTTAAATAGAAATACTACCTATAATATGTGACTATGGGGCCAAATGTTGGTGCTACAGTAATGTGCAGGGTTTTGTTGCCGCCACGGACCATATTAAGGGGTCCGGTCCAGGGCAGGTGTAATAATAAGTTTTATGAAGTAGTATCTCACTCATCTTCAAATACTAAAACCAAGGGTGTCCTAATATTGGTGCGGAGGACTTTAAATATTACTATTTTAGAGAAAGGTTGTGGTGCAGATGGTAGAATAACACATATAAAAACAATAGTGGATAATAGGAATATTGTATTTCTCTCAGTTTATGCCCCTTTATGTACTCCTGACCCTACTTTTTTCTCTGTTTTGTCAACCTATCTCTTGAAGTTTTCAGATTTTGAAATTGTATTGGGTGCAGATACGAATTCTGTAATGTCGCATATCCTAGATAGATCTGGACCAAAGGAATCACACTCTCAAGCTTTGTGTTCTGACAAACTTCGGCAATGTGTAACATCATCCTCGTTGCTGGTTAGTTGGTGTTTATTAAACCCTTCTGCTAAATCTTTCACTTTCTTTTCTGCTACTCATAAATCCTATTCATGAATTGACTATATTTTAATTTCTACTTCTTTATCTTCAGCTGTTTGTGATGCCGATATCTGTTCCTTATCTCTGTCATGATGGAAATTTGTGCAGATTATCTTTGATCCCTCGGCCATCTCGTGCCACTAGATGGCAATTTAACCCTAAATTGTTACAGGATGAAAATTTTTGCATCAATTTGCTGAGTTTATTGAAATTAACCAAGGTTCAGTGGATGATCCTCGAACACTTTGGAATGCAGTTAAAGGATTTATAAGGAATAACTCAATTTCATATGCCTCTTTCCTTCAGAAAAACCGACAAAAAAAGATAGTTGAACTGGAATAACAGCTCCAGAATCTGACTAGAGATAATCAGCGTTGTTTCTCAGACAATACACTCAATAAAATCAAGGCGGTTAGGTCCGAACTCAATTCATTACTGAGATCCAGGGCAGAATTCCTGATCCAAAGATCCAGGCAGAATTATTATTTTCAAGAGAGTAGACCAAGCCACCTTTCAGCCCTAAGATTACGCAACAGTGAAACGTTTGCTAATATTTCAGCAGTGAAATCCCAATATGGGCTCATTATGACAGACCCAAAAGACATTAATATCGCCTTTCAGTCTTTTTACTCTAACCTCTATACTTCTTCTGCTGATGGTGACCCTGACTCTTTTGCATCTTTTCTGTCCAACCTTGATTTACCTAGGCTGTCAGATTCAGATTAGGAATACCTGGCCGAACCGATCACTCTTCAGGAGCTGGAGTCAGCAATTCGATCTATGAACAAGGGGAAACCCCCAGGCATAGATGGCATTCCAATCGAATTGTATACTACTTTTTGGTCGGATTTAGGCCCCCTCGTGTTAGATATGATACATTTTTCAGTTGCTCAAGGCTCATTTCACCCATCTATTAACATAGCTGTTATTTCTCGCTTGTTAAAAAAAGATAAAGATCCGACTTTGTCAGTCCTTGTCTTGTGGTTCCCCTCCTCTCGTGCCCATATTTGGCCTTCCTGTTCCTGTCCTCGTTTGTCATCATTGTTTAATTAGTCCCTAGCCCTGTGTTTGATTAGTCCACACCTGTTCCTTATTTCCCTGTGTTCTTAAACCCTGTGTTTCCCTGCCTCTGTGTCCAGTCTGACCGTCAAACCCTTGTCTACAGTTGCTGTCTCCATGTTTCCTGTGAGTTCTAAGTTTGCCTTATTAAAAGCCTGTGTTCAAGAGAAGTTGCTCGCCTCTGCCTTTCCCTGCTCCCAGAGGGAGCGTGACAGAAGACTGGACCTACAACAACACTATGGCTGAAGACAGGCTTTGGTGTCTGCGGCAGGATGGTCGGGAGTTGGTAGAGTATGTAGAGGAGTTTCTTGAGCTTTCCAACGAGGTGAACTGGATTGACGCCTCGCTCGGTGTGTGTTTTCGGTTTGGGTTGGACAAAGATGTCATCAGCTGCGATATCCCCACGTCCAGTTTTTCCCTTATCGGGCTGATAAATTATGTCCTCAATGTACATGGCATTGATTTCGAAGTCGAAGAATGTCAAACCGATCTTCGTCCAACCCAACCCGAGAACAACCCGGCCTCACCAGCTCACCGCTCGCCAGGACCCTCCACATACCCTGCCAAATGTTCCGGCCACCCAACTCTTCCCAGCACTGCTGCTGTCCTCAGCCCAGAGCACCCCCGCAACCCTGCGCTTCAAGAGCGCCCTCCTGAGTTCCCGCTGGTTCCGTCCAGCCCTCCTGAGTTCCCGCTGGTTCCGTCCAGCCCTCCTGGGTTCCCGCTGGTTCCGTCCAGCCCTCCTGAGTTCCCGCTGGTTCCGTCCAGCCCTCCTGGGTTCCCGCTGGTTCCGTCCAGCCCTCCTGGGTTCCCGCTGGTTCCGTCCAGCCCTCCTGGGTTCCCGCTGGTTCCGTCCAGCCCTCCTGGGTTCCCGCTGGTTCCGTCCAGCCCTCCTGGGTTCCCGCTGGTTCCGTCCAGCCCTCCTGAGTTCCCGCTGGTTCCGTCCAGCCCTCCTGAGTTCCCGCTGGTTCCGTCCAGCCCTCCTGAGTTCCCGCTGGTTCCGTCCAGCCCTCCTGAGTTCCCGCTGGTTCCGTCCAGCCCTCCTGAGTTCCCGCTGGTTCCGTCCAGCCCTCCTGAGTTCCCGCTGGTTCCGTCCAGCCCCGCGCTGCAAGAGCGCCCCCAAGTGTCCGCGCTTCCCGAGCGCCCCCAAGTGTCCGCGCTTCCCGAGCGCCCCCCAGTGCCGGCTCCACGCACGTGCCCTCCCGTGCCGGCTCCACGCACGTGCCCTCCCGTGCCGGCTCCACGCACGTGCCCTCCCGTGCCGGCTCCACGCACGTGCCCTCCTGCATTTCCGCTGGTTCCATCCAGCCCCGCGCTGCAAGAGCGCCCCCAAGTGTCCGCGCTTCCCGAGCGCCCCCAAGTGTCCGCGCTTCCCGAGCGCCCCCAAGTGTCCGCGCTTCCCGAGCGCCCCCCCAGTGCCGGCTCCACGCACGTGCCCTCCCGTGCCGGCTCCACGCACGTGCCCTCCCGTGCCGGCTCCTCGCACGTGCCCTCCCGTGCCGGCTCCACGCACGTGCCCTCCTGCATTTCCGCTGGTTCCATCCAGCCCCGCGCTGCAAGAGCGCCCGACAGAGTCCGCGCTGCAAGAGCGCCCGACAGAGTCCGCGCTGCAAGAGCGCCCGACAGAGTCCGCGCTGCAAGAGCGCCCGACAGAGTCCGCGCTGCAAGAGCGCCCGACAGAGTCCGCGCTGCAAGAGCGCCCGACAGAGTCCGCTCCTCTGTGGCTCCCAGGGGGGAGCTTCCCCAAGAAAATTTTGGGGGGGGGTAAGAGGGTCACAGCCTGTGTGGCCGGGCCAAGGGCCAAGGCCACACGACCCGAAAAAAATAGGCCGTGGCTTCCCGAGTCTCCAGATCCGCCATGGCCTCCCGGATCCCCTGACCCGCCCTGGCCTCCCGGGTCCCCTGACCCGCCCTGGCCTCCCGAGTCCCCTGACCCGCCCTGGCCTCCCGAGTCCCCTGACCCGCCCTGGCCTCCCGAGTCTCCAGATCCGCCATGGCCTCCCGAGTCTCCTGACCCGCCATGGCCCATGGAACGGGCACCGCCCTGGAGGCCTCCAGAGCGCCCACCCCCCCTCCCCATTGGATGGTGTTAGGCGTGAGGACACGCCTTCCGGAGGGGGGCGTAATGTCAGTCCTTGTCTTGTGGTTCCCCTCCTCTCGTGCCCATATTTGGCCTTCCTGTTCCTGTCCTCGTTTGTCATCATTGTTTAATTAGTCCCTAGCCCTGTGTTTGATTAGTCCACACCTGTTCCTTATTTCCCTGTGTTCTTAAACCCTGTGTTTCCCTGCCTCTGTGTCCAGTCTGACCGTCAAACCCTTGTCTACAGTTGCTGTCTCCATGTTTCCTGTGAGTTCTAAGTTTGCCTTATTAAAAGCCTGTGTTCAAGAGAAGTTGCTCGCCTCTGCCTTTCCCTGCTCCCAGAGGGAGCGTGACAGACTTCCTGTTCCAGTTACCGGCCACTTTCTTTGATAGGGACTGATGTTAAATTATATGCTAAAGTACTATCTCATCGTCTAGAGAAATTTATGAATAGACTAGTTCATCATGACCAAACAGGATTCATTAAATCTCACTCAGCTTCGGATAACTTACACAGGTTATATCGTATTATTAATTCAAATAATAGTTTGTCCTCCCCTTGCACAGTATTATCTCTAGATGCGATGAAAGCTTTCGACCAGCTAGAATGGAACTATTTATGGGCGGTTCTACAGCATCTGGGTCTAGGATCGAGTTTCATAAATATGATAAAAGTTCTGTATGCCAATCCAGCAGCCACTGTTCTCACAGGTGCTGTTCACTCTAACCCATTCTTTATACATCGAGGTACTCGTCAGGGTTGCCCGCTGTCTCCTCTGTTATTTGCCCTATCCTTGGAACTCTTAGCTCAAGCGGTCCGACAATCTTAAACTATTTCTCCCATAAATATATGGAATACTCATCATCATATTTCTTTGTTTGCTGATGATATCTTATTGTTTTTGGAGAAGCCGTCACATTCTATTCCTCATGTACTGAATTTATTTGACCATTTTGGATCTCTCTCTGGGTTTAAAATTAATTAGAGTAAGTCATGTTTACTTCCTCTCAATTCTAAAATTGATTCCATGTCCCTTTCTATATCTATTCCATTGGTTCAAAACTTTAAGTACTTGGGGATAGATGTTTTTCCTTCCCTGCAGGAAATTGTCTCAAAAAACTATAATGGTATTCTAGCCAAAGTATCCTCAGATTTGGAAAATTAGTCTCATCTTCCTACTTCTTTTCAGGCCCGTATATCCGTGATTAAAATGAATGTTCTCCCATGTATTAATTTCTTTTCTTCCATGATTCCTCTCGCTCCATCGGCTGGCTACTGGAATAAACTAGATGCATGTGTCTCACGGTATATATGGGATGGGAAACGTCCTCGTATTAAACTGACTACCTTACAACGATGTAATTACATGGAGGTCTTTCTTTCCCTAATTTTAGACTGTATGCTCAAGCCTTTTCCATCCGCCCTTTATCAGTTTGGATTGATCCTGACGCTTCTGTGTCTTGGAGAGCAATTGAGGAATCTATTGTTTATCCGTATAAATTGAAGCATCTTGTGTTTTCGGGAGCTCCGCTTAGGCAGTGTAAATCTCGGTTTGATCCCATTGTAACCCACCTATTTTCGCCTATTTTCCACAATAATAACCTTTTGTCAGGCAGTACTCCATTTCATTGTCTGCAATGGACTCATAATAAAGTAAACACTCTGGGAGATATCTATAATTATAGTGGTTTAAAATCCTTCCAGAATCTTAAAACTCAATATAATCTGCCAGGCACCTCTTTTTTTATGTATTTGCGCATTAGATCGGCCCTGCGGGCATATGGGGTGCCTTGGAACCCTCAACTGCCTGTTCACCCTTTGCTCAAACTAATCCTTCCTTCTGAGGAATCTCCCTCCTCTGCTTCAGTCATCTATCTCTTTCTTCTTGACCATTCATACAAACCTTTATCTATTACTACTGTTTGGACTAAGGATCTTAATGAGGATGTGCATGTTTTATTTTCCGATCAGGTATGGGGTATGTTTAAATTGTCTTCTAAAAACCCTAATCACCAAATGATTCATTGGAAATTGCTGCATAGGGTTTACTTGACTCCAATGAATCATTTTTATATGAATCTGTCGTCTTCTCCTAAGTGTAATCTCTGTTCCCAAGGAGTTTTAGGCACGTTTTTGCTTTTTTGGGGGGGAGTGCCCCTCTCTTTCACCTTTTTGGACTCTCACAGGACCTATCATATTTGTTGGGTACTGAGATATGTTTGACTCTGTGCCATTTTTTCATGAATGACTTTTGGGACTTCACCTTGTCCGTCCAATAATGATCTTTATTGTTAGCTGCTCTCACAGCAGCAAAAAAATTGCTAGTCAACCGTTGGAATCCTCTTCACACAATGGACAGACGAACCTGGACGGTGTATTTGTTGGACATTATCTCAATGGAACTCTCTACTTCTCGTATGGATCTAACGTGAAAACTGTAAATTCATGGCATTCAGTTTTTAATGTTGTGTCTTCTTTTCTAAAATCTTTGTAAAAATTATTTTATTGTTATTTGTTAATCTATTAATATTAATTAATGTGTTTATTATTATTATTTATTTTATTTATTTATTTGTTGAGTCTACCAAGGGGTGGGATGCGTTGGGGTGGGTTTCAAATTTGTACAGCTGCTTTTTGTTTTGTACTACTGTTCCACAAAATAAAACTTAATAAACAGTTGTTAACAAAAAAAAAAAAAAAGAAAAAGCACCAGCAAATCAGGTGCTGCAAATGCTCACAACACAACCAAATACAGAATTTTATTTGCAGCGCGTTTCTTCGTTTGGTTGTGTTGTGAGTATTTGCAGTGCGTTTCTTTATTTGTTTGTGTTGTGAGCATTTGCAGCACGCGTGTTGTCAAATTGATGAAGTTGTTTTCTTAATTTGCAGGTGTTTTTTTTTCTATTTGCAGCGCGTTGAGCTCTCTCGGCCACCGAAGAAAATAGCATCTAATCGCTATTATGTTTATAAACAGCATGATTTCAGCGCGACAGACATGATAATCAAACCCAAACCAATGTTTTTTAGCAGAGTATCTGAGGTATCAGCTGTAAAGGCGCAGCCCTATTCTGTAAATGGGGGCGGGGAGCAGCAGTTCATTTGCATTTAAAGAGACATGCATGAAAATAGCATGTTTCTGCTTCCACTCAAAATAGCCATTTTCAAAATGATACAATAAATGATCTGTGGGGGTATTTTGAGCTTTTGAGCTGAAACTTCACAGACACATTCTGGGTACACCTGAGACTTATATTTCATCTTGTAAAAAGGGGCATAATAGGCCTCCTTTAAACTTATTGTCAAATGCAACATTTCTAATTTTCCATTTAAATTTTCTATCCAAAAATGTTTTATTTTATTTTATTTTATTTCAGCTTTGTTTAAAATACCTAAAATGTTTTTAATAGCTTTAGTTAATGATAACAATACAGAAAGAATGCAGGCTTGAAAACTTACCTCTTACTGAATCTGCCTCCTTAACTCCCTGCTGCTCTCTCAACTTATAATACTTATCTCTGCAAAGAAGTATAAGACATTTTTAGATGACCTGGCTTAAAGCTAATTGACATGGATTTTAGACAAGAATAGAAAGAATTACACATTGAACTGCATTCAATTTAATTTTTCAATTTAATAATTTTTAATTATTTTTGTATAGAATTATGTGTTTAATGTCAATCCTTTCAGCTGACATAAATTTATACACAGGCCCAGTATGTTAATGCTACATTACCGCATGGCATGCTGGACACTACGCAGATGTTGGTAGATGAGCTGAGCCTCCAGATCTGGGTCCAGTGGGTCATACCACTCCTGCAGAGTCACTCCATGTCTGGTTTTATCACAGCCTGGGTCTATGAACAAATCATTTGAATTTTTTTATTAAATATACTTTTAATCAACAAAGACACAATAAACTGATTAAAAAGTAATGGTAAAAGACATCTGTGACCATGGACCACAAAACCAGTCATAAGGGTCAATTTTTCAAAATAGGCTTTCCATTGATGTATGGTTTGTTAGGATAGGATAATACTGGCCTGAGATACAACTATTTGAAACTCTGGAATCTGAGGCTGAAAAATCACTTTTAAAGTTGTCCAAATGAAGTCCTTAGCGATGCATATTACTAATGAACAATTAAGTTTTAATATATTTATTTTCGGTTGGAAATTTACAAAATATCTTCATGGAACATGATCTTTACTTAATACCCTAATGATTTTTGGCATAAAAGGAAAATCGATCATTTTGACCCATACAATGTATTGTTGGCTATTGCTACAAATATACTCTTGCTACTTATGACTGGTTTTGTGGTCCAGGGTCACATTTATAATTTTATAAAAGATTTCCATTACAAATAAATATTGTTATTTTAAACTTTCTAATCACCAGAGAATCATCAAATAAAATCTACGACAGTTTCCACAAAAATATTAAGCAGCACAATTGTTCTCAACATTGATGATAGTAAGAAATGTTTCTTGAGCATCAAATTAGCATATTAGAATGATTTCTGAAGGTCCATGTTACACTGAAGACACTGAGAGGTGCTAAAAAAATTCAGCTTTACCATCACAGGAATGCATTAAAGAAAAGGGAAGTGGTGTGTGGCCAAGTATGGTGAGCCATACTCGGAATTTGTGCTCTGCATTTAACCCATCCAAGTGTACACACAGTAGTGAACATATACCCGGAGCAGTACATATTACAAATTCAAAACATATTAAAATGGGAAACATATATATATTAATAATTCTTATTAATAATAATACTAATAATAACAATATTACTTTTTTTTTTTTTTTACTTTGTTTTATCCAATAAAAGTATTTTTGGTGAGAATAAATCTTACCAATCCTCCAAAATGGTTGATCATCAATATTTGCAGTACCTGATTTCTCCTTCTGATGGCAGCAGCTCCATCTGTCTGCTTTATAGATGCCAGGATGATAGCAGCTCATAGTGTTTGTGTTGTGACTGCAGGCTTTCCTCAGAGCTGACAGCCAGTGATTCAACTCATTTACACTCTACAGCCACACAGAGAGACAAAGAGTATGTCAAAGATATTAGAAAAGGATAGTATCATCACAACTATGTTCCTTCTTAGAGAAAAATTATATATGTGAGGATTTCCAATCAGGTTTTGGACCATATCATAGTACTGAGACTGCTATCATTAGAGTTACAAACGACCTGCTTTTATCATCTGATCATGGTTGTATCTCTCTATTAGTGTTACTGGATCTTAGCGCCGCGTTTGACACTATCGACCACAACATTCTTTTAAATAGATTATAAAATTATTTTGGCATTGGATGAAGTGTACTGGCATGGTTCAACTCGTACTTATCTGACCGCCATTAATTCGTGGCAGTAAATGAAGAGTTATCATACCAATCACAAGTGCAGTATGGAGTACCTCAAGGCTCAGTACTTGGCCCCTTACTTTTCACGCTTTACATGTTACCCTTGGGAGATATCATTAGGAAACATTTTAGCTTTCACTGTTATGCTGATGATACTCAGCTCTATATTTCTTCGCGACCTGATGAAACTTACCAATTTGCAAAACTAACGGAATGTATAATTGATATCAAAAACTGGATGACAAGCAATTTCATACTGCTAAATTCTGAAAAAAACAGAGGTGTTAATTATTGGACCAAAACCTTTTACATGTAATAACCTAGATCACTGCCTAATACTTTATGGCTGCTCTGTAAATTCTTCGTCATCAGTTAGGAACCTAGGCGTACTTTTTTATAGCAATCTTTCCTTCGAAAAACATGTTTCTAGCATTTGTAAAACTGCATTTTTCCATCTTAAAAATATATCTAAATTACGACCTATACTCTCAATGTCAAATGCAGAAATATTAATTAATGCGTTCATGACCTCGAGGCTAGATTATTGTAATGCTTTATTGGGTGGTTGCTCTGCACCTTTAATAAACAAACTCCAGCTGGTTCAAAATGCAGCAGCTAGAGTTCTTATTAGAACCAGGAGGTATGATCACATTAGCCCGGTTCTGTCAACACTGCTCTGGCTCCCTATTAAACATTGTATACATTTTAAGATCTTGCTAATTACCTATAAAGCCCTGAATGGTTTGGCACCTCAGTATTTGAGTGAGCTCTTATCACACTATAGTCCTTCACGTCCTCTGCGATCTCAAAATTCTGGCTATTTGATAATACCTAGAATATCAAAATCAACTGCGGGCGGGAGATCTTTTTCCCATTTAGTGCCCAAACTCTGGAACAATCTACCTAACACTGTTCGGGAAACAGACACACTCTGTCAGTTTAAATCTAGATTAAAGACCCATCTCTTGAACCTGATTTACACTATCACATTTCTATCATTATAATCCGTTAAAGGATTGTTAGGCTGCATTAATTAGGTCAATCGGAACCAGGAACACTTCTCAGAACACCCAATGTACTTGTTACATCGTTAGAAGAATGGCATCTACGCTAATATTAGTCTGTTTCTTTCTTATTCTGAGGTCACCGTAGTCACCCAGATCCAGACTGTATCCAGATCAGATGGTCACTGCAGCCACCCGGATCCAGTCCGTATCCAGATCAGATGGTCACTGCAGCCACCCGGATCCAGTCCGTATCCAGATCAGATGGTGGATCAGCACCTAGAGATGACCTCTACAGCCCTGAACGTCAGCGGAGAAAACTAGATGAGCCTCAGAGACTGATCCCCAGTGAAGACCCTGTCTCCTAGACGGTCATCGGGACAAGACCACAGGAACCCGACGAGTCCTTTGCACAATCTGACTCTGCTTTAGCCTAGATTTAAACTGCTGATTTTGTCTGGCCAGAGGAGATTGACACTATTTCTACAAACTATTTCCCCATCTAAATACTGTAAAGCTGATATAAAGCCACCCAGCTTTATATCAAGCTGAGGTAAAGCTGCTTTGACAGAATTTGCATTGTTAAAAGTGTTATACAAATAATAGTGACTTGACTTGAAACAATGAGACATCAAATAAACCTTTTGAGGTTTTTCAGGGCCCATTCTTATAAGCTCACCAACAACAAACAAATATCTGAGTCAGTGTCTATGAATAGCCACATTCTCGATTTATTTGGGAATGCAGTGCAACACTAACTTTGCAGTCGAGGTACAGGGTCTCCTGCAGGCCAGAATCTTCACTTGAGATAATCTGCATGACGTTGGCACTGCCGAAGCACTTCTCCTCCACCTTCTCTACCGCCCGGATCTTTGGCAGCGAAATAGACGAGCTCTTCTGCAGATTCAGAGAACGGAGTCTACTTAATTTAACTTGCATACTCTGTACTGTATATTGTGTTTCTATAGACAATTTCAGTCACTTTTAGACCCCCCCCCCCCCATATTTAATCTCAGGTATGCTCCTACACTGTAACCAGGTAGGCTAGAATGGAAATAATGGAAATAATGCTGAATATTTGAGGGACATTATTAATTTGTACTAAATTCATATGAAATATTTTAAAATAATATTGAAATAGATTATTTCATGATTATTATTGTTATTATCATTTTAGTTAATTGAAATAAAGCTGAAGGAACGTAAAATATAAATATTAGATGAAAAATGGAATGCATTCATTAAATTTAGATTTATATTGTATTTTATATTATATAAATACTACCTTTGGACCTCACTGAAATAAGTTTGAGGGGAAGCAAATAAATAAACCGGAAATAAATCAAAACTGTACTGTAACTGTAAAGAAATAAATTAAATATAAAAATAGTAATGACAAAAGCAACAAAATTACAAAAAAAATGAAACTAAAATTCAAATAAAAAGTTTGAAAGTACAAAATAAATGCTAATTCTAAATATCAATAAAATTATAAGAACATAAATATAGTAAAATAATAGTAGTGTAGAATGTAATAGTTTTAAAAATTTAATAATAAAATAATATTTCATTGTTATAATGGATTTTATTATTTTAGGATCAGACCTATACATAAACGTTATTTGTAAGTAAAATAAAAATGAGTCAGGAGTAATGTTGAACTCATAATAATGAATATTTTGCTACTCACTTTCGAGTGTTGCGTCCGCGAGTACGACAGAGTGTCTTTACTGAGCGTGACATAGTACTTCTTAAAGGGTGATGTCATGGGCATGCACTTGTCCTTGGTCCTGTGGAGGAAGAGGAAGCCTTCTTTCTCCATAGTGCCACACTGGAGACTCATTCGTGTCTGAAGCTCAAGATCTGTTATAAAAATAAAGCAAACAAGAAAGAGAGTAAAATTAGGGTCTTGACTGTCAGCTCCATCTCTTAAGGGTCTGTTCATTTTTGGATGAGCTACACAATTAAACCTGTAGCTCCAACTAGAAAATTAAAAAGGATAAAAAATGGAGCTTAATTATCTAAAGATTGATCAGATATGACAGGTATGAATGAGTCTCAAGCCAAGCACCGGGATCCACTAAATTTTTCTTCTAATGATTAATTTAGCGCAGCTCACCTTCTGACTCATGGCAGTTGACCAGTTTAGTGATGAAGTCTTTGAGCTGGGTGATGCCTTGCTGTATGGCTGGCTGCAAGCAGACCATCCATGGCTCTTTAGAACAGCATGCAAGAGTGTCCATATTCCCAATGGTCTGCACGGCCTGAGGAAACACACGAGGCAGTCACAATGACGTAAGATGGAATATGTTAACCGTAATGAGCTCTATGAATGTTCTGAGGTCATAATCCGTGACTATAATGTGACCTAAATAGTGGATGTTATTGCAGAAGTGAGTGCAACATGTATCCTTCATTTACTGAAAGGATCTGAGCTTGATTTGTGTTATATTAAAGTGATATAAAAGCAGGACAATGTGACTATGTAGATATGTTACTGTAGATATGCATAGATATATAAAAGAATCATACTTTGGCAAGTAGCAGAAGTGTGCGGCTGGTACGGGCATCAGCATGTTTCTCTCGCAGGTGAAATAGTTTTGGAGACATAATGGCAGGTGAGATGAACCGCAGGCACAGGAAGCTGGTCACAGCAATGAACTTCACCTTCTGAGGAAACATATACAAACAGGTCATGAAAGTAGCTTAAATATATTAATAGGCTATATACTTTTTTATATACCTTTTTAAACGTATGTGTGATATTTCATGTCAAATCTTTGAATTTATTCAATAAATTATATTAGAATATTAATACACTACAGGGATGGTACAATCAATTGAAATCAGTATTAACAAAATTCATCTTTGCACTGCATTAAAGCAGTATTCTGCTATTACAATCTCATGATTTATGTTTAATAATAAAAATATACTATTTTAAATAAAATATGAAATAATTGAAAAACTGAAATGATTCTTTTAAATTTGAAACTAAAACCACCAGTAGGTGGTGGTCTTAATGAGTGGGCCATTGAATAAATTTAGCTGACCGTTCAGCTAGTTTATTCAGAAGCGAAGCAACTGACTGTCTTTATGAGTGACTCGTTGAATTAGTCAACCGATTCATCCAAAAACGATCAGCTATGGCTTTGTCTGGAACTATTTTTGTTGGCGATATAGAGCAAAACAGACAGTATTGTGTTAAAAATGCAAGGCACTGAATGTTAACCTTGCTTATTGAACGGTTTTATAAAAGCACTATTACATTTGTAATTTTATATATAATGGCAAAATTTGTGGTATTGTCATTTTCCTCCCAATCCCCTAATAAATGTACCCCTACATTCAACATAATTACTTAATTGATTACTTAGCCAAAAAACTATCTGTATTGTATAAAGCACTATAGATATAAAGATGCTTTACAGGTTTGTAACAACATGAGGATGCGCAAATGATGACAAAAAATTCATGTTTGTGTGAACTATCCTTTAATGTGTTTTAATGGTACTGTGACGAATTATGAACTGTGTTACAGGTACAAAATAGTCAAAGTAGTCCACCCATAAATCTGCATTATATTCTAGTAAGGCCTGTCATCAGTGTAAGTCTATGGAATTTTTAAGTATCGTTTTTGAAAATGAATGTGACTGACCCGGTACTCTGGGTCGGGGAAGCGCTCCTGAACTCGGAGGTAGAGTTGATGGAAAACCTGGCAGATGAGCAGGGGGCAGTAGGAGGCTGACTGCAGGATGGAGGTGAGAAGCTCAGACAGGTACGACTGCAGGAGGCTGGAGCTCTGCTGAATAATATCAGACTCAGTCTGCTGACGGTGCAAACCTGCACACCTATTATAACAAAAGACCCAGGAAAAATTGACCTTAAATGACCTTTACAAACCATAAAAAAGATAAATGAAAAAAAAAATGTTGTCTCACCCTGCCTCTTTCAGTTCTACTTTACTTGGGTCCAATTCTACATATTTCTTTTCTTCAAAGATTCGGTTTATTATCGGGCCCAGAAGCCTGTGCAGATATTGCATCCCAGCCACCTGCCATGAGAGAACCAAGACTAAGGTGCCTTTGTGTAATATTGCCTATAACCACATTATGAAAACTGCTGGAATAAAACAAAACAGCAGGAGGATTAATCTGGAATAGATCTGCAACACAGCAAAAAAATGCTTAATTTACCAAGAAATCCAAATTAACACAGTATTTACAGATTCATGTGTGTCTTTACAATCTTTTCTCAAAATGTGGGCAATTCTTAGCTACAATAAACGTCAATGAGGATCAGACTTCATGCTGCAAGGTCAAAAGTCTGGATTTCATATCCAATGTAAATCAGTTTAAATATTTCAGCATAATTTTATCACATTTGACACATATTAGGGTGATCAGACTTCCTTGTTTTGGGGACAGTCCTGGTTTTTGATACATAACATGGCTTGAACAGGAAGTGGGACTGTTTTGCACACCATTTTAAACATTCCCGAAAGTTCAAAATAATAAGCATAATTAGGGGTAGTAAAGATTAATTTCCAAAAGCACAAACATTAAACAACATTTGAAAAGTTTAAAAAAGTTGTAATTACTGTATACAGTAAATTCACAATTTAATAAAAATATAATACAATTAAAAAATGTTAGTGACATTTTTTGCTGAATTTTATATTTTTGTTGAACTAGTTATGGTCAGTTTGATCCACAAAAATTATAATAATTATTATTAATAATAATAGTGAAACCACAACAATCGAAAAACAAAAAATATTGTTCATATTTTTTAATTCATAGATCATATCAAATTCAACAAAATTCTGTTATATTTTTTTTTTACCACTGAACTAGGATTTTCATGGTTTACGAAATCATGTGGATTATATTATATAAGCATAGTTACCTTCAAAAATGATTCCATAGACTTGGATGCTAATGAATTACTGCGGAATAGTGTGTTGGGTTCAGCTGAAGAAAAACAAAGAAAATCATAGCATCAATAGCATGACAGTGTACATAGGATTTAGAATGCTCGTAACAGTAAGGGTGCTATACAAAATAAACAGGCAATTCACACGTATATGTTTCGTGTTTGTTTGCTTACTAGTCTTCTCCAGCTCCAGTTTGAACAGAACATCCAAGAACTCCTTGACAAGCCCTTGACCCAAAAACAGCTTCACTAGATTATTAGCTACTTCCTGTCTACTCTCTGCTGTAGTGGTCTCATCAATCAGCATGATGAAATCAGGCCAGTTGCCCTACAATTAACACAGTCATTTCAGTCACAAATGAGGTTATGCTTAAAATTAACTTAAGATATACACAATGCAACACTGTGAGCTAAAACCATAACCCATTAACTCCATTAACTGCATTTTTGGGTGACCTGTCCCTTTAACTTGAGCAGGCACGAATAAAGCAATCATCACATGCATACAAATGAGATCAGATAACAACGAGTGCCACATTTTGCAATCCATACACCAAATTATGTCTTGTTATCTTGTTACGAGGAATATGCCATGTGAATTTAAGAGGTAATGCAAGGCAAATTTCCTGAGATAAGGTTCAGTCCAAATGGCATCAGACTCACGTTGAGCTGAGAGCCGACCGACTGGCTGAGTAGCTCTGTGAGTGGCTTGTAATGGCTGGATGGCAACACAACCTCGTCTCGAAGCCGTAGCTGCAGACGCAGAGAGCCCAGAGTTCCTCTAGGAGAGAATGAGAAATATACTAAATTAGGTTACTGACATATAGCTGCTTCTCTTTTTGGATTATAATGTGATTTTAATGTTTGAGTAAAAATATCATTAACCTTTAGTTTCACCTAAGACAACATTCTGTGAGGGCTTACTCATAATGGAAAAACACAGTGAAACCTTTCCAGGAAGTAAAACTCAGCATGGCAGAAAAACACTATTACCCAGAATGACCCCATTAAGGACACTGCTCTGTTCAGTGATACATAAAAAAGCCAAACAGTAAATGTTATTACTGTGAATGTGGGTGGCTGTGTTTTCTTGCTCTATCACGATGGAACAGAAAATGAGGACACAGTAGCAGCCCAACTGAAAAACACAATATTGCGGCAAGCATTTGAAGACAATTTGGCTTTAGAAATGTATGTTTCACACTAAAGTAAAAATGGCACTCGGTTTATGCAAACCGCAGACGCACGATCCTCAAAACAAGCTTGCAAACCTACTGCCCACGTAGGTGACATAAAAACTCATAAATGACCATTTTGAAACACTTCATAAGCAGAACACTGCAAACCACATAAAAGACATGAGTCTCATTTAATTTAAGTAATTTAATATATTATTTCAACCATGACAACTCTCATGATAAGTTTTAGCATGTTAGTGGATATGTCCTCACTGCCTAAATCTGCTACACACACTGCTGTAAAGCAAATGAACTGATACACAGACATGCTGCTGTGAAAATGTAAGATATGCTGATGCATGAATAGGCATATATAAATCCCATTTAGATCTAGACAGGTGGAGCTAGGGGAGGTGGAGGGTTTCAGAGGAACTCTGAAGCACTGCAGGACCAGCTTACAGTGAATACTGAACAAGACTATTTAAATATTAAACAAGGAATCTCATTGGCTGCATAATCAGCAGAGGCCAATCAGCTTGTGCCATGTATATTAAATAATCTGATCATCTGAATTTTGATTGCTTCTTATGTCCTCATTTGTAAGTCGCTTTGGATAAAAGCGTCTGCTAAATGACTAAATAAATAAATAATCTAATTGCTATGCTTGCGAAGGACCTATGAGCCTGCACCATCTAGAGCCTCATGACTGAACTAGATATTTGAACTATTTTATGAATACCAATAATATGCTTATTGAAACAATTATTAATAGCTCTGATTTAGCAATAAAAGGGAATATTATGTTAAAAAGAGTATTTATAATTAACGTTTTGCTTGTCTCATCCAAATTCTTGGAATTCTTTTCTATGCTGTATTAAGAAGTTATTTCAGAAAGCGCCATAATTAAAAAGATAGTTCATCCAAAAATGTAAATATACATTTTTGGGTGAACTATCCTTTTAAGCTGTCTAAATGTTTGAACATTTTTATAGGCCTATGATGACTTAATATACTGCCTCCGCACAGCACACAAGGTTTCAGTCTGTTGAGCATCAGCGTTTTGTTTTCACACCAAACAAGCAGAAACTGACGCTGTGTTTCTTCAACCACAGTTATCTGTATTTTGAAAAGCATAATTAGTGCTTTCATAGTGTAAATGGTATTCTGACCTAGTTTCTCTTTGATTGTGACCTTTTTTCTCTTACATGCTCTACATGTAGAACTCACAAACCACAAGGAAGTTTGCAAGAGTTGCACCTGCTTAATTGGCAAAGGGTTCAAGGTACAAGAGGGGACAATTGAGAATCTCATAGGCCCTGGAAAAAGGGATCTACTAAGATCCAATCTGTTATAGTCTCCTCTTGTCCATGAAATCAAGATACTGAATATGAGCAAATTACTCAAAACTTAAAAGAATGGTTTACCTTTAAAGGGATAGTTCACCCAGGGAAAAAACATATATTATGTCATTATTTGACATGAATTCCCATAGTATTCTCCATTTCCATTTGGGTAAACTATCCCTTTAAAGGGAGAAACAGAAGAAGCAACAGATTTTTTACTTCTGTATTGTAACGCACAGCTTATTGCAATGGATTATCATATTGATTCATAAAACACTCCTGGAATTATGGACTGGAATTATCTAACTTTCTTTCTTTCTTTCTTTCTTGGCTACACTTTATTTCAGTAGTCCACTTTAGACATTCTACTAACTATAAGTAACTTTGTAACTACATGTCAACTACATGTCAACTACGTCTCATTAATTTGCAACTACATGTCTACTAACTCTCAGTAGAGTAGGTTTAGTGTTAGTAGAATAAGTTGACATATACTTGCAAAGTTTCTAATACTCAGTATGTTGTATGTTGTGGACCCATCAAAATAAAGTGTTAGAAGATATTAAACAGTCTACTAATACTCTTATGATTGCTAGTTGACATGTAGTTGCAAAGTTACTTCCTTTTAGTAGAATGTCTAAAGTGGACTATCAAAATAAAGTGTTACCTCTTTCTTTCTTTCTTTTCTATTCATTTATTTATTTATATATTTATGCATTCTTAGAAAGGTTAAGAAAAATAGATTTGTCATTATATGACCCTTTTAAAGCTTTATTTTTCCAAATAGCATTAATATTTTGTAACTTGCACATGCAGTCACTCCATACACCACATGCTCTCTCACTGTAAAGATGGGTAATACTCAAGGGAAGGTGGGAATTGGAAGAGAATATGTGTGTGTGGCGAGTGCCGCCATAACAGCCAGTCACTGAACAGCAGGCAACAGATGGTAGGCCGTCAAAAAATCCAATCAGGAAGACGGTGGTGAGGGAGTGAAAAGAGAAGAAAGAGAAAATAAACAAAAACAACAACAGCTTGATTTGTTCACTGAGATGAGTGCGGATCACCCAAGGGGAGCCAGAGATTATAGGAGCTTAATGGGAAACTTTTCATCAGGATGACATCAGAATGAGTAAAAGAAAAAAAAACATCCCAAAGAAAAAACACAAATAAAGTCAGGGACATCCTCATGCTTCATGAAATATAAAAATAAGTTAATAACAATATCTTAGATGATGCATATATACATATATAGGGCCATGATGACTCAGAGATGATTATCAAACAATGCTTTTTTGTTATTGCATGTGGGGAAAAAAAACCTACAGTCAAATAATCCTTTGTTCAGGATTGGCTGTGACATTTTAATTCCCATCTTGTTTTTTTAAATCTGGTCAGAGTAGAAAAACGTAAAAACCTGTTTAGATGGAACAGACGGTTGTACATCAGCATATTCAAAGCAGCCTAAATCTGCCAATTTTGAAAACAAAATTGTGATAAGATATTTTATAATATAGTTTAACATTCTTAAAATATAGCTATGTTTAAAACCAGCTTTTTGGTTTACCAAGGAACTATCGATATCAATTTAATATACAGCAGTCATTTCAATGTTCTTGAGTCTTCTATATTAAATAGTTAATGTAAAGTTTACAGACATAAATTACCATTAAAATATTGATTTTACTGAGGTATGTGAGTTGAATACTTTTATTCAGCAAAGATGCTTTAAATTGTACAACTGCACAACTGATAATAATAAGAAATGTTCCTTGAACAGCAAATCAGTATAGAATGACTTCTGGAGGATCATGTGACACTGAAGACTGGAGAAATGATGCTAAAAATTTGGATTTGAAATCACAGGAATAATATACATGTTAAAATAAAATAGAAAACAAGTATTTTGAAATTATAATAATATTTCACAATATTACTGTTTTTAATGTACTTTAGTCAAATAAATGCAGCCTTGTTGAGCATTAGAAATGTCTTTCAAAAACATTTAAATAATCGTGCCAGCCCCAAACTTTTAAACAGTGGTGTAGATTAACATCCATTAGTAAAAATCAATTATTACAAGGGTCCAAGGCCCTTTTAATAGCTCAAAAAACTTAAGATTGAAGTATCATATTAAAACACGAAGACATCAAAATTTAAAGGTTAAGGTTCATATGACGCTATTTCAAAAGTCCATGAAAAAAATGTTACATTAGTTTTGGGTTAGTGTTTCAATAATATCTGTCAAATTGGTATATATTAGGTCAGAGGAATATATTACAAGAGTTTGAAATGAATAAACAATGTTAACAGAGGTTAACCAAACAATTTTGGTTCCATTTTCTTGGGACCTGTCTGGTCAAAAAATATAACAACAGGAACCGAAAGTATTTGGTTACCAACATCTCCTCTTGAGTTTCCCAGAAGAAAGAAAGTCAACATGAGAGTAGGTAAATGATGATAAGGTTTTCATTTTTAATTCTGGAAATACTCATGTTATTTTATATCTCTACGACCCCCCCCCCCCCCAATTTAAGGACAATAAAGTCAAACAATGAGTCAATCTCAATGGAACATGCAGGTTAATCCTATAATCATGGATATACAGTCCATGTACATCCTAAATACAATCCCTGCATGGGCCTTTAAGAAGATATATGAATATGGAATGGTCCAACATTTTAAATAATAAAAAAGTGTCTACATATGACACACAAATGCCCTTATCTACTACCGATATTTACATAATATTACACCTTGTCTACAAACATTGTGTAAAGGTGCTCAAGCCTGATCCATTTATCTGTGTAGAAATGGAGCTTTAACTACGTGACTCGTAGAAGGATTTAGACAGTAAGTTCTTCAGCACAATCATGTCAAATGAATGAATAAATGAAGGAATGAATGAATGTCAATGACACAAGTCTGTCACACTGACACACCGTGTCCCCAAAAACACTCTCTGTCTTAATCTACCCACAAACTCACACAAGCTCTCAGATGACGCATGGCTTTTGCCATCACCCAACCGAATCCCCCTTACTGGAGTTTTTACATAAGCCTTTCCATCCCACTCCTCCTGTGCCAGCTTGAGATATAATCCTCACTGTCAATCCACGTGGCCAAATGATCTCTTATGGGTGGAGAGGAAGGAACGGTGGAGGGGGAGATAGAGCAAACGAACAGAAAAAAATCACAGGATTTAGCCAGGGAAAGGATTAGTACTTCCTGTCAACACATGGACCAGGACACACAAGCGTAACACTGCGAAAGCCTGAGGGAAGAGAGCATAACAATCCTCCAATGTTAGCTCAGACTAATTCCCAGGAAAGTTGCACTTTTTTTTTTTTTTTAGCATGAAAGTATAGTTTTGTTATCCATTATATTTTATTGTCACTCTGCCAATTGCTTAATGTACTCTGCCACAGGCAACCGTTAAAGGTGAATATTTGTTGCTGTGGCAACCAAAGTTCAAGGTTTGCTTAGGCGATTCAAATACACTCACTCATAGTCACTGTGTTTGGATTTGTCAGGCCCCAAGCGAAACCACCCCTCCTCTTGCTGGGCAGACTGAAGCTTGTTGATGTTGAACAGGACCTGGAGGAAAACATCAATTGATGTGACAATTAGCTGTCAAAGCAACTGAAAGCAATTGGAACACTTATTATTGGGTGACAAAGGCAATGTCACAGTGAGCATCTGTCAAACATAGGCACAAATGCAATGTTATGAAACTGTGACTATGCTTCAACTGTTTAGGTAAATTCAGGAATTGCACTATAGTGCAATTAGTAACAAGCTATTTGATTGTTTACAGATTTGATTGATTTCTTGATTTGCATTGACTGCTCTAAACTATATGACACCAATATTTCAGGAGTTTAGGACACATGCTTATTCGATAACTGTTTTATTTACTATTTGGGTTTATGTACTATATATGCTTTATTTTTTTTTAAGATGAACTGTTTTTTCCAAAGCATTGTTAGTTTCATCTCATAGCTATGCAAAGATTTGATTTCAAAACAGTATTCGAGCTATTAAAGTATATCTTGATTTTATGATCTTATGATAAATCTGTATTTAACAATCTCAAAGGTGTTAATGTCTGCTATTTTGGTGGCTGTGCTTTAAAATGACATTTTATAATCATAATTCAAGTGATGAAGGATTTTTGAGACAGCAATCAGTGTTGAGTCCTACTACCCTGTCTGCTTTAAATATTTAACAGTTGAAAACATTCATTAGAAATGTAGAAAAATAATCTAAATGTAATCAAATGTGATTACATTTGATTATTTTAATTGCATTACTACATTACTATATATATATTAATATTAAATAATATAAATATACTTTTTTGGTTCTAATAGCACTATACTGAAAAAATGGTTTTGTGGTTCTGTTCCATTTGCACTTTTCCCATCAATCACTGGAGCATGAATAATTAATATAGTTGCATTGTTTGACTGTTTGCTTGTTTCATTTAAGTTGTTGTTGTAAATATAAAGAGGGCAAATGGAAATGACCCAAAACCATTTTTTTGTTCAGTGTAGATCTATTTGTATGGAGCCATGAACATGACATGAATATCGTGGCCATGAATTACATTCCCACAACCTATTAATTCATGGCCATGTTTTAATAATTTGTTCCCTCATGCCCAGTTGTTTCCTCCCACACACAAATCATGTGCAGTTCTCCGTCATTTAAAGAAGCCTATATATATATATATATATATATATATATATATATATAGCATGTGCCGTGTGTGAATGACATATTGTCATTTCAGTTAATCATGATGAAATAAAAAAACAACTTGGGATATAGTGCACGAGTTCTATGGACTATTGTCATCATGATATATGTTTTCATCTGTTTTTTTTTTTTTATTTGGACTATGAACTGTCGTTGAATGAAAAAAGAGCTGCACGACCATTTAAAAGTTATACTTGTGATCCACGGAAAGTACAGCACATTCATTTTGAACAATATGAGGGTGAAAAAATAATGAACACACAGTGTCGTACTAATTAAATGCTTTGTGATTTATTTTAAACTAAGACAAAGGTCAACTTTAGAACATGAGGAAATCCTCTAAACCAAATCTCTAAATGCTCAAGGAAATGTCTGTACAGTCACCTTTCCCAGAAAGTCGTTTCTGCTGACCAGATCCCAGTCCCACACCTCCACACTCAAAAGGCCAGTGTCAGCCAGCGTCTCGTCCAGCTCAAACTCAAAACTCTCGTTCCACCGTGGGTAACAGGACTTTTTAACCACCTGGAGGAAGTAGGGTCATGGTAATCAGTAACAGACAGAAAGATCTAAGTGTGTGGCAGATAAAATCAGAAATATACAGACACAGCCTTACCGCGCTCTCATACGTTTTGCCATTGTATCTCACTCTGACAAAAGGATCAGAAGCCCCATTGCGATCCTTTTTTGCAAGATCTCTAGAAACCAAGCCGAAAGTACATAAAGCTATTAGACGCAAATCCAAAAGTAGCCTATGAAGATAAAATCTCTGAATCCCCATTCTAGCAGTCAATGCCTGATTCACACACACACAGATGTTTTTTTGTTTTAAATTCAAAATCTTTTAAATACGTTGTCTAAATAGTATTTACACATTAAACTGTTAACCCAGACTAAATTTTATTTGATGCTGGAGTATCTTGTTCCATTTTTCACACGGTTTACTTCAGACAAGTATACATTTGGCACTAAAATTCAGGGTTTCTGTGGTACTAGCCATGCTAATTGGCTTGCATTCTTTCACTGATGAAGATGGATCACTCTATTAAAATAAAATACTAAGGTAACACTTTAGTATAGGGACCAATATTTACTATTAACTATAGTCGCTTATTGACACGCCTATTATTAACATATTGGCTGTTTATTAGTGCTTATAAAGCACATATTCTGCATGACCATATTCTAATCCTACCCAATACCTAAACTTAACAACTACCTTACTAAGTAATACACAGTAAATTAGGAGTTTATAGAGGCAAAAGTCATAGTTAATGGTTTGTTAATGGCGAGAGTTGGACTTTAAAATAAAGTGTGACCACCATGAAAAATACTGCCCTAAAAATAAAAGAAAAGAGTTTCCTATTCAACAGCTAGGAACATTCTGCCTGCATAGTATTTGAATGTGTATTTTGTGTTGTTTTTTTTGTATTGTTTATATTTTAATATATAGTTAAGGCCAATTGTTGTATTGCATTTAAAAGACATTAAAAAGTAAATTGTGACACTTTATAATAAGGTCTTATTTGTTAACTTTAGTTAAAGCATTAGTTATGAACTAACTATGAGCAATATGTTTTTACAGCATTTATTTCTATGTTAAGGTTTGTTAATAAAATTAACTTATTATTAACTAATGTTAACAGATACAATTTTTGATAAAAAAAAATATATATTAGTAAATATAGAAATGAACACTAACACTAAATAAATGCTGTAGAAATATTGGTCAATGATAGTCCATAACTAGCAAGTAAACAAACTTTTTTTTTTTTTTTTTGCATTCCAAATATTTATTTTTCACATCTAAAATACCTAAAATAATCATACTAAAATAATTGCTAATGTAATCATTAAGGAACCGGAACTGCTTAGAGGAATCAGAACCAGAACTGTTATATACTTTACAATTCCCATTCATCGATTGATAAAATGGATATACCGATCATTAAAGATGCACGAAAACAAACAAATAACAAGTTTCTGTCACAGATCATTTGCCGCTCCTCACAGTTCCTCACCTTGCCTCTAGGACTTGGCAGCACATTTTTCGTGGAATATCTCCATCTCCCAACACCGAAATCTGGAGGTGAATCTCCCCTTGCACCTCCTCATCTGGGTCAATCTCTGTTAGGTTCATCCATCCATCTACACCTAAACAAAAAATGACAAGAATCTGAAAAAATGAGAGTTCATTTATCTGCCATTAACGTTGATATGAATCATTTAGCAGGCAATCAAGTCATGGTAAGTTCAAGGACCCTAAATGATCTAGTTCACAGTGCCATAATAATACAGGAGCAGAATTCACATCAGTATTTTCACGTGATGTCACACCCTTATAGGAACGCCCACCTGGAGGGAAAAACAAAGCTTTGCTCCACTGACCGCCAGTTATTTTTATGCAGATTGCATCAAGTAATAATGTAGTAAAACGCAGATATTAAAAGGCGAAATTTAGTAAACACTTTATTGATGATGTATATTTTGTACAGGCAAGAAGATGAAGCCAGAATTTAAACGCAATGTGCAAAGTTTCACATTAAATGGCTTCCCATAGAAAACCATTAGAAAGAAAACACATAACCGTTAAGCGGATTGCGTTCATATTCCGGCCTCATCTGCTTGCCAATGTAAACTATGCATCATTAATATGGTGAATACTGAGTTTGATCTTACCGTTTTAAATATATTATGGCCAAAGTGACTCAAATTAAACTAAAGATTCATAATTCATTCATGTATTCTGTGGGAAATGATGACTTTCATGCTTTACTGACTGAGCTACAGGTACACATTGTGTGAATGCAATTTCAGTTGTCTGATCAATAAAAAAAGTTAAATACTGTATTTATGTTATTTTTATCTTTTCACTTTAGCCTTGCATAAGAAATACTGTCCCCATGAATTAAGACATTTTTCCTACAATTTATTTATTATTTTCCTTGTTTTAGGTAAATAGTAGCCATGTTGTACTAATTTATTCCTTCACTAAAGTTAAAACATGGCCCTGATTTTGTCTAAATTAAATTGAAGGAATAAATATGGAAACAAATTAATGAAATGTGGCCATGATTGAACTAAAACAAGAGAATGAATTAATAAAACATGGCCACGAATTAGTCATGGGAATTAATTCTTCATTTGTGGCCATGATATTTATTTTTTCACATGTCATATGTGGAGCTCCTTACTTTAGAAAACTTCTGTGTTATTAGGAAATCAAGGGTAGCAGCCATGTTTAATATATTTCACTGAAAGACTGACTCAAGGACCATCAAACCACCCAGTCACTGGCTAGACCTTTTGGCTTTCCTGATGTGGACATGAGGCTTGTTTATTCCTGTGGCCTGATAAGCAGGTTTTCCTCTCAATTAGTATTCCAGTGTATCACTCGTCAAGGTCCATTTTCCTTTATTGCTCTAGTGAGAAGCCCAAAAATAAATTGGGCCTGCCAAGGAAAATCATTCCATTTAGCTGAATGGAAATAACGTTTCTGCTGCTTTCAGTTTATTCTGTGGAACGAAACATCCATATAGCATTTGATTATGCATACATTTCATATATTTGTTTGAAGCTCAGTTGTAATTTGTATCTTCAATACACCAGACAATACTGCCAGATTTTTAATGAGAGAGAAGAGAGAGAGAGAGAGAGAGAGAGAGAGAGAGAGAGAGAGAGAGAGAGAGAGAGAGAGAGAGAGAGAGAGAGAGATGACCTTAAGCATTCCAGGAAAATACTATTTGATGTTACTCTGTATTGCTCAAAAGAAATAAATTGAAAAGAGAATGGAATGCAAAATCACTATAATAGTCTGAAATAGCCCATTCTTCACTTTAATTATCCAACCACTAAAATTAACAACAAAACATGACATTCATACAGACGAATTTGTCCACAAATAATCTTTTTAAAATAAAGAACAGAACCAGGAGAAATAAGCTAAAGTCAACTAAATTTAACTAAACAGCTATTTTCTAGAAGCAATTTTTCCACTCATATATAGTCATGCATTGAGACAGCTTCACTGAAATGAGGTAGGAAGCATTGGCTGACAGTTAAAGGTCTGCCTAAATATGTTCAAAAACAGTGGCCTACACACACACACACACAGAGCCAACCTTTAAAGAGTCAAGGTCTCTGCTTCAAACAGATGCTGAGCCACTAGCCAAAGTCCTTTATAACAGAGTGCATTCTTCCCTCTTCTGCACATACAGGCTAAATGTATGTAAGTACAGATATATGAACTGCTTTTAGCATATTGAAAATGTTTTTGGACATTGCTGGATTTTTGCTACGGTGTTATGGGTGGCAATACTTTATTAGAAACACATTACAGACTTGATTTGATGTGAATATCATTTGTTGTTAGGAGTGTGCAATATTGTCTCTCTCTCTCTCTCTCTCTCTCTCTCTCTATATATATATATATATATACAGGTGCATCTCAGAAAAATAGAATATGGTGAAAAAGTTTTTTCTTGTAACTTATTTCAAAAAGTGAAACTTTCATATATTTTAGATTCATTACATGTAAGGTAAAACACAAGTTTTTTGGTTTTAATTTTGATGATTAGAGCTTACAGCTAATGAAAGTCAAAAATCAGTATCTCAAAATATTAGAATATTTACATTTGAGTTTCAATAAATGTCCATCCATACAGTATAAATTCCGGGTAGCTCTTGTTCTTTGAAACCACAATAATGGGAAACACTGCTGACTTGGCAATGGTCCAGAAGACGAACATTGACGCCCTCCACAAAGAGGGTAAGTCACAGAGGGTCATTACTGAAAGAGGTAGCTGTTCAAGGAGTGCTGTATCAAAGCATATTAAATGCAAAGTTGACTGGAAGGAAGAAATTGGGAAGGAAAAGGTGCACAAGCAACAGGGATGACCGCAAGCTTGAGAATACTGTCAAGCAAAGCTGATTCAAACTCTTGGGAGAGCTTCACAAGGAGTGGACTGAAGCTGGAGTCAATGTATCAAGAGTCACCACGCTCAGACGTCTTCAGGAAAAGGGCTACCAAGCCACTTCTGAAACAGAAACATCGTCAAAAGCATCTTACCTGGGCTAAGGAGAAAAAGAACTGGACTGTTGCTCAGTGGTCCAAAGTCCTCTTTTCAGATAAAAGTAAATTTTGCTTTTAATTTGGAAAACTAGGTCTGGAGTCTGGAGGAAGACTGGAGAGGCAAAGAATCCAAGCTGCTTGAAGTCCAGTGTGAAGTTTCCGAAGTCAGTGATGATTTGGGGTGCCGTGACGTCTGCTTGCGCTTTATCAAGTCCAAAGTCAATGCAGCCATCTACCAGGAGATTTTAGAGCACTTTATGCTTCCATCTGCTGACAAGCTTTATGGAGATGCTGATTTCCTTTTCCAGCAGAACTTTAGTACCTGCCCACAGTGCCAAAACCACTTCCAAGTTCTTTGCTGACCATGATATTACTGTGCTTGATTGGCCAGCCAACATGCCTGACCTGAACCCCATATGGAATCTATGGGATATTTTTCAAGAGAAAGATGAGAAACAGTCAGTCCAACAATCCAGACGAGCTGAAGGCTCAATAGTGCCTCAGCAGAGCCACAGGGTGATTGCTTCCATGCCACACTTCACTAATGCTGGAATTTGTGCTAAAAGAGCCCCGACCAAGTATTGAGTGCATAAATGAACATGCTTTAAAGAACTTGAACTTTTCTGCTTTGCAAATCCTTTTTTTGATTGATCTAAGGAAATATTGTAATATTTTGAGATACTGATTTTTGACTTTCATGAGCTGTAAGCTCTAATCATCAAAATTAAAACAAACAAAAACTTTTGAAGTGTTTTGCTTTACATGTAATGAATCTAAAATATATGAAAGTTTCCTTTTTGAAATAAGTTACAAGAAAAAATTAAAAATTAAAAACTTTTTCACCAGATTATAATTTTCTGAGATGCACCTGTATTTCCTTTTCAGGAACTCGAGCTGCATCAGGAGACGCTTAGGAGAACACCTACAGCGTAACCGGCTCTGAATACAAATGAAATCTGTCCAAAGGATGGGAGGGATGTCACGGGCGAGGTGACGTAATGACCAGCTGGTATAAAAGCACGTGCGGTGAAACCGGCGTCAGCTTTTTGTCATTCAGCAAGCGCTCTGTGTTTCTGTCAGTCTTATTTACTGTTGTCTGTCTTTAGCTATGGCTAAGAAGAGCCAGTTTAAGGCTTGGATTATGGGAGAAGCGCAATACGAGCTGTGTGTTCGTCCCTGCAGATGTTTTTTGTGTATGCAGGGGATACACACAGCTTGTGTGTGTTTGGCGTCCCCCGCGGCGCTGCCCGCTTCTGCTGAGGCGGAGCGGAGGTGGCGCTCGTGGGCTTCGCGGCGGGATCTGATGGAGGGATCGGAGACGAGCGAGTCTCTATCTCCATCCTCACCTGTCAGATCCCATGACCGCTCCTCGAGTTCCCCTCGGGCAGCAGCGTCGGCGTTTCTCGTGTCTTCCTCCGAGGAGGTTGACATGGGAAGCATCGAGCATGTGCACCCACTCTGTCACCCCAGTCCTGAGGTTTGCTTTCGGGGGCGAAGCTTACCAGTTCGGGTACTTCCCTTCGGCCTAGCACTCTCACCCCGCACTTTCACGAAGTGTGTGGACGCCGCATTAGCTCCGCGGCTACGGGGCGTCCGCATACTCCATTATATCGACGATTGGTTGATTCTCGCTCAGTCAGAGCGGAGGGCGGCTCAACATCGAGATGTTGTTCTCGTCCACATGAAAGTGTTGGGGTTAAGGCTAAACGCCAAGAAGAGTGTTCTTTCTCTAGTACAGAGAACCACTTATCTTGGTGTGGTGGGGGATTCGACCACGATGCAGGCACGTATGTCTCCTGCTCGGATCGAGTCGATCCTCACGGAAGTAAGGAGAGTGAGGAAGGCCAGTCACTCACTGTCAAGCAGATTCTGAGACTGCTGGGTCTGATGGCGGCTGCGTCCAACGTGTTACCTATTGGCCTGCTGTACATAAGACCCCTACAGTGGTGGCACAAGACCAAGGGGTTCTCCCCGAGGGGAAACCCGCTTTGCATGATCAAGGTCACGCGGCGGTGCCTACGTGCCTTGGACATGTGGAGACAACCTTGGTTCTTGTCCCAGGGCCTGGTGTTGGGAGCTACTTGTCGGCGCGTAACGCTAGCGACGGACGCATCCCTCACCGGTTGGGGAGCGGTCATGATTGGCCGCCCTGCCCACGGTCGGTGGAGAGGTCATCATCTCGCGTGGCACATCAACAGGCTCGAGATGCTGGCCGTGTTTCAGGCTCTGAAATAATTTCTCCCAGACCTGAGAGGTCACCATGTGTTAGTTCGCACCAACAACACATCGGTGGTCTCTTACATCAACCACCAAGGACTGCGGGCGCCCCCTGTACAGGTTGGCACACCAAATCCTTGCGTGGGCCCAGGGCAAACTCCTTTCACTGAGAGCTGTTTACATCCCTGGGCATCTCAATATGGGAGCAGACACCCTGTCGAGGCAGGGGTTGTTATCCGGGGAATGGATGCTTCACACCGAGGTGTGAAGCAGATCTGGAGAGTGTTTGGCCAGGCTCAGGTGGACCTCTTCGCCACTCAAGAGTCAGCGCAATGTCCCCTCTGGTACTCTCTACGTCATCCAGCTCCGCTGGGGCTGGATGCCATGGTACAGACGTGGCCGAGGCTTTGTCTGTACGCCTTTCTCCCGATCGCTCTGCTCCCCGGAGTTCTGGAGAGAGTGCGCCGGCCGGCTGCTATTAGTAGCCCCGCTCTGGCCGGGCCGAGTATGGTTCTCGGACCTGATTTCCCTCCTCGACGGCTCACCATGGGAGATTCCAGTCAGGAGGGATCTCCTCTCACAGGCAGGAGGCACCCTTGTGCACCCCCGCCCAGAGTTGTGGAAGCTGTGGGTGTGCCCCTGAGGGGGCACCTCAGGGGGCACAGGGGGGGCACCTGAGGGGGCACAGCTCATAGCTTCCGGTCTCTCAACCAAGGTTGTTGAGACCATTCTCCAATCCAGAGCTCCCTCTACGAGGAGACTGTACGCCCTGAAGTGGGGAATCTTCACGTCATGGTGCGGAGATCGCCAGCTCGACCCAGTTAACTGCCCGGTTGGTACAGTGCTGGAGTTCCTGCAGGCTCGACTATCCGGAGGGTTAGCCCACTCCACCTTGAAGGTCTATGTGGCGGCAATCTCGGCTTACCACACCCCTCTTGGTGGACTGACAGTGGGCAGACAACCCCGAGTGACACGTTTCCTCCGTGGAGCACTGAGGCAGTCGGTTCGTGGATGCCACTTGAGTCTTCTGACCTCCCCTCGCCTTGGGAGTCAGAGCTCATTCCATGAGGAGTGTGGCGGCCTCCAAGGCCTTTCTCGCAGGTGTCCCTCCCAGGACATCAGCAACGCTGCGGGATGGTCTACGCCCCTGACCTTGTCAGGTTTTATGGCCTAGACATACGAGCCACTCCAAGTTTTTCCGTTCTCTTGCCCTAGCTGTGCTCCGTATGGATACACACATGGCAGTGATTTGGAAGTCTGGTGCCGTGGGTATCTCGTTCCCCAAAGCGTCTCCTGACGCAGCGTCTCGTTCCATCGAGGAACTGGGGTTACATACGTAACCTAAGACGATATCCTATATATTATTGAAAATGATAGGCTATTTAGACAATATTTTGCAAAGGTTTTGTGCTGGTACTTTAGTTTAGGCCTATCATGGACAGATGATTCACGATGACTCACAAAGCTTTTCATTTCTTTTCATTCTTCATAGTCTGTGCGGTGGTTAATTCGCAGCACTGACAGAAATGAACTTTTCCATTAAGAGGCAATTACTGCCCTATTAAATTGATTCCAATGGGCATTTTTTACCTTCAGAAGGCCATCTGTACAACCTTGGTAAATGTATGAATCATATTTTAGGTCAAATTCTTAAATATAACCAATACATTCAATTAGAATAATAAGACACTTCAAATCAAATGAAATGATTATCAACAAAATCCATTTTTGCACTGCAGAAGTAGCACAAAAGCTGTAGCATTTAAGTGTTTCATTTATTAAGATGGAATACATGCATTTATACTACAATTAAAATAATTCTGTAGGATTTATGTTTAAAAAAATTTAAATATCGAAATATAAAATAATTTTATATTTTTATAACTATAAAACTAAAACCAGTTGTAATGAGTGATTGTTCAACTAATTCAAACAAACAGTTAATTAAGAACAGTTGATTAATTCAGAAACGAAATGATGATTTATTCACTGTGTTGCTCAGAAATGTGCAGCGGTTCTGCTTGAAGAAAAAAAATTATCTGCGGTTCTGCTTGAATAAAAAAATTATCTGATCATTCTCCTTCAAGATCCACACCAAAAATTGCAGGGGAAAAATGCAAGTAAAATGATTTATCTAATATCTACTGTATCAGTGCTTGCACATTCTTCTTTATATCTCTATTCTAAGAATGTCATAATTAGAGTGTCTATGAAATTCTGCATAATAAGCCACCGTTCCCCTTTCAGCTAATTACACACCATCTCAAGCTGTTATCGGTGTGGTTAGACTATGATTTGACTTATAGCTAACTTGAATGTTCACACCCTGTCAAACCAAGGGGAACTTGAGCACAGGGCTATTTCTGTTCTCTGTAGAATGTGTCCTTTCACTAAATGCTATTTCAGAGCCCTTGGAGAGAAAGGTTATGTGAGGCCATGTTTTTGTTATAGCTGTAGAGAGAGTGAGGGTGAGAAGAGGACAGATGAGGAGAAGAAGAGAACCAGCATAAAGAGTCATTTAAAAGTCAATGAAGGCCGACTTGTCAGAATCAGAATCAGAATGAGCTTTATTGGCCAGGTATGTTTGCACATACAAGGAATTTGTTTTAGTGACAGAAGCTCCACCGTGCAACAGAAAGACACAAATAATAAAAGAATAATATACAAATACACAAATAGGCAATGTACAAAACAGCAAAAACACAATATATAATATAGACAATTATGTGTGTACTGGTCTGATATGTGCAAACTTGAAATGAAAAAATAAGTATGTGTGGTGAATAAATAATTTATGATAGTGTTGTGTGTTCCGCGTTTATTGTCAAGTGTTCATGAGATGGATTGCCTGAGGGAAGAAACTGTTTCTGTGTCTGGCCGTTCTGGTTCTCAGAGCTCTGTAGCGTCGACCAGACGGTAACAGTTCAAAGAGGTGATTTTCAGAGTGATTTTACCAGCCCTTTTGCTCAATCTGGATAAGTACAGTTCTTGGAGAGTGGGCAGGGTTGTACCAATGATTCGCTCAGCAGTCCGGACTACCCTCCGTAGTCTTCTGAGGTCAGATTTGGTAGCTGAGCTGAACCAGACAGTTATTGAAGTGCAGAGGATGGATTCAATGATGGCAGAGTAGAACTGTTTCAGCAGCTCCTGTAGCAGGTTGAACTTCCTCAGCTGGCGAAGGAAGTACAACCTCTGCTGGGCCTTTTTCACAATGGACTCAATGCGATTGTCCCACTTCAGGTCCTGAGAAATTGTGGTGCCCAGGAATCTGAATGACTCCACCGCAGTCACAGTGCTGTTCATGATGGTGAGTGGGGGGAGAGCAGGGGGGTTTCTCCTGAAGTCCACAATCTCCACAGTTTTGAGTGTGTTAAGCTCCAGGTTGTTAAGACTGCACCAGACAGATAGCTCCTTAACCTCCTGTCTGTAAGCAGACTCGTCACCGTCCTGAATGAGGCCGATCAGTGTGGTGTCATTTGCAAACTTCAGGAGCTTGACAGAGGGGTCTTTAGATGTGCAGTCATTCATGTAGAGGGAGAAGAGCGTGGGGAGAGAACGCAGCCCTGAGGAGCCTCACTAGCTGCTGCCTGTCTGTCAGGAAGCTGGTGATCCACTGACAGATGGAGGTGGGGACGGAGAGCTGTGTCAGTTTATTCTGAAGGGTGTCCGGGATGATGGTGTTAAAAGCAGAGCTGAAGTCTACGAACAGGATCCTCACATAAGTCCCTGGTCTGTCCAGATGCTGTAGGATGAAGTGCAGTCCCATGTTGACTGCATCATCCACAGACCTGTTTGCTCTGTAGGCAAACTGCAGGGGGTCCAGTAAGGGTCCAGTGGAGGCCTTCAGAAAAGCCAAAACCAGTCTTTCAAATTATTTCATGGCCACAGACGTTAGAGCCACAGGTCTGTAGTCATTAAGTCCAGTAATTTTGGGTTTCTTTGGGACGGGGATGATGGTGGAGCGTTTGAAGCATGAGGGGACTTTATACAGCTCCAGTGATCTGTTGAAGATCTGTGTGAAGATGGGGGCCAGCTGGTCAGCACAGATTTTTAGGCAGGCTGGTGACACACCATCTGGGCCTGGTGCTTTCCTTCTTTTGTTCTTTCTGAAGACCTGGCGCACGTCAATCTTCGCTGATCTGATTTGTAAGTGTGGGGGAGAGGGGGGTTGCTGGAGGTGTGAATGGTTGTGTGGAGAGGTGTTCAGGGCGGGTGTGGGATGATTTTTCAAACCTGCAGTAGAACTCATTCAGATCATCTGCCAGTTGTTGAGAATTTATTCCTTAGCTTGTCAGAATACTTCCTCTTTGCCACTCTGATCTCCTTTTCCAGTATGTATTTGGCCTGTTTATACAAGACTTTATCCACCTTTCTGTAAGCATCTTCTTTGGCCTGACGGAGCTGTCTGAGTTTTGCAGTGAACCATGGTTTGTCATTGTTGTAGGTTAAATAAGTCCTGGTAGGAATGCAAATGTCCTCACAGAAAATGATATAGGATGTTACAGTCTCTGTGAGCTCATCCAGATCGTTTGCAGCAGCTTCAAAAACAGTCCAATCAGTGAGATAGAAACAGGCTTGTAAATCCCGCTCTGTTTCATTAGTCCATCTTTTAAAAGTTCTTAATACAGGTTTTGCAGATTTAAGTTTCTGCCTGTAGGTCGGAATAAGATGAACCAAACAGTGATCAGACAGAGTGATATGCGTCCTTTATCGCTTTGTAACAGTGATCTAATATATTACTCTCTCTGGTGGGACATGTGATGTGCTGTCTGTATTTTGGCAGTTCGCGAGAGAGATTTGCTTTATTAAAGTCCCCAAGAATGATTACAACAGAGACTGGGTGTTGTTGTTCTGTGTCTGTGATCAGATCAGCGAGTTTCTGAAAAGCTGATCTCGCGTTCGCTTGCGATGGAATGACACTCATGAGAATGAACGAACAAATCTCCTAACTGCAGGAATGTCCACCGGAGCTGTTGCCCGTGAATTGAATGTTAATTTCTCTACCATAAGCAGTCTCCAAAGGCGTTTCAGAGAATTTGGCAGTATATCCAACCGGTCTCACAACCGCAGACCACATGTAACCACACCAGCCCAGGACCTCCACATCCAGCATCTTCACTTCCAAGATCATCTGAGACCAGCCACCCGGACAGCTGCTGCAACAATCAGTTGCATAACCAAAGAATTTCTGCACAAACTGTCAGAAACCATCTCAGGGAAGCTCATCTGCATGCTCATCATCCTCATCGGGATCTCGACCTGACTGCAGTTTGTCGTCGTAACCGACTTGAGTGGGCAAATGCTCACATTCGATGGCATCTGGCACTTTGGAGAGGTGTTCTCTTCACAGATGAATCCCGGTTTTCATTGTACAGGGCAGATGGCAGACAGCGTGTATGGCGTCGTGTGAGCGGTTTGCTGATGTCAATTGTTATGGACAATGAACACAGGTGCATTTTATTGATGGCATTTTGAATGCACAGAGATACCGTGATGAGATCCTGAGGCCCATTGTTGTGCCATTTATCCAACACCATCACCTCATGTTGCAGCATGATAATGCACGGCGCCAGGTTGCAAGGATCTGTACACAATTCCTGGAAGCTGAAAACATCCCAGTTATTACATGGCCAGCATACTCACCGGACATGTCACCCATTGAGCACGTTTGGGATGCTCTGGATCGGCGTATACGACAGCATGTTCCAGTTTCTGCCAATATCCAGCAACTTCGCCCAGCCATTGAAGAGGAGTGGACCAACATTCCACAGGCCATAATCAACAGCCTGATCAACTCTAAGCGAAGGAGATGTGTTGCACTGCGTGAGGCAAATGGTGGTCACACCAGATACTGACTGGTTTTCGGACCCCCCCGGACCCCCCCCCCCCCAATACAGTAAAACTGCACATTTTAGAGTGGCCTTTTATTGAGGCCAGCCTAAGGCACACGTGTGTAATAATCATGCTGTCTAATCAGCATCTTGATATGCCACACCTGTGAGGTGGATGGATTATCTCGGCAAAGGAGAAGTGCTCATTAACACAGATTTAGACAGATTTGTGAACAATATTTGAGAGAAATAGGCCTTTTGTGTACATAGGAAAAGTCATAGATCTTTGAGTTCAGCTCATGAAAAATGGGGGCAAAAACAAAAGTGTTGTGTTTATAATTTTGTTCAGTGTATATATGTGTTACAGTTACTGTCAGATCTACTTCTTCTAGATGCATCTAAGAGATTTATTGACTCATTTTTATCATATCATGCCTGGTTAGGACATGTACTCCATTAAGATTTTGCTCACAAAGGCTGCATTTATTTGATTAAAAATACAGTAAAACAATTCTATTGTAAAATATTATTACAATTAAAAAAATAATAATAGAACAATTTTCTATTTTATTTACTACTCCAGACTTCAGTGTCAAATGATCTTTCAGAAATCCTTCTAATATGCTGATTTGGTGCTCAACTATTATTAATGGTTATTATTATTGATATCAGTGTTGAACTGTTTTTGCTGCATAATATTTTTGTGGAAACTGTTATATATTTTTTAGGATTATTTGATGAATAAAAAATTCAATGAGGAGCATTCATGCAATAGATGCATTTATGCATTCATTTGTGCAATAAAATGTTTTGTAACATTATACATGTCTTTACTGACACTTCAGATCAATTTAATTCATCCTTGATCTTTCCTTTTTTTTCTTATTTACCACAAATTTTTGAATGGTAGTGTATCAGGGTTTTCACAAATAAATAAATAAATAAATATTAAAATTTCAACATTGATAATGCTATGAAATGTTTCTTTAACACAAAATCAGCATATTATAGTGGTTTTTAAAGGGTCATGTGACACTGAACACTGGAGTAATGATGCTGAACATTCAGCTTTGCCATCACAGGAATAAACTTTGTTTTTTTAAATATATATTAAATTAGAAGTCATTTTAAATTGCAATTATATTTCACAACATTTCTGTTTTACTGTTCTTTTGATCAAATAATAGCAGCCTTAGCGAGCATAACAAGACTTCCATCAAATGTATTTAAAAAAACGTAATTATTCAAAATTTTTGATAGTGTATATGGAAGTACATATGGTCATAGACAACAAATTGTAGGGAACCAGATAAAGAACTGTTGCGATCCAGATTCAAACCAGCATTATCCACATGAGAACCAAAACTCAATATGTTGAAAAGTGCACTTCCTCTGACAAAGATGCTGCAGTCCTAAAATGAGGCTAGGGTTGCTGAGCAACATTTAACGGGCTCTCAATCATGTTTAGGCTTTTGTTAACGCTAACAAGCTGAGCCGCATATCCAAACAATCATTATTATACCCTATCTCTCTGAGACACCAACACAGTGAACTAAACAATGGTAATGAATGGTGTCATTTCGCTTTTCTATTCCATCACGGATGGCCTGCGTTGTGTGACTAGTCATCAACACGTCACAGGGAGTACAAAGAGTGATGCTCTCTTCCATTTTGTGTCATGATAATGGATAACCCTGCCGTGTCCTTGCTCCTCAGGCACAACACACATGAGTTGCAAGCCCAGACAACCACAATGACTCACCAGCACCAATCTCAAAACACCACCTCCAGGAAGCCCACTAAAGTGTGTGGTCATAGTACACGAGGGAGTCCTACTACAGTTGATTTCAAGTCAGTTCATGCAGTTTTTCTATTTTTCTCATCAGTATTGTTGTCTTGTTTTCAGAGTAAATTAATTGCATCTGCTTGAGAAACACTTGGTGCATTTTGAAGAGAATACGGCTGTGACTCATTCCATTTCCTAGTTCTCTATGCTGTGAATCAGTATATCGTGAACATGAATTTGGGACACTGATGACTCGATTACCTGTGACACACATATGAAGTCACACATTAAAACACAGCTGGTATTATTAACAACATCCCTGTGCATCATGGTACCTTGCTGTAGCTGGTGTACATTGGTGTACAAAAGTACATTGCTTTGAAATAAATTTTATTTTCCTTCATATATATATATATATATATATATATGATTTTAATATAATTTTAAAATACAATCTGAATTTTCAGCAGTTATTTTTCTCATTTTCATTCTTCAGAAATCATTCTAATATGCTGATTTGCTGTTCAAGAAACATTTCTTATGTTTATTAATGTTGAAAACAGCTGCCTAATATTTTTATGGAAATTGTGATGCATTTCTGTCATGATTCTTTGATGTTCAAAAAGACAGCATTTGTTTGAAATAAAAGTCGATGCATCCTTGCTCAATAAAAGTTCATTTCTTCTAATTAATTTCTCAATTAATTTCTGGGAAAAAAAAACATAATGAATGGTAGTGTAACATACATAATGACATTCACATATTAAAAGGCTAAAATTAAACATGCAGATCAAATAAATGAGCTATTAAAATAATTCCTACAATAATTCCTTCTAATTCCTACATTGTGACTCCAGTGTAATACTTCAAAGTTTAAAGGACTATTTCACTTTAATGAACCATTAGGATTGAAATATATTTACAAAATAAAAAAAATAAAAAATAAAGCTATAATTATATACATTTTCACATGTGAATAGTGAATACAAGACAATTGATAAGCACTGATTTTGACTGTGGTTTCTGGGATTTTTTAGTAAGCAAACATTGTTTGTTGGTTGTTTGTCTTTTAATGTAAATCTCATTTTTTTTCCACTCTTTCATTAGTAAATGTAATGTTTTTCCACTCTTCCATTGATACATTTTTCCCCTTTTTGTAAATTGTTCCCCTCTTCCATTGTCAAAAAGTTGGGGGTTAATATAATCCCTAAACTTAGTATAATGAATAGATGTAGCAATATTAACTAAATGTGACTTGAGGAAGTTTGTGGTTTATCACAGTCACATGACAGTCAAATGTCTTTTAGTTTAAAGTCCACTTTTACGAACATGTGACTAAGGGTCTGACTTGATTATTTGTCACAGCTTTCTTGCAACACTCGTCTTCCGATCTTGGTGACACTGAGAAATGCCTTGTTGGCTCTGGATATTGATTTCCCATTTCACCACAGTGAGTGAATAAAGGGTGTAAATGGTCTCTAGGAAATACTGTCTCTTACCTTGAGGTTTAGCAGTGAGAAGCTCCTTACTGATTGACACCTTCCCAATGACATCATCTCGGCTATGAACAGCAAAATGAGCAAAAAAAAGAACTAAACATTATTTGAATTACAGTTACACTGCTGTTCAATTTAATAAAGTTAAAATATCAGTAGTTGAAAGTGTGTGAATTCAGAAAACAGCCATTTTTACAGAAAAATATGACACACTTCACATTCAGTAAGTAGTACATAGAATGTAGGTTCAGACCTGAGAGAGTCCTCATCCAGGACATAAAAAGACACCGTACGAAAGTAGGGAGGAAGATGGACGGTGTATTCTTCACCCCAAAACGGAGACAATGTCTTCCATATTGTTGCTGTTCTAAAAGACAAATGAACAAAAAAAAAAAGATTACTTTGCACACAATGTGTGAAGTTCAAAATCATCCTGGTGTGTCTACAAATGAAAAATGTCATCCTCTAAAATGTTGGACATCAAAAATTATAATTTTTTATTTTAGAACTAAAAAATAATGAACTAAAACTAAACAATAAAAAAGTAACTGAAATGAAGCTAAAATAACATCAAATATAATTATTAGATAAAAAATTAAGCTTAAAAAAAACTGAAATGAAAGTAAGAAATTATTATTGGCCATTACACACACATTGGCAACTAAATGAAATAATAAAAAATTACTAATATTACTAAAAAATAAAAAAAAATGTAAAAGCTAAATAGAATAAAAAAGCACATGGCAAAAATCACTACAATTTAAAATAAAATATCAATCTAAAAATAAAAGTTAACTGTAAATATTAACATTTAAAATATTAAATACTATAACAATTTATAAATAATATTAAAACAACACTGATCTTCAGTATTCATCATCGCTGAATGAATTAGAAGTCTGGCAAAGACCCCTGTTTGGTATATCTCTGGTCTAAATGAATAAAGGATGTCTGGATAAAGATGATGATTTCTATTTATACAATAACAAAACCAGACAGCCGTTTGTTTTAACCACAGTTATAGGCAGAGAGGTGGTTCGCATAGAAATGTAAATATCTGATCAGAAACGATTAGCATTTTGTTAATCTCTTAAGGCAAATATGTTTCGTAAACACAGCATATCGCATTTTCACTCTTGCGCCAACAGATTCACAAAACTTATTTACCACGGTAATCATCCTGTGGAAACAAACATCAGACTACAATCCATGCTTAACATTTATTTACCTTCAGATTTGGTATTCTGGGGAAAGAATGTAAATTATTGACCCAAAAAATCGCTGTGGCTCAGAAAACACTCACACTCAGTAATATTCACTGTTGATGTCAATAGAGTGATTGTTAAACCTTTCAGTTCAGCTGGAAAATAAGTTATTTTTATAGGCATTCGGAATAAAGTCACAAAAGAGATGGTGGAGTGAATAACAAATAAAACAATGTAATAAACTTAAGTTCTGTTCAAAATTCTCACTGCTTTCATTGTGCTAGTGCTTCCTAGCAGGGTTTTCAAGCATATAAGATGGATTTTCACTTCTTCTACCTTCTACCTCCTACTCTTAATTCCATGTGGAGCACCAGCAATCAATATGCCCACACTGTACTTATGGTCACAGCATATATATTTTGCGTTTTGAACCTCCACCTCAGACTCCTCAAATCGTAGGTTTGTTTAGTGTAACCTTTATATAGCGGTTTTGTACAATCACACAGCAATCTATGGAACAGCAAAGATTTCAATTATGTGGCGCAAATTAAATTAGTTCTGCTTCACAGAAAATTTAATTTCTAACTTGTTCAGTTTGTGATAACTGACTTATCATAGGCTGTATATTAACGTTGACCAATATTAGATCCCCAAAGACTAGGACTCGAATAGAAATGTCAGGAAAAAAAATCATACCTACCGAATTATTGCCTCATTATCAATTTTCACGATGCAGTATGGATCACTGCTTCCAGTTCTGAAAGTGAAATGAACAATAATGTTATTGCATACTGGCAAAAACTCGGAGCAATAGTTATTAATCTCATGATCACACACCATTGGTTTATGCAATCAAGAATTAATGATATGCTAATTATGATGATGCTGCTCTCTCAGATCAACAAGGCATATTTAAATATAGAAAGATAATATACTTTTATGGTTTACAAGGTGAAATGAAAAATAGTTTTGTCTTCTTATCATACACTTTAAAAGTAATGTTTTAATTATGAATAAAAAAGATTTTATAGCCTCATCCCATAGAAGAACCTTTTCAAGTTCCACAAAGATTCTTCCTTTCTGGAGCTTTAAAGAAACCTATGAACGAGCATTATTAATCTGTTATTTCACAGAATCGTTATCAATCCAACCATGATATTAATGAGATTCCAGAGGAAAGTCATTTACGAGGTCAAAGACTTTCCGAGATATAATTAAAAATCTAGTTTAAAAACACGTGCCAAATTCATAGAAATGTAGTCTTTGTATTCATGTTGGTTATTATAGAGTTTTTTTTTTTCCTTTTTATTCAGATTTTGGAGAGCTGCTGCACGACATTTTACAAACTGAACTAACTTTGTCATAAAAAGGTCAAATTATGTCATATTTTAAGAGAATTGTTGATATTGACACATAATTAGGAGGATATTCAAGGGTCCTCTCTATTATAATAATTTCCTTTTGTCATGCTTTTCCTGTTTTGTTTAGTTTTTAGACTGTGATGTGTTTCAATGATGATCTGCATCACATTTCTTTTTTTTTAATGTATGCACATGATAACACTGCTCTTTGTATTATATTACCTTTGCTTTGCATCAAATTATAAAAACAAAACAATTAATGCTGCTGTGAGGAAGTTTTCAATTCAACAGTAGCGACAGTAAATTTGATATTGTTCTCTCTTCTGATTAACATTATCAGTCTCTCTCTATTTTTTCTTTTTTTTTTAGAAAGTCATTAAAACACTATCATGGAGTTTTTCTTTGCTATTTGAGTAAATAGGAATGCAAAAATATATTTGATGTAGTCTTCCATTCACAGCTGTAGAACTTTACCCAACCATGACTTATTATTCTGAGAAACCCTGAAATGTGAAAAGCGTTTATTAATAAAAAAATTATATAAAATTAAACTACTTGCAGATCATTTATTGACTTCATCCTGCACAAACCAATTAAGCAAATTCCACTGGGATGAATGGCAAATGCTAACACATAGATTCCTCTAGGAACTATATACACTCCTATTTCAGATATACAATCATGACGTCCTATTCTTTGTCACATGAATAAAACCTTTTTGCATCTATATATTGGGCATTTCCAATTTTTTAAAAAATGACTCCTATTTTCATTTCGACAGCCCAGTGTCTGATAGGTGAGCATTTGTTCATTGCATGCTGTCTCAGACGAGCCGTGAATTGACAGAGAGCATGTGTAGAGATGTCTGTTGTCACTGTGAGGATATTGAAATTCCTCTGTGGAGGTAATGACTGCCCTTGGCAACTTTGGTGAGCTGTATGAGTATTTGCGTGCTAGTGCGTGTGTGTGTGTGCTGAGGGAGAGGAGGAGAATGAGTGCATCGTGCGGTGATTCATCTTCGCCTGCTGTTATCAGTGTAATGGGGAAACCTGTGGCTGTCAGAATCAGGTGCTACATCAAACAGCACTGTAGCTTGGCAGTTGAACCACATACGATCTTCATGTCACCTGCAGGAGCAGGATAGAGATGATGACAAAAGAAGGAAGAGGAGAGATTCCTCTCTCATTCTCTTATCTTCTGTAGCCATGATGTTCTGTTAGGGGACTTTGAGACCCCTAGTCATTTGATTAGTTAAACACATACGTCGTATAAAGATATACACAAAGTCGGCATGAAATGAAAATACACTTTATTTTGTAAATGCATCTTTGGACTTGTAATGTTTATTCAAAATGTCATCAAAACTCAGCCTTCCAGCGGAAACGACATCCTCCTTGAATCATTTAGTTCACTTAAACCCCGGCCCTTCACAATCGACTGCAAGATCAAATTAATTTTTGATCAGAAATTCCAATCAACAACATGGAGAGAAACAAGTCCCCATTTTTGTTTCTTTTTTCTAAAATCTGTTAAACTCGGATGCACATCACATTCATTCATTCATTCGTTCATTTCAACATGATTTTAAGTAACAGGTTGATACTTCTTGACTTTATGATAAAAATGCCACCTGACTCAAACAGAAACTATGTAATAAGGAAATTTTGGTAACACTTTACTTGAAGCATTTATATATAATGCATTTAAAAAGTACTTCTCATTAACAGTTGTAACCACAGTTATAATACATTATAACACTTCTATTCTTCACTTCATCTATTCAATGTGATACCTTCAGTTCAGATAATGTGTGACCCTGGACTACAAAACCAGTCATAAGTCGTATTAGTAGCAATAGCCAAAAATACATTGTATGGGTCAAAATAATCGTTTTTCTTTTATGCAAAAATCACATGGTTATTAAGTAAAGATCATGTTCCATGAAGATATTTTGTAAATTATCTACTGTAAATATATCAAAACTTAATTTTTGATTAGTAATATGCATTGCTAAGGAATTCATTTGGACAACTTTAAAGGCGATTTTCTTAATATTTAGATTTTTTTGTACCGTCAGATTCCAGATTTTCAAATAGTTGTCTCTTGGCCAAATATTGTCCGATCCTAACAAACCATACATCAATGGAAAGCTTATTTATTGACCATTATGACTGGTTTTGTGGTCCAGGGTCACATGCAATACATTAAAACATGACAAAGAACCAATTTCAGATGCAACAAGGATTCGTCAAATATTATAATGAATTTTAACTATGGTTACAATTATTCCTGAAAACATATAATGGATTACAACATACTTTGTTTATGAATACATTTATAATGCATTATACTTAAAGGCTTTATGTAAAGTGTTGCTGAAATGTTTAACCATCTTAAAAACAAAGTGTTTATGGCTTAAAAACAAAGTTGCTGAAAAACACATTACTATACGATGTCAGTCTTCATGTGTACATTGATATCTCAGTCACACTTTAAAGTCCAATTCTTGCTATTGACCGTTAGCTATGTATTTTGTCTCAGTAAACTCCTAATTTGCTGCTTATTAATAGTTAGTGTGGTTATTGTTAAGTTTAGGTATTAGGTAGGATTAGGAATGTAGAATATGCAGAATATGTGCTTTATAATCACTAATAAACAGCCAGTATGTTAATAACAGGCATGCTAATAATCAACTTAACAGTGAGAATTGGTCCCTAGAAGTGTTACCGATATCTCAGCATATCATATAATTAATTTCATTCAAATGTTTCATTGATTGGCACTCCAGTTAATTTTACACACACATCTTTGGTATCTCTGAGACCTCAGACATAAGAGTAACGTCATCTCAACATGTGTCAGGTGAGTTCTGCGTCACATGAATACAGCTTGATATGTCTGCATGACAGCAGAGGCTCTGAAACAAGCTACAAGCTCATCTGTCTGCTGGGTTCATTTTTTATTTTGTGATTCTGGTTCAGACTATGATTTCTTTCAGGATCACACAACTATGCCAGCTGTAAAGTTTAGATGTAACTAATTAACTCCAAGCCTCATTCTGAATATAGATCAAACAGCCAATGGATAAATAAGAAGTTACAAGAGCTAGATGAATTTGCTCTCAAACTACAGCTAGGCCTAAAGCTGCACAATTAATAAAAATATAGCTGAAATTGCAACATGGCGTATAGTGTCATTATCAAATTTTAAGCTATTCTCAAGTTTTAGATATAATCTTTCAATAAATTAAGACAGCTGTAAATATTTATATTGTAATTATGCAGTTGTAGTGTAAAAATGACTATTTATATATAATTACTTCTAATATTTAGATTTTTATGTTACAGTAAAATATTACAATATTTCTTATTTTGTATAATAATTTTATTTAGTAAAAAAAATAATAGAATAAAAAATTATTATGTAAGGGATAATGTACATCCAGCCGGTTGTTATTGCAGAATAAACCCTGACAGGCTGAAGGGCTTTATTTTAAGATAACAACCAGCTGGATGTACATTATCACGCTTATTACATGGCTAATTGCCACAAAACTAAATAATTAGACACAAAATATTGATTTGACTTGAAATATTTGAACTCAAAGTTCAGTGAATAAAGCAGTTGCTAGCAAATGGCAAGTTCAAACTAGACGGACATTAAGAGATATGGTACAGTCATACTAATGTCAGGGAGCCTCTGTCACCAGCCCAGTCACGACACTCACCTGTTCACGATCTCCTCATTATTGATCACCGGACTTTTGATTCCCCGCACCTGCTGCACCTCATCAAGCCCATCTATATCTGATCACTCTCATCACTCCCTCCTCGTCCGGTCTACCGTTCACTACCCAGAACTTTATCAGTTTCTCTGTATGCTACTTACCTGTCTTTACCTACCTCCAGATTCCTAATACGACGTTGTTCTGTTCTGCTCCTGGATCACGAACTCCCCATGAACCCGCACAGAAACCAAACATCAGTATTCAGCTAAGAATCATTGAACTTGACTTTCTGTTGGATTCTCACCTGCCTTGCTCCAAACAATCACCCCTTGCTCCTCATGTTAATAAACTTGCATGTCTTTCACTTACCTGTTGCCTCCAGCTTGATTTGTGACAGAATACAGACCAGACCTTAACATAAAGTTTGGAGCACCATGAAGCCCCTCGCTCAGAATGGCCGGCCATTGGTGGACTTTGTGTTGGAGTTCCGGGAGCTGGCAAAATACTCGATTTTGAGCTGAAAGTTTGGTTTCTTGCAGGCCTAGACCATTGGTGATACTCCAGAATGCCCAAGACGTACCTTCTCACAAGCTCCCTCAACGAGTGCATGTATTATGCCCTGCAGCTGTGTCGATCCAGAACAAGCCTGCCGCCGTTCACGACTCCATCAAGCCCGCCGTCCACGGCTCTCCCAAGTCTGCCATTTGTGGGGAAAGCAACACCGCCATCCGCAGCTCCCTCAAGCCCGCTGTCCGCGGGGAAAGCAACACCGCCATCCGCAGCTCCCTCAAGCCCGCTGTCCGCGGGGAAAGCAACACCGCCGACCACCACATACTCAAGCCCAGAGCACGCTCCAGTGCCAGCCCCTCGAAAGCGCTATTGTGCCGGCGTCCCCAGAGCGCCCTCCAGAGCCCGCTGCTCGGCAGAGCCCGCTCCACGGCAGCGCCCTCAAGTGCCCGTGCTTCCAGAGCGCCCTCAAGTGCCCGACCGAGCCCCTACTTTCCCCAAGAAATTTTCTTTGGGGAATAGTAGGGCTCCAGCCGCAGAGGCCGGGGCAGGGGCTGCGGCCTCGGAGGCAGAGGCGGATCTGCCCCCGGTAAAGGAGGGGGAGGTAATGTCAGGGAGTCTCTGTCACCAGCCCAGTCACGACACTCACCTGTTCACGATCTCCTCATTATTGATCACCGGCCTTCTGATTCCCCGCACCTGCTGCACCTCATCAAGCCCGTCTATATCTGATCACTCTCATCACTCCCTCCTCGTCTGGTCTACCATTCACTACCCAGAACTTTATCAGTTTCTCTGTATGCTAATTACCTGTCTTTACCTACCTCCAGATTCCTGATACGACGTTGTTCTGCTCTGCTCCTAGATCACGAACTCCCCATGAACCCGCACAGAAACCAAACATCAGTATTCAGCTAAGAATCATTGAACTTGACTTTCTGTTGGATTCTCACCTGCCTTGCTCCAAACAATCACCCCTTGCTCCTCATGTTAATAAACTAGCATGTCTTTCACTTACCTGTTGTCTCCAGCTTGATTTGTGACAACTAATTATTACGTGGCATTTAACTACATGAATAGTTATGGTGATGAAAGATACTGATTTAAGATGAAACTGTTTTAAAATCTTACCAATTTGTTAGTTATCTTACAATCCATTACAGTGTACAATCATTGCAAAATGGCAGCTACTGTTTTTGTATGACACGAGAGAGTGAGTCCACAATACCAGGATAACAAAATTTAATATTTGTACAGATATTGACTTGAGTTTTAATATTTTATTAGCCAACCGAACGCAAAGCTTCCATGAAGAAAAAATGTTCCCAGCAAGTGAATAGCGCTGACTGCAGTTACCCGGATGAGCATGTGTTATTAGTTTTTACCAGTTGTTATCAGGAAATAACATGCCTCAGAATGTGGTGACTGACCAATCAGAATAGAGTATTCCACAGAGCCGTGTAATAAAATATAATAAGATAATAATAAATTATTATTGTTGTTGTTTTATATCGAAGTTGATAAACAAAAAAATTATGATGACTGACAACAATATCTAGTTGGCATATCTGATAACATTCTCTACTTATGATCTTGTAAATGTCCTAATCAAGGAACATTTATCTCAGAAAACAAGTGCTCATATTTCCTGTGCCAGGGTGCTGATTGCTCACCGCATGCTTGATTATAATTAGCTCACCTACACAGTCCAGAACATACAAGCTAATCTTTTCAGAACTTTGGAATTATTTGAAGAAATCCAGTGAAATTCAAAAAGGTGCGTAGGCTACTCTTTACTAAAGCTCACCCAGGTCCTGTGTAAATAAAGCATGTTTGTAGAGAAAGTGTACAATCTGCCATTGTGCACCTTTGGCAGCGTCACCACAGTGTAAATGCAAACACTCCACGCAACATCTGCTCCTGCAGTTCAGCCCACCAACTAAACAGTTCAGCAAATTCAATAAGTGACTAGTAATTTAATCTAATCATACAAGGAAGTGGAATCAGTAACTCAGGAAGAGAAGGGCAGCGAATCACATTTTCCTCACACTGACATGTCCACAGTGCTGAAATGTTAATGTGGATGACCTTACTAACCAATAAAGTAATTTCCTCACAAAATGTGGGAGAGCTGTACTTTCCACAAATAGAAACATATAAACTGTTGTCATCTGGGCTACTGCTGTAAAATCATAACCATCTGAATTTCCAACCTCACGCCAGACAAAGAAAACATTGAGCTAAGCACCAAATGAATTTGTGTTATTCACAATGGAATGCTGCCAATTCCAAACAGGGAACCAATTAACAAGCTTATTTCATTTATAATGCTCATTAAGGGGTTGAAAAGAGTGTTTATGCAGTATTTTGGCATGAGCTTTGAAAAAAATAAAGTGTAAAATATCTGAATATAATTGACTGAATCTGATGGTATTGCTGATATAATGATTAATAATAGCCTATCTGATGATTAAGAGAACTACATTATGCTATATATTTCTGCTATGTATTTCGCTGTATAGGCGGCATCTGTGCCAAAATAAAACAGCCTTTTAACTTTCATTCATTAGTTCATCAGCTGTTCTGCACATATAGGCTATGATTGTCAATGTCTCTATCAAAAACTGAAACATCCATTTAGAAATATTTATATAACTTCATATTTATATGATAATGCTCCTAATATAATGATAATATGTGTATCACTTGTAGATGCACTTTCATTTATTTGTGTTTCCTATACAGGTATAAGACATATAGGCTATTTGTTCATGTTTATGATTAAAGTGCCAGATGTTTTTTTTTTTTACCCCATTCATAAACAGTATTTGTTTTATCCTTGTAAAAATGTAAAATAGCATGATTATAATTTTTTTTCTTTCTTTTTATTTAAACTGGTAGGCTACTATTATATGTACCTAATATATATATCTGTCAAATTCCATACTGCTTCCAGTTTCTTTATCATCATGTATACTGAACACATCTTCCAACATATTTCTGTGCAATTTATCTTATAATGATCACATAAAGTCATCAGCACTTACATGTCCTTGATTGGCAGGTTCTTTCCTTCCACAATCCTGATGAATAGTGTGCTTCGTTTAGCCATACTGTCATTCAGAGAATATATCACGCGCCGACACTTCTTATTCCCTCAATAACACGCATGTTTATAAGCATTGCACAAATGGCAAATAAACTGTTCTATCAATAAAGCTTGTCATGCATAACGCTGTACTGAGAAGCAGCACCGCCGGTCGGTCCAGCGGTCGTCTACACAATCCACGCGTTAGACACGGGTGGGTTTGATCTCTGTGGTTTGTTTGTAGGAGGAGTGACTGGTATGGAGCGAATTTTGTGCCAATATTCATCAAACAAATCCACAATCTGCTTTGCAAAGAAAAACTCGACTTTCAAACAAACGCAAAGTGATTTGCAAATACAAAACTGTATTTGAGAGAAAATGCAGAGGTATGGACAAATATATGTATGTGAGACTCATTTGCTTTTTTATGAGGAAACTTGGCCAGATTTTCTCACAAATATATTGTAATACTAAAATCCAAATGTACAGTGGATAGCGACAATATTGTGTACCAAAAAATGAAAGGATTTTGAATTTTATTTTTACGTTAGGTCAAGTAAGATGTATTGTCTTTCTGCTATATATGTTGAAACATAGCCTACAGTGGAGAGAAATGTTATAGGCTACCTCTGCAGTAAAGGTTTAAACAAGTATAAAACTACACATAGACAACCTACTGAAAGGAGTAGACTAAACTAATTATACAAATAGGCTACTATAATCAAACTAGTTTAAGTTCAGGTGAGCTTTATTGTCATTCAGCTATGTAAATGTACCAAAATATAATCTAAACATTAATATCCCTTACGAAAATTAACCATGGTTTTACTAAATAAATACCATGGTATTTGTAGTAAAGCTGCCTATATTGAAATTGTAACCTGCAAAAAAAACATGGTTACCACACTTTTACAATAGTAAAACCAACTTTAATTTTCATAAGGGATATCATAGTTTATTATCATATTTATGTTTATATATAGTATAGTAATATACATGCCTTGTACAACATTTAAAAGTAAAAGTGGCCTGTAAGGAGATATTTCATATTTCAACCAATATAACAGCAGATTTTAGTCTGACAATAGCCTGTTTGGAAAAATCCAACTAAAATTATGTAGCTTTTTATATATGGCCGAGCAACATTTTAACTCATGAATTTAAGAGTAAAAGGCTACCGTCAGGAATTATATTAGTGGCTCTTTAAAATGCAAACGTTCATCATCTGAGTCACTCCTAGAAGAGTCCTCGCTGTCCAGAGTGTGTCTTCACCCGTGTAGCACGCTGTTTATTAAACCACTGTTTATTAAAATGCTGAATTTAGTTTAATATCAGCGTGAACTTGATCCTTCTCCCCAATTGATAGGACAAGAGTGACACCAGAAAATAAATATTCATCATTTTGCTTAGCTAAAAAATATGTAATTATTTTAGACAAATGATGTAACACTGTGCAATCATTAAAAAAAAGTTTTCGATATTGCACTAAATAGTGTGATTTGTTTTCATTTTTTTATGAATAATTAATGACCTCTTGGGTGATATTTACGGTGGCCGAGAGAGCTCAACGCGCTGCAACTTCAGAAAACACATGCAAATAGACAAAACACCAGCAAATCAAGAAAACATCTTCATCATTTTGACAACACATGCGCTGCAAATGCTCACAACACATGCAAATTGAGAAACGCTGCAAATGCTCACAACACATACAAATTGAGAAACGCTGCAAATCCTCACAACACATGCAAATTAAGAAACGCTGCAAATCCTCACAACACATGCAAATTAAGAAACGCTGCAAATGCTCACAACACATGCAAATTAAGAAACGCTGCAAATGCTCACAACACATGCAAATTGAGAAACGCTGCAAATGCTCACAACACATGCAAATTGAGAAACGCTGCAAATGCTCACAACACATGCAAATTGAGAAACGCTGCAAATGCTCACAACACATGCAAATTGAGAAACGCTGCAAATGCTCACAACACATGCAAATTAAGAAACACTGCAAATCCTCACAACACATGCAAATTAAGAAACGCTGCAAATGCTCACAACACATGCAAATTAAGAAACGCTGCAAATCCTCACAAAAACGCGCTGCATGGACCACAATGGAAATGTTTCAAGGGGACCCAAAAAAAGTGACGGACGAGCTGGGATTTGCTTATTGTGCAGTGGCTATTGTTTGAGTTGTTGGTGAACTGAAAGGTGAGTGTTTTTTTGTTGTTGTTTATTTGTTTATTTTAACACCCTGATTGCATGATTTCTTTGTCTTTTGGATATTATTAGATTAATAATGACAAATTACACGATTAACGTTACTATGTAAGATGGCTAACTTATCCTGAACTAAATATAATTTCAAGGTTAATGAAAATAAATTTGCAATACTTCATTAATTGTTAAAACCAGGTCAAAATAAAAATATCAGTAAGAATAATATTTTAAAATTTATTCAGGCCCTTTTAGTAGGCTAATGAAAGAAAGGACATTTGCATGTGTTGTGAGGATTTGCAGCGTTTCTGAATTCGCATGTGTTGTGAGGATTTGCAGCGTTTCTTAATTTGCATGTGTTGTGAGGATTTGCAGCGTTTCTTAATTTGCATGTGTTGTGAGGATTTGCAGCGTTTCTTAATTTGCATGTGTTGTGAGCATTTGCAGCGTTTCTCAATTTGCATGTGTTGTGAGCATTTGCAGTGTTTCTCAATTTGCATGTGTTGTGAGCATTTGCAGCGTTTCTTAATTTGCATGTGTTGTGAGCATTTGCAGCGTTTCTCAATTTGCATGTGTTGTGAGCATTTGCAGCGTTTCTCAATTTGCATTTGTTGTGAGCATTTGCAGCGCATGTGTTGTCAAAATGATGAAGATGTTTTCTTGATTTGCTGGTGTTTTGTCTCTTTGCATGTGTTTTCTGAAGTTGCAGCGCGTTGAGCTCTCTCGGTTACCGTAGATATGACTATATCTGATACTAAATTAAATTGTCTAATCTTTCATTTTTGGTACACAATATTGTTGCTATCCATTATACATTTGCATTGTAAATGTATACATTATACATTACATTGTGTCACAATATATTGTTATACCCCTGCATTGTTTTGAATGTTGAACAATTGTATCAATATATGAAGTGAAGTGACATACTGGCAAATATGGTGACCTATGAGTCGTGCTCTGCATTTAACCCATCCAACATGCACACACACAACAGTGAACACACACACACCGTGAACACACACCCGGAGCAGTGGGCAGCCATTTTATGCTGCGGCGCCCAGGGAGCAGTTGGGGGTTCGGTGCCTTGCTCAAGGGCACCTCAGTCGTGGTATTGAAGGTGGAGAGAGCACTGGACATTCACTCTCCCCACAATCCCTGCCGGACCTTAGACTCGAACTCGCAACCTTTTGGTTACAAGTCCGACTCTCTAACCACGATCCAACAGAGGATAAGAGGTACGGAGAATGGATCAGATTTTATAGGGAAAGACTGCCCAGTTAAATGTTTAACCATGTCACAACTGATTTTTTAACTAATCAATCATGTTAACAACTTTACAGCACTTGTTGTGAATTTCACTGACACTGTATAGGGTCGCTTTGTGAAAATCTAAATCTAAATGGTTAATTATAGATATAGTAAGACAGAAACTCATCTGTTCCCCACTCATATTGGTCTGAAAAGGTAAAGGTGTTTCGGGTCTCGGGTGACTAGCGTAAATTGACCGACTGCATCATCTGCTGTTTTTGGAAAAGAAAGTTGCTCAATTGTACGTGTGAGAAAATCTGCCAACACGCATTTGTGAGAAAATCAAGCCAAGTTTCCTCATAAAAAGGCAAATGAGTCTCACAGTTGTAACACACAATACATATATTTGTCCATACCTCTGCATTTTCTCTCAAATAGAGTTTTGTATTTGCAAATCACTTTGCGTTTGTTTGAAAGTCGAGTTTTTCTTTGAAAAGCAGATTGTTTTTATTTGCAAAACACTGGATTTGTTTGATGAATATTGTCACAAAATTCGCTCCATATTGACTGACTGACTGGATCACACACTTAAAGAGAGAAGATATTTAACAGACGCCACAAAACTACAACGCTCCCTTTAGAATCAGCACTACTGCAAGACAAGTACGCGACTGTAGGCTAAAGGCGGCTTTGTTGAATGTTGTAGCTACTTTTGTTGCGTCGCGTCAAGTGGAGAAGAGGTGTGGCGCGACGCGACGCGACGCGTGAAATTATTTCTCCTTGTGAGGTGAAAAGGAGTCATTTCTTCACCCTCGAGATTTACAAGAGCTAGCATAGCTGAGATAAGCAAACAATGGTGTTGATAGACTACTGGATAGTAAACGTACACTAAGAACAAATATGGTCACACTCTTTTACTCCAGTATATTTCTCAGCGTTGGTTCATTTTTGAATGTCAATTTTTGTATCGATTCTATCTTGAAGGGCTGGCTGCTGAAACCAGCTGAATATTTCCAGCATTATTGTTTAGGATAAAAGATACAGTTCATTGAACTCACGTTCTCGCAGAAGAATATATGGGTTAAGTTGTCAAAAAGGAAGCCTACAGGATTTTCAGCTAAATTTAAAAACACAAAACGATTAAAATATTAAAGGTTGCGAGTGTATCTGACAACTGCCCTAATAAAATGTGACAACCTGCCCTGACTTAACATTTACAGCTCACTCTTGAGTTAAAATCTACCTTCATTATATAGGCTATAGCTGAAAATTGTCTGAATGTATGTCAGTGGTTTTATTGTGTTCACTTGGTTAGCCAAAGATATGATATTGGAGGGCAGAATTCAATGCCCTAATTTAAGAGGGTTTTGAAATTGGCTAGATGTTTGAAACCAACATAGGAATTTACATTTTGATTTCTTTACTATCTGTCTTTTTTTATATATATTTTTTTGTTATCTATCTTCTATGGTTCCTGAAGAACCTTCATCATCCGTGGAACCGGTCCGTGACACCAAAAAGTTATCTAGTGGAAAAGCGTTCTTTAGATTATTGCATTGTTTTTCAGACTTAAAAAAAAATGGTTATTTCAAGAACTGTTCACTGAAAGGTTCTTTAGGGAACCCAGAATGGTTCTTTTATGGCAATATGAAAATCCCCTTTTTGAGCCTTTATTTTTAAGGGTTTATTTGAGGGCAGCTATCCACTTATTTCTTTAATTAAAATCTTTATAGAGGAATTGCTAGGTCCTTTTTTTTTACTGTGGCACAAGCCTCAGTAAAATGCTAAAGTGCTTTTTTCTAATGATTCAATTTAGTGTTAAAAAAAACATTCGAGAAAATGTTGCGTTCAAAATAGTGATTCAGAACATCAGAGAGCTTTAAGTGAAATATGACTGTGTACTTCCTTTTTCAAAGAGTTATTATGCCTCAACACGAGTTATTTTGACTGATAAGCTCATGATCTGACCAAATAACCGCAGTCTGCCATCATAATGGAAAGACACTTCACTTTAACTGAAATGACTCACATAAGAACAAAAATACCATCAAAACTGAAAGAAAATGCCTTTCTAGTTTTGAAGGCTGACAGCCTCACTAAATGCATGCAGCCTAATAAACAAGGTGGAAAACTGAGCGACTCCTTGATTATGGTCTTTGGAGGAAATCAAAGCATAGACTCTCACATAATGTCAGCACTGACATATTCTGATATGTACAAGGGCTGTCAACATGAGCGGGTGGAAGATCAAGGAAGTTCCTTTATCATGGAAAAAGGAAGGTGATTCACTGACGAATCACAACATAGTTTCTTTCCAGACGGAGATAAACAAACTGACCAACACTACAGTAATGAAAGGGAAGTTCACACAATAGTAGTCTTGATTCAAAGACATTCTCAAGCAAGGTAAAATGTTTGTGAATGTTGTATAGGCTTCAGTGACGTTTTCCTTAAAATTATATGATTTTTCAAAATATAGGCGAACCAGAAGCCACATAATTCATTTATGTGAGTGTGGGCACAGCTGACTCATTGATCCAGGAATACAGATGCACCTTTAGAGATGTGACCAGAGGAGGGATGCTGTGTGGGCTTCTTGTGACTCACCAGTCTATCAAAGAGTTACCCAGTGCAGCCCTCTTTTTAGTTTTTAGATATAGTGTGTGTACGTGTTTAGCTATACTTGTGAGGACCAGATGTCCCCACAAGGATAGTAAAGCCTGAGATTTTTGACTTTGTGAGGACATTTGGCTGGTCCTCACAAGGGAAATAAATTATTAAAAATACTAAATGAAGTTTATCTTAAAATGTAAAAATGCAAAAAGTCTCCTGTGAGGGTTACGTTTAGGTGTAGGGTAGGTGTAGGGCAATAGCACAATATACAGTTTGTACAGTATAAAAACAATAGAAGTCTATGAAAGTCCTCACAAGTATAGCAAAACCAACATGTGTGTGTGTGTGTGTGTGTGTGAATGTGAGTCACATTTTAGCACAGGCTTTTCATCTGGAATATGAGGATATCCCATGTTTTTGCATATTATTTCAAGCAACAATTTACAATAAGGTCCCAATAATTAAAACATTAAATGAGCAACATATTTGTTACAGTATTAATTAAGCTTTTTTAACATTAGATAATAAAAATGCAACAGTTTGTTGTCAATTCATGTTAACTAGGGTATTTTAAATAACAGATTTTTTTTTTCATTTTAATAATGTATTAGTAAATATTGGTATTAACTTTACATAAAATTAGTAGGCTAAAATCTTTTTCATTGTTAGTTAATGTTAAAGGAATACTTCATCCAAAAATGAGAATTTCCTGAAAATGTACTGACCCTTAGGCCATCCAAGATGTAGGGGAAGGGAAGGGAAGTGGTGTGTGGCCAAGTATGGTGACCCATATTCGGAATTTGTGTTCTGCATTTAACCCATCCAAGTGTACACACAGTAGTGAACATATACCCGGAGCAGTGGGCAGCCAATGCTGCGGATCCCAGGTAGCAGTTGGGGGTTTTGGTGCCTTGCTCAAGGGTCTCACCTCAGTCGTGGTATTGAGGGTGGAGAGAGTGTTGGTTATTCACTCCCCCACCTACAATCCCTGCTGGACCTGAGACTCAAACCCACGACCTTCGGGTTACAAGTCCAACTCTCTATCCATTAGGCCACGACTGCCCCACAAGTAGATGAGTTTGTTTCTTTATCAGAACAGATTTGGAGAAATTTAGAATTAGAATGATCATTAGTAGTATTATCGCTTAGCCAATGTAGCACTTGCTCACCAATGGATCCTCTGCAGTGAATGGGTGCCGTCAGAATGAGAGACTAAACAGCTGATAAAAACATCACAATAATCCACAAGTAATCTAGATGACTCCAGGCCATCAGCTAAGGTTTTGTACAGTGAAAAGATTCAATAGATTCATCATGTTTTAACTAAATGTCACTTCTGCCTAAAATATGAATCCTCTAAATATTGCTTTGTCCAGTGAACAGTCATCTCGTCTGAATCAGGAGAGGAACATGATTACAGACACGATATTTTTATCAGCTTTTTGGACTCTCATTCTGACGGCACCCATTCACTGCAGAGGATCCATTGATGAGCAAGTGATGATAAAATGTATTATGAGGTGGCAATTTCGTATGAATTTGTACTTTGCAATTTGTACAGAAACGGAAGCATGAAGCCCAAGAATAAATCTGACTATCAATGGGGCATAATCAGGTAGTACATGAACACACAAATGAACTTGACAAATAATTCCTATTCACCTCCTATTCCTTCTATTCACCAAAAAGTAAAATAGTTACTATGAAAGTGTGTTGCATTGATGTATCACTTGACTTTTTAATGTATAGTGAGTAGTACAATTACCCAGACAATAAAAGTGGATTATGTCTAAAATAACCAAATAATAATCAAATTTTATATTTTAATACAAATGTTTCCAAAGGTTTCACTCCCGATATTACAACTGTTCCAAAAGCTTAATTAAGCTTAAAAATATATAATTAAGCTTTAAAATATATATATTTTTTAATTTAAGGCAGCATTATGAATAAACTTTATTTCATTAAATACTGAGCAGTATCAACAAAATGAGTTACCCAATATTTGTGTGTGCTCTTTATTTTTATGCTCGTTAGAGTATTAAATTTTACTCACTTATGAGGTTGTATCACAGTTAGGATGCTTCCTCAGAAGTTAATTATTAAACATCCAGTTTTTATTAATTGCATTGTATTAACTGAGAAACTACATGGAACGGCTGTACTTTTGAATGTACTCCAAGACTGTTTAAGCAAGATTTCTGCATAAAACATGATTGACAATCATTAAAAAAAACTTAAAACACCTGTAATATATGTAAATTCATAACATTTTAACCTAAACTCAAAATGATTAAATACCAGAGTAACAAGAAAGGTTTAAAAGCACTGCACTAGTAAATACTACAGTATGACTGTCACTCTACCACATATTTCCTACTAAACAGCGCCATCTAGTGAATGTGCATGTTGTAGCCAGCGTAGTGCAGTTCTGTTCCATCTGTTCCTTTGATCTCAAACAATACTGAGGTCACAAGAGTTTACAAAAAGCTGGAAGATGATGACTAAAAAGAAGCTTTTAGCACAACCATTCTGGTTCGATACTACACTGGAAACATTTCTGATGCCAAACAGCAATGCAACATATGCATGATATGAGAATTAGTTGATGGGTTAATTTCAAGTTTACTTTCTGTCCTCTATTTTGCCTTGTAACAGTGAAAGAGAAAATACTGCAAAGTAGTTTGCTTTCCCCTGGAATATGCAGTGCAGTGATGGTATCTTTGGGAGCTCACAGCTTCCGTGTGCCATCCTTGGGCAGAGTGGAAGATGTGGAGTAATTTTTCAAGTCCGACTGGTAAGCAGGGTTGTCGTAGGGGTGCACATGCCCCTTTAGGTCGTGGGTGTCATAGCGGGGGATACGGATTGAGCTCGTGGCTGAGATTTGCTTACTGTCTTTCTTCTTGGTACAGCTGGATGGACAAGATTCAGTCATATGTTAGAAAAAATAATTACATTTGGAACCCTTTTCTATTCTAACATGACAGTGCCTCTGTGTATAAGGCAAGGTTCAAAAAGAAATGATTGATTCAGTCAGTGTGGAAGAACTTGACTGGTCTGCATAAAGCAAAGTCCTGATCCCAGCTGAACACCTCTGGTGTGACTTTAAATGCAGACCTTGAGCCAAAAACTCATCACCAAACACCAATGACTTGTATATGGGTACAGTCATTTTAGACACTTTCAAAATTATTGCAACAGAGATGGAAATACAGTTTTTAAATACGTGAATTATTCTTCCATCTTTGTTGCCACAGTTTTGTTAGTGCCTTCTGTTCTAAAGAAGGGGTGTCCCAATACTTGTCAATATAGTGTATGTACAAGTCATTGGTGTTTGGTGATTAGTTTACAGCTCAAGGTCTGCTTTTAAAGTCACACCAGAGGTGTTCAGCTGGGATCAGGACTTTGCTTTATGAAGACCAGTCAAGTTCTTCCACACTGACTGAATCAATCATGTCTTTTTGAACCTTGCCTTATACACAGAGGCACTGTCATGTTAGAATAGAAAAGGGATCTGTCCAAACTGTTGCAATAAAATTAGAAGCACACAATTCTCTAGAATATCATTATATGCTTAAACATTAAGATTTGTACTCATGGAAATTACTAAAGTAGTCAAATCTGTTCATTAGAAGGGTGTATATGTACACAAGTGTGATTTAAGTGTAATTTACTCACCAAGTTACGCATAACATAATGAGGAAAAGAAGTAAAAGCAGACCCGCAGCCACACATAGGATGGTAGTAATGACAACCATGGCACCTGATCTCGCACTCAGACCATCACAAATGTTGTGAAGGGGCAGTACTGTATGAATAGATTATTAAGATATCTATTAACTCCAACAGCTATTAGCATGACTCCAATATTATTTAGCAATGATTCAAAGGATTTTATATGAATTCTTACATTTGGTAAGAGTAATGTTGTCTGACCAGTCTGACGAATTAACAAGAATCCCATTAGCATTGATTAGAAGATACTTGAAACTGTAAGGGAAAAATAGTTTCAATACATTAGAAGCAAACTCAAATCTAGTGTTTAAGAAGCTACTTTGAAACTGCAGTTAAGACACCCTTTTGACAATGTAAAGTCATTTTAAAAAATCTTTTAAAATATAAAACTAGCCAATGATTCAGATAACAATCTCCTAAGGACACCATTAGAGAAGAATATCAGCATTTGAATGGTATTATATTTTTGTGTAGAATCTTGTAAATAAATAAATAATGTAAGTCTGCATATTAGATGTGGAGATTTTCAGTAACTCTTTCTGTAGGTTACATTGATACACCAGTAGGTGGTGACAAGTGTTTGTTTTCATGAGTGAATCATTGTATTTACAGTGAGTGAATCATTTAATTTTATGAGTGAATCACTGAATCACAGTGAAACCACTGAATCATTCACTCAACCAATTGGTTCAAATGTAGCCAATTCAGGAATTAATAGAACTGCTGTGTGTTGCTCTGAAATGTGCAAAAGTTGACTCTGATTGCGATTTCAACTATTTATTGAAGAGAAAAAAACAATATTGCAACAAAAAGGTCAATATTGCGTCTAAATCAAATTAATTTCTTGTTAATTTAGCTGTTGTATAAAAGAAATCTTACATTTGCAGTTGTGCAGTTTTGTTGTGGACATGAATATCATCACAGATGTGCTGATATTTAGCAATGTTCATATGATATACAGTATCTACAGAGTACACCCGTCACATTTTTGTAAATATTTTATTATACCTTTTCATGTGACAACACTGAAGAAATGACACTTTGCTACAATGTAAAGTAGTGAGTGTACAGCTTGTATAACAGTGTAAATTTGCTGTCCCCTCAAAATAACTCAACACACAGCCATTAATGTCTAAACCGCTGGCCACAAAAGTGAGTACACCCCTAAGTAAAAATGTCCAAATTGGGCCCAAAGTGTCAATATTTTGTGTGGCAACCATTATTTTCCAGCACTGCCTTAACCCTCTTGGGCATGGAGCTCACCAGAGCTTCACAGGTTGTCACTGGAGTCCTCTTCCACGCCTCCATGATGACATCACGGAGCTGGTGGATGTTAGAGACCTTGCGCTCCTCCACCTTCCATTTGAGGATGCCCCACAGATGCTCAATAGGGTTTAGGTCTGGAGGCATGCTTGCCCAGTCCATCACCTTTACCCTCAGCTTCTTTAGCAAGGCAGTGGTCGTCTTGGAGGTGTGTTTGGGGTCGTTATCATGTTGGAATACTGCCCTGCAGCCCAGTCTCTGTTTCAGTATGTCACAGTACATGTTGGCATTCATGGTTCAATGAACTGTAGCTCCCCAGTGCCGGCAGCGCTCATGCAGCCCCAGACCATGACACTCCCACCACCATGCTTGACTGTAGGCAAGACACACTTTGTACTCCTCACCTGGTTGCAGCCACACACGCTTGACATAATCTGAACCAAATAAGTTTATCTTGATCTCATCAGACCACAGGACATGGTTCCAGTAATCCAGGTCCTTAGTCTGCTTGTCTTCAACAAACTGTTTGCGGGCTTTCTTGTGCATCATCTTTAGAAGAGGCTTCCTTCTGGGACGACCAATGCAGACGAATTTGATGCAGAGTGCAGCGTATGGTCTGAGCACTGACAGGCTGACACCCCACCCCTTCAACCTCTGCAGCAATACTGGCAGCACTCATACGTCTATTTCCCAAACACAACCTCTGGATATGACGCTGAGCACGTGCACTCAACTTCTTTGGTCGACCATGGCGAGGCCTGTTCTGAGTGGAACCTGTCCTGTTAAACCGCTGTATGGTCTTGGCCACCGTGCTGCAGCTCAGTTTCAGGGTCTTGGCAAACTTCTTATAGCCTACGCCATCTTTATGTAAAGCAACAATTCTTTTTTTTCAGATCCTCAGAGAGTTCTTTGCCATGAGGTGCCATGTTGAACTTCCAGTGACCAGTATGAGAGAGTGAGAGTCACAACACCAAATTTAACACACCTGCTCCCCAAAAATGGCTAATTGGGCCCAATTTGGACATTTTCACTTAGGGGTGTACTCACTTTTGTGGCCAGCGGTTTAGACATTAATGGCTGTGTGTTGAGTTATTTTGAGGGGGCAGAAAATTTACACTGTTATACAAGCTGTACACAGTGTCATTTCTTCAGTGTTGTCACATGAAAAGATATAATAAAATATTTACAAAAATGTGAGGGGTGTACTCAATTCTGTGAGATACTGTAGCTCAAATAATTTGGTGATCAATATATTAACATGTTTGCAAAAATGATTTGGAATTCTAAAGGCGTGGTCAGTTTTGCATGAGGGCAAAATATTTCTAAAGTCTTAGATATTTGTCTTGCAAATTCACATAATGTTAGCCGACAGAAAACTGTTTGGTTTGAAAGTGATTTCTGTGTTAGCGTTAAAGGGATAGTCCAACCAAAAATGTAATCAAAAATTGTCAATAATTACTCACCCTCATGTTGTTCCAAACCTGTAAAAGCTTCGTTCATCTTCAGAACGCAAATTAAGATATTTTTGATGAAATCAGAGAGCTTTCTGACCCTGCATAGACAGCAATGGAACTGACACGTTCAAGGCCCAGAAAGGTAGTAAGGATATCGTTAAAATAAAATGTGACATCAGTGGTTCAACCGTAACATTTTGCAAAACAAAACAAAAAAAAATGACGTGCAGCGAAGACTGACGCGGAAGAGAAGAAATTGTTAATTAAGGTCATTATTTTTGTTTTCTTTGCACACAAGAACTACTCTCATAGCTTCATAAAATTAAGGTTGAACCACTGTTGTCACATGGACTATTTTACCAATGTCCTTACTACCTTTCTAGGCCTTGAACGTGTCAGTTGCGTTGCTGTCTATGCAGGGACAGAATGCTCTTGGATTTTATTTTTGCTTGCAAACTTTCACTGACATTTCGCTAATGGGGGTGGACTTTTTAGGCAATTGTTTATTGTGGTTTGTCATCACTATGCACTGTAGTTCATCTAAATGTAGCTTCTAATGACCACATGACATCAAAATGAGAGTTCTGTTTGCTTTTGTAATCTTAAAAAGGCATTTCAGAGTGCACAAATGTCCTATGGGTTTTTAGAATGGCAGATTTGGAACTTTGTCTGAAATAATTTCTTCCATTCACATTGCACAATACATTAAAAGGTCCTACCAAACGATGGATCCATCAGGTAATACTCCATTACAGTTGACGCCGGTACAAATCCCATCAGCGCCAACTACAAAGTAGGGATCATTGGGGTACTGATCACAGGGGAAGTCTGACAGAAGTCCAACTCTGGTCAAAAAGAAGTTCTTTGATGATGGGCTGAATGCTGCTGGGTAGGGTGACAAGCCAAGGATGTTGGTAGATGAGCTGCTTACTAGAGCATCAAAGTTGCCATTTGCTAAAAGTGAAAGAGGATTGATAATGCAAACAGAAGGGAGAATTTGCATTAGATATTTTTTAGCCTCTTATGCTCAATACGGCTGCATTTATTTGATTAAGTACAGAAAACAGCAATATTGTGAAATATTATTACAATTTCTGAAGAAGTTTTACCTGAGCACAGCCCAGCCACCAGCCATATCTCACAGCCAAGGCACGGCTGATTAAATACACAATATGGCTGCTTCAGTATCACTGTATTACTGGTGACCCTGGCTGGGAAAGCATTAGATATAAGCTCAGGATGGATCTGACCTGTAGACAGAGAAAAAGACTTTAAAGAGCCTTTTTTTTTTTTTTTAGTGACCTCATTGTTCCAACTTGATTCCCATTCAAGTCAGTCACAGAACAATAGCAGGTTCAGTCTGATTCAAATGCACCTGTCCTAGGGGGAAAAAAAGGATTGTGTAACACCTACCAACCCTAAATGCTGTAACTGCCATGAAACAGAACATACAGTCTCAGTCGTGCCTACTGTGTGTGTTTCCCTCGAGTCTCAACATAGATTCTGTGTTGTATGAACTAGTATGAACATGACATACGAAAGGCGTCATTGTATCAGTATTCATCTCTGTAGTAGGTCATTTAAAAAAATGTGTGCTGAGTGTGACATCCTATGACATACTACTAATTAATGACTCGGTGAGCTATTTCACCTATTTATAACAAATATAGTACACAGGATGAAATATTAGCTTAAAAAATGACCCCATTCAAAAGTTTAAATAAGTGTGATTTGTAATGAGGTGTCGTTATACCTGGAGGATTTTTATGATCCCTCTTACTTTGTGTAAATTATTAACATATTCTGCATATTCCGTATATATGTATGTATATATGTATGTATATATATATATATATATATATATATATATATATATATATATATATACTTTTTTTGTAACATTTGAATTTTTAATTTAGTGCAATATTTTGTCATTGCGACATTTTAGTGTAATTTTCACTAGCAACTGCAATTGGATTTATATTGTATTCCTTAGTTCAGTTATCCCACCGGTCACTATTGTGACCATCAACATGTTTACTCATTCTATGACCACAATCAACAAATCTGAATATATATGAATTAATATATTAATACTAGACACCTTAAAGATAATCTGTACCAAACATCTTTGTCATATCTTTATATTGACATACTTTATTAGCCTTTTGTTTTGGAGCTTTGATGCAGTTATCTTCTCAAGTTGCAAACAGGGCGTAAACTACTCTGGTCATGTCACAATTTGCACTAATCATGTGAAACTGCACATATTTAATTGAGACCCTTTATTTTTTCCATATTTGCAGGAAGTGCACTAAAACATCAGTCAGTAAGGTTTTTAGAGCTTTATAAATGAAAACCTTTTTTTTACGGTCACACACACATATACATATATATATATATATATATATATATACATATACATATATATATACACATATACATATATATATATATATATATACATATAGAAAATTTACATAATGAATGGACATGCTAGACATTAGCATCAGTGGGCCATTAGTACAATTCTTCAGTAACATTTCATGAATGATCTTACTCATTTGTTCATAATAGTTGCCAGGGTATTTTTGCTGAATGGAAGGAAGATTATTATTATCTTATTATTTTGTTATTCTACAACATGATGAAAATTTAATTAGACATTTGTGTGCACTTTACTCTTGTTTTTAATGAGCTATTACCTAAGAAAGCCTGTCTCCATTTAAACTGAAGGATAAGACAAACAATGTAATTAAAGTATAACCCAAGTGCATTTGTGATATAACGCAGAAACCAGATCTCTATAGTAACCCCCATCTAAAAAGAGCAAACATTGATAATTAAGGCTAAAATGCACTTACCTTCTCCGGTCCACATCCAGATAGACATCAGTGGCATCAAACGGATCACTGTGTTTGTCTTCATCTTGTAACAAGGATGCAGATAGATTCTTATTAATAAAATTGGGAGTGGAAGTCAAGCTGGCTGGTGTCTATGCTCAGCAATATGCCTGGCAGATACTAATCAACTCCTATAAAAAGAAGCTGAAGGGAGGGTGGAGCGTTTTTCATGAGGGTGTGTGACTGTGAATCCCAGGTAGAAACTGGGAGGTGCTTTGGACATAAAAAAAAAAGTGCTTTGAAATTGCAAAGACTAACTGTTGCTATTAAATAAAGCAAACGTCTGTTTGAATGACTAATGTTAAAGTCAACAAACCCTCCACATACTGGTGACTTAATTCCCACCAAACAGGCACATGACGCAAGTAGACATGACATCAAAAAAAGAGGTGTGGAGTTTATTCATACAATATATCAGTAAAACTCGATTCCTAGTGTCTTGAGGGCGAAGTGTTACATAGAAATTAATAATGTAATATGCATCAAAATGTTTTTACGTCCTTACATTGTTTTCTAGGACAAACTAGGCTATATGTTTTGCAGCTCCAGCAACTGTCTGAAGTTTTTGTAATCAAATAATCAAACATGTGTTGGTAAAACCGGCTTAACCAGACCTGCTTGGACATGAAGTAAATGAACTGTTGTTTATAGCTATAAGTCACTGACATTTTCTCTGTAACGTTCTCTCTCTGTGTAAGCATGTAAAACTCAAAATTCATATTATTTGCAAAGACTGGACGGGTGAGTTGAAATAATGTTGTAGTAGTAAAACAACAATATCCAGAATCCCATTGTGGTGAATCAGACTATGAACTAGAGCTATTAACAGTATTTGCCAAGTGGTAATACAGGGTGGAGTGAATTATGCTGGATTTTTTTTTCTTTCTCGCGTGCTTCAAAGGAATGTGGTACACATGACAACAGGGTCCGTTAGTGACTAACGAACAATTAAACCACTAGCTCTCTCAGTAATTCGTTTTTTAAATGCAGAGATTATTTTGCATTTAGGCGATTTTTGCCAATTAGAGATATTTGTCAAAATCCTCAAATGAACCATTGTGTATTTATTATTGACATTTTTAATGGTTCTGTGCATACATTTTTTCCCCCAAAAACTATTATATCTATTATGTGTCTCCATTAATATGAGGCCAGAAAAATGGTGTGCATGATTAATGATTAAAAAGAGAAACATTTTAGGTTCAGGTTAAAAAAAACTACATGTTCTCAGACATTTAGATACAAAACCATATGGCTTTTTTGTGAAACTGATCAAAATGAAGCTTATGATTCGAACAATAACATATCTGCCATTGGCCGATATTTGTTCTTAAGCATTAACTCACTTTAACTGTTAATTAATTCTTCAATTTAATCGTTACATTACACACAGACTTCATTTTATATTTGCATTTCAAGTACTGTATCCTGATTTTAGATAGTTTAGATATTTGTATTGAAAGACAAAACTACAATAAAGAGGGTTTTTTTCAATGCGTGTAATGCCATTAATTTAAGAATTTTAAAAACCGTTGTGCTCTCATTTAAGACCTTTTTTGGCCTTAAATTGGGAAAGGGTGAATTAAGACTTTAAGACTTGGGAAAAAGGAAGTGCAATTGTGATTACTGTAATATAGAAAATAACTTTTCTACTTTAACTTTTTAAATATAATTTATTCACAGAAGCAGTTAAAGGACAGCGAGAATAATGTTCCATGAAGCACTGAAAAGCCAAAATTATTCCCTTTGTTGTTTATTTAAAAAAAAAATTACATATTTACAACAGAATAAAAGTCTATCCTGGTCACACTATTTTATCATAAGCACTCCGATGAAAGAAAAACATTCAGCTTTTCCAATGTCCACCTCAAATGTTGAATATCTGATTCGAGCACAAAAGATGAATGTTCTTCTGAAAGTATTTTTAAGCACATCTCAGTAAATGAGGTGTTTCTGGTATCGTACGGTAGTATATGCTGGATACTTCCATCCTTTCATTCGGTCACCTCTTCCCCATGATGAAGCTGGGCGCTTCTGCATCATCTTCTTGCTCTTCTGCTTCAGAAGCAGAGGATGATGACTTCTCCTCGGAGCCTGCTGACACAAACATTATTACTCACTGCTTCGATGAATGCTGAAATTCAAGAACTGCAGTTACTATAATGATGATTATGATGACTTGTGCTGCCATCCATAAATAGCACTTTTAAATATAGCGCTCATAATAAACATTCACCCTCACGGATGTTTTTGTGTTTTATTTTACAACATTGAATCACAGAGGATTTATTTAGCTTTTTTGACACAACAGAGAAAATGAATACAAATCAGTCAGCTTGATAGAATATTTGTTTACTTAAGTGTTCAAACACTCATGTTTAGTAGATGTCTTCCAGTTGGCGTTCAAGGAACAATGGCGTGGATTTCTAAGATCATTTCATTATCTCGTACCTTCTTTCTGGCTCTCCATCTTGGCTTTCTTGGCCATCAGCTTCTTTTGTTTCAACTTTTCCCTAAATGACACAAAATAAACTTCTAAATTAGTTTTCTAATGATTCTAAAGTATCTAAAACAGACATAAGACCGCATTTTGCAAACCTCTTCTTTCTGCGTTTGGCTGTTCTTTCCTCAGCAGCCTTTTGGTTTTCTTTCACCTTCTCAATATAGTCTTCATCCAGCGTTTGCTACAAGAGTAAAAGAAACTATTTGTGAACCAATACCAACTGTACTACATTTAGATTTTTTTTGGCGAGGGACCACCATCAACCCAGGCTAAGTTGAAGACCCGGAACATACTCTATGCATATAGTGTTGGCAAAAGTTATTTTTAATAAATTTATACTGAAACAAGTGTATTATTATTTAGTTTTTTTAATTTTCAAGTTTTAAATTATTCAGCAATAATATTTCAAATAGATTAAACTTTCCATTCATCAAAGAATCTAGAAAAAAATGCATCACCGTATCCACAAAAAATATTAAGCAGCTAAAATTTCTTAGCATTAATAATAATAGTAAATGTTTCCTGAGCACCAAATCAGCATATTAGAATGACTTCTAAAAGATCTGAAGACTATTAATGGTTTTATCAAATTTGACAGCAAGTTAAAATAGAAAATAGTCATTTATATTGCAATAATTTTTCAATATAAAAATAAAATCAAATAATGCAGCCTTGCTGAGTGTAAGAAGCTTCTTTAAAAATTTAGCAAAAATATAACTTTTGAACGTGTTAATCACAATTTCAATCACATTTCACTTGAATGAATCTGACTTTCCAACAGTACATCTAAGAAAGAGCTTGGTGTGACAAATGTATAGGAGTTGATTTTTGACCTAAGTGTATTTTTCCAAAGGAAACGCAATAGTGAGGAACAACGCTTCACACACCGGAATACTACATTTAAATTCAATTAAATTCAGCTTGATTCACATGATTGTCACAGCAACAGTAAAACATCTGTCGTGTGCGCCTGTGAGCCGAGCAGATCCATCGCTGCTCACACCCAAATTCTGTTATTTAAGCTGCTACAAATAACAGGTGGATCCGCATTCCACTGAAGCACCTGGAATTTTTTCTGTTCAGTGGCAGTAATTTAAAGTTGAAAAAATCTCAGGCAGGACTGGGAAAGAAAGAAAAAACTCTGCATATCACTAATAAGCATTACACAGGCTTTTCATACCCATCATTCATTCATATACTGTTTTGCAACAATGCTGAGGACCTTATATTTTCACCTTTTCTTAGTGAACTAGTAACTTCCATAAATGGTAAAGCAGCTCGCATTTGATAATCATATGCTTTAGGGGGGAAAAAATTACCTTTTCAGAAATTCGTTCCAGGAAGTCTTGTCTCTGATACTCCCGACGGCGCAGATGTCTATACACATGGAATTCACCGCTGCCTGCTCCAGCACTGGAACCTGCGGAAATTCAACAAAGAAATATAACAAATTAATCCTGGCATATTATTTGCGAGGGCAAAAATAAATTCTAAAATGTTAGAATCAATTTTAATTTATTCCTGCAATCAGCTGAAAGTGAATGATGTTACCACACATGATTACTTGACATTTTATTTAATACAAATTTATGACCAACCACTGGAAACACAAATTTGGAATTTTGAAAGCACACCTGTTTAATGCACTGTATTAAGTTCATGTGTTTCTTATGTGTTACGGGTGTCCTCAGAGCAGAAACAAATGAATAAAACAGCAAAGGATACATTTTAAATTTAAGAGCATTCTTGAGGCTTATTTACTTGATTAAAGTTTTTTTGTTTTGTTTTTTAAGAGCTATTTGAAAAAAAAAAAAAAAAAAAAAAAAAAAAAAATGGTTGAGTTACTCCATTTGGTCTGATGACAGGGGTGTAGAATTTAGTACGGACAAGGATTTTTTTGATCCACATGAGGAAAACAGCGTATAAATTATCTAAGTGATGTTTTTTGAAAATTTTAAAATGCTAAACGTTTTCTGTGATGGGTAGGGTTCGTGTAGACTTTTTATACAAGTTGTACAGTATAAAAAATGTGTGTGTGTGTACACTGTGATGGGCACTTACAGTGAAAGATCATGACAACAGGCTATTTCATATGTACTTGCTATTTAAAAAGATGTATAAATCTGACAAATCATGTTTCTATTTAAGTCTAGTGTTTTGCACAAGTTTCTGTAAGGGTTGTGTTTAGGGGTGGGGCTTGGTCTAGGTCATATCAAATATGAATTATGAACTTAATAAAAAAAAAGTGGAAGTCTGCAATGCTTACTAATATAGTGAAACAAACGTGTTTGTCAATTAGGCAATGGCAGGATGGCAGCTAAAAAAAGAAAGGTAGACATTAGGAGCTACTTTAAAACAAATACAAGTAAGTAATTTAACATTTTCTCAATTGCTAAAGTGTAGAGTCATCAACAATTGTAAAAAATTATAATTAGCCATAAATGTTTTCTCTCGCTGTTAATTCCGTCAATGTGTTGTTTTGCCAGCTGAGCTGACCGAAACCGTCCTGCTAGGTAGTAGCTCAGGAAGAGAGGCAGGTGGAGAGGCAGGGTCACAGGTGAGGTCAAGCTATGACATAATGTTGACATGTTAGTATAGTGAGATTCATTATTGAGACAATTGTTAGGCAGATGATCTGCTATATAGTTCTTCAATGTGAGTTTGAAATGAGTGCTTTGATTAGGCAGCCACAAGTTGTCTCATTTATATGTATGCATTGTTTCATTTTATCAGGTGACCGAAACCATCCTGCTAGGTAGTAGCTCAGGAAGAGAGGCAGGTGGAGAGGCAGGGTCACAGGTGAGGCCTAGGCTGGTAACAATGTAATCATAAGAGTGAATGTAGATATTTGTTTTGTATTACAGTGAGATTGCACTGGTATATTTAGAGGTTTATTAATCACTCATCATACATGGTTTTAATAATATGGGCATAAAGTGGTTACTAGCCTTATCATAGTGTAGATGTATTTTTCATATGCGGTAGTTGATACAGAGTGGTTAATTGTGTACTGTGGTGTATTTTTAAGGATGCTGATCCATCTGTAGACAGCAATAGACAGAGTAGCTGTGAAAGTGACGACATCAAAGAACAGAGTGACAACAATGAAGAACAGTGTAGAACTGGAGATATTCTGGACTTTGACATCAAGCCAAACCAACCTCACCCCAAGAACATTGCAGTTCAAAAGCTGTCAAATAGGGTCCTCCATTTTCAGGAGAATTGGTACAAGCAGTATCCATGGCTTCACTATAGCCCCACTGTGAAGGGAATTCTCTGTTTTTACTGTGTGAAAACATACACAAGAAATAAAAATACACTGTCCAAAAAAGCAGACCCTGCGTTTGCCTCAAAGGGATTTAGTAACTGGAAGAATGCTCTTTGCTCTTTGAACGCCACCTGAATAGCAAATTGCACCATCATGCAGTCACAGTTAGTGCTCAAGAAGCAAACCCAGTAGATTCACAACTCTCAAGTGCCTGGGCAAAGCAACAAGATAATGCTAGGCACTGCCTGAAAAATATTGGAAGTTCAGTACAGTACCTGGCTAGGCAGGGTCTGGCACTGCGAGGCCATGAGACACAAGATGGGAATCTATTTCAGCTTTTGAAATTTAAAGCCAAAAATTATGCTAGTCTCTCTAGTTGGCTATCCCGTTGTCATGACTATACCTCTCCTCCAGTGCAAAATGAGATTTTGCAATTGTTAGGAAATTGTATTGTCAGAAGTATTGCAGTCTCTACCAGTTTTGCAGTACTCACTCATTATAGATGGCACTCAAGATGTCTCAGGAGTAGAGCAAGAATCTATCTGTTTTAGATATGTGGACCATGACCTGATACCACAAGAGGTTTTTGTTGGGTTTATATGAAGTTCCAGGGACAACTGGAGTGGAAATTGCTAGGATGGCTGCGGATGTCCTCTTGAGGCTAAATATTCCTATGAGTTGTCTAAGGGGTCAGACTTATGATGGTGCAGCCAGTATGTCAGGAAGACAATCAGGAGCACAAGCAGAACTTAAAAGACAGCAGCCATTGGCTTTGCATGTGCATTGTGGGTCACACTGTCTTGTCTTACTGCTTGCATAGCCAGTCCCGTGATACATGATGCCTTTCAGTGGGTCCATGAGCCATTAAGCCACCAGTCTGGGAAATTTAAGGCCTTATTTTCAGCAGTAGCAGCAGGTTCAGAAAGACAGTCGATATCACTCAGACCACTGTGCCCAACCAGGTGGACAGTCCGAGGAAAAGCTATCAGAGCAGTGCTGTCTCCGTATGAGCGTGTTTTATCTAGCTTGGAGGAGATGGCATCAAATGGATCTAACACAGGTGTGAGGGCAAATGGACTACGAGAGAGATTTGAAAAGGGGAAAACTGTGCTTGGACTTTTTTTGGCGTTAGAAGTGATTGATGTGTTAGAGTGTCTGAACAAGTCCCTGAAAAAACGGACAGAAACAATTGCAGGAATGAGAAGGTCAATAGACTGTGTCAGATCTACTCTAAAAGTCAAAAGAAATGAGGACAGCTTTCAGGAGGTTTTTCAGAAAGCAGTGGCAATGGTTGACTCCCTTGGGATTGAGTCTATTCAGATTCCTCACCAAAGACAGCCACCAAAACGTTACGCTGGTGGGGCGAGCCAGCACACTCCCAAATCAGCTGAGGAGCATTATAGAACAGAGTTCTATAAAATGATTGTGTTGATGCTCAGCTTCAGGACAGGTTCTTCAACCAACCAGATCTAGATGTATTGCAGAAGCTAGAGGAAATTATACTGACTGGAAAAGTAAATGACATTGTTGATCACTATCCAGAACTGAATAGAGATAATCTAAAAGTCCAATTAGCCATGTTTCAGACTAAAAATACTTTCAAATCAAGTACTGAAGTGGCTAATATTATGAGAGGAATGGCTATTGAAGTGAGAGGCTTGTTTGATCAAGTTGAAAGACCTCTTGTCAGGCTGCTTTTAGTCATCCCAGTCTCATCAGCTGAGGCTGAAAGAAGTTTCAGTGCTCTTAGGAGACTGAAAACATGGCTCAGATCAACAATGGCACAAGTGAGACTTAACAGTATTGCTGTGTGCCATATCCACCAGGACAAACTGGACAAAGTTGATGTCAAACAAATATGCCAACAGTTCATTTCTGTTAATGACAGACGTAGACATGACAGTAGACACAAAGTTAAGTGAAGTCTCTGTCAAACTGCCTCCTTGTCATTATTTGTTACCTGTAACATTACAGAATTAATTATTGCATTACACTATAAGCGGAGTAAAGTTAATAAGTCTGTCAAACTGCCTCCTTGTCATTATGTTATACCTGTAACATTACAGAATTCATTAACATATTCAATGTTCAATTAACATAGGTCAATGTAGACTAAAAACCTTAATACATTATCCTATTAATTTCCTGAATCCGCAGCTTCCGGGGATGTCCCCACCAATCTCAAAATCAAACCTACGCCTCTGTCTGATGAATAAATATTTTTCCTAAGAACAAAAACAAACCGATAAATTTCCTTTTGGAAAAGTCATATTGAATAAATTAAAACACTGATTATTTAGAACTAGGTAGCAATTCATATTAGCTTTATCTCTAAATCTGAGACCGTAAACAAACACAAACCCATCACATCCCGCACAAACTCCGGCGGAGCGCGTGGATTCCACTCCTTTGGTTTCTCTGGAATGGCCGCAGGTTTATCCTTTAAAAGGAAAATATAAAACTCAGTATTATATGCAATGCTTCTGCAACAGTTAAGTAGCATCATTAGCATGAGTTAAAACCGCTAACGTTAGCTTGCGTAAACTCACGGGGTTTCGCATCAATCTCTCCAACTTTAAACGCTGCTCCTCTGCTGGAGTTTTGGCGATAATTAAAGGCTGGGACTCTTTTTTAGGAGCTTTTCCTGATCGCTCATCTTTCTTATCCACCGCCATGATTCCTCCAGAGTCTTCTTCGACTCGAGCCAGGGTTGAGTTCTTCTTCTGTTCATTAATAGCAGTGCACAGATCTCAGAGCGCATACTGTCACCTACTGGACCGATGTGGATCTACATTGTTTCTGGATCAACCCAAGTAGAGGTAACTGCAGGCTGGAGCAATGGGCGTGCCGTAAGGTCGGAAAGGAATGGGGCGTGCCGTGGGGCGTGCCGTAAGGTCTTTACAATTGGACGCATAAAAGCATCCTGATCCGCACAAAAGCGAGCCATAAACTTAATCACTATTGGCCAACAAATAATTATACAAGACCAAATACATTTCTTTCACTGTAAAAATAGCAATAATGATATTGAGAATACATTCAAAAGTACGTTACCTTAGAAACCTTCTGTATGGCGCGGATTACATGACGTCATCACCACCGCGACTTTTTTAGGATCATTAAAAAACATTCATACTGTTTGTGATAAATGCACTTTTTGTAACACAACATTTGAAGATATTGAACATTTATTTTTGTTTTGCCCTTTTTCTATTTCTTTTTGGACTGACTTTAAAATAGATATGACAAACAAATGTGTCTTAATTTAGAACCTCGTGACATTTTACTTTGTTTCCAAAACCCATATTTTTCTGAAAAACAAAATTACATAATTAAATTATTTTGGCAAAGTTTTATATTCATAAGACAAAAATAACTCAAAAGAAACCCTCCTATATTACCTTTTATAACACTGATCTCACAGTATACTTTGAAACCATTTCAAACATGAGATCACAAAAGTTTCTGAAAATATCTATAACTCTTGATATGAACTTTTATTTTTGTATTTATTTGCATTATGTTCATTTTATACTTCAGTTGTTATTGTTATTCTCTGGTTTACACATTTTGAGCTGTATTTACAATGTATTCATCTTGTTTTTTTATTGCATTATACTTGAAATGTCTGTACATGAACTAAATAATAAAATAAAATCATTAAAAACTAATTATTTTAAAGATAAAAATGTCTCCTGACACTATTAAAGTCATACTAGTTTTGTACTTTCATTTTAAGTACATACAAACTAAAAGTAAATGTTATTTTTATAATAATGGTACAGCAAATGTTGCTGTATAAAGGCATACATATATGTTTGATCAAACACTTATGATTACTTAACACAATTATAAAATGAAGTAAAAACGAACACCATTTTATCCAAAAAACATTTATTTTGTTGTCATCTTTACAATTAATTTTTTGAAACGTCAATTGAATTTGTCATCAAAGCCATCAAACTCTTTGTCTGAATAGAACGCAGTGAAGACCCCCTTCTTTCCACTGCCGCAATATCCAGTGGTGTTTTTGTAGAGGAATCCACAGGCATCACACCTGGTGAGCTTAAACTCCACCCTATATTCCTCCCTCACATCCGGATTGACTGACTTCCAGTCAACGATACCTACAAGATAAAAGAAAAAATATATTTTTAATGCAAAAAATGAATTTAAGATATTAGCTTAACTTGTTAATTTCATAAAGTAATACTTATACATACTGTCCAGCCAGGCAAAGTGAGCTTTTTTAAGAAAACCTGGATGGTGGACTGTTTCATTAAACTTTTTGCACACTAGTGACAGAGTGTGAACGGCTTTGTCTCCTTCTTCATAAACAACATCAAGAAGAATGTGACTGAGGATTTATATTAAATATTTTTAAGTTATATTTCAACCTGTTTAACATGCCAGTTTTGACTTCACATGGGCCTTCAACCTCAGCATCTTTCCTGTCCCTTTTCCAATCTGAGAGAGAGAGAAAAATTACAAAATGCTAAAATGTCATTACTTTAAATTTATATTAGAATTAGAATTTACCCTGAGTCTTCAAGTAGCAGAACACACCACTATTTCTTTATTCTTGACATGTTAGTCTTGAAAAAAAAAAAATACTACAATGTTTAAAATTATGTTTTTATACTGGCTTGCAAAACAAATTTGTTGAACAACGATCTGAAGACTCACCTCTGAAAAGTGAAAAGCCACCCCCAGAGAAATGTACAGGCCATACTGAAATTCAAAGGCTACTTGTTTAGGCCTTTTTTTTTATTTGGTTTCTAAATTAAACTGATGTTACTGTCCAAACTCACCATGATCAAAGACTCCAAAATTATTGGAGAAATGCTGCATTGGAATCTCCTGGATTAGGTTTGCAAGCAAATCAAGAAATGGAAAAAAGTAAGCAAGCAGTGGATGCAGTGAAAGTGCTTGCTTTTTCTGCATTCCAAGTGGCAGTCAAAGATGATCAAATCTATAAGAATAATAAACAAACAAAAAAAACATTTCAAATAGGAAAATTCATATATAAAGCAAAACATGTTTGACATAAGTTTCCAATTATGATATGTAACATCACCGTTCACATTATTATCTATAACCTTAAGTTATCTGTAAGGTAACAGGCATGCATATCACAACTGAACTTATACTTACGTTCATGACGAACCGCGCGAAGTCTGTGGCTTTGCAAATGACTATGTATCTTGTGTATTTCAGGTCTAAAAACTCTGATTGCACAAAACGGACATCGATATAAATTGCCGACTCTGAAGTCTTCAATGCAAACGCAGTCATTGCTTCGTCTCACTGTAATATGTGTCTGTCAATAAAAATTAAATAATTACCAAAGCTGAAAGATCTAACGCAAAGAAAACAACAAATTATGATATGGTATACATGCATTACCTCCGCCATCATCTTTCAGTCTAAAGGATTTTTTTTAGCAAAATAGCAAAAGGAAAGGACGTATGGTTACTACTGATTGGCCATCGCAGTAGCCGGGAGGAAACTCCTTTCACCAATGAGAAACCTTTCGACACGCCCCTTACCTTTCGACACGCCCATTACTCCAAGCTGCAGCTACCCCTGTCTCGATCAACCGGTATAATATTTACCATGTGACATTTATAATGATGACCAATGTTTTCTCAGTTGCACTTAAATTTCAGAATAGCTCCCACAACTCTGAAAAAAAAAAAGCACTGGGCTTCAGTGTTCACACAAAATAACATTTTCCTGTATTTTCTGAAATCCTGCAAACCTCACAATTCATGGGATGCACTGAGAATAAAAGATTTAAACTTTGTTTTCCCTAAATCTTAATATGGCTAATATGATTTCTTCATATCATATCATATCATATAGCACAGCCCAAAAATGCTATTACTGTGACACTTTTTTGTTATAGAGTGACCAGACGTCAACATACATATGAAAATGTAAAGGTACACTAAAGATTAAAGTATTGTATAAAGTATAAAGTATTGTAAAGTGCAGGCACTGTGCACCGGTGCAGACTGCCCCACCTCACTGTCTATTGCTGTCATGTGATCTTACCATTTTCACCATTGTGACAGCTCAAACCGTTGCATGTAGCTGGTAAGAGTCTGTCAACGACACAGAAGAACATGTTCAGAAATACAGTGAATCTGCTCTTTAAGACAAGTTAATACATTTAGACTGGACTTACTTTATATTGCTGTCAGATTTACTTTACCACATCATGGCAGATCAAACTGTGGAGTCAGGCAAAGAAAGAAGCAGAAAAGAACATGTTCAGAAACGCAGTGATTTTATGGAATTAAAAAATCACGTTGCAGTTGAATGCAAGTTAATACAGGTTTTTTGTTGTCTTACCATATTCACCACTGTGGCACAGCAAACCATGGCATGCAGGCAGAAAGAGTAATGCAAATGAAAGAAAAGAGAAGGACACGTTCAGAAATACAGTAATTTTCCAGAATGTAAGATTTATGCTGCATTTTAATTCAAGCTAATACAGTTTGTTGATGGATTCATGTACAAAACATTCAGATGAACTTTTTCATCATTATACAGTACCATTATCTCAGATCAAACAGAGGCGTGTATGAGTCATGCAAATAAATAAGCAGAAGAATATGTTCAGAAATACAGTGTTTAAGTTACAAGTTTATGCTGGAATTTAGCATCAGTTAATACAGTTTTTCCATGTATTCATATAAAACTTAGAGATTTGACTTATCTTTTAGTGCTGTCATATGACATTTTTTCATCATTTTGTCATTGTGACGGCTCAAACCATGACATGCAGACAGAAAGAGAAACAATGAAGTGAATTTCCAGAATGAAAGGTTCATGCTGGAATTAACACTGTTTTAATGTATTATATTTAAAAAAATTGAATATCATGAAAAAGGTAAATATTTTTTTGTCACTCATTTCAGAAAGTGAAACCCATATATTATATAGATTCATTACACATAAAGTGAAATATTTCAAGCCCTTATTTCTTGAAATTTTGATGATTATGGCTTACAGATAATAAAAACCCAAAATTCAGTGTCTCAGAAAATTTGAATATTACATAAGATCAATAAAAAAAGGATATTTTAAACAGAAATGTCAGGCTTCTGAATAGTATGTTAATTTCTATGCACTCAATACTTGGTTGGGCCTCCTTTTGCATGAATTACTGCATCAATGCGGCGTGGCATGGAGGCAATCAGCCTGTGGCACTGTTCAGGTGTAATGGAAGCCCAGGTTGCTTTGATAGCGGCCTTCAGGTCATCTGCATTGTTGGGTCTGGTGTCTCTCATCTTCCTCTTGACAATACCCCATAGATTCTGTATGGGGTTCAGGTCAGGCGAGTTTGCTGGCCAATCAAGCACAGTAACACCATGGTCATTGAACCAGCTTTTGGTACCTTTGGCAGTGTGGGCAGGTGCCAAGTCCTGCTGGAAAATGAAATCAGCATCTCCATAAAGCTTGTCAGCAGCAGGAAGCATGAAGTGCTCTAAAATCTCCTGGTAGATGGCTGCGTTGACTGTGGACTTCAGAAAACACAGTGGACCAACACCAGCAGATGACATGGCACCCCAAATCATCACTGACTGTGGAAACTTTACACTGGACTTCAAGCAACATGGATTCTGTGCCTCTCCACTCTTCCTCCAGACTCTGGGACCTTGATTTCCAAATGAAATGAAAAGAGGACTTTGGACCACTGAGCAACAGTCCAGTTCTTTTTCTCCACAGCCCAGGTAAGACGCTTCTGGTGTTGTCTCTGTTTCAGAAGTGGCTTGGTAGCCCTTTTCCTGAAGATGTCTGAGCGTGGTGACTCTTGATACACTGACTCCAGCTTCAGTCCACTCCTTGTGAAGCTCTCCCAAGAGTTTGAATCGGCTTTGCTTGACAGTATTCTCAAGCTTGCAGTCATCCCTGTTGCTTGTGCACCTTTTCCTACCCAAATTCTTCCTTCCAGTCAACTTTGCATTTAATATGCTTTGATACAGCACTCTGTAAACAGCCACAGCTTTCAGTAATGACCCTCTGTGACTTACCCTCTTTGTGGAGGGCGTCAATGTTCGTCTTCTGGATCATTGCCAAGTCAGCAATCTTCTCTATTATTGTGGCTTCAAAGAACAAGAGATACCCGGAATTTATACTGTAGAGATGGTCATTAATTGAAACTCAAATGTAAATATTCTAATATTTTGAGATACTGATTTTTTACTTTCATGAGCTGTAAGCTCTAATCATCAAAATTAAAACAAAATAACTTTTGAAATGTTTTACTTTACATGTAATGAATTTAAAATATATGAAAGTTTCACTTTTTGAAATAAGTTACAAGAAAAAATGAACTTTTTCACGATATAAAATTTGTTTTTTTAGATGTACCTGTATGCTAGACCAGGGATAGGCAATGTCGGCCCTGGAGTGCCTCTGTCCTGTAGAGTTTAGCTCCAACCCAAATCAAACACACCTGAACAAGCTAATCAAGGTCTTCAGAGTTACTAGGGCTACAGGCAGGTGAGGGTTTTTTTCAGGGTTGGAGCTAAACTGCCCCTGTGCTAGACATTAATATTTCTTTGTAATTTCAAACTTAGCTAACATTTTATTACTGCCTTTCTTTAAACTAATGGTAGTGACATGAAGATGGAAAGAAACAAAGTGGTTAAGATAGCCTATTCATTTCAGAAATATATATATATATATATATATATATATATATATTTGTGGAACTGACTTTGAACAAGTCAATAATTTTCACTCTAGTAAATTTATCGCAGAGAAGGTGCAGTTCATCCAGGGATGTCTTTCTTATTATAGACATCACCTCACCCTTCCTCAACAGGACACAGGAGTTTCCTGCATATATAGGCAGGGTAAGGTCATCAGCATTTTCATTGCTTGCCAGCTGCCACCCTTATTTGTTCAGAGCCCACAGAATAACACTTCCACCAAGTCTTTTTTGCTCTCCTAAAGTCCATACATAAAAACAAATATTTCATATATCAGGTCCTTCCTCAAATGCTGCTGTGTTAAACTGACACATGCAGAGCCTTAATAACCACCCACTGAAACCAATCAAGGAGGAACAACAGGAATGTTGTCTCTGGCCCTGCATGTGATAATGGGGGTCTATGGTATAAAAGTAATAACCTATTTTATTTAGATGCATTAGGATACATATCCCATACAGATCCTTAAACCACCTGTACATATTTCCACCAGCATGTTTTATTTGAAGTCCCCCTGCAGTCACTGATTTATCCCTTAAAATTCATCTTTTATAATCAAAATTATAAATTTAAACATTTTTCTGGTGAAAATAGTTTCTTTATGCTTTAAAATGGCTTAAATATAATTCTACACCATTATCAAATTTAGTACATGGCTTCATGAATATGCAGATTAGTTCCGGCCCTCCATTAAATCACACCATAAGTGTTTGAACCAGAAACTCATTCTAAAAAAGAAGTGGAAGAGCAAATTATACAGGGTCATCTACAAGTCGATGTATCAGAATGGTAAAGCATTTCATGTTTCACTCTCTACAACATGGGACATGTAACAGTAAAGAACATTAGCCTTTGGCTTGACTTCGTTATCAAGCAGCCAGTATTGAGTTGCTAATGTTACACAAACCATGTGCCTGTTTTCAATCTCAGAAAATCTACCTTCTAAAAATCAACATCATGCTTTACTAATAATATGAAAAGTCCCACACCACATGTATGACAGGATTGGTTGCATATTTGTGACAGTAGGAAACAGGGAATATTTCAAACCGCATTTTTGAGACTGTCATGGTACACTGCAGTTTTAAGAGGAAACTGTTCAGCAACGATGTTGACTGATGAATTTGCACATGGTTTATCTTTAAGTGTATTGAAAACATCAGACATAAACAACATTAAACATTCACCGGCAAATCATTCATAACTAAATACTCTCAGCATCATTCACAACTGGTATGGAAAAAATTTAATTCTCACAATACTTTGTGTGACCCAACAGACCCAGGACAATCTTAATTTACTTTAATCTTAATCTTTAATTTTTTTCATCATGTGATTCACCATCATCAACCCGTAAAGCACTAACATGTGTTGACATAACTCCCAAGGTCTTTTACCCTTTTGTGCCAGGAAGTAAAGACTGACTATAGTGAGATGAGTGGCTACAGAGAGAATGTTTGATTTGAAATAAAATGAAATTAAAAGAGATTAAGAGTGAAACAGAAAGGGTATCGTGTCCTTGTTATGCTGGGGAACATATTTTGCACATTGTGTCAATGCCAGCAGTATGTGATGTTAAATGCAATAGTTCCCAAGCTACAGCCATCATTATAATCATCATACAGTCCTTTGTGAGCATGATAGCACAGCAGAGAGGGGCTGTTTGGATTCTAATAGTTATCAGTGTGCAGTGAAATATTCAGCAGAATTCAACCGTAGCAGTATCTCACATCTCCACTCGGCCGTGATTGTGAGATCTGATCCACACTCAATGCAGCTGTTGATTTTCTGATTGTAATCACAAACGGTGCGTGTATAGTGCAATTCCTCAAACATGCTGGAGCGAGCTGGCATCAGTGCATGATATACCCGTTTACTGTCTTCCTGTAAAAGTTTGTTGTATGCAAGTGCTACTGAGGTGGAGATTTCTGTCCCAGCAAGAGAAAAAAATGTCATTCACTGAAATAGAGCTGGTATACTGTATATATTGGTCATTCCATGAAATCGGTGCCTTTTTCACTTTGAAAAATGAAAAGATTAAATAAGTTTAATCAACAATTTTTAAATATCCATGAAATGAAGACACCGACAAGAAATTGTGTTGTGCCATTTTAGGCTATGTAATTAATTTTTTTAAATCACTATTTTTCTATTTCATGTTTTGGTATTTTTGTCAACCCTGTTACTGACACAAGTATTACTAGATACTTTAATTAGAGAGAAATGATCATTCTCACATATATGAGCAGCATTTTAGTCCCTCTTTTCACCGGGATTGTTTCAAATTGTGATTTAAAAAAAACAAATTATATTTGTCATTCAGATGACCATGAACATCCTCATTTTGGAAGGGTGTCCACGTCAAATATGAAAAACATACATTTTTACAAGAGAGACATTAAAAAAGGGCTTTGTCCAAAATAAAATATAGTTAAAGTTAAAATGGACAAACCTGGAAGGCTTTATCAAATATAATTTTTTACAATTTTATGAAATTAATTACAGTAACAGGATTGATGTCGTACACAGGACAGACAGGAATGACAGCACACACATTCTTCAGCACTGCACAGTTTTACAACTTTAAATTGCATTATATTGTTTTGCACTTAGCATAGTTGTATGACAATAGTAAACAGTCATTTTTTTTCAGTTGAAGTCAGTTCATTGTTGATTTAGTACATTACGTTTTTAAGCGATCTAATGTTTTAAGGGTATTGTAATTAGATAATGTGTCTATCTGTTTGTCTGTGTCCCCTCACAGAACTTCCAATAGACCGATCTGTTTCAATTATTAGGCAACGAAGATGATCAGATCTTGTTCTGTCTGTGATCATCTGAAACAAGACCAAGATCTTGACTTTTTTGAACTTTGCAAGACCGGGGTGAAGGTCTGCAGTCACCTTGTTGCTCTTGTATGTAACTGAATTTACATGGATGCATTATGGACAATGAGTTATGGAAAAACATTAGTTTTTATTGAGACTGATCATCCTATCCTGGTCATTAACAACAACACTAATAGTAACAATACCAGTAAAACTAACTAAAATGTGACTCATGCTCATATGCCACTGAATGATGTAGGCATTAGCCCAAAATTACACCCAGGATGCCCTTTAAAAATGTTTGCATTTTACACAGATAATCTTTAAAAACAGGGTGACACCTAATCTATGTCATTCCTGTAACCCAAATGTCAAAACCTGTCACCCTAAAAAGTAACAGGGATGACAGTAACAGGTTTGACAATTTCAAACTAATTTGCTAATTTCTAGCTAATAGTCAAGTTCACAATGTTCACATCATGTACACCTTTAAAGGATTTTACGTGTAGATATTTATTATTTTAAATGTAATAAATAATTGTTTAAATTTACATTTGAAAAATGACAGTATTGACACTGCATGATAGCCAAGCCTCAAAAATCATCAAAAATAGAAGATTAGAGAATTGAGAGAGAAACATGCTTGTGCTTTAAGTGTAGGAATCCTGGTTGGGAGATGATGTGACCTCACAGAAGTGATGTCACTTGAATGTACATTATTTTACAAGGGTTTTTTGATGAGGGTAACAGGATTGACATGAAATCGGGGAACACCGATAAAAAGATTAAAATTTTATAGAAAAAATGCATACCTGTGCCAAAAAATTGCTTAACAATGAGACTATATTTTAAACAATATGCAAATGTGATTTTTATATAATTTGCACCTTATGAACATAAGGGTAAATGCTATTTGAAGTATTTAAAATAATATTTAATTGACTTTTTTTAATGTAATATTGACGAAAGAATACATAGTATTGTTATGTTTTTAAATTGCAAATTTATTCGTTGTTATATTAAATCTATGTTTGATTATTTCTTAGGGACGCAAAAAGCACCGATTTCGTGGAATGAGCCATATATATATATATATACAGTCATGGCCAAAAATATCGGCACCCTTGGTAAATATGATCAAAGAAGGCTGTGAAAATTTATCTGCATTGTTAATCCTTTATTTTAAAAATTCACAAAAAGTTTACCTTTCATTGGATAAGAATTAAAAATGGGGGAAAATTTCATTATGAAATAAATGTTTTTCTCTCATACACATTGGCCACAATTAACGACTCTTTTATTCAATACTTTTTGAAACCTCCATTTGCCAGTTTAACAGCTCTAAATTTTCTCCTATAATGCCTGATGAGGTTAGAGAACACCTGACAAGAGATCAGAGACCATTCCTTCATCCTGAATCTCTCCATATCCTACAGATTCACAGCTCCATGACGGTGCTTCTTCTCTTAAGTTTACCTCACTCATTTTCTACAGGGTTCAGGTCAGAGGACTGGAATGGTCATAGCAGATGCTTGGTTTTATACCCAGTGACCCATTTTTGTGTTGTTTTTGAGGTTTGTGTTTGGATTATTGTACGGTTGGAAGATCCAAACATGTCCCGTTATAAGATTTCTAACAGAATCAGTCACTTATTGATTTTTTATCTGTTGGTATTTGATAGAATCCATGATGCCATGTGTCTAAACAAGATGTCCAGGACCTCCAGCAGAAATAAAGGCCCACAACATAAAAAATGCAGCAGTATATTTCATTATACACATGGGGTACTTTGTATCCCTGTGTGCACCAAACCCATCTTGAGTGTTTGCTGCTAAAAAGCTCTTTTTTTGTTTTGTTTCATCTGACCATAGAAGCCAGTCCCATTTGAAGTTCCAGTCGTGTCTGATAACTGAATATGCTGGAGTTCGTTTTTGGATGAGCTAGGAGAATCTTTCCTGAAACCCTCCCAAACAACATGTGCAGATGTAGATGCTGTTTGACAATTTCTTTTTAAGGTTTTCTGACCCTGAGACTCAACTATTTTCTGCAATTCTCCAGCTGTGGTCCTTGGAGAGTCTTTAACCACTCAAATTCTCCTTCTCACTGTGCATTTGGACGATATAGACACACATCCTCTTCCAGGCAGTTTCATATCATTTTATGTTGATCGGAAATTCTTAATTATTGCCCCGATGTTGGAAATGGGAGTTTTCACTGCTCTAGCTCTTTTCTTAAAGCCACTTCACTAATTTGTGAAGCTCAATTATCTTTTGCTGCACATTGGAAATCTTTGGTTTTTCATGATTAAGTGAATTTGGGCTTTGTTTTCCCTCCTATTTATATTTCTGTGAAATAGAAAGCCATGGCTGGATAATTTCATGTTCATAATCACCCTGGAGTGCTCAAAATTGTGAATATGAATGGGAATATACTTCAGAGAATATATTGCACAGTATCTTTTTCCTGGGAAATAACAATGGACATGATTAACAGATTTGTGTAGACAAACTTGAAGAAATGTACAAACAATATATAAAACAGACTTTCAAAAATAAACCCAGCCTGGAAAATGTTTTAGTTAAAAAAAAGTGTGATAACCCAGCCTCCACTATTTCATGTAGGACAAAAACACATGTGCACCCAATAGCACGTGTGTGCAAATATGTGTTTGTCTCGATATAGATGTAGGGCCTACATGCTATTATGTGTTTATGACTTGCTGCATATATGCTATATAGCCAATTTGTGTTCATTTGTAGGCCAATGTGCATTTGAGATGTTGAATCCTGTCTACACCAGTTGAGTGCACTCGCAGTCTTGCCACTGAACGTCAGTCCATCAAGCATGTACCCTACACTTGATGTGTGTGACTCAAACCATGCTTTCTCCCATAATGTCACTTCTTAAGACTAGATTGTCATTGCCTGTGTGTTAATTCTGCCTCCAGGGCAAATGTGGTCAGTCTATAGAATGATGTTCCCTTTTAGAAGCATGAAGCATGCAAATACATATAGACACTAATACGCACATCATGTGTACATTAACGTGCACGCTGATGCAAGGGGAGAAGAAATACCACTTGCAGACATGACACAACACTCAAAGTGGTGACCGTAGGAATGGATGTTTGCTCTTAAATGCTCTGGACCAGCCTGAAAAATACTTTTTTATGTGAGTTGAACTGAAGAACCTACATTTATGCATATGGTAGCTGTAACCACCAACAATCATGGTGAATTGTCTACCCCAGTGTTAATATTCAGTTTAATATTCTTGATTATTCTTGTTTGTTGTTAGAATGACAACATTTTTTTTTTAATTTTTAAATTTTAGTCTGGTCTGTGTTAACGGTGCTCGTCAATGTCAAAATGATTGAGATGGCCAATCAAATTAAAGGAGGTTGGCTTTACCGTTCCAGTGCAACTCTTCTGTTTTAGTGGTGAAAGAGTGTGAGGTGAGATGTAAGTAGGTTAAAAATTTTATATTTCTCAACTGTTGAGACTTCAATTTTAAGAGACCAACAGTAATATCCAGTGATGCAAACTACTCAACTATTTTGTGATTGAGATGAGATGTAATTCATTATTAAATGTGACATGACAAGAAACATTAACAAAGCCATTTTCGAAGATTAACAGTGAATGTGAGCAGATTTAAAAAAAATGTACAAATAATAATTTCTTTTTTTTTTACTTTTTTCCCTTAATGCCTTAAGTATGTTTTAAGTATTATATTCATTTAAATAAAAATTACAATAACTAAATGTCATGAAAAGCAACCTGAAACCCACCCACACCCACCTACACACACACACACACACACAAGGTCTGGTTCCCCTAGTGATCAAGACATGGTTACATGTATGATATTTTTCGTCAGATTTTATTTATGATCAGAAATATGTCTTGTTTACAAAACAAAAATATGTCTTGTTTACTTGTTTCAGTCTTTGCCATTTAATTAGATAGTAGCAATACTGTATATCAGTTTTGGGGAGTCACTAACTAAATGTAGTGACACTAGTACTAACTAAAAATGTGGATATTTTTAATAGTAGTTTGACAATAGGTCATCTGTTATAAAATAATGCAGCTTTCCACTTATAAGCTTCTTTTTCCAACAAGTAAAAGTTTTTATGTTACATTGATTTGCACATGTAGCTTCACAACCCTGCTAAAAATAGAACAATAGAAGCCCAATAGAAACCATCAAAGAAATTCCAATGGTTTACATTAAAATACCATTATAAACCATTAGATTTTTCCAATAAAACCATTACAAAATTCCTTTTTGTAGTGTGTTTTGGGCATTTTTCCAATAGGATTTAACATCCCACCAATAGAATCCATCACATACCAGTAGACACCATTATAGTTTCCATTAAACAATTCCCATTATAACCATTAAATCCAATACATTTTCTATTGGGTTTTGGGCAGGGTTCTATAGTTTTTATCAGGAGGAAACTTTTTTATTTTATTTCTAATTTTCAAATACTAGCAATCCCTTACTAAATTGAACTATGCTTTTACTACAAATAAAACCAAAACACTGTATAGCTAAACCATGGTAACCACAAATTAACCATAGTTTTGCTACACTAAGCAAAGTTTAACCATGGTATATGTAGTAAAACTGTGGTTATACAAACGTTAATCAAATGACAAAAATATGGTTACTACAATTTTACTACAGTAAAACCATGGTTATTTTTTTGTAAGGGATGTTTGAGGAAGTAATCAAAAATGCTTGACTGTCATCTCTCTCGTATGGTTTTGATGCCAAATGAACATGATTCAAAACAATCTGAGAAATTCTCACCAAATAGTTAACAATTAAGATATTGAAGTAGCTTCAATAGTTGCTGCATATTAACATGTTTTGCTAGTAGCTTGTATTGTATAGCTAGCTAACTACCAAGATGGCCGCCGCATAATCCGACTTGCCTTTAACCAAACATTGATAAAAACTGCAGCATCTTAAACAGAGACATGGGACTGACTTATCACATCTGATATGGCTCAGTGGTTTGTGATATATGGCTTTGTTGTTCTCCCTTCTCTCTATAATTCTTTTCTCACACACACTCGTATAAACAGCTTGTCAAATTTACAACCTCGTACGCTGCATCTAGTCGATTCGGTTGATAAAAGCAGCGGAGAATCAAAGGTGGCTATACATCATACCCCTTCTCATTTTCTCATTACACTCCAGCTGATATTGCATTCAGCAGGCTGCCTTCCCAACATCCATCAAAACAAGGAAAAAAATTGACAGTTTGTATTTGAGGCTCTTTTCACATACCCCACCCTGAGATATGATGGGCTCTCATTTGAATATTTCAGCTAGCATTAAACATCAAGGCAGTCTGTCTGTGTGTATTACTATAAGACATTTTCAAAAGGATAGAGAACGACTTAAACAGAATCCTTTGAACTTAAAGTCTTATAGCTTTTAGGACATAGGAAAGATAAGGATAATCTGAGGTTTCAAGGTGGCAGCGGCCAATCTGCAAATACAATGATGCTGAACCTCTTTGTTGTGATGCAACCTTCCTAGTCATGTTAAAATCACTGTGACATACTCGAGGGGCTTTTATAAAGTAACAGCAACTGGATACAAATGCTAAATAAATAAATAAAATAATATAAAAGCGCTAATACATTTTTTTTCACCTTACTGACCCCCATATATATGCTTTAAATTGATCAAAACTGATCGTAAAGACAGTTATAAAAACATTTCAATTTCAAATGAATGCTGTTCTTTCTATTAATCAACAAATCCTGCAAAAAATATAAAAGCAGCATAACTATTCTCAATTTTGATAATATTAAGAAATGTTTCTTGAGCAGCAAATCAGCATATTAGAATGATTTCTGAACAATCATGTGACACTAAAGACTGAATTAATAGCTGCTGAGATTCAGCTTTGCCACCACAAGTATAAACTAAATTTTTAAATAGAAAATAGTTATTTTAAATTTGAATCATTTTTCACAATATTACTGTTTTTATTGTGTTTTTTAAACAAATAAAAATACATAATGCATCAACTAATCGTTCATAATTGAGTGTTACCACAAATAGCTAATTGTATTATTAATAATAATTGCACTGTTGCCTTTTTAGTATAATTCCTACATTGATTTTGATGCCAAATGGAGCAGACAGCATGTGCAAATAAACAAAGCCATCAGTGGGTACAATTCGTTCTTGATGAATTCCTTCTTTAAATTCAATTAAAATGAAGCTAACATTCAACCCTAGAGAAGTACAATTTACATATCATGAAATTATTTACAGAATGTTTATCAAGTGCAGTTTTTGCTCGTGGTTATTTATGTAGCATGGTGAATTGCAGTCCAAAATGAGTCTCTCATGATTGATATGAGATAGAATCATGTTTTGTAACTTCCTCAGGTCCTTCGTTTCATCCTTAGTATTAAATCAGGGGATCAGGCCATCCAGAAACAAGCTGAGCCCTAATGAAACCATTTGCCCAACACAAACAGCCTGGAGGGACACTGTCTGAGAGTGAAGGAAGGTCATAACCCTTCTTTGTACTCCAGGGGGGAATTGCATCAAGCGGAAAATGTACATCCAGTCTACCCGTAACCCCTCTAAACAGATTACAATGGGAAACACAGACTAAAAGCATCGATATTTAGAAAAAGATTATGGAACAGTTAAATAAAACATTATGATTCTCTCAAAACAGGGGTTTGAATGCACAACAGATGGTCAGGGCATCATCCACTTTCCATGGCCCTGTGCACAATAATGTGTGTGTTTGTGTCTGCAAAAGCACATTTGTAAGAATCTCAGCAAGCGGTCATTTCATTGAGGGTCCAGCATTCATAAAGCCACACAATACATTCGCTTCATACTGATCAAATAATGCTGTGCTGAAATTTATAATAATGATGTTGTGACTGAAATTTACCACAGGATGTCAACAGGCCTGACAGCACATCATTTGACGCTCCTCAAAGATGTCTTTGGCTGAACAAAGCAGTTCTGTTCATGAGAAAGCCTCCATATTCCTTTTTTATGCAAAGCGTGCTGTGAGATCTGTCTGTGCCTTGGCATACTATGTGATTGAATCACTTTAATGCCAAGCTGCATTTATGGTTATGGACTTATGGAATTTAGCAAGATCACAGTCATTTACAAAATGAAAACTTGTTAACTGTATATACACTTCCAGTTACTACCCTACAAGTTTGGAATAATTAATATTTGTTATTGTTTTTGACAGAAATCTCTTTATGCTCACCAAAGCTGCATTTATTTGATAAAAAATATAGTAAAAATAGTAATATTGTAAAATATTATTACAATTTAAAATGTTATTTAGCAGCCATTACTCTTGTCTTCAGTGTCACATGATCCTTCAGAAATCTATCTATCTATATATATAGTGCTGCTTGAAAGTTTGTGAACCCCTTGCAGAATCTGTGAAAATTAAGAGAGATCACACCAAATATGTCACAGAATGGCCTGTCTCCAGCGTCGTCTCAATCACTTTCACTTGCACTCTGATCACCTGCAGTCTAATGAAGCGCACCTGCACCTCGTCACCATCATCATCAAGTCACAGATAAAAGCTCACACCACAGCCTTCCCAGTTGTCCGATCTCGTTGCTTCAACGTGGACCCCTCTACAACGCACCACAAGCCGATGAGTATACCTTCTGACTACTTACCTCTTTGACTTACCTTCTGTTCTCCGTCCTGTTGTCTCCCCTGTCTGCAGACTTGTCTCTGTTGGGAATTACCTCATCTGACTCCGGCTTTCTTCATCAGTCTCGCTCTGTCAAGCTGTGAAGCAGAAGCACACTATCAGTTCAGCTACCTGACACTCTTATCAAGCCTCAAGAAAGACTACTCCCCTCTCATCACGATATCCTGCACCTAAACCTTGAAATAAAGTCACTGTTATCATTTACCCTTGTGTCCGGCTGCTTCTGTGACAGAAGATCGGACCAATTACCGAAAGATGAGGTTTGAAATAGCATCCATAAACGTGTGCCCCAGGGAAGAGGACGATCTGTCTGGAGAAGCCATAACGTTTATCTTCCAGAATGGACGGTGTGTGGAGGAGTACGTAGAGGAATTTTTAACGACCAGTAACCAAGCCCATTGCAGTGATCTGACATTAATGGAGGGATTCGGAGTCGGGCTGGATATGGAGATCCAGGTAACAATGTCATATGGCGATCCCAGCTGGAGTTTGGCTCAATATATTAACTTCGCTTTATGGATAGCGGGATCCTCATATTTCGTAGGAAAAGAGGAGGATCCACAAGCTCCAGATTCCAGCCCACCTGAGTTTCCGCTGGTCCCGTCCAGCCCACCTGAGTTCCCGCTGGTCCCGCCCAGCTCTCCTCCGTCTCCGCTGGTTACGTCCAGCTCCGTGCAACAAGAGCGCCCTTCTGAATCCGCGCTTGCAGAGCGCCCCCGAGAATCTAATTCTCAAGTCACGGCCAGGAGTGCCGATCCCGAATCCAGTTCTCAAGCCATGGCCAGGAGTGCTGATCCCGAATCCAGTTCTCAAGTCACGGCCAGAAGTGCCGATCCCGATTCCCGAGAATCCAGTTCTCAAGTCACGGCCAGGAGAGCCGATCCCGAGAATCCAGTTCTCAAGTCACGGCCAGGAGAGCCGATCCCGAGAATCCAGTTCTCAAACCACGGCCACGAGAGCCGATCCCGAATCCAGTTCTCAAGCCACGGCCAGGAGTGCCGATCCCGAATCCCGAGAATCCAGTTCTCAAGCCACGGCCAGGAGAGCCGATCCCGAATCCAGTTCTCAAGTCACGACCAGGAGTGCCGATCCCGAATCCAGTTCTCAAGTCAAGGCCAGAAGTGCCGATCCCGATTCCCGAGAATCCAGTTCTCTAGTCACGGCCAGGAGAGCCGATCCCGAGAATCCAGTTCTCTAGTCATGGCCAGGAGAGCCGATCCCGAGAATCCAGTTCTCAAGTCACGGCCAGGAGAGCCGATCCCGAATCCCGAGAATCCTGTTCTCAAGTCACGGCCAGGAGTGCCGTTCCCGATCCTCAAGTGTCCGCGCCGCAAGAGCGCCCCACAGAGTTCGCGCCGCAAGAGCACCCTCCAGTGTCCACTCCTCCAGAGCGTTCTCATGAACTTGTTCCTCCAGTATGGCCTCCAGAGGAGAACATTCCCAAAGAAATTTTGGGGGGGCATATAGTCTCAGTCTGTGTGGCCAGGCCAAGGGCCAAGGCCACCAAGCTCCCGGATCCACCATGGCCTCCCGAACATCCAGTCCCGCCATGGCCTCCCGAACATCCAGTCCCGCCATGGCCTCCCGAGCATCCAGTCGCGCCATGGCCGTCCAAGGATCCCGATCCGCCATGGCCTGCCGAGTCTCCTGATCCGCCATGGCATGCCGAGTCCCCTGGTCCGCCCTGGATGCCTCCCCAGTGTCCTTGTCCTCCACTGACATCCAGGGCGCCCACACCCCCTCCCCGGTATTTTATTTTTTTTGTCTTTTTCTTTACGTCGCGGGACGCGCCTTCCGGGAGGGTGAGGTAATGTCACAGAATGGCCTGTCTCCAGCGTCGTCTCAATCACTTTCACCTGCACTCTGATCACCTGCAGTCTAATCAAGCGCACCTGCACCTCGTCACCATCATCAAGTCACAGATAAAAGCTCACACCACAGCCTTCCCAGTTGTCCGATCTCGTTGCTTCAACGTGGACCCCTCTACAACGCACCACAAGCCGATGAGTATACCTTCTGACTACTTACCTCTTTGACTTACCTTCTGTTCTCCGTCCTGTTGTCTCTGTCTGCAGACTTGTCTCTGTTGGGAATTACCTCATCTGACTCCGGCTTTCTTCATCAGTCTCGCTCCGTCAACCTGTGAAGCAGAAGGACACTATCAGTTCAGCTACCCGACACTCTTATCAAGCCTCAAGAAAGACTACTCCCCTCTCATCACGATATCCTAAACCTTGAAATAAAGTCACTGTTATCATTTACCCTTGTGTCCGGCTGCTTCTGTGACAAAATGCATGTTGTTGTTTTTTATTAACTACTGTCCTGAGTAAGATATTTTACATGCAAGATGGTTACATTTAGTCCACAAGACAAAAAAATAGCTGAAATTATTATAATAACCCCATTCAAAAGTTTGAGAACTCTTGGTTCTTAATACTGTGTGTGTGGTTACCTGGATGATCTACGACTGTTTTTTGATGGTTGTTCATGAGTCCCTTGTTTGTTCTGAACAGTTAAACTGAGCACTGTTCTTCAGAAAAATCCTCCATGTCCTGCAGATTCTTCAGTTTTCCAGCATCTTTTGCATATTTGAACCCTTTCCAGCAGTGACTGTATGATTTTAAGATCCATCTTTTCACAACTGAGGACAATTGAGGGACTCAAACACAACTATTAAAAAAGGTTTATAACTTATAAATACTGGAACTAAACAGCACAGAATGGCTCGGTAAGGCAGCTAACACTAGGGGAGTGATAAACGCAATACAATACTCAGCAGAGAGGAAGAGGAAGTCTATGGTTTATGTAGGGTGTGTGATCAGTGCAATCAGCTGTGTGTCATCAGTGCAATGGATGATGGGAATTGTAGTCTGAGGTGGCGTGCAACAGTTAGTGTGGTGCAAGAGTCCATGTGGTGAGCGAGTGACCTCTGGTGGTGAGTTAACGGAACTTCATAGACCAGATTCATGACACTGATGACCTGAATATAATACTGTATGAATTTAAGGCAATGTCTTAAATACAGCACTTGACACTTTTATTACAAGGAAGCATTTGCCATTTTCCACTTGAAGGAAATTGTTTTTTGCACTCAGTATTCTGTATTCTACTGAGATGAATGACAAGCATTACAGATGTTGCGCTTGTGTATTTTGACTGCCTTTTGTTATGATAAAACCCGATTGAAATCTGCAGCATGAAATCGACCAACTGAATTCAGTGCAGAACAGAAAACACCTTCCTGCTTATGTGCCGACAACATTCATCCTACCTCCATAATGAAAACACTGATTTGGTCCATGATAGCACATGCTACAACAAGCAAATCCACTGGGCAAATAAACCCTTGCAGCCTGATAAACGAACTCTGGCTTTTAGGAGTCAAATCCTTCCTCTGGGCTGCCCTGCTGCATGTCAAGAGCCAGTGTTGTGGAATGAAAATGAAGACATATTGGAGTAGCAGGATTTGAGGGTCTCTGAGGAGGGGGAATCGGATCAGGGATATCATGTTCAAGGTCACCTTATGCTAGATGTGGCGATGGGTTGACAGATGTGGACTCTGTCTGACCTCGTAGACTGATGCTGCCACTATGACGGGATGTCTGAAGGGTCATAAACGCAGAGAAGAGGCTTCTTGTTCTTAGAAACCAATGGGCCTCTAGGCTTCATGCTAATTCTTGCACAGTGATGTCATACATCTAGAGCAGATGATCTAATGAGTGAGTTTCATGTCATGCTGAGGCTGGAGTCACCACAGCATCAGGGAAACAGGGGGTTGATTTATAAAAACATATCTTTTGGCCAATTCTGTTACTGTATACTGTTGCTATTTGTGAACGCCACAACTGATATTTAGAATATTTATGTGATATTTTAATCAAATGTGCCCTTTCTTGCTGTATTATTATATAGAATAGGACAAAACAACTTGATCTCATGAGAAAACATAACTATTTTATGAGGTGGTGATTCGTATGAATTTGTATGTTTTGATTAGTACAAAAAAAGTGTAATTTTTGGAAAAAAGCAAGAAGATTGTATAGGAAAACTCAGGAATGAGACGGTATGAATTCATACAAATTAGCCACTTATTCGCTAAAATGTAAAATAGTTATGAAGCGAGTGCCATGACAGTGTGTTGTTTAAAACAAATGTGCCAAGTATTTAGAAATGTAGAGCTGTTCTTTCTGTTCATGTTGGCTTTATATTTAATAAGAATTTTCAAGAAAGCTTTACCTTAAATGACTCTAAGTAAAAATAACTAAAAATACATTTTCCTTACACTTTTGTGGAGCCCCACACATGACACGAGGGGGGAAATGTTGATAGAATAGTCAAATAATTATGAAGTTATTATCACAACTTATTAATTAGTGGCACTGTTTTACTAATTTGTTCCCTCATTTTAGTTAAATTGTCATTTGCACTCTCATGGCCATGATCTAACTAAATTAAAATGAGGAAACTAATTAGCACACATGGCTGCAGGTAAAGAAAATGTGCAAAACGATTAACCTGAAACATGGGAAAAAATACTTAATATGTACACACACACACACACACACATTTACATATGTACACACACACACATATATTTTTATATATATATATATACATACAAACATATTTATATATACACACACACACGCATATATATATATATATATATATATATATATATATATATATATATACATACACATTGAAATATACATTCACCGGCCACTTTATTAGGTACACCTGTTCAATTGCTTGGTAACACAAATTGCTAATCAGCCAATCACAGGGCAGAAACTCAATGCATTTAGGCATCTAGATGTGGTGACGACTTGCTGTAGTTCAAACCGAGCATCAGAATGGGGAAGAAAGGGGATTTAAGTGACTTTGAACGTGGAATGGTTGTTGGTGCCAGACTGCTGATCTACTGGGATTTTCTCACACAACAGGGTTTACAGAGAATGGTCCGAAAAAGAGAAAATATCCAGTGAGCAGCAGTTGTGTGGACGAAAATGCCTTGTTGATGTCAGAGGTCAAAGGAGAATGGGCCGACTGGTTAGAGATGATAGAAAGGCAACAGTAACTCAAATAACCACTTTTTACAACCAAGGTATGCAGAATACCATCTCTGAGCGCACAACACGTCGAACCCTGAATCAGATGGGCTACAGCAGCAGAAGACCACACCGGGTGCCGCTCCTGTCAGCTAAAAACAGGAAACGGAGGCTACAATTCGCACAGGCTCACCAAAATTGGACAAAAGAAGATTGGAAAAACGTTGCCTGGTCTGATGAGTCTCGATTTATGCTGCGACATTCAGATGGTAGGGTCAGAATTTGGCATAAAGAACATGAAAGCATGGATCCATCCTGCCTTGCCTCAACGGTTCAGGCTGCTGGTGGTGGTGGAATGGTGTGGGGGATATTTTCTTGGCACACTTTGGGCCCCTTAGTACCAATTGAGCATTGTTTAAACATCACAGCCTACCTGAGTATTGTTGCTGACCATGTCCATCCCTTTATGACTACAGTGTACCCATCTTCTGATGGCTACTTCCAGCAGGATAATGCACCATGTCACAAAGCTCAAATCATCTCAGACTGGTTTCTTGAACATGACAATGAGTTCACTTTACTCAACTGGCCTCCACAGTCACCACACAGTTGTAATACCCTGACATTTTGGACTAAAGTTTCAAAATGAATTTTATATCAGAAATTTTAAAAGTGAAAATCATTCTCATCATGAAAGAGATTAATTATATCTTTAATGTGTGTTTGAATAAGTAAATAGGTTAAGATTTTAAAAATGGGCAAACACAATGCTGGTTAGGTCTTGGCACTTGAAACTTTTAGCTGAATTCCACTCATGTCAGAAGTAGATGAAGGTAAACATTTCTGCTCTGCACCTCTTTCTGATCCCTGCAGGGTGTTAAATGTAAAGGCACATAACACCACTCTCTGTTGTAATAATTCATAATGCATCATATTTTCCCATAGCTGCTCAAAATACAATCTCCATTGAAAGTGAACACAGAACTTTCTGGGCTGGAAATAAAATCCTAACAAATAAACCGTGTTTGATGTCTACAAGGGGTATTCCATAACAGGATTTCCATAAATAAGTAAATCCCTTGCTCTTAGATATGATTTTCATTGGCGCTAGTTTAAGAGCACGCTTATTATAATGTATTTTGTGCTAATGGAGCTAAATCAGCCGTCTATGAGAGCTCAATCAAAGACAACAGCATGTCCATACTTTCACTACAAACTCCACTGCAGTGGCTGAAAAAAACTTGAAACAACAAAGTGTTTGGCAAGTTTGGGCTTTCAAAGACTTCAGCTGCAGCTGTGTCAATAATAAATAAACCATCTGAACCGTTCTCATTGTAAAATGAGTCTCGCGCAGACAAACGTACTTAATGAGTTCATCTAACCCAAGCTTGTAATCTTTTTTATTGTGTATTACTTGGAAGAAAATTCCCTAATAAACCAAAACTTATCTGATAGAAAAATAATAATAGGGTGAATCTCACAAAAATATGCCTGGGTCATATTTCACCCCAAAATCAAAAAGAAAAGAAATAATACACTTTATTTTCCATCAAAAAAAAAAAAAAGTTTAAGGAAGACTATATTTTAGATTCTGCATTTGAGACAAACTCACAGTGTCTATCTAGTCGTGAAGATGTATATAATTCAATTTCAGCAGGCAACTATTTTTACAGCTACATTATTATTCCTGCCACAATTAATCACAACAATGTATATACAATTACATATGATTAAGCATATAAATCGTCAGTTTGTTGTTTTACACACATGCACACAGACATTATTTCATACACTACAGTGGTGAGATGCATAAGAAATCTTTAGACGCACTCTTAACAACAAAAGACAATACTTTATTGAACCTTTTCTGATAAGAAGAGTGCGCTGTAAACACAAGCATTTTTGACAATCGTTTCTGTCCAGTCCCCTCGTTTTATCGTGTTTAACCACAGATGTCGTCGTTTTTTTTGTCTGGCAGTGGCATCAGGTATGCCTTAAAATGTCAAATTGGAGCCTCTACAGCATCGATTCGGGCACCCAACATCACAAGATGATATTTTAAGCTCCTTATGTAGCCGAATCTGCGCTGGCTTGTATTGGCCGCCTCCAGTTTTCGCTTTGTTTTGCCTCGAGCTAGCGCTGTGACGTAACTGTGACGCCGGCCCTAAAAGGGTCTATAATGTGCCTTTATGTATTTGTAATCTACAATATTTTCAATAATAATACATTTTTTAAAAAGAAAACGTATTTCAGTGACAGTTTTGTGCACAGTTTACACACAGTCTCATTATTGCAGTGTGCCTGAATAGGTTACTTAGGTTTTTACATTTATTATTATTTACTTATTTTTGTAATTCACTGTATTCTGAATAACAATTCATTTAAAAAAAAAAAAAAAAAAGCATTCTAATTTTTATGGACAGTGTTTTTGCATTGTGACATATTTTTTTAAATTGATAATATTCTAAATAATTATACATTTTTAAGAATGAATTTAATTTACAATATTTCATTTTAAAATAATTTAATACTGCATTATATTGCATTATACTGCACAAATATGTTGTATAATAATAATGATCATTATTATTATTTGTTTTCTATTTTGATTTTGAGACATGTTCTTGACAGATTTTAAAAAAAAATTATACTTGGTCAATAATAATAAAATAGGAATAAAAAATAAATAATTTATGCACAAAATGACCATAACTCATTTTTGAATCTCAAGTAAATTTGCTGTTTTAAGAATGATTCTATGACATAAAAAAGAAAAACATATGGATTAAGAAACAGTGCAGCCAGCCAGTAAAACTAAGAGCAGGAAAATAAAATACGAAACAACCAAGATATAGGTTTAAAATAAACATCATGATTAGACTTTATTGAACACCCATAAACATTACAAAAAGGTGTCATTTTCCAAGTCCCTCAGTGGCCCAAAAGACCTTCCAGTCAAAAAGCAGTGTCTCTAGAAACAGGGCACTTCCCTCACACAAACAGCAGCTAAACTCCTGCCACGTCCCGACGAAACCCACACCAATACCAAACAGATTGAAGTGAAACGAACAAGCAACAACGACAAGCGACATTAACAAATACTTTATGGCTTTCCACTCGCCTCCCTTTTTGGGTACATGAAGGTTTGATATCATGGCAGCATTATTATTATATATTGACTCGATGAAGGCTTCATGTGGTCTCTGCGTAACTTGGCTTTCACGTTATCGACACGGAGGCTCGGGCTGATGGGGACTGGGCCTGTACAGCTGCTGCAATCGGACCGGTCTCACCGGCCACCCTGGTAACTGTCCAATTACTCTCAGGCCGACGGGCTGCCCAGGGCAGGAGTGACGGGCACAAGGCCCCGAGACCTGCGGCTGGCCTGAGCGGGAGTCCAGAGGAGGTAGGACCGAAGAGGAAAGCGGCAGCAGGATGGCAGGGGTCAGGCCGTATCGGAGCTGGAAGACACGGGGAGGGCCGTGTGCGCTGATGCCATTTGGCCGGGACTCCTTATGTTCCTCCTCCCTCTTTAGCTCCTCCTCCTGTTTCTTCGTTTTTTTGTCTGCTTTGTTGAGCTCCTGGAGCTTCTCAGCTTGAGCGCGGCGGATATGGTACGTCTTCCTGTGGCTTTGAAAAGAATCAAGGAATTCCTCCAGGGGCACGTGGCCCTCCATGAACCTCTCCAGCAACTCCTGTGAAGGTCAAATGACAAATAAACAGGTATTAGAGGACAGGAAGTCAAGCCGGATTCATAACAAGTGTGACGCAGACACAAACATCCCCTTTCTGACTCATCATCTTCCAAGACAAATGTCAAAACCTAGTTGTGTAAAGAAAGTTATTTCTATATGATCCCTCAAAATGACTTTGATGGTGGAATCTCATGCGGTCCAACTGATTAAATCATTTAAATAAATAATTAGTAACACTTAAAGCCTTTATGTATAATGCATTGTAAATGTTTATTAATTGCATTATAATTATTCATAATATGCACTGTTATACATTATATCTTGTCGTAAAGTATAACCGAATTTAAAATGCATAGACGAACAATGAATTTATAATGAATTAACTGTTGTTACAATTATTCATGAGATTGTACAATGCATTATAAGGTGCACCACAAGGCAAAAACTACTTTTATAATGGTTTACACATAAAGGCTTTAAGTAAAGTGTTACCAAATATTTCTGTATTAAATAAACCCTGCTGGAAAAAACAAAAAAAACAGCTTAGAGCAACCTAAGGTGGTTTTCTGGTCTTAGCAGGTGTAAGATGGTCAGCTGAATCTCTTAGATGTAATACATTTAATTGAAGTACCCCTAGAAATTTAAGGTTCTCTAATATCGGTTAATGGTCAGATGACATGCAAGCAACCACATAAAATACTGAATATTTTTTCAGTATTTTATTTGTATTGATGTTGTCATTTTAATTAGTGGCACCGCAGTAAAATTATTAATATATAGTGCTGCATGGCATGACTAACCTCTTTTTAATTGAAACTCCATTCATACTGGCGTTTTAGGACCTCAAAACAATTATAAATAATAACCGACAAAACAAATTAAAAGTAGAGTAAAACAAAAAACAAATACAATAATTATTTTATTTTATGATAGTTTGAACTTTAAATGGTAAAAAATAGACAGAAACTTAAAAAAAAAAAAAAAAAACGAACATTAGATCATTATATAATTATTTTATTTTATGCTACAAGTGGCAATACTAAAATTTAGACCCTCAGATTCTTCACTTGCAAACATTCAAACCTTACAAAAATGTCAAATCCTCAAGCTTTTATTTATTTACTTTTTATTTTTTTTGTGGAATACTGATGAAATGCTGTAAACCTCTGTCCACAAAAATGTTGGAAATTATGTAAATGTTTTCCCAAATTTGTTCCCAAACAGCACATGCAGAGATGATGCACATGAATGCACATGACTGCATTTACTGTGAAAAAAGTCCCTCTGAGACACTGAATACATTTACATGGACATCAGTAATCTAATTATTTACCTTATTTTGAATAAGACAATATTATGATTAAGGTGTTTACATGAGTTGCTTTTAGAATAATCCTTTCATGTTCCTGTTTTACATGTTATAGTACATAGATCGATTAATCTCATGCGTCATTACGTCACCACGCGATGCCATCCGACGTCCCCTCAAGAATTTCTCGTATAAATATATAGTTTGTCTTCGTGATTATGCCATATACAGTTTTGGGTGTTTCATTTTTAATTTTATGAAAGCTTCAGGTGCAGTTAATTATTTGTACGTGCATACAGACGATGGCGGTGTTGAAGCTCTTTTATTTGCCGTCGAATGGTTGACCACTGCCGTGTTTGTATCCTGTCGCAAAATGCGGTGAAAAGTCCTACACGACGGTAATAGTTTGATTAAGGTGTTTACATGTCTGTACCGCACTTCAATAATGCGACTAAAATAGGAATACTCCACATGTCTTAATTCGATTTGTGTTTACTTCAATTATAACTTTAGCCGGATTAAGGTAATCAAAAATCTCTGTTTACATGGTAGACTCTTAATCAGAGTATTTTCTTAATCGTATTAAAATCGGAGTAATGATGTCCATGTAAACGTAGTAACTGAAAACTCCAAATTATGAGTTGTGTGCATGTAGACCACAGTGCCGCGCTTCACTTTGAAACATGAAGCGCAACAGACTACATACTTCAATTGCAGCCTTTGTTATGCTAATTGCATTACGCTATATCATGGTTTCAGCTTCAAGTTTGATTAATTGTGCAGCCCTATTTAGTTAGTTAGTTACTTAGTTAATCACCCCTGGTTTACTGTAGCTGATTTTCCAGCCTGGCCAGCCTAAAAGTGACCAAAAAACTATGTTAGGGTAATTTAACGTATTTTTAATTATCATTTTTATGTTACTTGACAAAATCACGGTAGGGCTTAATAAACAGACAACGATGACGTCTGCACAAATAAACACACAATAAATTTACCATGACCCTGAAGTGTCTGTGGAAGGCTCTGCTGGAAGGGGCAGGTGTCTACGCTGTCTGTCTCAGTGTGGGGCACTGAATAATTGATAAGTCTTGTCTGCACAAACCCACCCCCTAAATGTCCTCACAGACAGAACAATAAAGACTTTTAGGACACCTCCCCTGGCAAACTACACATCAGTGTGAGACAATAACATGGAATGAGCAACTCTAACCCTGTACTATTATTGTTAATCTGAAACTATTTAATTAATAATAAAAAAAATAAAAAATCAATATGCATATGTAAATATTAGCTGAAAATCTTAAAAAAAAATTAGATATTTGCTTTGGCAACTGAAATAAAATGTTGAAGTACTACAGTTACTAAAACTAAAACTGAAAAAGCTAAATTAAAATGATTAAAAAGTAATTCAATTTGCTAAAACTTTAAACAAAAACGAAAAATATTAAAATAAAAGCGAATTAAAATATTAATAAATACTATAATCATATATATATATATATATACACACACACACACACACACACACACACACACACACACATATATATATACATATATACAGTGCCCTCCAAAAGTATTGGAGCAGTGAGGCCAATTCCTTTATTTTTACTGTAGACTGTAAACATTTGGGTTTGATATCAAAAGATGAATATGAGATGAGACATTAACATTTCAGCTTTTATTTACAGATATTTTTATCTGGATCTGATACACAACTTAGAAGATAGCACCTTTTGCTTGAACCCACCCATTATTTATCCAATATTTATCCAATGACACAATAAATATGATAGACAGATAGATCGATCGATCTATTAGATGGTTTAGTATGTGAGGTTGCTAAGGTGTCCAGGGCAATAAAACTATTTGTATAAAAAAAAAAAAAAAAAAAAATTAAATCAGTTATATATAAATATTTAAAAAATATTTGTAACAAAATATAATAATAATAATACTATGGATACTATAAATAAATAATATTAAAACAACACTGGTTTCTAGGATGTTGCTCAGTGGTTTTTATTGGCCCAAGTCAAAAGAGCTCACCACTAAGTCCGTGATATTCTGGTCTATAGATATGGCTTGGGTCCCTCTTTCAGTGCAAGTCTGTGTTTTTTCCCCTCGTTTAACTGTTTGGCAAAAATCAGGTCAAAAATATAACACACCTTTCCAAACACAAAAAACACTGCATGACAAGTTAATACTATACAGCCAGGGGGTTGTTCAAATCCCTCAAGCATAAGCAATAGTAATAATGCTAAACTCAGTAGGGTTTCCCAAAAAATACTACTGCATGAGTCCAAAGTTATACATTCAAAGATTTTATTTTTAAAGGACCATTTGTCTTAATGGATGAAGCAGAGCCCTCAAACTGTGTTTCATGTGGTCTCCTGCTGTTTATTAGCTCTTTATAATTCTCAATCAAGGCATAATTAAAAGTTTATAGTTTCATAAGAGAACAGACTATGAACAGTTGCCATCAGCCCTTTTCCAGACACTGTTGCACTAATAGAGTATGCAAGTCCTGTGGGAATTCATGGCCTAATCCAGCTCAGAAACACACGTGCGGGACTGATGTTTTGTCTGGCACGCTTCCTGCTGAAGGCTGGCTCTCTGTACAGCTTACTTATGATGGAGTGAGATCATCAATCAGATGGCAGGGGCATAATGACAAAGTCACGGAGCTATTGATTGGGCCTGTGTGGGGTGGAAGACACAGTGCTTGTTTACAGCCTGAGGACGGATAAACCTATGTAGATCAATCAGACAAAGCCGAACGGATGGGGCAGGGCGGCTGAGACAACAAGAGAAGACGTCTAAGGAGTATTTGTTTCCTAATGGCCCATGTTGTGCTGAGCTGTTTTAAGCCCTTTGTTGAATAGTCTGTGATGCTAACACATTACATAATGAATGGAGACGTTCAGTTTGTGGACAAATCAGATATTTTCAATGAATCCATTTAAATGGTTTATAAATAAACAGTCTAGAGTCAACAGCTCACTGATTCATCGACCTGAATATGATTTTTTTTTCATGAAATTACAATAAATACCCTTAATAATAATTAATTAAAAAATTAATAAACAGCAATGTATGCCTACATATTGTTTTTGGGAATGTTTGGGGTCAGCAGAATTTGTTTTTTAAAGAAATTATTAATTTTATTCAGGAAGGATGGATTAAATTGATAAAAAGTCACAGTAAGAACTTTGACATTGTTACCAAAGGCTTCTATTTGAAATAAAAGCTGTTCTTTTGAACTTCTATTGGTTTTCACAGAAATATTAACCAGCACTGTTTTCATATTGATAATATTAAGAAATGTTTGTCGAGCAGCAAATAAATTACACTTTAAAATATATTAAAGCAGAAAATTGTTATTTTAAGTTGTAATAATATTTCACAATATTACTGTTTTTACTGTATTTTTGATTAACTGAATGCACAGTTGGTCAACCTAAGAGACTTCTTTCAAAAACATTAAAATAAAATCACATTGACCCCAAACTTGAAAGGTAGTTTAAAGCCCGATTCGGACGGTAATTGTTTCTCAGGGGGACGTAAGTGATTTTTACCATATTCAGGGGTAGTTGGTGATTTAATTGCAGTCCGAATCCAGGACATCTGTGTTTTTCTCTCACCACCCCGGTAAAAATCCCCAGCTGAATTACCTACTGTTTTTTGACAAACACCAAGGTCGTGTGGTAATTTAATTGCCGTCCGAATCCACATCTCTGAGTTTACGAGAAGAAATCGATTCAAAATTCAGCGTTTAAACCCGTTTTGAACACTCCCGAACACCGTACGGTAACTGTTGTACTTCGGTGTAATTTGCATAGCTACATATTTATTTCTGAAATGCTGGAAAGTAAAAGAACAATACTTCATAACTGCTCCACCACAGCGAGTGAGAGTAGAAAGAGAAGAAAAGCACGTAAACATTCGAAGCGGGTCTTTATTATGGCAGCAGCAGGTCTGCAATACAATTTTAAAATGTGTATTATAAACGGATATATATCGCGCATTATTATATACAACTAGTGCGTATTTTCCTATTTTTAAACAGGAGATTTAAATAATCAAATAATAAATAGGATTATACATTATTAAATATGCTTGGAATAATAAGAATACATTTGACATAATAATAAGTATTTTTAAATACATTTGACACAATAATAACAATAAATTTGTAAATAAAATTCCTTTTATTTACAGCACACAATCATGTTCCCGGGATCATAGAACTTACTTCTCCACTGTGAATAAATCGCCATACGAATTAATTTTTACAGACGTCCATATGAGAAACAATTACCGTCTGAATCAGGCTTTAGATACAATGAATTGTTAAATCTTTGTTTTTTTGTTAAATAGTTCATTGAAACACTTTTCATTAGAAAAGATTTGTGGAAAGACTTCCCATCACTAGTAATGAATGCTAACAAGAAACATGAGCACATGGATGAAAAACAGGGATGGCCATGCTAAAATTGAATTATATCCATATAAACAGATGGAACCATTTTCATGCTTCTGAGACAATGAGGGCTGATGTTATAACAACTGTTGTATTCACATTGAACAATTAGTATAGTCTATTACTTCATAACTTACCCTGCACCTGTGCTGTAAATGTGAATGACACCTCAAATCAAGCAGCTTGTTGAGTACTATTATAATAAACAAAAAATTTAATATTGATAATATTAAGAAATGTTTCTTGAACAGCAAATCAGCATATCAGAATGATTTCTGAAGGATCATGTGACACTGAAGACTGGAGTAATGATGCTGAAAATTCTGTTTATATGGATATAATTCAATTTTAGCATAACCATGCCTGTTTTTCATCCATGTGCTCATGTTTCTTGTTAGCATTCATTACTAGTGATGGGAAGTCTTTCCACAAATATTTTCTAATGAAAAGTGTTTCAATTAACTATTTAACAAAAAAAAAAAAGATTTAAAAAAAAAAATTATTATTAATATTTTTTTGCCTGGTGGTTATTGAAGGAAGGACCTGAGTCATATCTAGAGACCAAAATATAATTGACATGTGAAGGCTGCCTTTTTCTGTGGCTGTGGTCTTTTTTCTGTGAAATCTTTACTGATTTTTATAATGTAAACAACTTTTATAGTTAGCATTTTAAGATAACAATTGAAGCAACTTGGGTTTACGTGATTATCCATTAAAAAAAGAGTGCTAAAATGTGAGTTTCATTTTCATTCAGTTTGTATTATCATAAAACTAAGCATTTAAATATCAGCAACTATGCCAAATTGCATATTGTTGCTCAGTTTGGTGTTTTTTCTTCTTGAGTATGAGCTCCATATTCTTCTGTATCATACTATATGTGCCATAAAAGCCTGATGTATAAAAAACACATACAAACTTTGAATTATTTTTTTTATCTTTTGTCTAAAGGTTCAACAAACCATTCCCTTTAAAAAAAAAAAAAAAAAAAAAAAGCGGGGTTGGGTTATACACCTATATCTACAGTAATTGGAAATGCACCTGAGCACCATGTGTGGTCGAATGTTTTTAATGAAATGTTGTGAGTGCTGGTTTTCCACTTCTGGGACAAACCACCGGAGACATGACATCAGTTGTGTTTGCCTCATCTCTTATTTAAGTCACACGGGCTATCAATGCTTTAAATCATTGATTAGATCACAGATCCATCTTTGTAAGTAGTGCAGAGGTTAGTGGATTTTAGGTGGATTTTCACCCTCATGTCACCCTCAAATTCAGACCAACCGGTTCAATGTAAATAAGGGTGCTGTCATGTAGAGTAAAGACTTTCTGCACTTTTGTCAAGCTTTCATTCGGTTTTGTTCTGGTTCAGTTGGCAGGGCATGTTCATTCAACAGTGTGTCTGAATAAACAACATCCTGAGAGTACTGCTAAAAAACAACACGTCAAAAGTTTACCCGCAGTTTGTTGTCTTTTGATACAGGGTGGGTAAGGACCGAGAAGAAAAGACACACAAAGAGTTTCTGTATATATAAAAGAAGCAAAGGATTTTGAAATCACCTCAGACTGATCTTCAGCACGTGCGACCTCCTCCTGGAGCAGATTGTGGGCAGTCTGAGGGCTGTGCTTCTCCGTGAAGGCCTCTGGAAAACCACAAACATTTAATCTCAGTCAGTTTCAATTCTCAACACGACACTGGCTCAGAACGCATTAAACATCACTATGAGATATGGGAGCGAAAACTCATTTCTATAGATATTACTGTGACTCTGCAGTGCTTCAGTGGCCCTGCTGCAGAGTCTACAGCCCTACAGCAAAAACTGTGAAAGACAACACAGAATAATATGTAAATAATAAATCATCTCCGGTTACATAGAGTGAGCGAATGATTCTTTTAGTAGGTTTTCAGTTAATTGGTTGAACAGATTCACAAAATTGCTCAATTACTCAAAGAGTTGAGTGGTTCGCAATTACTGAGTTAATAACTCACTCATCAAAATGAGCTGTTATTGATATGTGCAAGGAAAAATGTTTTGTGCTGTATATTTTACCTTGCAGTTATTATCAGTGGACTCTGTTCACAGTAATTTGAAAATTTGTAAAAAAATCAGCAGACGGGCTGAATGAAAATGCAATTTCACTCTTTGACAGTAGGTGGAAAAAGAGATCACCGTTTATTAAAAAAAAATGTTGCACTGATGGCATGCAAATGTTTTCAGCAATGAGGAGCATGTTTTTGTGAGTAGTGTAGTGTATTCCCAACTTTTGATGATGAGCGAATGTCTGTATCTGTCTGAAATCAAGTGTGAACATAAGAAAAACATAAGAAAAAAAAACTAGAACACATTTACTCATATAATCACTAGTAAATAGCTGAAGATTGCCATGGTTGAGCTGGTAGTGCTGAACAACAGTAAACTTAATTAGGCATACATTTTTTGTTTTTTTTCCATTATCAACAACTGAAACGGTTTCATTAATTTCAGTCATAGTGAAATGGACTAAAAATGATTGGAATGATTTTGTTGGAATCACTTTCAGAAGGTTTTTTTTTCAAGCTGATGAACGCTAAAAACATAGACAGCCAATGAGAAGCAGATTACATAAAGGCAAAGTGCTTCTAATAAACAACATTCGTACCATGGTGTGGATGGCCATATAGTTATAGTTATCGTTGTTGGTGTGAATAGACTGATTCCCACCCTCAGTTACCAAGTTAAAAACTTCCTGACTGAATCAAGCGAGCAGTGAGTTAAAAGCTTGCTCACTAAGCTGTCAGTCTGTCAAAAACTGTTACACGTTTGAACGTGCAAGCTTGCTTGAGATTTGAGAGCGGTGTATGAGAAAAAAAAAAGTACATTTCTGTCTGTTATTCACATAAAGCTACCTCAGAAGATTGAAACATGCTACGACTACTTTGAGGTCTTTTAGGTGCATGATGCAATAAATGGCACATTAGTACTATAGCCTATATATAAAAAAACATCAGCTGATAGCATCCCGCTGCACAAACAGAAATGTGGTCTCTCAGGGACTGGTGACTGTGTGCCAACAGGACAAAAGAACATCGCAACAGTGTGTGAGAACATTGTGAGTGTGTTCAGCTGTGAAGAAGCTCCGCTGCTTCAGTCTTGTGTAAAGTGCGGGACTGAAGCTGCTCTCAGGTCTCTTCACAGTGTTATTGCAGGGCCCTGAGGGTGAGGGTGGATGCAATCACTTTCTGTTAGCTCATGTCCACTGATGAGAGTGAGGGGTTCGGACCCTCTAAGTGTTGTGCTGGGGTTGCTGTGGCAACCGGCAATTATGCTAATGTGTTGAGTCCACAGGGGATGTGAAAACCTGAGCTAGTGGCCATCGAGGGCACAGACAGGTCACAGCAATGGCACCATTTGCGCTTCAATGAGCCAGAGCTGCTCCCTAAACAAACCTCCATTACAGGATGGCAATGCTCCTGAGAAAATTACTGGGGAGCTACCATGGTAAAATGAAGGTATCAACTGGTAATTATAATGGTAATTATGATTATTCACCATTTAAATGGTACTCCAACAATGGGGGGGGGGGGGGGGGGGGGGTTCATTTTAATAAGTAAAAAAAGGTAAAAAATTTCAAAGTTACTACCATTTATACAGTGAAAAAATACAGTATGGCATTTACTTTTAAAATGTGTTTAAATTAATATTCAAAAAGATAATGCATGCACTTTTATGAATTTTCAGCAGTATAAAGTATTAATCGGTTTAAAATGTAGAACGAAATCAGTATTATATTTAATAAAATACTACATGTACTTTTACAGTAAAAGTAAATAGTTACAAATTATGTTTTACTATGTTTTATTTTATTTTTTTACAAAAAATATATTCTTTTGCAAAGTAATTACAATTTAATTTAAACAGTTCTTTTAACAAAAAAAGTCAAATAATTAAAAATCATATTATATACACTACAATTCAAAAGTTTGGGGTAAGTAAGATTTTTAAGAAATTAATACTTTTATTCAGAAAGGACGCATTAAAGTGATCAAAAATGTCAATAAAGACTTACATTTTAACAAAAAAATAAAAAAAAATAAAACGAGCTATTTGAAATAAATGCTGTTCTTTCAGATTTCCCATCACAGAATTAAATTACATGTAAAAATATTAAATATTTTATTTAAAAAAAAAAAAAAAAAAAAGATAACAGCTCATTAAAATTGTAATAATTTTATTTATTTATTTAGTCATTTAGCATATGCTTTTATCCAAAGCGACTTACAAATGAGGTATTTTACACTATTACTGTTTACTGTATATTTTGATCAAATAAAAAAAATAGATAAAAAAAAAAAACTGACCCCAAACTTTTGAACGTCATATGGAAATAAAAGCATTCAAATATTAGATTGTCAAGAGATTTATTTTTTTAAAGGTTTTGATAAAATGATACAGAAAGCATTTCCATGGCTTTTAAGAGATTTTTTTTTAAATATCTACTAGCAGGTATGGGAAAATCACACAATGTACTTTATGTGAAACAGACTGCAATTTTATTTTGTGCAGCTAATTACATGTTATTACATTGTAATAATCATGGTAGTGACCAAAAACATGTCATCACCATAATACCATGTTTAAATGGTAAAATAGCTTTTATTCAAGTGAGCTCCTCCATCTCCAGACTTGCTTTTTCAAGCATTCACCGCTGCTTTGTTCAGTTAATTTATTTGATATTCGCTCATGGAGGCAAGACTCATATATGATGTGCTTCATCCTTAATTCATCTTGTCACTACTACGATCGATGTCAACATTCAGACACACGCCTTGCCAATAACTCAAAACAAAGCCTTTAATACTGCCGCTAAATGCTCTGCTCTCACAACATGAATAATCAAAGGCCCACTATGTCACATGCATTAGTGTGTATCTGTAGGTTCTGGCCATGTGCCAGCTGAGGCATGTTGGCGTGATCGAGGGGGGAGTGGCACACCACGTGGATGACCCCAGAGACCCACGCCATGAAACGGTAATGGAAGGCGACAGACAGCCAAACAAACACTTGGGGAGCAGCTGTGGGTGACCTACATACTAGGGAGAAACCATGAAGATGGGCCGCAGGGCGTACACTTCACGGTGAGGAAACTACTGGAGCCAGAGATGTGACCCAGGGCTTGTGGGATCTCGCACTTACAATGGCTTGTGATGGATATGAAGCTAAGGACCCAACGCTTTCATTGTTGTGACATGACAGATCACCGTCCTTCTTCTGAAAGTGGTCATGTGAAACGCAAATAGAAGCAATGGCATAAAAGAATTGAGAATTTAAACCAATTAGGCACATGAATGGAATGGCCAATCAGAGAAAGAAAATCATTATTCACCTGGACTGAACTTCAGAGATCAATAACCAGAGCCAAGCACTGTCCTCCCATGAATACATAATGCTAATTGATTTCCACACAATCCTTTTGTTACAAACAAAGGTCTTTCGAGATCTGAATTCACCATCCTGTTAGCATTTGTAAAAGAAAAACATTCTTATTCTCCAAAAGTCTAAACTGTTTCTTCTCACAGGATAACCTTTGTTAAAAAGAACACTTTTGGAAATAATGTAATTTAAACGAACAACTGAAAACTGAATGTTTCGTGCACTTAACTGCATGTTAATTTAATTAAAAAAATGTTTTAGTTTAAATTTACATGAAATGCAATTAAGCACTTAATTAACTTTAGAGTATCTACTTACTGTAGAACACATATTTTTATGTAATTTCATAATGACTTCTATTGTCTTTGAAATATGGTTAAAGTGTACTGTTGAATACTGACAAGCATTTATCATTTCTTGCAGTTACACATTTGTAATTTTTGTATATTTAAAATATATTCATTTTAAATATAATATTGAACCACACATTGCAATAATAATCAAGTACTGTTCTTTAGTTTGTTATTCAACACATTAAAAAAGTACATTATTACCTCACACATTATACTTCATGTACACTCAATTGTGCAAAAAAAAAAAAAATAGTGTTCTCTTAAGTACAATTGTCACGGTGCACACAGCAAGGATGAACGAGGAACACGAGACGAGGATGTAAACTCAAGTAACAGTCTTTAATGACTTAAAACAAGGCAGGGCAAGACAAGGCAAGACACAGACAGGAACACCGGGGAGTAACGAGTAGACCAGACAAACACTAACTTAACAGACAGGAACTTAAATACACGGGATAATCATAGATAATAACTAAAACACAGCTGGGCAAGAATTAACTGATAATCACACTTAACAAGGACAGGAAACAAACCAAATAAGGACACATGAGGCGGGAACACAAGACACACACGACAGAGGACTGACAACTATTTTTTTTATTAATATTATATTATATTCAAGTACAGTTTTTTTAAATATATTTTTAAGATTTTAAGTATATTACTATGCTTTTTTTTGACAAGGGAACCTTATTAAATCAGTTGTCAGTGTCAATAAAAACTCAGTCTCACTTATTTATAATGACAATACTGTACAATACGGTCCAAGAGTCCAAAATAAAAATTCAATAATAAAAATATTATTTATTAGTGTAATAACTTGATTAAAAAAAATGCAAAAATTAATTTTAAGAATGTCGTAGTATTAGGTTTGTCCTTCAGCAGCACTCAAACTGAAGCACTAAACAAACAATATATCAGTGCCTTTGTTTTGTCTCAAAATGCATGTTTTTTTCTAAGCACATTTATAAAAATTACTTAAATGTCCTAATTGAACTATGGCCTAATCCTGGTTTAGTCTAAGCCCTGTCTGTGAAACCGGGCCCAAGTGTTGAGTAGCAAAACAAATTTAGTATGCACCCAGTGGACTAGGCATTTTTTTGCAATGCAATGTCAATCTGAGTCATATGTCAATGGATATGACTCACTGCTATGAATTACATAATACACAACACAATGCTATTAGTGAAGAAAACAAAAACAACAACAAAATCACAAAGACAGAATTCCAGAAAACAGTACAACACTTCCAGTAGTCTGCAACGTTAACGTTTTACTCGTAATGTAATGATGTATATTTTACAAAATTATATCCAATCACATGAGATTAAGATTCATGAATTACTTTATGTGCTATTATAGTACTTGTTAATATTTTTAAGTAGCTTTTATTATTACATCTTTGTAAGTTTGCTTTAATTTATTTTCAAGATCTGAGGTAAAATATCTATTTTTGCTTTCACTATGGCTATAAACCTCACGCAAAATAATATTTAAACTCACATTAGAGTAAGACACTTTTAACATTGAATGAAGCACATAATCATTATTCATAGTCATATTTTGACATTATCATAGCCATATTTTGTATGTTGTTCCTGCCACAACGTCGCAGAAAATAAAAAACATTTCTAAAATAGAATTCCATGTCGCTTATTGTCACGTGTCGCGGTCACGGGTGGTAAGGACAAAAATTACATGGAAAAGATACTTTTTACCGCATCACGTCCAGTTGGGACACACGGTGTTACAGTTTGATCCCCCCCAAAAATCGTGTAAAAATATTAATGCTGACCAGAGCCAGTTCTGTCAACAAGCTTGGCCCCCCCTTTGCCCCCCCCTAAATTTAGAATCATATCACAGCAAACAATTTTGGGTGAAATGCGCAGTTTGTCTGGTAAATTATATAAATATATATAAAAAAGAAAAACATCACCAGCTGCTAAATTCAAATCTGTGTTCGCTGGCTGGCACAGAGCCATAGAAGCACACACGTTTTTAAAACACTGCGCATTATAATCAATCACATACGATTCTGTTGAGCTTATTATGAATGCAATGACCAATCAGAGGCGTTCAGATGAGTCATTGCTGAAATACACTGTTTCGTCACCGTGCGCGCTGGCTGACTGAATTCTCTCATCAGAGATAACAAAGTGAAGATTTAAGTAGTAAGATATTAATTTTACAGTGTAAACAGCTTTAGAGATTATTATGGCAGTTTTTGAGAGTGCTTGAACTCGCTGGACCGAAGTGAAAATGTTCTTTGATAATGTTAACGTTATTTGCTCTCTTTTTGTACAATGAAAATGTTACAGGCTAATCAGTAGCTTACAATGTTTTTATTAAATTCACATTAAATACAAAGTCAGTCGTATTAAGAGAATTTTATGGTATGACACCCAAATGATATTTCATTATATATTTTGGAGATATATCGAATAAAAACAATAAAGTTAATAATAATAAAACCCCTGCTGAAAAAAAAACAATAGACACCATTACAAAATTAGTAATGGTTTTCCTGGTTATAATGGGGCTTGTATTAGTTTTACTGGAAACTGTAATGGACCCTGTTGGTCTCTAATTGGTTGCCTTCTATTGGTGGCTTGTTAAAAACCAATTAATCCTAATGGAATATGTCCCAAAACACACTACAGAAAACAATTTTTTAAAGGTTAAAAGTTGATGGTTTGTAATGGTATTTGTAGTGGAAACCATTAAAATGTTCTGTGATGGTTTTATTTTATTTTATTATTTCAGTAGGGACATAAGCCTATATCAGTTATACAGTGGTATACTGTGGTATAGCCCTTCACTCGTGCCCCCTCAAAAATAATGAGTGCATGATGCCCCTGACACTACAATACAAAATTATTTGTCATATAAATAAACACAATGAAACATTAATTTTAGTTTAAATTGTTATAGATTACTTCTAGAGATTTCAGTGATACATGACATGGTGAAAAATGACTGAATGAATAATACTTAAAGTAGGTTCAGATGAATTTTAAAATGGTGCCCCTAAAAAGCACAAATGGCCCTTGTCTGGCCCCCCCAGTTACTGTGGTCTAGAACCGCCCCTGATGCTGACAGATCTAATAATTGAATCTGCAATTAGGGAAAGTGGAAAGAAGAGGTCCAGTCTGGAGATGAGCAGGAACAGTTGATTTGCATGGCAGACATAGAGATCCAGATTTTTTGTTTGTTCATTTGTTTTTAATATTCAAGTTCTTCGGTATCTAAATGCAAAAATTTCCTAATTGTTTGAATAAAAAACTACATGGGGGAAGAAATGGGAACATTTATCTTGTGACCATCTTGTGACTATTTTAATAAAAGCAACAATAATATAATAATTGTAATAATAAGAATAATATACATGTCAGTGGCCCTTGGCTTGGTATTGTTGGCAGAATTCGGCCCTCTGCGAAAACTAATTGAGGAACCCTGCTGTAGGTCATCGCCGATGAATTTGTCAGTCAGAACTCATTCACACAGCATGATTTTGAATCACAGACAGCTCCAGATATTTAACATGCCAAATATTTTCCCCTCTTTGATCGCGTCTTTGATAATTCACACTGCGTGATTGTCACTCGCGTGAACGAGCACCGATTTGCCTCCAATTTTGGGCATTTGTTGGCGATTTATCAAAACCTGTCTGCGAGTGAAAAATCGGGTTAAAATGGTGCAGTGTGAACTTGGCATTAGGCAACAAGATAAGCTTTATAAAGCATTGTATCTAACATTTATGTTCTATCTCATCTTAATTTAAATTAATGAAAACACTTTTTAATAGTTTCAATTTTAGTTAACAATAGCAACACTGCTGCTGACTTATCAATAACCCAGAAAAAAAACTGTTATTGTTATTGCAGTGTTATTGCAGCTTTCAGAGGATGTAAATGAACTTGATTTTACTTGCTCAAAATTGGTTAAGTATCAATAAATCTATTTTTGTCATGCCACAAAAGCATTTTGAAGTGAACTGAAACCTAATTATTTTTATCTTGCCAGCTAGGCGATTACCCTAATTATTATGTCAGTATAATATGCATGAGCATGAGATATTAGCTGACTGGTGAATGATTGATTGAAGATGAATTGTTCATTGCAATAAAACACATTCATTCAATAAGTTTTGAGCAGCTAAAAGAACTTAGCATGCAAGACCCAGTGGACCAGTCAATTTTGTCAACCCAAGTCATATGTCAATGGATTGGACTCATTAATATGTATGGAAGGAAAGCGCTATTTACACAACGACTTCTGTCAGTGTAAAGCCACCTTGAAATGTAACACTTTAGCAAACATTTTGTTTGCGTCGCCAACTGATGCTGCTGTGTCATAACATTGCTGTGATCGGCCTCCCATCATTCATTCAAGAATAGTTTCACCTTCTATAACTCACCTTGTCTTTCAATAAAGAAATTGGTGTGTGCTTCCACAATGATGGACTGTTACAAGTATAAGAGTGACAACTATTTGGAATAATTGATTATCTGGAATTTATTCCACGTGGTTTAGTTCACATTGGCTTCGTTTAATGGAACTCTTGGCAAAACTAGTTGTAATAGACTTGATTAATGTGTGAGCATATGCACAGGAAAAATTGCAAAGCCCTCTACTTTGCAAGCGTGTGTGCACACACTCCCTCACTTCCTGTCAAAATAACAGAATGGTGGGTGTTCTTTTGTGGTCTTTACAGATAAATACCACCGGCTGCTTTCCTGTCATCAGAATGAAAGGAATAACTTCAGACGACTAACGCACCCCGGTTGGTTTGCATGCGAAAGCCTGTGCATCAAATCCTCTTGTATTCACGTGTAAAAGATTAGCTTGGGCCAAAAATCAACATGAATGTTCTAAAAATCGGTATGCTGTAATTTCTTTCCATAGAACACAACAGGATAATTACATAAAAATATCATAACGCATGACAGTTCACAGTGAAGATGTCAAAAAGAACCATAAAAGCAGTCCATATGGTTCAAAGTCATAAATCAATGATGATCTTTCCCCAGAAGAAAGTCGTACAGGTTTGGAACAATATGAGGGCAGTAAATGATTCACACTTCTCCTTGATTAAAGCGCTGAACTGACATCTGTAATGCTTCAGCACTGCAAGCTTCTGTGTTAAAGTGTAGGTAAACTTCTGATGTAAAATTAGAGGGGAAAGTACACCAGCGCCCTTCTGAAGAATGCACTCATTGAGGGCTTTTGTTCGGGTTTTCCTCGGATCAAAACAGACAATGTGAGGATACCACACAAGCCCAAACACAGGGATGCAGGTGCCTGAGGAGACCTTTCTGTTTAATTAAAAGGCTTGACAGCTAGGTCAGCATGCGATTTCTTCTAATAAACCGCAACATGCTCAAAACAGAATCAACATGATTACATCTCTTTCAACAATCGTGTATGGCCATAAATGGCTCATAATAAACAAAAATAGGCCCCAAGTTTATATAACAGGGCTGTCCAGACTCGGTGCTGGAGGGCCGGTGTCCTGCAGAGTTTAGCTCCAACCCTAATTAAACACCTGAAGCAGCTAATCAAGCTCTTACTAGGCATAATAGAAGCTTCCATGCAGGTGTGTTGAGGCAAGTTGGAGCTAAACTCTGCAGGACACCGGCCCTCCAGGATCAATGTTCGACACAGTTGTGCTGCTTAATATTTTTTGGAAACTGTGATACTTTTTCCAGGATTCTTTGATGAATAAAAAGTTTAAAAGAACAGCATTTATTCAAAATATAAATCTTGTGTAACAATATACAACTGTTCAAAAATTTGGGGTCAGTAGGCCTAATTTTTTTTCTTTTTTGAAAGAAATTAATACTTTTATTCAGGGATATGTGAAAGACTGATTAAAAGTGATAGTAAAGACTTTTATTATTTCAAAAGGTTCTACTGTGAATAAATGCTGTTTCATTTTTCATGATTTCTACTAAAATATTAAGAAGCACATCTCGGCCATCAAAGGAACAAACAAAAGTACATAAAATAGAAAAGTTATTTTCAACTTTCCAACTATATTACCATGCTAAAACAGAAGCAATAATATAGCTTTTAGAAATAGTTCTATAAAATGTATCATTAAGGAGCAGATCGGTCCTATATTATAATACTGTCTAGTGTCTAATACTGATAACATAGTACTGTGAATAATTACAGAAAATATTACATATTACAGAACCATATTACAGAAAATGTATGATTATTAATGGTATTTGTTATGAAAATATTTGAGCTATTTTCCTAATATTCAGCAAAGCATTAAGTTTTCCCTCCCTTTCAATGTCACTGAGCTTAAGCCAATGTGAAAGAGTCAAACACAGAAATGTCAACATAATGTATCAAGTGTATTTTTTCTAAGGGCTTTTGGCGTGGAGTTCCCAGTTTGGGTTGGATTCTCAGGAGATTGATTTCAAAAGCTTGTGAGAGGCCCCTTTTTCCCACTGAGTGATTAAGGCCTCATGTGTGTGGTAGCTCAATGGCCCTAATCCAGCTTTGATAACTGCCCCCTGCATTCAAACACTGAGAGAGGGCCAGAGCGACTTCACATCCTGTTAATTACCAACTCCTCCATCAGTGCGCTCTCACAAAGTTCCCGGCCTCTTCAGCTGCCCCAGCATGCCTCTTAGCCATGTGAGTTACAGGCACTTTGAGACAAAGATGCCCTTTTCACACTCACAATGACGGCTGACCCCCCTCCGGAGGGGTGGAGGGGGTTTTGTTGTTAAGGGTGGAGCATTTGACAACCAGTTTGGTGAAAGTTCTGTGTTGAGATGTCAATGATAGGTTGTTGTGTGTGTGTGAAAGGTCAGCAGGTCGGGCCTCGGGTAAACGGTCTCGTCATGCTAGGTTAACAATAAAAGGGCACTCGCGGTGCTCTTTGCTTTTGAAGCAGGATGGATGGTATTGCATACCAGCACCACGTCGCCCTCCAGAAAAAAACTACAGGTCAAGAATGTGCCGTCGGCCACATGTGAGGAAGAACAAAAGGAACGGGAGACTTAAATAATCTTGAGTCATGCTCATTCGCATTTGGCAAAAGCATTAGAAGCAAATGGGAAAGTCTAAGCGGGAGCAAAACCGCCCGACATGGTGGCATCATCAAGCTAGATTAAATTCCCACCAAGAAACTAGTAGTGCACCTTCTAAAGCCAAATTCTTCTCCTAATGTCTGCCACTGCATATTACGCAATAACTCACAAGCCTCCAAGCCAGAACTTCGGTCTCAGCTGATGGAGCAATCCAACAGTTTTTCATTCTTTCTTTTGGCTCTTAGAGAATGAGAATCAGATGTTTGGGCTTGGGGGAATGATCTCTCCCACCCATCCGGCTGTAGCCTGCAGCTGGAGGCACTGGTACATGTACACTACATGGTGACAGGAAGGTGAACATTCCAACCTTCTTCCGTCACTGGCCGGCAGCTGCGAGAGCGAAGGAAAAAAAGCGTCCTGTGAAACAGCGTTTCTTGAGTGGATCTTTGCCCGTGTGGCCATGGAGATGGCAACTTCCTGTACAAGGTCTGTCATAGCGTGTAAGCGGACTAGCAGATATCTCCGCTGATCTTTTGTTGCTCTGTTGGACACCGAAGGAACCCCACCGTCTCCTCCTCCTCTCTGCCTGCTCACGACAGTTCAATTTCCTGCTGGCATTTCACTCCAGCAAACTTTTTTTCATCTATCTCCTTTAGACTTTGGTTCCCAGACGTTGCCGGGCTCTCGGGTGAAAGGGTGGGTCGACGGTTGAGACATTCTGACTATCATATGAATCTTTGCCTTTTCTTTGAACGGCACTGGCGGTGGGGTTTCAAACAAAAGCCCTTTCAAATGGATCTGCATCACTAGATGGGCTACACAATGGTGAGGAGTGGCCAAAAAAAGTCAACAAATAATACATATCAGCCTCTTTGGTCTAAGGGCTAAAATGCAGGCCCAAAAGTACGAAGGGTGGGCCAATGTTGTGAGCTACAGCAGAAATATACAAGCCTGACCTTACATGAATTAACGCGACTGACTAAACTTGTAGTCTGTACAGCCACCACATGCCTAAATCATTTATGCACACAGCAGGTTGTGCACTGAACAGGCCAAGAACGATGGCGGAGCAAGAATTTCAGAGACAGACTTCCAGAATTCCAACGTTTTCCTCTGAGATGCCAGCTGGGCCACTTCATTTAAGCAGCTTCCTTCGCAAACAAAAAAATCAGTGTACACAACAGATACTTGTTGTTTGACTAGGCCTAAACACACAGAGAAGCGAACTAAACAGCTGCACTACTTTCGAGTGTGGTATTTAACTGTCCACCCACATTCCAAGACACTTGATACCCTTAAACTAAGCATCAACAAGTACTTAAACTCATTTGGTTTAATTCATGAAAGTTACTGTCATTCTTCTTAGTGCAAAAACACAGCTTATGTAAAACAGGCTCATTATACAAAGCTATTTGCCTTCCACAATTAAGCTTGCACCCTGGTTAAATCATGTGCCAAAAAACCTTCTTTTAAATTATATCAGTACAATTCCGATTGATCATAGCAGCACTAAGAAAGCAAATGATGGAGAAGCAAAGTTAAACCACAATTTTTCTTGTTGACAATGTTGGGCCAGTAGTTCTTGTGCAGCAAGCATTTTCACTGGCCCACCAGAAAAGAATGATCAATTTTATTTGTAATAATGCATCTTTATATTTGCTGTAAGTATAAATATTTACATTTTTCATTAAATGTTGAAATGTATTTATTTATTTTTTTTTTACATCTATTTTAACCAGCTAGATATCATTATACTAATTTTCATCAACAATGTAGAGTACATCTCAGAAAATCAAACATTTAAGTTTGCAGGGCATAACAACAGATACACAAGATCAATTAACATTAAATTTTAAATACACAGCATTGGTCCTTCACATTGGCCCACGGTCAATGGCCATCCTTATTAAAGGGATAATTCACCCAAAAATGAATATTCTGTCAAATTATTAATCTTTAAAACCTTTGTTCATCTGTGGAGCACAGATTAAGATATTTCTGATGAAATCTGAGAGCTTTCTGACCCTCCATAGACGCAACTGACATGTTCAAGACCTAGAAAGGTAGTAAGAACATCATTAAAATAGTTCATGTGACATCAGTGGTTCAACCATAATGTGATGGTTTGGAACAGCATGAGGGTAAGTATAATTAATGACATCACTTTCATTTTTGGGTAGTGCTGTCAAACGATTAATCGCATCCAAAATAAAAGTTTTAGTTTACATAATATGTGTGTGTACTGTGTAATTTTATTATGTATATATATATATAAATACAAACACGTGCATGTATATATTTAAGAAAAATGTTATGTTTATATTTATGTATAATATAAAATATAAAAATACTAATATATAAATACATATACATGTAAATATTTTAAAATATATACTCTGTGTGTGTGTGTGTGTTTATATATACATTATAAATGGGGGAAGTCGTGGCCTAATGGTTAGAGAGTCGGGCTCGTAATCGAAAGGTTGCGGGTTCGAGTCCCCGGCCGGCAGGGATTGTAGGTGGGGGGAGTGAATGTCCAGCGCTCTCTCCACCCTCAATACCACGACTGAGGTGCCCCTGAGCAAGGCACCGAACCCCCAATTGCTCCCCGGGCGCTGCAGCATGGCTGCCCACTGCTCCGGGTGTGTGTTCACGGTGTGTGTGTGTGTGCATTTGTTCACTACTCACTGCTGTGTGTGTGCACTTGGATGGGTTAAACGCAGAGCACCAATTTCGAGTATGGGTCACCATACTTGACAATACGTCACGACTTTAAATATACACAGTACACATACATTATTATGTAAACAAAAACGTTTGTTTTGGATGCGATTAATCGTTTGACAGCACTATTTTTGGGTGAACTAACAATTTAATGAGAGCTAAGAAAAGTGCTTTGAGTCATATATCCAGATGTGCCAAAGTAGATCATATTGAAATAATTTTAAAGAGCAGATGTATTAGCTTGATTCGTGTGTTTGCATGAGATCTTTCATGTCATAACCCCATAAACATATTCACTTCTGCATGATATCTGTAAAAGCAAAACAGAAAGGAATTTGATATCTATACATCTATAAAGCAGTTTACCTGGAACAAATTCCACCTACAGAAATCAGGGTACAACTTTATACAGAAGTTCATCCATTTAGAAAAGTAGTCAAACCTTGAAAGGCCAAGTTCACATACATCTACTAAATAATGTTTTATTGAAAAACATGTATGCGTTTAAAACCTCCAGTACAATTGCCCAACAGTCTTCCATTGTAAGTGTCTTACTGTAAACATGTTTTTGTTTGTTTTTACAAACTGAAGGAAAGCTCAAGTCAAAATTTATTTTCCTTGGTTCAATAAACATTTAGAATACTGTGACTATTTAACCACTGAAAGGAGGCAATGCACAAATCCTGACCATGTACCGTTATGAACTCTGAAGCCTAAAATAATAAACTGAATAATAAAAAGAACTGATTTCTAACCCACAAGCTCTCTGTTGTACAAGCTGATAATCGGCATGCCATGTCAGTGGGCCAATAAAAAAGATGGGGCGTGAGAAACTATCATGCTGAGCGTTCAGCCAAGAGAGGAAGACCATAGAAGAGAACAATAATATTTATCTTATTCTGGCCACGCTGAGAGAAAAAGGAAAACAAGTCCCTGTGAACCCATGAGGAACTGTTAGGGAAGTGAAACCTGAGCACCTTAAGTACGTCTGAACTAGATGAGGTCAGTTATTCCTGGACTGGTGTTGAAAAGAGGTGGGGAAGCCAGGTGGGGACCTTGTGGCCCCAGACTACCCCTTTGAAACCTGACCACTACACTCCACCCTGGTAAGGGGGCGAATGAAGGTAATGCTGCTCCAGCGCTGGAGATCGCAGCTGGATGGATCAACAATCAGGGCTCGCAAAATCGCTAGCCCGACGTCCCGGGGCTATTGTGTTTTCCAGTCGGGCTACCAAAATATATTACTGCCCTGCCCGACGGGCTATCTTAAATACAGGGCTCCACATTTGTAACCTAAAATATACATCATTTAGTTACATCAAGGGTCAAATCAAATATAAATAGCACATTAAAGTTCAAAGTTACACACTTTTTTGTGTGCATGCTGTACAGGTCTGGTATAAAGAATGCTTTTGCTCAGGTGACCGAAATGTCCGCCCAATAGAGAACAGTTTTGCTCAGCAAGAAAACAAATTAGAGAGAACATTGCTCCCACGGGTCCTTAAATTTGATACAACTAAATTGAAGAGTTTTTAAGGCTTAGACAGTTTTAAATACGTTAAATGGTATAAGAAATAATTTTTCAAATTGCCTTAAATAGATTTTTAAGAATTCTGCAGATACCTTGTAAATAGTAAAATAAAACTCTTTCCTTTTATTCGTTGATATTTGTGTATTGAAAATGTTTTTGATTGACATTTATGGTCTTTATTTTATTTGGGCTAGTTAAATCATTTTCGGGCTACCAAAATCTGAAGAGTACCTGCCCGAAGGGCTACCGGGGATTTAGAAATTTTGCGAGCTCTGAACAATCCAAGCATATGTCAGCATGTCAACCGTTCTCGCGCTGAATAATTGAGGAGCTCCGGACGTCAGGGTGTGTTATTATGGAACAATGTTGCCTGGTGATATTGAAATATTACCACCAGAAGCACACGACAGCAGTATCCCCATGCTATTCTTAAACTGCTCAGTCAACAGCCGGCGTATCATCAGATATCGGTCATCAGATTAGCGACATGCTTAAATTAACGTGTCTAACGTTGCTTTAATCTGGGAGGAGCACAGGATCATTTTTCCCTGGAAGACGTTCTGTCCTGACACTTTTGGGTCACATTTTAAATCGACCTAACCAGAGAAGCAACACAAAAAGCAGGTAGAGATAAAAAAAAAAAAAGGCAGGGTGGGCCAGAGTGTGTGGTTAAAGCAGTTCTGTAATCAAACCACTCCAGATCTACTCTTGGTTTTCCCACTTCCTGCTTTTTCCTTGCTGCATGCTAATCAGATTAGAGGATCGGAACTAACTATTATATAGTATAGCTTGGGCTGGGCGATATAGCCAAAAATACAATAGCCAAATTTTTCATATTGTTCAATATAGATATTCATTTTATACCATTATTGTGGATGGAAATGCATTTTCCATGTTTTTTTGAAAATGGATGTAAAAATAATTAGTTTGTTTAAAAGTAAAGTCTATAGAGTAACCGGTAACACTTTAGTATAGGGATCAATTCTCTCTATTAACTAGTTGCTTGTTAGCATACCGATTATTAACATATTGGCTGTTTATTAGCACTTATAAAGCACATATTCTGCATGACCATATTATACATCCCTAATCCTACCCAATACCTAAACTTATAATAAGCAGAAAATTAGGTGTTTGAGGCAAAAGTTGTACTTAATGGTTTATAAATCACGACAATTGGACCTTAAAATAAAGTGTGACTTTAATTTTTTCCCCCAAATTCTGTTTGTTTTTTTCCCTCTCTGGACACTGTGTTTTATTATTTAAATGAACCATTTATGGTGTAATGTAATGTAAGGAATTTATAAAACATTAAAACTTTTCTTAAATTAAAATATATTTTAAAATATTACAACTTTTTTTTGTCAAATAAGGTGCTGCACTACTAATTCAATGTAACATTTGAATAAATTGTATTGTTGCTATTATTATTACTTTGAGAATTGTAGACAATAGTAATATATTTCTGTCATTATTATTCAAATTACACCAAACTTTTATTTTGGCTGTTTGTCACAAAGACCTTTGAGTTTCAGTCTGTATTTGCCTGGATCATTCGTACTTACGAGTTGACAAGTCGTAATTACGACGTCAGGTGCATTCAAGTCACTTTGGTCAGAACAAAATGGTGATTTAAAGGTGCAAAGGTGATTGTGAGGACTGGAATTGGGAACCTAGCCTATTGTAGGAATGTTGTCTCTGGTATTCTAGTCTGTGAGCGAATATGCGTGCAGGGGGTGTGGCTTTAGACTGCGATTGCAGGGAGGGTAGGACGTTTGCTTTCAGTGCTATCAGGCTAAAGTTAGCATTTTCCAAGATCTCCTAATGCACCTTTAACTTTTCTACATAAAATTAATATAAGAAGCAAACAACAAAATGTGTATTGAATCATGAGGAAAATGAGAAAACGCTTGGTGTAATTAGCATTCACAGCATCACTCGCACAAAACCCTAAACCTCTACTCACCAAGTCGGCTTTGCTTTTCCCTGCAGGCAGCGGTCAGTTTTGCCAGTTCCTCGTACTTTGCAGCCAACTGCCGCTTGCCGTTTTGAAGGTGAGGACAATGTGAGAGGCTCTCTTCTGCAAGACTCCGATTGGTTACTAACAAGGTTTCCCTGTCCAGATGGAGCTCCTGGAACTAAACACAAATTTCAGTTATTCATCACTCAAAAAACACGACAAAACAGAAAACAAAGGCTGATCATCTTTAATACCATCCAACACCAATCAATCAATTCTACAACCTAAAGAAAATCAGAGATGTGTTAATCAGTGATGAGTATCATAGGGGCATTTAAGTTCTTTCTTTCATTTCTTACTGTGTGAAAAATAGGAAATGTGATATTATAAAGTCAATATGTTGTTTCCTCTATTAAATAACAAATACTGAAGTAAAAAATTATTATACAATATACAATATTATATGAAAACTAGATTAGTGAAGTTTGTTATCATTGTTACTTGGTGTTGCTAGTGCGATATACTCTATTATATTAACATGTTTTAGCATATTGCTAGCATGTTTTAAGTTTTGGCATGTTACTGTCATGCTCCCAAGATATTTTAGCTTGTTGCTTGCATGTTTCTAACATGTTTTAACATCTTGCTAGCATGGCTCTCCGTGACACGATGTCCTGTTGCTCGTCACAGCTGCATCAGATTTGAAAGTGATAGCTATAAGCGAATGCTTGTGGTTTTATCACATAGTGTTTAGTTAGGCCACAGTATTAGAGTCTTTTTCTTTCTGCAAACTGAATGAGCACGTTTCACAACTGAGCTTTTTTTTTTTTGCTCATTTGGACCAGATGAACCTAGGTTTCAATGTAATCCAGTGTAGATGCTGTTACAAATGCAGCTCCTCAAACAAGATGGCCATCAAGGTCAAACCATAGACGTCAGGAATGCAAGAACACAGAGAACTCAAAATTTTATTCGGGACTTATGAGCCGTACAGAGTGAGTGTGAATAATGCAACTCAATACATCAAATTCCTTAGGGTCATATTGAGGTTAGGTTATTATGCCAGGCACAGAATCCATAAACGTGTCCAAGAGAGATTGTAGGAAATCTAAAAAAGAGAAAATAACAGCCTTCAGTTTTACACTAACGTGACTGAGGGCTTTAGTTAATATGTTTGATTTGTAGAGAAAAGATCCTTATGTTTCATGAGAACAGTGAGAACTGGGTATATGGCTTGGGCAAGGGCCCATCCGTGTGTGAACAAAGACATTTAGCATTTAGTTGAGTTTACTAAGGTTTAAAGCTAGGAAAACAACTGGCTCTTTTTTAGTAAATGAAAGCAAAAGTAATCTAATTCATGAACAAATTACTCTTATGAACCGGTATGTTTTACTGAATAAAAACATTCATTGAATGCTTCAAAAAGATTCATAAACTCAGGAGACTGACCATTTGAATTAGTCTGGTGGCTCCTTCATTGAATTAACTTCTTACAGAATATCATTACTTTCAGTGATAGTATACTAATTTATTTTAAAATGTTACAGGTTGGATGGAAAGTGTTTTATATTACAGTATAGCATACTGTGTGTGAATGAATGATATGTATGCCTTCAGTCTTTCTCACAACTATAATTTTTTTTTGCACTGGAAATTCAAATGAAAGCTTACTTTAAACTTTATTTTTGGGGTATGTTCATTATTAAATCTGCTAAATTATATGAAGTGAGCAGAGTTTGGGCCATGTTGTTTTTTTCTTACCTTTTTTTCTCTGAACTTTTTCTTACTAGCTTATAAATTAGAAAGGATCCCTGTATAATTTAGCGGTAGCTGAGAGAATTTCTTTCATACAAGTGAAATGTATCAGAAGAATCACAAGTGAATCAATTTTGGTAGTCATACGAATCGAGGGCTTGTGAATTGGGAAATGAATATCAATAACCAGTTCTTAAGATTCTGCTTAATTCATATTAAAGTAGTGATTTTCTTTCAAGGCCCAATTCATGACTGTGACAGGAAGGCTTATGGCTCAAGGTCAACCACAAGCAATATGAGAGAAAAAATATTAAACACAGAATGGCATCAGAAACCGCAACAGAGCATGTTGGAGGTAAAGCCTTCGCTCACCACAAGTTCATTCAGTCCGAACGACACTAAATATTGACATTCAACTATATTTCTATAAAAGCAAGCTGATGATTTCCAGATGAGAGTGAATGAGCATTCTTCCAGTGATTTGCCGTTGAAAAGGGAACATAGCCTGGAGCGGCAATGAAGACAATGCTCGATTAACCAACCGACTCAGTCTACCACGCGTTGCTTGAGTACAATAAAAGTCCCATGCTGAAATAATCCTACTGGAATGGCTGCTGGACAAATCTGTCCACATGTCCCTGAAAAAAAGTGCCATTATTCGCTCTGACCATCCTGCATGACACGGCCCAAGACCATTCTCTAACCATGGAGGGAAAAGCAGAGCCACGTCCAAACCAATGTCCTCATGGAAAGCATTCGCAAAGGCCCAGACATCAGTAGAAACCACAGACCCCTACTTTTACTGTAAGTGAGGGTTTGGGTCATAACAGAACTTGATTTTTCTTCTTCTGTTGCTGCTGTGAATATTAACTGCCAGTTTTATGAATTTTAAAACTTGGGGAACATTATGAAGACTGAGCGTGCTTAGTCGAGCATATAAGAGGATTAATGATTCATTCGCTCAACGAATATGAGAATTTCGCCTTCCTTCTTAATGCTGTGCGAGAGCCCCCAAACACAGCACTGATGTTCCCACTGGTGGCACATCTATTAAAGAATCTATCTAGCTAAGGGCGAATGTGAGAACGGCAGTCCCCTTTGATCAAGCCACCATCTTCAGAAGACGACGAATATGGAATACTTGAACTGCTTAGAATAACTCAAAAGAGCATACGTGATCAAAACGTAGTTAAGGTTATGTGAGGTTCTTTTTGTTGGGAAACAACTTCAAACCTCTAATTTTTAAGGTCAATTGCTTGATTCAACTATCGACATAATTGCTGTTTACATGATGGGGATGTTCCATCAACGCTTCAAGAGAGTGGGAGACGACTGAATGTTTCTCCTCAGAGACAACTTCTCCAGAATGAGCAGATAATCATTTTCTAATTAAACGAATATTATAAACAGTCTAAGCAATGTAAATGTTCAGAACTAATCCCTCATCAAACACAGATGGAAAACGTCAAGCTGTTTTTTGATCACATAATGCTAAATGATTGCAAATTATACGCATCAGTTCTGCATGACGAATGAAGCAGTGAAGAGTAAAATGCAAACATGAAATGTCTGTGCTGTCCCAGTTTGTCGCCATTAAATTTTTTAGGGGTGAAAACTACATTTAGCCCAAGATTTTGGGGTTTGGCCCAAAGTTTTTCTGGGTTTTGCACCAGTACACTCTTAAAAATAAGAGTTCTTTATTGGAATCAATGGTATAGAACCTTTCCATTGCACAAAAGGGAAAAAAGTTATCTGAATTATTCAAATGTTCTTCACACAAGAAAAAAAATAATTTTTTAAAGACCTGTTCAATGAAAGGTTCTTTGGGGAACCAAAATGGTTCTTCAATACTGCGAAAACCTCCTTTTGGAACCTTGATTTTTAAGAGTGTATAGATTTTTGCAAGTAAATATATTTAATTTGAGATATTTTACCTATGCCCAATTCAAATGGAATTGTATAGTCACAAAAAAAGCATATCTAGACCTGTAGATTGTTGGCTTTGTTCTGAAACAGGGATGTAAATCATTACAATTTGGCATTTTCTTCTTGTTTCCATTTGGCAACATTTCAAAGCATACCATCATGTGTTCATGCATTTCACATGTGAATAAAACTGTGCTCTCATTGGTCAGAGTGCACCTCTATGCTCTGGGATTATACTAATAGTATCAAGGTTTTGTCGAGGCAGCATTCTTTCAATGCACCTGTTTCAGATAATTGCAATTACACAACATTTTAAGATGAATATGATCTTTGGATATGTAATGTGCTCACCCACAGAATCAGACACTGTTGTAACATTTCCCATTATGAATTATGATACAGTTTGGATCATTGGTCCATTGGGTCTGATTGCTTTCTTACCACAATCAAACCACTCCAGAGTTTTCAATCAGGCCGAGACCACATTGTTCAGCCAATCTTGGACCAATTGGTTTGGAGCGGATCCGACCATGATTGCAGTGTTCATATATGCCTAAACAAACCAAACTATGAGAGAAGACATGCCAGGTTCCTGAACAAAAGCTCCAAATGAGCCAAGTGTGAGACTCACTAATGAAGGGTTCGGAACAGTGTGTCATCTGCCAATCAAGTGTCATGTCACCACATAAATAATTTGCTATATACACACTCTTAAAAATAAAGGTTCTTTATTAGCATCCATGGTTCTATGAAGAACCTTTAACAAACAAAATCTATTACACAAAGGGTTTTTATAGTAGAAGGTGGTTTTGGTACTACTGAATTGTTCTTTCAGGAAAAAAATATTCTTTTAAGAACTGATCAATGAAAGTTTATTTTGGGGAAGCCAAAAATTATTCTATGGCATTTCTTCAGAAAAAAAACTAATTTTAGAACAATTTTTTTACAGTAAGAGTTTAGCATTTTTTTCATAGCTCAGGTAATTGGCTGCAGAACTGAGCAACCATTAGCAAAAAATGACAGATCAAATCATATACGTCCAAATAACTGCCACTGAGATGAAGAGGAATGCTAATGGATAGCTCAAACCAGGTGTTATAGACCTCCTTGGTTAGGCCTAAAACATATTCTATGCAAGTCTATGAATCATCTAACTATGCAAATGTGCATTCCAGAATGTGTCAACACCATCTGAGGTACAATATGCATTGCATTCTCAGCATTCTGTTCCAGCCATTAGCGTAATATGTCTTTTCTATGGTCAGTTTTCAGCTATATCGCTCCTTTGAGTACTAAAGTGTGTTACCGCTATGCAAGAATGAACATTAAGTATGTACAATGGGACCACTTGATGCGGTGGCCACAGCATTCATGCCTGCATACTAGTGTTTAGTTTCCTACCATTTGTCTTTGGTTTTAGGGGTTGGTTATGGTTAGAATTAGGAACAGCGTTAAGGCTATGATCTTTTGATAATGGACGTAAATCCAGGAACCTGGCCTACTTGAGTAAATCATATGGTGCAATTAACACCACAAATTAAGCTTGATAGATGTTCCTTTTTTATGACTGGACCAAGCAGAGGACTGCAAGCTCTCAGCTTTCATTAACTGTTTCACATTACTGCAGCCCACTCCAACGAGGCAAGCATTTCCATGGTTTCACAGCAAACAAAGAGCACACTATCTTTCCACTTGAAGTTTTGGAATCTATTTAAAGACAATACAGATGTTGTCAACTACTAAATGAGGGTATGATCAGTGAAGGATCATTTAAATTCCTACAGAGCCATTTTGAGGATCTAGACAAGATGATAAATGGCTTGGGTAATGAATTGGATATGGGTTGTCAGATTTTCCTACAGTTCTCACTCATAATCCAAAGTGTGGCTTCAGCGGAGACGATGTTCTTCTTATCTCTCCTGCAAACCTAATCCATTTGCACTCAACACCCAGAAATTACACTCACTCTGATGATCTGCCTAACAATTATGCCTGCTCAGCGGGACTCTGTATTCATGTCATCTTTTTTAACTACACATGGAGGTCAAACCATGAATATTTATCTCTTTCTTTAAAAAAAGAGCAACATATCCCAAAGCATGCTGTGCTAAATATGCATAACTGTGAGAAGTTTAGATTGTGAATCACTAAAAAATAAAATATAGGACAACAGCAGCTTTTAACGCTTTCTTTTTTGGTCACAATTTCAGGACACATGAAATAAGAAGTTCGGCAAGACATCAAAAGCTTCTTCCATTTAAAGCTAAAAGGCTTCAGTTACGTCACAGACAAGAACAATGATTGTCAGTAGCAGGCAGTATTAGGGGGGATTATTATGAGTCAGTGTTGTTTTAGTATTATGTATATACTATTATATTATTTATTAATATTATTGAATTATTTGATTATATATCATATTTAGCCTATATTTTTTGTTTTCATTTCAATCTTTTTATTAAAGTTTTATCATATATTTGAATTTATGTTTAGTTTTAGTCATTTAACTTGAACTTGTTTTATTTCAGTTATTCTTCAAGACAACATTTCTCATATTTGTTTTGTTTTTTTATTCCTCAACAACTAATACAATTCTAATAAACAACAGCAACACTGAGAAAGTACATTTTAAAGGGGTCATTCGATGCAAAATTCACTTTTCAAATGGTTTGAACATAAAATGTGTGTTGGAAGTGAGTGTACACATCCATCCCATAATGATAAAAATCAGTGTTTTTTTTTTTTAAATCCCTATTTTAAAATCCCCTCTCTCAAATCAGGCTGTTCTGAGATTCCTGTCAGAATGACGTAGTTCTGCACAGGCCGCTCCCACGATAGTTGATTGACAAGTCCCTCTTTCCTTAGACCCGCCCTGAGTGAGCTGTAAACAGTCTGACCGCCATTGTGTGGACTCCGGTGCAGGGGAAGAAAAGATGTCTCAGATTAAGCGATTGAGGTGTTTAGTTGTTGGATGCAATAATGAATATAGCAGTCGTCATTTACTCCCAACATCTGAGCCGCTGAAGACGCAGAGGATTAACGTTACTTTCGTTTTGAAGGGAATGCGCCGATCCCCAATCTGCCTAAATGTGTCTATGTTCGCGGGAATCATTCGTGATCCAGCCTCACCTACAGAAGAAGTGAGTATAAGGGTTTTTTATGAATCTTTGCAAATCGCCTTTCCTAATAATGTGCTAGTTAGCCAGTTTCACGGCTAAAGTAAACAGTACTGCTCGTCACTCCACGGAAAAGAGGGGCGGGGTCAGCAGAGCTCATTAGCATTCAAAGCAACATGGACTAAAAAACGGCTTGCTGATTTTGGGTGCTTTTTACACTACCATTGAGAAATTTTAAAGGGGTCATATGATGCTTTTTTAAAGATCATTATTTTGTGTATTTGGTGTAAAAGAATATGTTGACATGCTTTAATGTTAAAAACACACATTATTTCTGTAGTTCCTCTATGCCCCGCCTTTCTCAAACACGTCGTTTTCTACAAAGCCCCTCCTTCCGACAAGCGCAGTCTGCTCTGATTGGCCAGCTGACCCAGTGCATTGTGATTGGCCGAACACCACAAGCACGCGTCGGAAATGTAACGCCCCTTACCATAATTGCGAGCTTCAGCTTTCAAAGTAAATATAAAGACAGTTAGTAATGTCCTTAGTTTTACCATCAGTTCAAGCCCGAAAAGGAATCAGAGTCACGTGACAGACACAGTGATGATGCTCGTATGTATTTGCAGCACAAGCCGCGGTTAAGACAGCTGACTCCACTGTGATGTGACCCTGTCTCTCTCTCTCTTTCTCTCTCTCTCTCTCACACACACACAATCTCACACACACACACACAATGCATTACTCTACACTGCGCATAACTTTCTTTGCCACGCCTTCTTTCTTTGCGTGAACATCTGGGCGGCATTACGCAAATATTTCCAAATCGTGACGTAGACATGTGGGGGTGTGTTTTAATGAGGTGTTTTAGCCCGGTCTGGATCAGCCTTCTCTTTTAGATAGAATAAATCCTTTTGTGGGAGTCTTTGAGCTTTGTAACTCTGCAGATCGTATACATGCACAAGCAGCTACATAACACACTAAAGAAAAGGAAAACAAGAAATCGCATCATATGACCCCTTTAACCAAAGTTTGTTATAGACTTTTAATTAAGACCCTAAAGAATCATATCAACTTCGTATCCGATGACCCCTTTAAGTAGGTATTAATATCCACTAAAAGTGAATTTAGAAGTACACTATGCAAATGACCACAGTAAAAAGCCATAAAACTCTAATTTTGATTTCACAGGGTATTGGATTTTGGTCTTTATTTAAAGATTTTTTGCTGTTGTTGATGTTGTTGTTGTTGTTAGTTGTGTTGGTTTGTCTTTTTTAATGCACCAAGTTGTGAATTGTTTGTTAAATTAATTCAGCCACATCAATTTTACACTTAAAAAACTAAAACTATCCAAATATGAAACAGAATGACACAATAGCCCTGCACAGACAGCTGCCTTCTAAGGTAGAATCCTAATTGAAATGGAAACCCCTAAGTGACTGATTTGGAACACTCTAATAGACAGCAACTTAATTAAACAGACAGCAACAAACAACAGTGTTCATGTGAAGCACACAGGAGACTCACCTCACAACTGATTCCAGAGTTTTCAATTATGTTGCCAGCTTGTAACTATACTCTAATTAACATAAAACTATACATACAAATATTATGTATTGATTCATGAATCCACTGAACCCGAAACCAACAATTATACAGAATCTTGTCATTCAGGCAACTTGCGGGAAATCTTTAAGATTATTGGGAGTATGTTTTACAAAAAAAAAAAATCAGTCTTTCAAATTTCACTTTTAATTCAGTGTTTGACATTTCTTCAAACCTAAATGCTAAATTGTCTGAGTGTAAATTGTTTCTACACATTTTTTTTTTTTTTTGTTCAGTGTAGTTGAACAGGCAGCTCACTAAGTTTTAGAACACAGCTAATAAAGCGACCAGAGTATCTCTTTAAAACTTTATGCAGTTTGTCGCCTAAAACAAATTCATCTGAGCATTTGCAACTCCAGGAAAGGATGTGGTTTATCTTGGCGAGGATGTAGAGCTTCATACCACAAAGACAGCTAAGGCACATGCTCTATAACACATTTCACAGGGTCATGATCAATCTTTTAGTTACTGGGGCATACTTCAGAGGAACATCTGAGCGAATCCTGTGGTTCTTTCCCTCTCTGGTTCTTAGTATTCCATAGTGCTGAGTCTGCCGCATGCATCATAAGTCACCCAGAGCCAATAACTGTCCAGTCCAGCCCCTGCTGGTGTGCATGTCTTTCACACTTGTGGTTGGATAATGAACATTCTGAATGCAGGGAAACAGCAGGGTCTTTGGTGCATGTTTCTCCAGTATCTCTGTTCTTTGCCCATTTCCTCTCTCTCTCTCTCTTGCTGTTTAATGCAAAAAGTAAAACTCCTGGACCTACAGAGAGCATTTTCCCTAAACAGGAATTGACACAGACTACCCATATCCGCTTGCAGCTGCTTGTATGTCTGTTTATACACTGTGCAGATGCAAGTCCTCTGGAGACCATGTGGGCGGGATGACACAATGGTCATAAAACAAATATAACAATGCAAATGCCTACAGTCAGGGCCGCATTAACCATTGGGCTAGGCGGGGCTGAAGCCCCGGGGCCCAAGCAAGGAGGGGGCCCGTGATTGGCTGTGTTGTAGATTGACTGGTCATTGATAGCGCCGATCGCCAAAGCCCCACCACGCCCCCCACTTATTAGCACTATTAGCCTATTTGGTGGAGCTTTTCCATAAATTCCATGCAGTAGCCAATTCACCTCTCTTCACTTCGGTCTGGCGTAATCTGGAAATGGTCATGCAAAGAACAATTTTCGATAAGTAAAAATGTCAGCTATTCTAAAAAAAAAAACTAAAAAAACAAAGGAGAGAGGGAAAAACACGAGTTAGTCAGTAAAATTCACAGCTATCAAGGTGTTTTACTAAAGCTGATGATGGAGTGGAAGTTGTGGAACAGCCAGTGGACTGGACACATGGAGCAGATAAAAACATAGCGTCATCGTCGCCACAGATTTTAGGTTAGTTTGATTATTAATTCGATGGATGTATATTGCTTGTTGTGTTTGAAAAAACTCTTATAGGCCTAGTATATTCGCTTTTAGGTTGAGAAATAATACGCTAGAAAATATGTCAATCGTTATGCGCATCATGGTGTTAGTTTATCATTTATACGCATTTTAAACATTCTGGTTTAAAAACAAATGTAACTGTTTTGGCAAATGCGTGCGTTAAGACAGTTTCAGCCTAAAACGCGCAGTGCGCACCTGCTCGTAAAACACCTGCCTAAACTAGAGTTCTTTTTCGTGCCTTGAGCTTAAACGTTCAAATACACATATACCCCCGGTTTCATAGACAAGGCTTAAGCCTAGTCCCAGACTAAAATGTAAGTATGAGCTGTTTCAACTGAAAGAAACTTGCACTGACTGAACTTAAAATATATCAGTGACTGTTCTTGAATGGCCCAGCCAGAGCCCTGACTTAAACCCAATTGAGCATCTCTGGAGAGACCTAAAAATGGCTGTCCACCAACGTTTACATCCAACCTGACAGAACTGGAGAGGATCTGGAAGGAGGAATGGCAGAGGATCCCCAAATCCAGGTGTGAAAAACTTGTTGCATCTTTCCCAAAAAGACTCCTGGCTCTATTAGATCAAAACGGTGCTTTGAAAAGTTCTATCTTGGTCTCATCAGACCAGAGAATCTTATTTCTCACCATCTTGGAGTCCTTCAGGTGTTTTTTTTGTGTCTTGCACTGAGGAGAGGCTTCCGTCAGGCCACTCTGCCATAAAGCCCCGACTGGTGGAGGGCTGCAGTGATGGTTGACTTTCTACAACTTTCTCCCATCTCCCGACTGCATCTCTGGAGGTCAGCCACAGTGATCTTTGGGTTCTTCTTTACCTCTCTCACCAAGGCTCTTCTCCCCCGATAGCTCAGTTTGGCTGGACGGCCAGCTCTAAGAAGGGTTCTGGTCGTCCCAAACGTCATCCATTTAAGGATTATGGAGGCCACTGTGCTCTTAGGAACCTTAAGTACAGCAGAAATGTTTTTGTAACCTTGGCCAGATCTGTGCCTTGCCACAATTCTGTCTCTGAGCTCTTCAGGCAGTTCCTTTGACCTCATGATTCTCATTTGCGCTGACATGCACTGTGAGCTGTAAGGTCTTATATAGACAGATGTGTGGCTTTCCTAATCAAGTCCAGTCAGTATAATCAAACACAACTGGCCTCAAATGAAGGTGTAGAGCCATCTCAAGGATGATCAGAAGAAATGGACAGCACCTGAGTTAAATATATCAGTGTCACAGCAAAGGGTCTGAACACTTAGGACCATGTGATATTTCAGTTTTTCTTTTTTAATAAATCTGCAAAAATGTCAACAATTCTGTGTTTTTCTGTCAATATGGGGTGCTGTTTGTATATTAATGAGGAAAAAACATGAACTTAAATGATTTTAGCAAATGGCTGCAATATAACAAAGAGTGAAAAATTTAAGGGGGTCTGAATACTTTCCGTACCCACTGTATATATATACACACACACAGTGCTGCTTGAAAGTTTGTGAACACCTTGCAGAATCTGTGAAAATGTGAGCAATTTTAACAAAATGCATATTGTTTCTTTCTGGAGCATCAGTGAATGTTTCAACCTTTTTTAATTGTTGTGTTTAAATCCCTCAATTGTCCTCTATTGTGAAAAGATCAATCTCAAAATCATACAGTCACTGCTGGAAAGGGTTCAAATATGCAAAAGATGCTAGACAACTGAAGATTCTGCAGGACCTGGAGGATTTTTCTGAAGAACAGTGCTCAGTTGAACTGTTCAGAACAAACAAGTGACTCATGAACAACCATCACAAAACAAAAAAACAGTCGTAGATCATCCAGGTAACCACACACAGTATTAAGAACCAAGGGTTCCCAAACTTTTGAATGGGGTTATTATAATAATTTCAGCTATTTTTTTTTATCTTGTGAATGTAAACAAACTTACTCAGGACAGTATAAATAAAAAATAACATGCATTTTGTATGATCGCTCTTATTTTGTTAAAATTACTCACATTTTCACAGATTCTGCAAGGGTTTCCACAAACTTTCAAGCAGCACTGTATATATTATTATTTCACTGTATATATATTTTTTCAGAAATCACTTTTTTTATTGCGAATTCCAAGTAATATCAATCAAACTGCAGTTGGGTTGTTTTGATTAAGTAATATTAACTTAAACAAATACAGGTAATTTACAAAATTAAAGTTAATTGAAAGTATGTTTTTTTTCATATTAAAAGTTTGTTTCATAGCAAAAGCAGATAACTCCAACAGTCGTTTTTTGGCAAAAGCAGATAACTCCACATTTCATGTTTTAGATTTTAAAAAACACTCTTTATCACAATTTAATGTTTGTAATCTCCTCAGATGACAATGCAGATGCCTGACAAACGTTGCTGTTGTTGTGATCATATATTATGGATGTGATTACACACAATACAGGTGCATCTCAATAAATTAGAATGTCGTGAAAAAGTTTATTTTTTCTTGTAAGTTATTTCAAAAATTGAAACTTTCATATATTTTAGATTCATTACATGTAAAGTAAAACATTTCAAAAGTTGTTTTGTTTGATGATTAGAGCTTACAGCTCATGAAAGTCAAAAATCTGTATCTCAAAATATTAGAATATTTATATTTCAGTTTCATTAATGACCATCCCTACAGTATAAATTCCGGGTATCTCTTGTTCTTTGAAGCCACAATAATGGAGAAGATTGCTGACTTGGCAATGGTCCAGAAGACGAACATTGACGCCCTCCACAAAGAGTCACAGAGGGTCATTACTGTGTGGCTGTTTACAGAGTGCTGTATCAAAGCATATTAAATGCAAAGCTGACTGGAAGGAATAATTTGGGTAGGAAAAGGTGCACAAGCAACAGGGATGACCGCAAGCTTGAGAATACTGTCAAGCAAAGCCGATTCAAACTCTTGGGAGAGCTTCACAAGGAGTGGACTGAAGCTGGAGTCAGTGCATCAAGAGTCACCACACTCAGATGTCTTCAGGAAAAGGGCTACCAAGCCACTTCTGAAACAGAGACAACACCAGAAGCGTCTTACCTGGGCTGTGGAGAAAAAGAACTGGACTGTTGCTCAGTGGCCCAAAGTCCTCTTTTCAGATGAAAGTAAATTTTGCATTTCATTTGGAAATCAAGGTCCCAGAGTCTGGAGGAAGAGTGGAGAGGCACAGAATCCATGTTGCTTGAAGTCCAGTGTGAAGTTTCCACAGTCAGTGATGATTTGGCCTGCCATGTCATCTGCTGGTGTTGGTCCACTGTGTTTTCTGAAGTCCACAGTCAACACAGCCATCTACCAGGAAATTTTAGAGCACTTCATGCTTCCTTCTGCTGACAAGTTTTATGGAGATGCTAATTTCATTTTCCAGCAGGACTTGGCACCTGCCCACACTGCCAAAGGTACCAAAAGCTGGTTCAATGACCATGGTGTTACTGTGCTTGATTGGCCTGCAAACTCACCTGACCTGAACCCCATACAGAATCTATGGGGTATTGTCAAGAGGAAGATGAGAGACACCAGACCCAACAATGCAGATGACCTGAAGGCCGCTATCAAAGCAAGCTGGGCTTCCATTACACCTGAGCAGTGCCACAGGCTGATTGGCTCCATGCCACGCCGCATTGATGCAGTAATTCATGCAAAAGGAGGCCCAACCAAGTATTGAGTGCATAGAAATGAACATACTTTTCAGAAGCCTGACATTTCTGTTTAAAATATCCTTTTTTTATTGATCTTATGTAATATTCTAATTTTCTGAGACACTGAATTTTGGGTTTTCATTCTCTGTAAGCCATAATCATCAAACTTTCAAGAAATAAAGGCTTGAAATATTTCACTCTATGTGTAATGAATCTATATAATATATGGGTTTCACTTTCTGAAATGAGTGACAAAAAACATTGCCCTTTTTCATGATATTCAATTTTTTTTTTAGATGTACCTGTAGTTGTTTTCAACATGTAAGCAATACAAAACAGCAAAGGCAAGAATCTATATGATTAATAATGGCTGTACACATTAAGCATGCAGCGTAAGCACAGTACATTAAGACCATCTGTTTAGTCCGAGATAGTCTGGCTTGGTCAATAAACCATGAATGACCAAAGAGCCACTGTTACTTATGAATTCAAGGAGTAAGTCTTACTCTCTCCTCTGTATCACTAATGAGCACATAAAGTTAACCATAAAGGCCGTCTCGTTGCTATTCATAGGAAAGAGCACAGCCTGGGTATTACAGAGCCTTTTCCATTTAGTAAAAACACCACAATCCCTTGTTAGGGAATGACGCTCACGCATACAAAAGCAATAACTGTATCCAGAGCACTATACCATTGTGACCCTTTCATTGCGGTTGCCCTTGGAGACCTTGGTGGGTTAATGAATTGACCTGTTTGTGATGGGCCTCACCGATCACAAGTCGTTAGGAGTTTGACCTATACAACCCCAGCGAATAACTCTCGTGCACAGCTATCAATAAAGAACATCAATCCATAAGATGCAGTATGCAGAGGCTGCATCTGTATTTGTACTTATTTGTGTTAGTATAATTCTTATTTTTGCCACATGCCTCTGTATACTGCATCTCTACAAATAAATAGTTTGCTAGAACAAAAAAAGAAAATATAAAAAAGGTTAATTTCAAAATTATAACTACAATATCTTCACATAAGTAATAGTAAAATAACACTGATTGTTCATAATTCAAACACGTCATTCCAAACCTCTATGATTATTTTTTTCCCTTTCTGTGAAACACGTAAGGAGAAATTTAAAAGAATGTCCTGGCTGCTATTTACATACAATGAAAGTGAATTGAAAAAGAGGCTGTCAAATTTCATAAATGACCAAAAATCACTGAAAATGACAAAGACCATAAATGCCGTGCCATATATTCTACTGAAGCTAAATGATGGCTTTCTGGAAAATCTTTCTTTTTTAATGTGTCATATACGTTTAAAGTCAGTGATGCTTCTATTGGTTCTCATGTGTCATCGTCTGAACAATTGTGATGCAAGTCTGAACATGTGCAAGTATGAGCTTTAAGAATACTAGCTTAAATTTTGCTCTGTTTCTCCTCTACAGACTTTGTGTTTGGTACAATTTTTGTCATTTTCTAAGTGTGACATCCTCGGTCTTCATTCACTTTCACTGTTGCTTAAAAGAGCAGCCAGGGCACCTCCTGTTGTGTGTCCACAAATAAAATAAAGTCAAGTTTAGCATGACATAAGGAACTATTCCTTTGATTTATGAGTATAATGTACTGTATATGATGTGTATATCATATTTTATGAAGACTGAGGTTGTTTTTATGACCTAGCGCAAACATATTTATCCTTATATTTCAGATAACATGCTCAGGCTTCCTGGATGCATGCAGGGATCTGGCATCAGGCTATAGCCATTTAAGTCTCAAATGTCATATACAATACAGTGACATCAGATCAGTCCCAATGCTGAAAATGAATGTTGCACCTTAAGAGCTCTCATATTACCTCGCTGTGTTTCAATACACAATAATCTGAAAGAGAGATTTTATAGCCTAAACATGGTGAGCCAGAAAATATTACAACCATACAAAATGCATTTCAAATGCATTTACAGGAATAGAATACAATGAAGACTGACTGCATTACAATAACCGCTTAAAAATGCAATGAGTGATATTTAAGAGATGATGTACAGAGGGGGCATCTATACATAACATAAATAAATGGGCAATTTGAGAATTAGTTTAGTCTAACAAAAAAAAAAAACAGTCCATTACATCTATTAAGAAAAAAAAAGTCCAATTAGAGAGAGAGAGAAAGAGCAACAACATGAACACTGCAACAATATAACAATAGTAATTCATATATTATTAATCAGTTTCTGTAGTGCTGGTGTGTTGCATGTTTACACAACACTGAAATATGCAGTAGAGCAGTCAGTCAGTATTTATAATGTATGGAAATATTTCACTGCTTAATGATCCGATTGACCAATCAGAATCAATTCCGTATTAAAACTGGTTTTTATATCAAGGGAGGGAAAATGGCATTTTTGACAATACTTTTGTACGCTGGCAAAGCTGTAATGGGAAATTATGTTAATATGTGAAGCAGCATATTACTAAAATAGTTTAATTCATTTTAATGCAACAACTTTAATGAAAACAGTAAATATTTGGGAAACGATTCGCTTAAGAAATATTGTCTGTACAAAACATAATTTTATCAAGTCCATGAGTCTGTAGTAGGTCTGCAGCGCTGTATACGGTACACGATGTAATACATACCACGCTACACAAATACACGATCAGTCTAATGTGTGAATGGAATAATCTACCGCAGTTTGTTCAAATGACAAGTACAACAGTTGATCAGAGAAAAATGCAAAGAAACAGCCTGTTAATGGTCCAAACTGTGTGTGTGTGTGTGTGTGTGTGTGTGTGGACGGAAGAAATACCTTTTCACTGAGTCGCACGATCTGATTCATTTTTTCTTCATCTTGAAGGAGCTCCTGTAGTTCACTGCTATTGAGGACCCTGTACCCATCTGGGTAAGAGTTCACGTCCCTTTTCTGGGACATTCTTGTCCCCGTGAGGCGCACTAAACAAGTCCGTTTGCCAGCCATTTAACTTCCATTTTGCTCACGCTCGGCGCCAAATGTACGTGAACACGGGAGTGGAGCTGGAGCAGCTCTCATCGGCATGAAGGCGCTCCAGGACTGGCTGTTTGAGAAGACAATGCACGGAGAGACTATGGCACACGTTTACAGATTCCTCCAGTTCCGCGTTCCACCGCCAGGAGGCGCCACGCCGCAGCAGAAATTACACAAAATACACAAATCACTTACATGCGGCAGAGATTTAAAACGATTCTTCATGCAAAGAGTGTGTTACAGTAACTTATCTCTTCTCTTATCTCATGCAAAAAGACAAAGAAATAATTTTACAATTTTATTAACTTAATATTAATAAATATTCCTTTAAAGAAAAGTAATATTAATAAAAATTTGAGAAGTACCTTTAGCATTCAGAAAAATTACATTACATCTTTTAAGAAAAAAATAAATAAAGCAACAACATCAACACTGCAATAAAATTAATAATTGTGACCCAGTCTGTGAAATCGAGACTAAAGTCTAATTATGAGATAACAAGCATCAAAGTTTGATTTCAACCATTATTTCACTCTGATTTCGATCTCTGACATGGCCTTACTCTGTCAATATTAAAGATATCAAAGTTACATTTTCACAGAATGGTCTTTACCTTATGAAGGATGATTTTAGAAAACAGTAAATCACAAGAAAGACTTTAGATGTGTTTTCACAGCCAGGGTCACACGTTATATATTATTAATCTACAACTTTATGTAGTGTTTCAGTAACCAACATAGTGAAATATAATTTCCACACTATTTTACTAACTTAACATAAATATTTATTACAAAAAAGAAAAGAAAGAAAAATATTGAACATAAATTGGAATTGTTCATATTTTATATTTATCAAACATATGACTACAACTTTTCAAGAAGATCTCGGAATATATTTCAGTTCAAAATCAAGAAGAGGAAAAAAATAAATAATTGCTTTTTTGCTTAAAATTAAGCATATTTTTTAGTGTTGGCATTGTTAACTGAACTAAAAATATTAAATTCGTTTTAGGAATAGTAAAATAGTTTTCGTTAATTGAAATAAAGCAAAAAAAATTAAATAAATAAACAAAAATTTGCCTTGGCAACTATATGAAATCTAATACGTTTAAGATTATTTTTATCAGTTATATAACTTTAAAATAAATATTTCATATTATACATTAAATATATTAATTATATAATAATTTGTATTATTATATTCAGTTTCAAAGGGCTGCATGGGATTGTTTTGTTTTGCACAAATTACAGTTCAGTAATGCTGATTTAATAAATGCATAATAATAAATATCTTAATAAACTTTTTATTGCAACTATTTTTATTATAACAATTTGATATTTCTTCCTTTCAGTGTGCTACAGTAGTGCGAGCTAAAAATGACAACGCGCTTTAATAAACTACAAATACCGCGATGCAACAGAAAAGTTGTAGTCGTGTCGCGTGATCCTATTGGTGGATTTCTCTGACGACTTTATTCTGGGACAACACAGAAAAACATGGCGTCGTTCGCGGGAGATCGCTGGAGGGAAGCGCTGAAAAACCACGACATCTTCACTAAATTACAAGACAGCCTTAATTTAGAGCCTCAGGGGACAAGCAAAAGAATAGCCAAGAACCTTACGTTTTGTCTGAACGGTGACTTATTCATATGGCATAGTGTCGAGAGTGTGTTTTACACCACAAACCTGCGACAGCTGAACACGGACACTTCTAAATACCAGGTCAGTGTGTTTAGATACAGTCTGTCCGGTGTCGTTATTTCACTGACTAACTTATATATATATATCCGGTAACTCTCCGCAGACTCTGCTGTGCATCAACCCGCCGCTGTTTGAGGTTTGTCAGGTGCTTGTCAGCCCGACGCAGTATCACGTGGCTCTCATCGGTCAGCGTGGAGCGACTGTACTGGAACTGCCTCAGCGCTGGGGCAAGAGGTCAGAGTTCGAGGGTGGACGCATCCAGATCAACTGCAAGTGAGTACGCCTCAGGTTTAAGAGAGCTGCATTATTCCCCCGTGCTGCCTTTCAGGTTCTTTAAGTTATATGTTTTCTTTTCCACAGAACGATTCCTGTGGCTGAACGTTTCTTCACCAGTTCTGCCTCTGTGACACTCCGACAGGCTGCCTGGTATCCCAGTGAAACTGAGGAGCCTCATCTGGTTTTACTGACCTCGGATAACACCATCAGGTATCTGGAATAAATGACTGGCAGAGGTGTTAAAGGCATAGTTTACTCAGAAAGAAAATTCTCATTCCTCGTGTCTTTCCAAATCCATAAGACTTTGGTTAAACTTTGCAACACAAATTAAGGTATTTTAAATGAAGCCTGAGAGTTGTCTGTTTCTCCATTGAAAGTTCAGGCAACCAAAACAAAAATTGCTCTTATGATTTTACTGGGTTGTACAAAAACATTATAATTTCTCCAGATTTTATCATCTTAAGGAGCCACAGTCCCCTGCCAAAGTTTTATCTGTGTCTCAAGTAGACGAGGAAAGCATTGTTCATGCAAGAGGGTAAGTTTGACTGTTTATCAAACCATAATTTGGCAGTGCTATATTATTAATTTAATTAGCATTGCTAGAAGATTTCAGTATTCTGCTTGGAACTAAAAATTAGGTATTAAGCTGTAGATTAACAGATATATTATGGACAAAATAACTGTTGTGATGTCGAGTTCAATAAGTCACTCTCTTTTGTAGACGTTCCTATGCAGCATCTCTGGGCGAGACGGCTGTGGCGTTTGACTTTGGGCCGCTGGCGGATTCTCCTCGTCTGAGCGGTCTGCGTATGAAGGCAGAGCTACTGGTGTATCCACTGTACATACTGTATGGGAATGGAGAGACGTTTCTGAGCTATATTTCTCTCACACACAGGTAACAAACACGTCTATGACCCTGTCGTGAATGATGTGGTGACAATACTAACTATTAAAAAAACTGAAAAATCTAAATGATATAAATCCATTCTAGGGCTGGGTGATTTATCGAACGCGATTGTCATGACCGAACCGGCTTTACTGACAAGATGTGCATGACAATAGCATTCGATGTATCTCCCGGCCCTAATCAACTGCCATAGTCTATTATAATCATTTGAAAAAAAAATTAAAAATATATATAGTTTTCTTTAACATTTTCATAATTAAAAAAGCTGAAATAAAATTACTAAAAGTATACAACATAAATATTAAAGCTAAATAGAAAAACAAAAAACTAATAAAATGGCAAACACATCTGAAAACCAAAAATAAAAGATAATTCATAGAATATAAAATACTAGAAGAATAAATAAATAATTTTTTGCATTTAGACATTATTTTAATTGCAGTTATGGAAACTTCCATCAATTTTGCATTACAGTGATGTGAAAAAAATCATGTAATGTATGTATTCACAGTGAAATAAATACAGTATGTACCTTGAATATACACATTATAGTAAAGTATTATTATGAATCGATACAGCAATATGACTATGTATTGTCACATACTACTTACACAGTAGTGGACCACCCTTAACTTGAATACAAGAACAGTGTTTAAACAGAGTAGAAAAGTGCAAGGTTTCAAAAAATAATAAATAGATTATAATATATAGGTTACAACAAGGTTTAATCTAGTCCGCAGAGAAACACAGTTGGGGATGCCTGATATATAGAGACGTAATCCCCAAGCCAAAGCATCCCACTTGAGCAATACGGAAATATCTGCAAAGTGTGTTACTTATCTTTGTCAACCTGGCAGCACTGAGAAATTTCTGTATTTCTGAATGACAGCACATTAGTTTAGATTTTTTTTTTTTTTGTGCAATGATAACCTACCAGTAATATAAAGATGATTTTATTCATACATTAGAATGAGTACATTACAATATAAATTTATTAGAAAGATTACATTATTATTTGTGGGCTTAAAAGCAAGATGCAAAAAATCAGAATATTGTACCTGGTTACCTGCACAATGTTAACATGAAACCTACGCCATTACCTATTTTGATACTGTGGTACAGTATGCAGAGGTCAAATGCCTAGTATGCAGTGTTTAATAAATAGTACCAAATTCTGCAGATATGAAATTTCGTGTAGATTCGTATCGTGATCATTTCGTGGCCTCTGTATCAGGAGATGTATCGAATTGTGACTTTTCTGCCAATACGTATCCCTATTATAAACCACTTTTCCACCGAAATTACTTGGAACAATTTGTCCCAGGAAGTTTTTCCCCCAGACCTGTTCCTGTCTGTGTTTCCATCACAGCCTAAAGTACAGTGAAGATTAGGCAAATAGTCGCAGCATAAATGGCTGCCCACTGCTCCGGGTGTGTGTTCACGGTGTGTGTGTGTGTGTGTTCACTGCTGTGTGTGTGCACTTAAGATGGGATAAATGCAGAGCACTAATTCTGAGTATGGGTTACCATACTTGGCCACATGTCATGTCACTTTCACTAGTCTGGTGACGTAGGACTGTGCGCGACTGCTCCTCCTGACAGAATGGCTCAAGTCCAGTAATTCTGCAAATGGAACAGCAGCATACTTGATAATGTCAGTGATACTGCAATTCTCCTCACTATATTTACAATAAGACGAAACATGATATCAAACACCACTGCCTCTTTTCCTTTTCATTTAAAGTGCCCCATTATGAATTTTTTAAAGTTACCTTTCATGCAGTTTGTAACACAGCTCTAAGTGAATGAAAATATCCTGCAAAGTTTTAAATCTGAAAGTGTGGCGTGTATAAAGTTATTGTCTCAAAGGAAAGAGTCGACTCTGAATCAGTGAAACGAGTCATTTTTTTTAAAGAATCCCAAGCCGTTTCATGTTGACTTCAACATGAAACATTAGCATATTGCCCACCCACTTGTTGGTCTTTTCATGTTGGTCTGAATGAACATGCAAATTCATTCTTTGCCACTAGTTGCTGCTTTTGGAGTGGTAAAAATAGCGGTTTGCCCGGTAACTCTGTACACAAAGTAGCACTGGCTCACAAACGCTGCTTTATCAGGCATTACAGGCATGATGAAATGAAAACAAGATATTATATCAAACCGCATTGCCTCTTTTTATTTTAATTTTAACATATTAATGAATTAATAGAATAAAGACCAAAGATTACCTGTTAGATTTACCCAAAATGAATTATATCTCATGTTTAACCACTACAGAGATATCAGAGCCAGCGGCAAATGTCAGAAGGACTAGCCGAGGTTATGGTCCTCTCAGCGGGAGAGATGAGCACTGAGCGCCTGGTGATCGTCTGGAGCTCACATCTCCGAAATCAGCGAAGCACATTTTCAAATAGGTGCTGTCTTTATAAATAAACCACAGATTTGAATTTTAAACAACTACATTCTCGTTCGAAAAACTTTTCATGACACAATAACAGTAATATACATTTCATGACACAAAAAAAATCTGCAAATAAATGGAGGTTGAAATACAGTGCTGCGTGAACTCAACCATGTTCAGCGACCAAAAAGTACTACCTCACGAGCAGGCAAATTTTTACCTGGAAATTTATTTAGATCCTGGTTCCTGCAGTGGAAGCACATTGAGTACCAGCCCAAAGACCCTAGTTCCTGGGGAAAGTTCCTGCTGTGGAAACAGGCTTATAGTATTTGTTGTACTGGCTGTGAGACTAATAGGAATTAAAAAAAAAAAAATAGTAAAGTGTCTGGGCACATTTCAGTTATGAGACTTGGAGTAAAATGTGTAATATATTTATGAATAATGTATATAAATGTATAATGATTGTTTTTCCTGATGTTAACGCAGTTGCCTTGAGTTGAAGATATTTTTCTCATCTTTTTTAGTTCCTTGCCAAAATAATGATTTCTTAATGTGATGCCTGTGAGATATTTGCTCCATTTATCTTCAATCTGTCTCTTAGTGTCAGTAATTTAGGGAAGCCGGTGGGCCCATTACCCATGTACCCTGCAGCAGAGGATAATTATGGCTATGATGCATGTGCTGTGCTCTGCCTGCCTTGTGTGCCAAACATCCTGGTTATTGCCACTGAGTCAGGAATGCTGTACCACTGTGTGGTGCTGGAGGCAGAGGAAGAGGAGGATGGCGGAGTAAGGCATAATTCAATCAATCCATTTTATGAATCATCAAATGTAACTCGTGCAGTGTGAGAGATGCTGAGCCCCTGTGTTTCTGTGCGTTCAGGTTGTAGAGAGATGGTCCAGAGGCTCAGACACTGTGCCCTCGCTTTATGTGTTTGAGTGTGTGGAGCTGGAACTGACGCTCAAACTGGCTGCTGGGGAGGAGGAGGAGATTACAGAGTCAGATTTTAGCTGCCCAATCAGATTACACCAAGGTGAGGTCACTCAAGAACTCACCACACACAGAGGCTACATCATAATATAAATACTTATGTTACACCGTAATGATACGTAATTTGCTGGGGATGAGAATCAAATTGCTTTTGGGTATGCAGTAGTGTCAAAAAATGCATTTTGATACCACAAACCTCCTTGCATGCTTTCTGGGTTTGCCAGTAAGCATTAGTGTTTAGCAAAATTCTACTTGACTGTTGGCAGATTTGGCCCTACATTTCCTGTGATTGCTAAAAATATTTGAAAGAACTCCTGTTCTGCAAGATGTCATGGGTAATAGTCGTCCAGCATTTAAAAAACCACTGGAAACTGTGTACAATTTCAGGAACTTTTGGCATACTTGGAAAAATTCAAAATGTTACAATCATTATGAAGTGTTTTTGCAAGAAGTTACTAATACTATTATTCTCCAGAGATGCATTAAATTGGTTATCAGCTGCAGTAAAGACATTTGTAAAGTTACAGATGACTATTTCATTTCATTAAATGTTTCTTCATTTCAAGAAAGTTTTCTCAAAATCAAATCAGCACATTAGATTTTAAATATTCTTTAGGATTATTTAAGTTTTTAGTAGACTAGAGTGAAGACTGATGTGCCATTATGGATAAAAAGTTATTTAAAATATTTAAAAATAGTAGTCTTAACTTTTTTGATCACATATATATATATATATATATATATATATATATATATATTTATATATATATATTACATTTGTGAAAAGAAGCATTATTTATTTATGCTACTGATTTTGAACAGTGGTGTAAAGTTATTACAGTTTAAAATGACTTATATAGAGCTTAAAATGTAATTTATTACTGTGATGCAAAGCGGAATTTTCATCAGCCATTACTCCAGACTTTAGTGTCACATGATCCTTCAGAAATCATTCTAATATGCTAATTTGCCGCTCGGGAAACATTTCTTGTTATTATCAATGTTAAAATCAGTTGTGCTGCTTAATATTTTTGTGTAATATTTTTTTTAATTTTTTGGTGAAATAGAAATTTCAAAAGAACAGTTTTTTGATGTAATGTTTTGTAATTTTATAACTGTCATTGCTATTAATTTATATCAACAACCCTCTGTTTCAGACCCTCTGTGTCAGCACAGGTACCACTGCACCCATGAGGCCGGTGTACACAGTGTAGGACTCACCTGGTTCAAAAAACTGCACAATTTTCTGGAGTCTGGTGAGTACATCCTTTACTTGCAACATTTAAATATTTACGATTACAGTGTTTGAAGAACTCTATGTATTTTGATATTGCAGATGAAGAGGATAAAGACAGTCTGCAGGAGCTGTCAGCAGAGCACCGCTGCATAGTGGAGCACGTCCTGTGCACCAGACCTCTCGCTAATAGGTAGAAGAACACTCACAGGAAATAAAAATTTCAGTGCCATGGCACCAGAAGTGACGGTTAAAGCTAAAACCCACATCTCTTGTGAAATAAAAGCCCAATTTGCAAACGTTTAAGCAAACCTTAAGGGATGATGAGTAAGCGCTGTAGATTATTGGTGCTTATTTAAATTCCCCTCTCGTCTTATCTTTCGCTCTCAGTATGCCGGCTCCTGTTCGTGGGTTTTGGATAGTGTCAGACCTGTCCCTGGGAGCCACCATGATCTGCATCACGAGTACCTACGAGTGTCTCCTGCTCCCTCTGCTGTATGTGACAAGCACACTCTGGCTCTTTCCCTATTTGTTAGGGCAGGCTTTCCCAAATGGGGGATTGTGAGGGAACTGCTTTAAAACATACTGTCTTTAAAACATACTACTAATTATAATTATTACTGGTATTACTACCAACATGAGAGAACATGCAAATGTGTTGCTAAATCATTGAAATATTAAATTACAGGGGTACAGACCTGGGGTCACATAAAAGTAAATACTTTACTTTTATAAGGTTAAGACTTTCTTTTTAAATGTCCATGTAGAAGCTCTATTCGTCCCCCGTCCCCTCCATTGCTCTGCTCTCATCCGGGGGCAGGGTCAGGAAGCTCTCCTCTGCGTGGATTGGCTGAAGACTCCTTCGAACAGCATATTCGCAACATCCTGGCACGCAGCTCAACCAATCCATTAATGCTAAGGTAAAATGTGACTGATATTAAGTTTGAAAAAACAGTTAAAACCAACTTAAGATTATACAGGTACATCTCAAAAAATTTGAATATCGTGAAAAAGTTTATATATATATATATATATATATATATATATATTAGAATCATTACATGTAAAGTAAAACATTTCAAAAGTTTTTTTGTTTTAATTTTGATGATTAGAGCTTACAGCTCATGAAAGTCAAAAATCAGTATCTCAAAATATTAGAATATTTACATTTCAATTAATGACCATCCCTACAGTTGGCAATGATCCAGAAGATGAACATTGACGCCCTCCACAAAGAGGGTAAGTCACAGAGGGTCATTACTGAAAGGGGTGGCTGTTTACAGAGTGCTGTATCAAAGCATATTTAATGCAAAGTTGACTGGAAGGAATAATTTGGGTAGGAAAAGGTGCACAAGCAACAGGGATGACCACAAGCTTGAGAATACTGGCAAGCAAAGCTGATTTAAACACTTGGGAGAGCTTCACAGGGAGTGGACTGAAGCTGGAGTCAGTGCATCAAGAGTCACCACGCTCAGACATCTTCAGGAAAAGGGCTACCAAGCCACTTCTGAACCAGAGACAACGTCAGAAGCGTCTTACCTGGGCTGTGGAGAAAAAGAACTGGACTGTTGCTCAGTGGTCCAAAGTCCTCTTTTCAGATGAAAGTAAATTTTGCATTTCATTTGGAAATCAAGGTCCCAGAGTCTGGAGGAAGAGTGGAGAGGCACAGAATCCATGTTGCTTGAAGTCCAGTGTGAAGTTTCCACAGTCAGTGATGATTTGGGCTGCCATGTCATCTGCTGGTGTTGGTCCACTGTGTTTTCTGAAGTCCACAGTCAACGCAGCCATCTACCAGGACATTTTAGAGCACTTCATGCTGCCTTCTGCTGACAAGCTTTATGGAGATGCTAATTTCATTTTCCAGCAGGACTTGGCACCTGTCAAAAGTGCCAAAAGCTGGTTCAATGACCATGGTGTTACTGTGCTTGATTGGCCAGCAAACTCGTCTGACCTGAACCCCATAGAGAATCTATGGGGTATTGTCAAGAGGAAGATAAGAGACACCAGACCCAACAATGCAGATGACTTGAAGGCCGCTACCAAAGCAGCCTGGGCTTCCATTACACCTGAGCAGTGCCACAGGCTGATTGCCTTCGTGCCACGCCGCATTGATGCAGTAATTCATGCAAAAGGAGGCCCAACCAAGTATTGAGTGCTGTCACGGCTGGCTCAGAGCCGCGACAAATAAGGGAGGCAACGAGAACGCAATATGAATCAACCAATGTTTAACCAATAAATAAAGATTTCAAATCATAATAAAAATAAAACAAAATTAACGCAAGTTAATAATCACAACCCAACATAACCAACAGGCCTGTAGAACATAAATCCCAAACTAAACTAATGCATAAAGCCAACAAATAATCACAACAGAACAACCCAACGTAACGAAAAACCAAAGAGGGACAGAGGTCCAAAAAACTCTTTTAAAACCTCTTTGCAGGTGTTTCCCATGATAATTACCCCCAAAGTCCCGCCCCACAACCGGTTAAAGCAGAACGGACCCAGGAGCACGTCACTAGTGCATAGAAATGAACATACTTTTCAGAAGCCTGACATTTCTGTTTAAAATATCCTTTTTTTTATTGATCTTATGTAATATTCAAATTTTCTGACACTGAATTTTGGTTTTTCATTCTCTGTAAGCCATAATCATCAAAATTTCAAGAAATAAAGGCTTGAAATATTTCACTCTATGTGTAATGAATCTATATAATATATGGGTTTCACTTTCTGAAATGAGTGACACAAAATATTGCCCTTTTTCACGATATTCAAATTTTTTGAGATGTACCTGTATGACTAATCACCTGTGTTTAGGCCTGCTAGATCATCCTGGTCTTACCCATTAGGGCTGGTAGACCATCTTGAACCAGCAACAAACCACCTACATTTTCCGTAATGGAGCTTAAGCACTTTAACGTTTTTTTTGTTGTTTTTTTGCATTATATTGCAATGGTTATATTAAACTAATATTTCTCATTCTGAATGGATATTTTCTGAACTTTATTGAAGCTGTCGTTGAGGTTGTCACGTTCTTGACTTGTTCACTTGTTCATGGTGTGTGTGTGTGTGTGTGTGTGTTTTAGGGCAGGTGATAAGCACTCGTCTCCTCCTCCTCCAGAATGTCTGCAGCTGTTGAGCAGAGCCACACAGGTGTTCAGAGAGGAGTACATCCTTAAACTGGGCCTGGCGCATGAAGAAATGCAGAGAAGGTACAAGATACAATTGTTTTAGGATCATTTTGTTAAATGCTGTTTTTTTTATATGTATAATTGTGGGAGCACTCAAAAATGTCAGCATTATTAATATTATTTTTCATTTATTTAACAAGGATTCTTTAAATTGATCAAAAGTGAGAGACTTTTACAAAAAAAAAATATATATATATATATATATTTTTTAGAATTATGAGGATGTTTTCATTGACATTTTCATAACAAACATGCACATCTCCCACAATCAGATGAATAATATGCAATAAATAAACTAATGTGTAATGGACATTATCTGTAAAGCATGTATAATGTAAAACTAAATAAAATGTACAATAGAAGTTTAGGGTCAGTAAGATTTATTTATTCTAAAATTAATAATTTTATTCAGCAAGGATGCTTTAAATTTATTAAAAGTCAAGACTCCTACAACATTACAAAAGATTTCTGTTTTAAATAAATGCTGTTCTTTTGTTCTTTTTTTTTTTCTTTTTTTTCTAATTCATCAAAGAATCCTGAAAATATATACACTCACCTAAAGGATTATTAGGAACACATGTTCAATTTCTCATTAATGCAATTATCTAATCAACCAATCACATGGCAGTTGCTTCAATGCATTTAGGGGTGTGGTCCTGGTCAAGACAATCTCCTGAACTCCAAACTGAATGTCAGAATGGGAAAGAAAGGTGATTTAAGCAATTTTGAGCGTGGCATGGTTGTTGGTGCCAGACGGGCCGGTCTGAGTATTTCACAATCTGCTCAGTTACTGGGATTTTCACGCACAATCATTTCTAGGGTTTACAAAGAATGGTGTGGAAAGGGAAAAACATCCAGTATGCGGCAGTCCTGTGGGCGAAAATGCCTTGTTGATGCTAGAGGTCAGAGGAGAATGGGCCGACTGATTCAAGCTGATAGAAGAGCAACTTTGACTGAAATAACCACTCGTTACAACCGAGGTATGCAGCAAAGCATTTGTGAAGCCACAACACGCACAACCTTGAGGCGGATGGGCTACAACAGCAGAAGACCCCGCCGGGTACCACTCATCTCCACTACAAATAGGAAAAAGAGGCTACAATTTGCACGAGCTCACCAAAATTGGACGGTTGAAGACTGGAAAAATGTTGCCTGGTCTGATGAGTCTCGATTTCTGTTGAGACATTCAGATGGTAGAGTCAGAATTTGGCGTAAACATAATGAGAACATAGATCCATCATGCCTTGTTACCACTGTGCAGGCTGGTGGTGGTGGTGTAATGGTGTGGGGGATGTTTTCTTGGACACTTTAGGCCCCTTAGTGCCAATTGGGCATCGTTTAAATGCCACGGCCTACCTGAGCATTGTTTCTGACCATGTCCATCCCTTTATGACCACCATGTACCCATCCTCTGATGGCTACTTCCAGCAGGATAATGCACCATGTCACAAAGCTCGAATCATTTCAAATTGGTTTCTTGAACATGACAATGAGTTCACTGTACTAAAATGGCCCCCACAGTCACCAGATTTCAACCCAATAGAGCATCTTTGGGATGTGGTGGAACGGGAGCTTCGTGCCCTGGATGTGCATCCCACAAATCTCCATCAACTGCAAGATGCTATCCTATCAATATGGGCCAACATTTCTAAAGAATGCTTTCAGCACCTTGTTGAATCAATGCCACGTAGAATTAAGGCAGTTCTGAAGGCGAAAGGGGGTCAAACACAACTCAATAGTATGGTGTTCCTAATAATCCTTTAGGTGAGTGTATATATATTATACTATGCTATATCTAATATATATATGTGCCAGCAGATTCGCTGACGGACACCGACAAAAAAAAAAAATACATTTTATATTTTAAAAAGTTGTATGCATATTAGTTTGTATATATTATATAGCAAAAAACTATAAAACATTTTAAAATATAAAATGTATGTTCATTTGCAACAGTTATCCTAACAACATTAAAAAAACAGAACATTTATGACATTAAAACAGCGACATCTGCTGACGAACACCGTGCTGCGTTGTCACGGGAACATCCCAGCTGAAGATGATTAGGAAATTGAAATGAACCGTACGGTTCAATACGCGTACTGTTCCACCCCTACGTCTGATCCAGAAGAGGATTGGGAGAATGTCGTGTGGTCAGATGAAACCAAAATAGAACTTTTTGGTAAAAACTCAACTCGTCGTGTTTGGAGGAGAAAGAATGCTGAGTTGCATCCAAAGAACACCATACCTACTGTGAAGCGTGGGGGTGGAAACATCATGCTTTGGGGCTGTTTTTCTGCAAAGGGACCAGGACGACTGATCCGTGTAAAGGAAAGAATGAATGGGGCCATGTATCGTGAGATTTTGAGTGAGAACCTCCTTCCATCAGCAAGGGCATTGAAGATGAAACGTGGCTGGGTCTTTCAGCATGACAATGATCCCAAACACACCGCCCGGGCAACGAAGGAGTGGCTTCGTAAGAAGCATTTCAAGGTCCTGGAGTGGCCTAGCCAGTCTCCAGATCTCAACCCCATAGAAAATCTTTGGAGGGAGTTGAAAGTCCGTGTTGCCCAACGACAGCCCCAAAACATCACTGCTGGGCCAAAATACCAGCAACAGTGTGTGAAAACAACCTTGTGAAGACTTACAGAAAACGTTTGACCTCTGTCATTGCCAACAAAGGGTGTATAACAAAGTATTGAGATGAACGTTTGTTATTGATCAAATACTTATTTTCCACCATAATTTGCAAATAAATTCTTTAAAAATCCTACAATGTGATTTCCTGGATTCTTTCCCCCCATTCTGTCTCTCATAGTTGAAGTGTACCTATGATGAAAATTACAGGCCTCTCATCTTTTTAAGTGGGAGAACTTGCACGATTGGTGGCTGACTAAATACTTTTTTGCCCAGCTGTGTGTGTGTGTGTGTGTGTGTGTGTGTGTATATATATATATATATATATATATATATATATATATATATATATATATATATATATATATATATATAAACAGTTGTTTTATATTGTAATGATATTTCATGAAAATACAGTTTATACGTTATTTGTGATCCAATAAATGCGTGAGCATAAGACTTCTTACAATCAATAAAAAAAGAAATAATCAATCTTATCAACCCAAACATTTCAACTGTAATATATACAACTACTATAGTATTTCCATTTGCACCATGGTACCAATGCATTACTATTTTTCAGTTATAGGACTGCACGCTCTCATTTATATCTGAAATAGAAACATGCTCAGAGTATAAACTGTTCCACATAAACAGTCTAATCAAAATTTCTTGTTTAGTAGTAGTGTGAAACTGTTTCAGTCCATGTAAATACATCTGTGATCATTTATTTCATGATTTTCCCCTTTTCAGAGTAAAGCTCCTGACCGGCCAGAAGAATAAGCAGCTGGAGGATCTTGCTCTTTGTAGAGAGGATAGGTGACCCCAGCACTGCCTGAAAATCACTAATCACAACCACACATACAGAAACACATTTTCCTCAGTTGAGTCATTGAGAAGAATTAAATGTACAAATAGAAAGCAAAACTTCATGTTATTATTGAGTGTGGTAGACATTGGAAATACATGAGTGGGCTCAGCACAGAGGAGTCATAAATGCTGTGGTTTACAGCAGTATGTGCCTGTGCTAAAGATGGTAAATGTGATGGTGTGTTGTAGAAAAACCCTGAGTGAGGCTGCGGAGCGGCTGGCTGATAAATATGAAGATGCCAAGTATCATCAGGAAGCCATCATGAACAGGTTCACCTTTATTTGAAAGTAGTTAAATAGAAAAATGTTGAAATGGGCATGTTTTTCTGAACTCGGAACTTCCTTATTGTATTTATTGTAACTAAGATGCAACCACTTCAGTGTATGTATGTATGTGTGTGTAGAGTAAAACGGGTTTTGGGAAGTCTGCGGAGTCAACTTCCTGTGCTGTCAGACAGTGAGAAGGACATGAGGAAGGAACTGCAAACCATCCATGATCAGCTCCGTCACCTCGACAATGGCATTAAACAGGTCTATTTAATGCAGTTGGTAGTCTGATATTTACGCTGCTTCACCATGTATCCTAGTTAAAACCTGGTTTGTTTTGGCAGCGTTCATCTGTTGCCATGAGCAGAGCGGATGCATGTCATTTCCCCAGTGTCATTGTGTGCTGTAATGTGTTGTCAGGTGAACATGAAGAAGGAATATCAGAAGAAGCAAATGAATACAGGACCATCTCCGGCTCGCTCCAATCTCACACTCAACGCCCACCAGAGGAAGTGTGTCCAGGGAGTGCTGAAAGAACAGTATGTACATAGTTACCACCTGCTTTCACTTCACACGTACAAAAAACACCAAATGTAACCCTGGACCACAAAAGCAGTCTTAAGTCACTTGTAGCAATAGCCTGCATGTTAGGTGGACCAACAATGCCTTTTTCCTTAGATATGTATCCCTTATATGGATTTAACATCGTCCGCTGCTAAGCCATCATCGAGTGCTTGTAACGACTTCTGATTTTGATCTATAGTTGATTTTGATTCGATAATAGGCAGACAAGCACTTTTTGTGTGTTTAATAACGCCACACTCCTTATTGTCATAAACATCCTTTGTTATAAAAATACCATGAGCTGCATACAAAACACATGCAGAAAATGTCTATTTGCTTTCATATTTCATGTGTAGAAATGTTTCACTCGATTTTTTATTTTTTTTAATACGGAAGATCTAGAGAGTGAACTTGCTCTCTGACTCATATAACACTCGCGCATGTGGAAGAACACGGACACTCCAGATCACATAATTCAGTGGAGAATTAATTGAAATTATATTAAGAACATGTGAGAATAAATCTGTTCTAAGATAACAAGAACTCGGCATCCACTCTCTTCTCTCTCGGAATACTCTTCTTCTGTGTTTATTTACACTGGTTTTCGAAACCGTGCCACCACTCTTGCCTTTTTGTGCAATAGCAGCTGCTCCAGGCATGTGATCTGAGCTTGAATCTGATTGGATGGCCCGTTTCATTACGGAGCGACGAGAAAAAAATTGACACACAGGACGGGGAAAAATCCTTGCTTTTTCACACTGCGAATGATCGCACCTGGTGTGAATAGTCCCATAGGGATCTATTGTTTTGATTCAAAAGCGTCATCGTGCCGAACATTCTCGCCAAATTTTCACGTTCAGTGTAAAAAGTCAGTGTACATGCCTTTAATGTAAGGAAAAAAAAATCCCTGTTACTTTTACATAAAAGGCTCAATCCTGTTACACAAAAAAACCCTGTTACTGTTATACATAGACTCATCCTTGCTGCTGTTATGCAAAAAAAGCAACAAATCCCTGTTACTCTTACATAAATGGCTCAACACTGTTACGCAAAATAAACTTGCTGTTATACATAAACTCTTCCTTCTTGTTGTTACGCAAAAAACAAAAACATCTCTGTTACTGTTACACAAAAGACTTATCCTTATTGCTGTTACTGTTAGGCAAAAGACTCAACATTCTTTTTACATAAGACTCATTCCTGTTACACAAAAAATCCATTGCTGTTATACATAGACTCATCATTGTTACTGTTACGCAAAAGACTCATCCTTGTAACTTATGCAAAAAAAGGCTTTTACTTGTTACACAAAAATACTCCCAATTTCCATGTGCAAATCTTAACCTTGCTACTGCAACGATGAACAAAAACCTTATTGTAATGTAGAAAATCTATTTTGTTTATGTGTGTATATTATTTGTATATTTTCAATTATATATTATATTAATTATAGTCAAATAAGAATCAACTCTTAAGTAAAATGTCCAGATGTCTTATGATACTGGAGGGGGGATCTTACTACTTTTTTTTCTTCTTGATTTTGCATTAATTCAATAAAATCTGAACGGCTTCTGTCCTGCAGGGGAGAGCACATCGCTGGCATGATGAAGCAGATCAAGGACATCAAGAACCATTTCAGTTTCTGACCATCAGCAATCAACAGTCCTCAATGGCCAACAGATGATCATTTTTATAGCATTCAGTGAAACTACAAAAGAACCAAATAGCATCTCCTTAGACTCCTTAAAAATATAGTATTTGACCCAAACCTCTTATATTCAGAAGGTCTTTAAGAAAGAAATAGCTGGGTTTTTTTGTATAAACTTTTTTTTTATAAGTGGTATGTACATGTACACATCTCCTGGACAATAAAGACTTTGAAGTGAGTCTTTCCTGTGTATGTTGCTGTAAGAGTTTATCAGCTGTGAGACAGCAGTGTTGGGCATTGGCGTTATTTCCTGAACTGAGACAATGGCTTATCTGAAGAGGTCATGCTGGATATGAAGACTCTCCCTCTCTTCCTTCCCTCCTCTAATCACAAGGCAGAATGTGGCAAGGGAAAAGATCATGTCAAGAACAAGGAGCTTGGATATTTACTGTAGAGGATAAGGAATGTCCCGGGTTCAGTAGATAATGAGCTCAACTGTATCTGTTGTTTACTTCCAAAGTTAAAGAGAGAGTTCAACCATTAATGAAAATTCAATTACTCACCCTAATGTTGTTCCAAGCCCGTAAGACCTTTGTTCATCTTCAGAATACAAATTAAGATATTTGTGAGGAAATCTGAGCGCTTTCTGACCCTGCATAGACAGCAACGCAGCTGACACGTTCAAGGCACGGAAAGGTGATAAGGACATTAAAATGGTCCATGTGACATTAGTGGTTCAACTGTGTTTTTATGAAGCTACGAAAATAATTTTTGTGCTCAAAGAAAAAAAATAACTTCATGCAACAATTTCTTCTCATCCGTGCATTCACGGCAGTACCATGATTCATGAACAAAGGTCTTGTGGTTTTGGAACAACATGAGGGTGAGTAATTTGGAATCTTGATTGCGCTCCACAGTAATGTACTGCTCCTTTACAAGTCATTTACTTTACAGTGGATATCTATGGGACAAGGCATTGGAAGCCCATTTCCACCACATAACGAAAAAAATGAAAAGTAGAAATTATGAAATTCACAGTCATGACATACAAAGCCAATTTCTTGTCATTTGACTCATCATAACCGACTTGATAATTGACTGCAGTAATTATGACATTTGATGTTATAACTATTCAATTTTGACTTCTCAATTGAAGCTTTTTTCAATTTCAACATCTCAATTATGAGAGAAGTCAAATGAGATAAGTGCACTTATGACAAATTGATAGTCAACTTTTCGTCGTAATTGACTTGTCACTTTTGACTGTCATAAATTCAGTTATCTCATAATTGAGTTTTATTTCTATAATTTATAGTTTTATTTCGATTGACCGTCAGCTTTGACTTGTCACAACTTCAGCTTATGACAATTTAACCCTTTTCCCATAATTATGACGGATCAATTTGTACTATATCTCAATTGGTTTTATTTCATAATTTTGACTCATTTCAACGTTTTTCTCAGTTTTTTGATTCGTCACTATTATAACTGTCATAATTATGACTACCCAAGCATGACTCATATTTCCAATGTGACAGAAATTACACTATTAAAATGTAAAATGCATTAAAAACAATGTAAAACCACAGGTTTATGTGATCATGGGAAGGAAAGCAAAAAAGGGGAATGGAATGACTACTGACTACAAATTCACATCAAACTTGTTTCATTTTGTTTTATTATATAGATATATACAGGGATATGTACACAGTACAGTATATAAATCCGCAAGGGCATTTGCATTTGCAACACAGCATGCAAAGAACAGAAATATAACTGTTGTTATTGTGAAAGTATCTGATCTATCACTCTTCACAAACCCAGTAGAAATGACTGTCGTGAATTATAAATTATACCGACAGGAGAAAAGTCTTCAAAACATAATTTTCATTAAAAACGGTAGTCTACTTGCCCCACATCAGTTAATAGAGTTCAGTGTCTGCTAATGAAAAATGTAGTTCCTAAAATGACGTCAAGACTACACTGAATCGCTTCTGTTGCTCTAGTCTAGTAAAACATGAAGCAGCAATTACATGAAGCTTATGTGTGTCTGCAATGTGAAGACGGCACAGGACGTGTGAGCGCGATGATAATAAAATCCACAACACACATGGTCTTAATATGATGCACATATTCACACAGGAGAGCTTCATCATCAGATCATACTATAGAGTGTTGTTTAAGTTCTGTGTACTCATCAGATGTAGTTGGTTTTGCTCAGGAAACTTAATTCATTGTATTTATTGATGCAAAAAGCTACACAATTTAATACATGGAATATTTTGTCTGAATTCAAATTTCCATTGACAACAGTCTCTTACAATTACAAAATTAGCCGGCTTAATGTTCAACATGCAGGTATAGGGCTTTAACTACCCTTTTGTTGTTGGGGTTTCAGAATTTCAGCCAATTTTCATTTTCAAGCCACAGGCGTTTTTAATCCAGATTTTTAAGTTAACTCTACAGCCTGAACTAAAATATGTTTTTATGTATTTTAAAAAGACCATGCCAAAAACCATATGCCACTTCTGGTCTTGGTCTTGTAAAAAATAAACAGATTTTTTGCATTTAGACAACTGAATATAAATCACACACACTTTTTTCCTGTAGTTGAGTTGCATCGCCTGGCATCCGTTGTTTTAAATTAAACATGAGCCAGAAAATTATTTATAAACTTTAGCCCTTTCCATGTTTTCATCATCTCAATATGATTAAAACTAACTGTGCCGTTTTGAGAATTTAAGGTCAACATGATCAACTTTGGTTTTGCGAATCCCATACGCTATTCTGTTTACGCCACACCCAAAACAGATTATTATACCCTTTAACAAGGTACACAAGATGCCCCTTAGTCCCACAGGACATCCCAATGACTGCAAATCATAAACATAGTGTGCTTTCATTAATATACAAACAGCAGAACGATGGATAAAACATTTTCTAAAACGGTCAGTGTAAATGCTGTTGCCGTACACTCAACCCAAATCAAGCGAATATCAAAACCAGACCAGATGTTAACTGTAAAAATCATCAGATGTGTTCGCAATATCCTGAAAGAAAAAAAAAAAAAAAAAAAACGCGCACAGAAAAATATGCAGAAACATTCGGTTCTAACAAAAGTAGCAGTAACTTCAAGCAAAGGTCACCAATTTTGTTATATTGCCAGGAAGTGGGAAAAAAAACATGGACTGTGGAGAACTTGGAGGGTCTAAGAAGACGGATGTTGACGAAAAGCGATATGACGCAGCTAGTAATTACATCCCAGTGAAATGATTGGCAAACGAGGAGAAACAGTGTCGCTTGTGAAAATGTAGGAGGCGGGTCAAAAAGGGAATCACAGTCTCGTGTGTTAACTTAACTAACGCAATATACACAAATAATCTGTATACAGGTATGTACAAAACACTTCAGAAGTGTCTGTTTCCTTCATAGGTTACCGCTGCTAGCTTAGCAGATGGAAAGACGAGGGAGGAAGAGAAGGGAACTTTGGGAATGGGACAGTCATGTTAGTTGATCCTCACGGACCCATTTTGTCATTTCCTGAACTGAATGAGGAACAAAAGCAGCGTTCGTTGAAAGATTGGCAGATCTCTTCCCGGGATCCGGTTTTGGAGACTGCATTATAAGGGACAAACCCTTCAGTCAAATTGAGACGGGAGTCGTTTCGTGCTCTTGAGAACGCATGTACGAGCTGGATAGCAGTAGTAGGAATCAGTAGTGTTCACACAAGTCTTCCTCGCTCAATTCAGTTTATCTTGATGGAGTCGGGCCGAAGATCTGGGGTACAGGTGGAGGCATAAGGAGGAAGTGACATCATGTCTCGGGAAGCTGGCTGATGTCTGTAAAGTTGGTGTCGTTGAGGAGGGCACGGATGCGCTCTAATGAGTCCGCTTGCCGGATGCGCTCCAATTGCACCTGTAGAGAGAACAAGAACACTGTATCTCCAGCTGGACATGTGTATGTGGCATAACAAACTACAATAATCCCAAAAACAATCTGAGTGTTTTTCCACATTTTGTTTTAAATGGAGAACTAGGAGCGTCTTTAACAACAAAAAAAAAATATATATATTTTTGAATGAATAAATTCAAAATTCTTAATTTAAAAAAAAAAAAAAGTTTAGTCAAAATGCTGCATTAAAATACAGTAAAAACAGTAATATTGTGAAATATTATTACAATTTAAAACAACTTTTCTAATTTAATATTGGATCATTTATTTTAAAATATGATTTATTCCTGTAATGGCAAAGCTGAATTTATCATCATCATTACTCCAGTCTTCAGTGTCACATGATCCTTCAGAAATCATTCTAATATACTGATTTGCTGCTCAAAAAACATTTCTTATTGATTAAATGTTCTTTTTTAAATGTTATGCTTTGTGGAAACAGTGATGCGAGATTCTACGATGAACAGCATTTATATAAACATAATTCTTATGTAACACTACAAAAGATTATAATATTGTCTTTACTGTCATTTTTGATCAAGTGAATGCATCCTTGCTGAATAAAAGTATTAAATTATATATTTAAAAAAAAATTACTGCTCAAAACTGGCAAAAAAATAAATCAATTTTTCAAATTGACAGACAAAAAAAAAAAAAAAAACCTGTTCATGTTTAACACTGCAGGACAAATAAATAGATCAAAAAATGATTTATTATTTAACAATTAATTCATGTTTGAAATCATACTGCATTGACATTAAAACATACACTCACTTGAGGCGGAGCACAAACTATCAAGGAAACACGTTTACTTAAGAAATTCCTAGATGTGCATAAAAAAATAAAGTCATGTAACGTATTAAAGAAGGAAAAAAAAAGCCAAGCTACTATCATCTGTGTTGTGCCTCAAGCAGTCCTTCATGTTCTACTAGTGAAATGTGTTTACCTGAAGGGTCTGGGACAGCTTGACGAAATCTCTCTGGACCTGCTCGCTGACATCCAGCTCTGTCTGAAGTCTCTGCGCCTTGTCTTTCTCTTCAAACACCTGAGTCTCCAAAGCACTCTACAACACACACACACACATTTGTTTTTGTTTACTTTATAATACATGCTTACATTAATTAAACAAGCATGCAATCTTTTGTTCGATGTAAATCCAATACTGCCGTTTGTATGGACTTTTTTCTGAGAATTCTGCTTATCTTATCAAATGATTCATCACATGCGGAGGAAGCACTGAGTAGACTATGAACTTCGCATTGAGTTTTTATGAGAAACATAACTCAAAGATCAGCAAGCAGACGTCTAGTGTGAAAGCAGAGCGCAGTGATCACATGGGGGTTCAGACCTTGCTGCCGAGGGCATCTTTTAACTGTTCCTCCAGACTGTTCTTCAGGCCTTGGACGCTCTCCAGCATCTGGCTCTTCTCTCCCAAGCTGCTCTGCAGCTGTTGTAAAAAAAATAAATAAATAAAAATCAACAGATTGTTCAACAAGTACAGACAACTGCAAAACACTGATGATAATGACTAAAAATACTGTAGGAAAAAGACTCCTATTATTACTACTACTAGTACAATACCATGCAATGTAAACATTTATTATTTTTTAATAGATTATTGAGAGGAATGCACATCTCAAAAACAATTTTTCAAAAAAAAAAAAAAATGAGATTCAAGCCAAAAGGTAATAAAACTGCAGTCTGCCTTGAACTTCTGCCCTACCTGTTCCTTCTCACTCTTCACTCGTTCCAGTTCCATTTTTAAGCTGGAAAAAGATGCTGTATGTTGGAAGACAAAAAAAAAAAAACAGGCAAGGTCACATGCCGTTGCTGTGATTTGCATTAGTCAATGCTTGGCTAGTTCTCCTATGACAAGACAAGAGCATGAAAACAAGGCAAGCCTTCTCCTCTGTAAAAAGAGGAATCGTTCCCTCAAACATCTGTGTGTTAGTGCTGCTGACCGAGCCAGAATGAAAATTGAAAAACTGACTTGACAATGAATTCAACATGACTTGAAAACTACAAGTACATAGTTGTGGGTGTTTATGAAGGTTCTCCTCAAGCTTGGACTACTGTATCTGCACTGTGCCACCTAAAGGACCCTTACAAGCAGTATTAAGGTTGCCTCAGAGCAGTGCTGGGGACTAACTAACTGATAGATATGTAGCTGATATTTCATTATTCAGTAGCATAAACATATGATGTACCGTTTCAAAACAGTGTGGCATTTTTAATTACTTTAACAAGTACCTACAGTGTAGCTTAAAAAAATTAAAATTGTTTTCTAGTTGTATTTTAAGTCAATTATTATTATTAATAATATTTAAGTATTATTACTTAAATATTATTTTTGCGCAAGATGGGTACTGAAAAAAAGAAGTTAAGAAATGAAAAAATAAATTAATCAAAATAAATGTATGACCCACCATAGTTTTTCCCCTCCTTTATTGTTAGACAACCTGTTTCACTTGGAAATATATCACAGTAACTAATAAAAAAAACTGCTGTTCAGTTTATTTTATAAAAATTAATACAATAATAAAATAAATATTTTATTAAGGATGCATTCAATTGATCAAAAGTGACAGTTAAAGATATTTATAATGTTAATGTTCAACTTGTACTATATTATATTTGACTGTATTTTTGATCAAATAAATGCAGCCTTGTTGAGCATAATACGCTTTTTCAAAAGCAAAAACAAATCTTAACACCAAATGCTTTTTTCCCCATTTTTTACTTTCACTTTCAAATGTAATTGCCTACAAAAGACTAATTTGGCCATAATTTAACTGCTTTAAATCCTAAGCTTGACAACAGTTACAAAGTACTTTCCACAGCATTTACAAGTATTCAGACAACATTTCAAATGCACACAGAAAAGTGTGGGGTGACATTTCTATTAGGCCATGCACATTTGTAGGAGCATGACCACATATCCCAAGTTGAATTTCTCCGAGCTGAACCCAACATCATGTGAAGATATATTAGTATTAGTGTAGCACACAGCTAAATGAAGTAGGACAGTGATGTGGATGAGATAGAGCAGGTTCTGTACACACAGTGCTAATGGGTTTAGGGTGTGTTAGGATGGTGCCACTATAGACAGACACGACCTAGACAAACAAAGTCAGGCAGGGATTCATACCTTCCAGGATGTCTGAACACAAGTCACCAATGCAGAGAGAAGGAGAAAAAGACAGTATTGAAATGAAAGTAGATAAATGTGTGCACTCCTCTGATTGAAGGAGTTTCATAAGCCTTTCAACGAGTTTAATCAGTTTTGGATTTGTTTACATTTTTCTAAACCACTAAAGATTCACATTTCAAAGCCTCAGTGTAAACCAGTGTAAACATTCAGTGCCGCTGAGAGCAGCTTTTGATCGTTCAAGGTAAGGGTGGGCGGTCTCAACAATCTTATATCATGGAGACATTTCATAACGTACTTATTTTAGCATGACATTCAACTGGAAAAGATTTCTTTATTATAACATAACCACAAATTTTGAATCATCTGTTAATCAATCATCTGTTATCAATCTTAATCTAGAGGGCCAATGCCCTGCAGAGTTTAGCTCCAACACTAATTGAACACACCTGAGCTCATCAAGGTCTTCAGAATCCCTAGAAAATCACTGGTAAGTGAGTTTGATCAGGGTTCGAGTTAAACTCAGGGCAGCTGCCCTCCATAAACATATTTGAGGAACCCTGGTATAAACCATCATGGCATCCAACGGTTAGCTTCTGCAATCCACTCACCGATCTCTTCTTTACAGCCCTCTATCTCCAGCTGTAGAGTGTCCTCCAGGTTCTCTTTGAGACACTGCTCTGCCTGAATCTGCTCCTTCAAGAACAGAATTTCAGCCTTCAGCTTCTCCTCCAAATGCTCTGCCGCTGTGCGCGTAGAAACAATGTCCTCCCTGTACTGCAACACCAGCTTCTGAAGTTCCTAGGTGGCAAAATGATGTTAAAAAACAAATAGATCAGACCACATAATCTGATTGGATGAGCTCAGTATCCAAGATATACACATCTGTGACATATTGATGTCAACATGTCAAATTTTACATTTATCTATCAGACGATTTTATCCAAAGTGACTTAGAAATATTATTTCCCTAATTTTTCCCTTCATTTTTGAAGATTTTATTAATAAATAAACTTTTTTCCCCCATTATTTAAGATTATCATCAATTTTCCTATTTATTCTTCTTTTTATCAGTTTCCCTTTTTATAAAATTTTCTTAGATTCAAATAATATTCCTGATCAATTTCTATGATTATACTGAACATTGCCTCTTGATATAATTTTTATTTTCCAAGAAAAAATTAGCTCATCCAGCTGACAAAAAAAACTAAAATAAAACAGCTGCACACTTGATGCTTTTCAGCCAATGGTGCCTTCCTCAAAGTGCATCAAGATATAATACGATTTAATTTCACTTTGTGACAGTCCTTAACCTCATCTGCAGAATTACTGTAATATTTGACATTTTTTTACTATGCTGCCAAAGATGGGGGACCAATCAAACCGGGTGTGTTCGAATGTTAAAGCAGATTGATGAAGCGCAGTGGAACTGAATGGAAGGTGCATTTATACAGTAGGTGCAACTCACATATGTGCTGTAGTACCTGTACTGTGGTGGGCATGTGAAAGTCCTCTTGCTGCTGCAGCGTCATGTGAAGTCTGTGTTTACCCTGAAGACTCTCATTATCTCTCTGCAGTCTGTTCAGCTCTTCAGAAACCTGCTCTCTGGACTGTAGCAGCACAGCCTGAACACAGACACGAAGACACACCACTTAGCCTAAACCCACAAATGGTTTTCTAAAACACATATCCAAGTAAAGTGGAAAACGACCCCTAATAAAAGAGGGTTTTTAAAGAAATCAGCCAATAAAAATATTAGTGACACTGAGAGATTCACTGTGCATTCCTCAGGTAATAACTAACTGACAGAAACCTTTCAAGGGTGATTTATTTAGGGGATCAAGTCACAAAAGCTTTAAGTTTATCACCTTAATAGTGCAACTTCAGATTTGAAACAGATGTGGCTCAAGAAAGTGCAGAAAGTATGAATGCTTTTAGGCATTAGTACAAATCACATAGTCGTGAAGGAGAAATTCAAAATAGGACAATATCTAAACCAAGATATTCTTCATTAAACATCTTTCAATGAAAAACAAAATGTGCTTTCACTGAAAGTCATCAGGCAATGTTGTTGTGTAGAAGTGTGTGTATTTGGTCATACCATCTGTTCCTGGGTGTTCCTCTTGGCCTGGCTGAAGGTCTGTTGGAGAGCGCTTATGAGAGATTCAGACTCCTGAACTTTCTGCTTCAACTCGGAGATCTGCGCACCAGACAAATTAAAATTATTCAAGTCATTTGACTTGGAAGAACAGTAACATTCAGAGCAGTCCATAGATTCTTCACATTTGTGAAAAATACTGCAATACTCTGTCTGTATTCTAATCCCTGGTGAGCTGCCTAAACACACATCAATTTAGTCAACAAATACTTGCTCTTCTAAACAGCTGCCTTGTAAGGTGTTCAAAAGTTTGGGGTCGGTAATTTTTAATGTTTACGCTCACCAAGGCTGCATCTATTTGATCAAAAACACAGTGTGTTGTGTAGATAAGTGATTATTAAAACAAAAATCGGTAACACTTTAGTATATTTAGTATAATACCAATTCTCACTATTAACGAGGTTAACTAGTATAAAGCACATATTCTGCATCCATAATCCTACCCAATCCTTAAATTTAACAACTACCTTACTAACTATTAATAAGCAGCAAATTAGGAATTTGAGGCAAAAGTCGCAGTTAATGTTTTGTTAATAGCGAAAATTGGATCTTAAAATAAAGTGTGACCCAAATATCTAAGTTTTGTGGCTTATGAGATTCCATTTTGGTTAGTATGCTGCCTTAGACGTTAATACAGAGGTTAGAGGTTATCTTGCTGATGTGAGGAAATATTATAAAGATGTAACATTACTGCAGTTTCCTCACTGTATATGATGCTCCAATTAGCATGTGAACCCATCCAGTTTTAACCTGTCGAAAGATTTGTTTTTCCCTAAATCCATCAGAGAGATGAGCTTTACCTTGGCAGTAGTTTCCTCATTGGCCTGTTTGACAGAGTCCTCTAACTCCTGCCTCTCATTCATCGTCCGCTCCAGCTGATCGTTCGCCTGCCGCAACATGGCCTGAAGCTTTTTAACCTAAAGGCAAAGGAAGTTCACTGTGTACTACAGACTGTCCTTTTGAATCATTTCATTATGGGTCTTGTACGTGATATTAGTCGCATAAAAAACAAACCTGATCTCGTGTCTCAGCCTCTTGTCCCTGAATGACCTGCAGCTGTTTTTCATAATTAGAGCACATATCACATCGCCGCCCCAACTTCCTTCCAGCGTTTTTCAACTGGGGTGAAACCACACAAAAACAAACACAAGAAGTATTATGAAAGCATATTTAAGATATCATATGCTACCCTGTTGTCATATGACCTCGTAACATTGCATGTTTAAAGGGGTCATATGATGCGATTTCTTGTTTTCCTTTTCTTTAGTGTGTTATGTAGCTGCTTGTGCATGTATACGATCTGCAGAGTTACAAAGCTCAAAGTCTCCCACAAAAGGATTTATTCTATCTAAAAGAGAAGGCTGATCCAGACCGGGCAAAAACGCCTCATTAAAACACGCCCCCACATGTCTACGTCACGATGTGGAAATATTTGCATAATGCCGCCCAGATGTTCACACAAAGACAGAAGGCGTGGTTTCAGTAACTGCAGTAGTGTTGATGCAGCCATGTCAGGGAGACGCTGTGTGTTTCTGTGCGAACGCAAAAGCACTTTATTTGGCCTTCCGAAAGTAGATGCATTTAGAAATCATTGGTTAAGATGCGTTTACAACAGAACAGCACAAACCAAATGTTCGAATTTGTGCAACGCATTTTATGGACGACAGTTTCGTGAACCTAGTAGAGTACAAGGCTGGCTGTGCACGAAGGCTATAAAAATAAAAAATAAAAAAGGGTAAATTCCGACTTTGCTATGACAATCTGACAATCTCTGTTCCCCTTTCGGGCTTGAACTGATGGTAAAATTAACTTGAAAGATGAAGCTCGCGATTATGGTAAAGGGCATTACATTTCTGACACGTGCTTGTGGTGTTCGGCCAATCACAATGCTCTGGGTCAGTTGGCCAATCAGAGCAGACTGTGCTTGTCGGAAGGAGGGGCTTTGTAGAAAATAAGTTTTGTTCTGAAGGGAATGCGCCCTCGATCTACCTAAATTAGTCTATGTTCACGCAAATCATTCGTGATCCAGCTTCACCTCCAGAAGAAGTGAGCACAAGGTTTTCTAAATTAATCTTTATTAGATTAATTTAAAAGTAAACAGTCCCTCAGAGAGCGGATCGGAAGAGAGGGACGGGGTCAGCAGAGCTCATTAACATTTAAAGGAGAATGACACAATACGGCTTGCTGTTTTTGACAGGGTAAAAAAAGTGTTTTTTACACTACCAATGAAAAATTTTAACCAAACTATGTTACAGACTTTTCATTAAGACCCTAAAGAATAATTTCAAATGGGCATTATATGACCCCTTTAAAGCATATCAGCATAATCTGTTACACAAAATAATGATCTTTAAAATAGCATCATATGACCCCTTTAAACAAGCAGTGTCCAGTTATCAAACAGAGTTAAAATGATTAAAAATCATGAATTTTTGATCCAGATCATTCACCAATGCAAATGGAAAGTGCATCGCATTGTGGGACACAGTTCACTGTATTTCCTACAGAAATCTGTTTTTACAGTGAGGGATATCACTCAGTAATTATACCGAATTAAGTTTTACAAAACTTAATTTGAAATGGACATTAGTGGAAACAATGGCAACTTATAGTTTAGTGAGTCAGATGTTGAATCAGTAACCTCTGACCGATTGAGTTACTTCAGTGAGGGATTCATTACACTGATTCAAACTTCTGAGCTTTAAAAAAACTGGCTATAGTTTCACTGTAAGTTTCTGATTTACTGAAAAGAACAAGCTCAAAAGATTTATTTGTTTGGTAACTGAACTACCAATACACTGGTTGCACTGTATGTTTCTGATTCCCTAAAAAGAAAGGCTCAGACTAAATTTGTTCATGGAATAGGACAATGGTTGTAATGTAGCTTCCAATGGCTCTATAAAAGCATATGTGGTAGATCATACATTAAAAAGCCATACTGCGCACAGTATAAATATCATGTAGAACTAAAATATTACAAGCAAAATTATAATATGGCGTTCCAAATATAACTATAACTGATTTTAGATCACAACATACACTCACTGGCCACTTTCTTAGGCACACCATTTCAACTGCTTGTTAATGTAAATATCTAATCAGCCAATCACATGGCGGCAACTCAGCGCATTTAGGCATGTAGACATGGTCAAGACAATCTGCTGAAGTTCAAACTCAGCATTAGAATGGGGAAGAAAGGTGATTTAAGTGACTTCGAATGTGGCATGATTTTTGTTGCCAGATGGGCTGGACTGACTATTTCAGAAACTGCTGATCTGCTGGGATTTTCAACCATCTCCAGCTTTAACAGAGAATGGTCTGAAAAAGAGAAAATATCCAGGGAGCGTCAGCTCTGTGGGTGAAAATCCCTTGATGCCAGAAGTCAGAGGAGAATGGCCAGACTGGTTGAACTGATAGAAGGCAACAGTAACTCAAATAACCACTCATTACAACGGAGGTAAGCAGAAGAGCATCTCTGAACGCATCTCTAAACATCTTGAATCTTGAAGCAGATGGGTTACAGCAGCAAAAGATCAGGAAACTGAAAAGGGTTGCCTAGTCTGATGAGTCTCGATTTGTGCTGCAACATCGGATGGTAGGGTCAGAATTTGGCATAAAGAACACGAAAGCATGGGTCCATCCTGCCTTGTATCACCAACTCAGAATGATGGTGGTGTAATGGTGAGAGGGATATATTTTTTTGGCACACTGTGGTCCCCATAATACCAATTAAGCAATGTTTAAATGCCACAGCCTGCCTGAGTATTGTAGCAGACCATGTCCATCCCTTTATGACCACCATGTAACCATCTTGTTATGGCAACTTCCAGCAGGGTAACATGCCATGTCACAAAGCATCAAATCATCTCAAGCTGGTTTCTTGAACTTCACAATGAGTTCACTAAACATAAATGGCCTCCACAGTCACCAGATCTCAATTTAATAGAGCACCTTTGGTGGAATGGGAGATTTGCGTCAAGGATGTGCAAAAGACAAATCTGCAGTAACTGCGTGATGCTGTCATGTCAATCTCTGAGGAATGTTCCAGCACCTTGTTGAATCTATGCCATGAAGAATTAAGTTAGTTCTGAAGACAAAAGAGGGTCAAACCCTATATTAGCAAGGTGGCCAGTGAGTGTATTTTCACTAACAAGGCTACTGTTTGGCAGCGTTCAACCGTACAGAAAACAAATTACAGACAGTTGAGTCTTCAAATATGGGTAACACTTGGCAATAAAGTTAAAACTTTAGTATAGCAACCAATTCTCACTATTAACTAGTTGCTTATTAGCATGCCTATTATTAACATATTGGCTGTTTATTAGTGACCATATTCTACATCCCTAATCCAACCCAATATCTAAACAACTACCTTACTATTATCAAGCAGCAAATTAGGAGTTTATTGAGGCATAGTCATGGTTTGTTAATAGCAAGAACTGGATCTTAAAATAAACTGCAACCAAAATAAACAAAAACGCCCCCTAAAAAGCATCTACTCTCTGACCTCTTGCTGCAGCAGATTCCACTCGCTCTCACTGACCAGTCGATAGCCAGACGGAGTCAGGTAAGCCGTATCAGCAGTATGAGAGATGCTGGACAGGAGTGATGCAGTTTCCTCCTGCTCTGGGGTCATGGCCTTAATGGCTTTCTCCTGGTCCTTGGTGAGGAGAAAGTGTCCTGGCTGGAGGGATGATATGGAGGAGGTGTCCATGCTGTCAAAGCCCCCACAGTCTGCCCCCACTAGAGGACCAAAGTCTGACTCGTCCAGCTGGCTGGCTGACTTGGCCTTGTTGTTGTGTCCACCGAGCCCGTGAGGCTGTAGGGCCCCTCCTGAAGAACCCAGACTGTCGGTGGACTGCACCCTCCGAAGACCATCCTTATAAGGGTCAGAGCTGTCTGGGCGACCCGGGGTGTCTGCGTCCAGAGAGTGTAAAGAGCTGTGGATGCTCTGGCTGAGGTGGGACTGAGATCAAAATGAGAAAGAGAAAACAAGATGCTTAACATTTAAAGTAACATTACAGTCAACATTGTAGATTTTAAGTTTAACTGAAATTCTATTTATAACCCAAAATGATGAATGGTTATTTTTATAACACTATACAAAATATTTCAGCACAGCATTCAGCAATAATTTCTGTTCAGTCATAAAAATTTATGGTTTAACAAATATTTTGACATTTTGAAAAAACAAATTCCACAAAATATTGTGAAATTTGGCAAATTATGGATGAATAAATCAAAGTTGGGCTGTACACTTTATCAAAACAAGATATAGACTGGTGTCTTTAAAATAATATACACAGTTTTTCAGCCTCGTTCACATAAAAGCACCTGGAGGTTTGGTTTGGTCCTCACACAGAACATACTGTGACCCATTAACTGTAACCATAAAAAATTAATTAATAATAGTGATAATATTATTACACTATGTATTTAGTTAAAAAATAAAAATAAAACAATAAAGTGTGAAAATACTATTATTTAAAATAAAAAGGGAGTATTAAATTAATGATTTTATAATAAACTTAAAATTAAAATGCTAATATGCACTTTATTTTAAAAAAAAATTATCAAATTTGAGCTTTTATTTTGTCAGGTTGCCAGCAAGTAAGTATGTGCGCTGCCAGGTTTAGTCAGTGAAGCGCGTCGGTGAAGGAAATGTGAAATGTCACAGTTTTGCATTGTGCTTTGAAATGGCAGCAGATATTATATTTATGCTTTCTATATTTATGCTTTCGGTTAGAATAGAAATCATATACAGCATTACAGTTTGTTGATCTAAAATGGTAAATTGGCTTTAATAGCTGTCAACCATGTTGGTACGCCACGTTGTGTATGTGTATATATATATATATATATATATATATATATATATATATATATATATTTATTTTATTTTTTTCTTCCCCCCCCCCCCCATGTGTTCATTTTAACAATAAGCCTGTGTTGTGCAGCACTTTGTTTGCCAAAAAATAAAAAGGAATTGTTACATTTTAATTACATTCTAAAGATTATTTAAATTCTTATTGTTCAGTGCCTTTGATTGCAACCATTTTTTTATAGTAATTTATATTAAATCATAAATCCAGAAAAATTTCTGTAAAAATACCTCTTCTATGGAGAGTCCGAGCAGAGAGTCCTCCACTGCTTCTGCATGTTCTGTCCCATCATCCTCACTGGTCTCTTTAGCCTGGCTCAATCTTTCCCTCTCATCCTCTTCCTGACCAAATATTCAAATATTTGCATAAATGTACAGTAAGACTAACCAGATGTCATAGCACTCAAATACTAAACTATTAAATTTTTACAATACTCTTTATGTCACCCTTTCCATAATAATTTGGAGATACAACAGACCTATTGATCTACAAGATAGCATTGAATGGAGGACGCCGTAATGAGAGTCGGACTCATAATCCACAAGGTTGCGGGTTCGAGTCTCGGGCCGGCAGGGATTGTAGGTGGGGGAAGTGAATGTACAGTGCTCTCTCCACCCTCAATACCACGACTGCTACCGGGCGCCGCAGCATAAATGGCTGCCCACTGCTCCGGGTGTGTGTTCACGGTGTTTGTGTGTGTGTTCACTACTGTGTGTGTGCACATTGGATGGCTTAAATGCACAAATTCCGAGTATGGGTCACCATACTTGGCCGTATGCCACTTCACCTCCTTTCACTTTCTAAATAGTTCTAGGAACTATGAAATGGTTCCTCTAGTGTGAAATTGACCTAATGCCCATAATACTCTATATGTTGTGTGCAAAATGTTTATGAGTAATACATACTAAAAAATTAAATGTTAGGGGTGCTCCGATTGATCAGGTACCGATCATTATCGGCTGATAATCGCTTTGGCGTATGTATGATTGGCGGTCTCTAAAAAGGCCGATCTAAAAAAAAAAAAAAAAAGATCTCCAGCTGATGCTGTGAAAGGTTTGGCACGACATGCAGCGGCACCATCTTTAGTCTCTGTCCGGCGCGGGTGAAATAATTATAATGCTGAAGGTGAGGTACAATTCATATTTATTCAACATATAAAGTAATTTGAAACTTTCTGTGAGACATCATTTTATAATACCACGACTGAGGTGCCCTTGAGCAAGGCACTGAACCCCCAACTGCTCCCCGGGCGCCGCAGCATAAATGGCTGCCCACTGCTCCGGGTGTGTGTTCACGGTGTGTGTGTGTGTTCACTGCTGTGTGTGTGCACGTTGGATGGGTTAAATGCAGAGCACGAATTCCGAGTATGGGTCACCATACTTGGCAGTATGTCCCTTCACTTCACAAACAGCCTGTGTGAATCACTGCGCGCGCTTTCCCTCTCAAAATGCGCAGATGGCTTCAAATCACATCGCGTCTGCATTATAAGCGAGCTGCACGCTGCATAGTTGACAGGAATTGTCACTTGCACAATAGAGGCAGGGTTGCATCGTTACTAAAGTTTATAAATTGCTTTTCATGTTAAATCTTGCCAGTGTTTAACCATTCAGCGCTCGTGTGCTCTCCTGGAGACCGTGCGCTCATGCGCACTCGCAGCACACACACATAATGCCAGGTTCACGTTACGCTGTCTGCAGTGCGTATGGTGTGTATTTTTCCATCCTCATGTTAACGGATCAGAGTGTAGTGTGTTCCAGGAGCGGTGCGCGCCTGCAGCACTGCAGAGATCGTTTCCGCACTGAGTCTATCTTTGCTGCACTGCACGCACTGAATTAAGGTGATAGCGCATTGTTTGCGGTAAATATGAACTTGGATTGACACAAAAATGTAGTAATAACACTATAAATGCATATAATTGAAGTCTACTTTGTTTCAGAGTCATCACATGTGGCTTTTTGGCTAGGTTTAAAGGAAAAGAGCACTTTTAGATAATAATAGATGGCATAGAATAATAGAGGCAAAAATAAATGGCACTCATGGAGGTATGGAAAACAAAGTTCTTTATAAATCGCAGGATTGCTTGTAATAAAGATTTAAATGCAAAATAAAATCAGTCGAGCTGACTGTTTCTGCCAGTCATAAGTTAATTTAGAATGTTTGTGATAACATAAGAAAAGTAGTTCAAATGTTTTGCCACTTGCTTGAGCAACTTAACATATAAATCTAGAAGTAGCCTAAATGCAAAAGTAAAAAGCATTGAATAATGTGTTTCTTATATTTATTGCATTTAAACACATCTATAATGATTGTATTACTGTAAAAGAAAAGAATCACAATGAAAAGCATTTTCAGTAACAATGTTTGGATCTGAAATCCAAATAAAGGATAAATGTTGTGTTTGTGGTAAACAGATGGATCAGTAGTGGACTCCTGTGTGAAATCAGGCTTGTGCTGTGTGTAAGCTTTTCTGCAACAATTGCACGATTGTAAAAACAAAAATGCACTGGATGATCAAACATTTAGATGAGATAAATGTATATTTTTGAAAAATGTCTAAGAAATGCACCCTCCACCCTACAAATTAAAAAAATCCTCTCTCACAACAGTCACCTAAGAGGGGAATTCCCCCCCATTTTCAAAAATGAAATTCAGGCACTGAATAAATGTCTAAAAATACTGATTGGAGTATCACTATAAATAATTCTACATGATAAAAACTTGGCTTTAAAAAGATCGGTATCGGTGATCGGATCAGCAGATACTGCTTTCTGTGATCGGCAATCGGTGATCGGCCTCAAAAATCCTGATCAGAGCACCCCTATTAAATGTATTAAAAAAATTGGCATGCTGAGCAGCTCCACCCACAGTGAAGTATCTTTGGTCTAAACCCCTGCTCCACATTGTTGTGTGTTAAACAGAGATGTTCTGACTGGCAAAGGGTTTTTTGGTACTTCATGAAGCATTTTAGCTTTTAGTAAAACCAGAAAACAAATGACTTGACACTGAAAGCTTGTTGCTTCACGTCTGGTTAGGACACAGTGCAACCAACCAGATCTTTTTATACCTACTAAACAGCCTCAATTGAGAAATGCTTTTAGAACTGATTCAATTAATGCTTCCAGTTCATTAAACAACAGAAGTACCTGGTCCCTGTTCTTCATCTCCTCCACCTGCCGCAGCTGCTCGGAGGACAGAACGCTCTCAATGCGCTGCATGTCTTGCATGAGCAGCCGCTGTGACTCCAGGAACTGATCGTTGGCACGTTGCCAAGTGTGTTTCAGCTGATTGTGCTGTTGCCGCTCCAACTCCAGCATGTGAACCACTGGAAGACAAACCACAATTACCAATCAACTGACTATGTACAGGGAAAAAGCCCATTTTGGTGCACATGTGCAAGTGACATCTGATCATAACGTATGATGGTGAAACACCATCAGCACAATCTAATGCATCTAACTTTACAGAAAATATTAGATTTGGACTGAGTATATTACCATATAAGTAAACAACAAAGCAAGCAAAAGTTTGCTACCATGTTTGGAACGTTCACACAGGATGCATTTGTTCTCTTTTGTGAGCAACTGATGTCATGAATGCTGAGTTTTAAAGACAAGGCCAAGTTAAAAATAGTGTAACACTTAAAACACACCTTAAGAACTTGTGTTCTCTTTTGGAACACAAAAACACATCTTGTATGCACTTCCTTATATGACAATAAGGTATAGTGTAGTGCAAACTATAATGCTTGTCAATAACTAAATTAAAAGTCAAAAGTTTTGGATCGTTAAGATTAATGTAAAAAAAAAAAGAATGAAAAGAAAAGGGAAAATTTTACTATTTAATTATTTTAAATTACATTATAATTTAAAATAATATTAGGAATAACACTTAAAATAATATTATATTTTAAAATGTAATTTATTCCTGAAAGCTGAATTTTCCTCAGTGTCACATGACCCTTCTGAGATCCTTCTAATTTGCTGATTTGGTGCTCAACAAATGTTTTTTATTATTATGAATTTTGAAAATGGTTATCCTGCTTAACTTTGAAAAAATCTTTAAAGAATTATTTAATCCTATCCTTGGAACTCTTAGCTCAAGCGGTCCAACAATCTGAAACTATTTCTCCCATAATTATATGGAATCATCCTATTTCTTTGTTTGCTGATGATATCTTATTGTTTTTGGAGAAGCCGTCACATTCTATTCCTCATGTGTAGAATTTATTTGGCCATTTTGGATCTCTCTCTGGGTTTAAAATTAATTGGAGTCTTTTCTTCCATGATTCCTCTCCAGTTGGCTACTGGTATAAACTAGATGCATGTGTCTCACGGTATATATGGGATGGGAAACGTCCTCGTATTAAACTGACTACCTTACAACGATGTAATTACATGGAGGTCTTTCTTTCCCTAATTTTAGACTGTATGCTCAAGCCTTTTCCCTCCCCCCTTTATCAGTTTGGATTGATCCTGACGCTTCTGTGTCTTGGAGAGCAATTGAGGAATCTATTGTTTATCCGTATAAATTGAAGCATCTTGTGTTTTCGGGAGTTCCGCTTAGGCAGTGTAAATCTCGGTTTGGTCCCATTGAAACCCATCTCCTCTCCACATGGAGGGATGTTGAAAGACGTTCACAACTAGCTACAAAATGGCATAGGCATTCGCCTATTTTCCACAATAATAACCTTTTGTCAGGCAGTACTCCATTTCATTGTCTGCAATGGACTCATAATAAAGTAAACGTGAACTGTACATTTGTTGGACATTATCTCGATGGAACTCTCTATTTCTCGTATACATGGATCTAACGTGAAAACTGTTAATTCATGGCATTCAGCTTTTAATGTGTCATCTTTTCTAAAATCTTTGTAAAAATTATTTTATAGTTCTTTATTTATCTATTAATATTAAGTAATTCATTTTTATTATTATTATTATTATTTTTTTCGGAAGTCTACCAGGGGGTGGGGTGGGTTCTAAATTTGCACAGCTGCTTTTTGTTTTATAATACTGTTCCCAGAAGAAAATTCAATAAACAGTTGTAAAAAAAAAAAAAAAAAAAGAATTCTTTAAATTAAGTTCAAAAGAACTGCACTTATTTGAAATTGAAATTTTGTATTTTGTAGCATTTTAAATGCCTTTCCTCTCACTTCTTATCTTAATGCATCCTTGCTGAATACAAGTAGTAACTTCTTTATATTATAAAGCATTACTAAACCCAAACTAACCCCCCAGGGCTGTCCAGACTCGGTGCTGGAGGGCCGGTGTCCTGCAGAGTTTATCTCTAACCCTAATTAAACACCTGAAGCAGCTAATCAAGCTCTTACTAGGCATACTAGAAGCTTCCATGCAGGTGTGTTGAGGCAAGTTGAAGCAAGACACCGGCCCTCCAGGACTGAGTTTGGACAGCCCTGCTCCAAACAATAAAAGAAGAAAATAAAAGAGTAATAATAATTTTATAAAAAATAAAATAATAACAATAATGTTTATCCTTTATCATATGTGACCCAGGACCACAAAAGCAGTCATAAATCGCTGGGTTATATTAGTAGCAAAAGCCAAAAACACATGGTATGAGTCAAAATTATTGATTTTTCTTTTATGCCAAAAATCATTAGGATATTAAGTAAAGATCATGTTCCATGAAGATATTTTGTAAATTTCTTACCGTAAATATTAAAATTTAATTTTTGATTAGTAATATGCATTGCTAAGAACTTCATTTGGACAATTTTAAAGGCAATTTTCTCAGTATTTTGATTTTTTTGCACCCTCAGATTCCAGATTTTCAAATAGTTGTATCTCGGCCAAATATTGTCCTCTCCTAACAAACCATACATCAATGGAAAGCTTATTTATTAATTGACACTTAAGACTGGTTTTGTGGTCCATGGTCACATAAATATTAACTGTATCTTATACCAGTGCCTGCTTGGACATATGCACTAATGTGCAGTTAAAAGCAAGTAAGTAAATAAAAAAAAAAACTAGACATAGCTTGTGGCAGCATGAATTGACCAACCAATCAACCAAAATAAGAACAAAAAGAAAAATTACATAGTGTTAAAAAAAAAAAAAAAAAAAAACTTTCAGTGTTTTATGAAACTAAAACTTCTAGAAATGTTTGCATATTTTGGTCACATACCTTCATGTAGTTCTTTCCGAAGTTTCTCTGCGTCTTCTTGAAGGACAGATTTCTGGGTGTTAAGGACGGCAACATACATCTCCAAGTCTGTACGACATGATTTCTCAGCCTCCAGAACGTGATTGAGCTCCTTCACCTGGAATTTAACCAAACACGTTCAAACTTTGTTTTCCATGATTAAAAGTAGAAGCACCCATAAACAGAGGCCTTCACACAACCTTGACACTTTAGAGTCACTTAACATTAACATTTTATGTTTGAAAATAAACTGGCAGTCTCATCTACAACCTTTCGACTTTACAACTGAGATGGCTGCTGGATCATTGACTTCTACCAAGTTTTACAAGACTCAAATGATTCATGACTCATTCCTAAGGCCAAAACATTATCACAGTCATAATCATAACTAACGGCTGTAATGTTACACATATTCACCGTTTAATCACTTGGCCAGGTATGAATTTGTCTATTGAAGAGGTCATGATAAGCACAAGAAAGGAACAAAATTATTTATTTTCTGCTACTCATAAATCCTATTCACAAATTGACTATATTTTCATTTCTACTTTATCGTCAGCTGTTCGTGATGCCGATATCGGTTCCTTATCTCTGTCATGATGGGAATTTGTGCAGATTATCTTTGATCCCTCGGCCATCTCATGCCACTAGATGGCAATTTAACCCTAAAGTGTTGCAGGATGAAAACTTTTGCAGTCAATTCAGAAATAAATTTGCTGAGTTTATTGAAATTAACCAAGGTTCAGTGGATGATCCTCGAACACTTTGGAATGCAGTTAAAGGATTTATAAGGAATAACTCAATTGCATATGCCTCTTTCCTTCAGAAAAACAGACAAAAAAAGATGGTTGAACTGGAATCACAGCTCCAGAATCTGACTAGAGGTAATCAGCGTTGTTTCTCAGACAATACACTCAATAAAATCATGGCGGTTAGGTCCGAACTCAATTCATTACTGAGATCCAGGGCAGAATTCCTGATCCAAAGATCCAGGCAGAATTATTATTTTCAAGGGAGTAGACCAAGCCACCTTTCAGCCCTAAGATTACGCAACAGTGAAACGTTTGCTAATATTTCAGCAGTGAAATCCCAATCTGGGCTCATTATGACAGACCCAAAAGACATTAATATTGCCTTTCACTCTTTTTACTCTAACCTCTATACTTCTTCTGCTGATGGTGACCCTGACTCTTTTGCATCTTTTCTGTCCAACCTTGATTTACCTAGGCTGTCAGATTCAGATTAGGAATACCTGGCTGAACTGATCACTCTTCAGGAGCTGGAGTCAGCAATTCGATCTATGAACAAGGGGAAATCCCCAGGTATAGATGGCATTCCAATCGAATTGTATACTACTTTTTGGTCGGATTTAGGCCCCCTCATGTTTGATATGATACATTTTTCAGTTGCTCAAGGCTCATTTCACCCATCTATTTATGTTATATCGCTCTTGTTAAAAAAAGATAAAGATCCGACTTCCTGTTCCAGTTACCGGCCACTTTCTTTGATAGGGACTGATGTTAAATTATATGCTAAAGTACTATCTCATCGTCTAGAGAAATTTATGAATAGACTAGTTCATCATGACCAAACAGGATTCATTAAATCTCGCTCAGCTTCGGATAACTTACACAGGTTATATCGTATTATTAATTCAAATAATAGTTTGTCCTCCCCTTGCACAGTATTATCTCTAGATGCGATGAAAGCTTTCGACCAGCTAGAATGGAACTATTTATGGGCGGTTCTACAGCATCTGGGTCTAGGATCGAGTTTCATAAATATGATAAAAGTTCTGTATGCCAATCCAGCAGCCACTGTTCTCACAGGTGCTGTTCGCTCTAACCCATTCTTTATACATCGAGGAACTCGTCAGGGTTGCCCGCTGTCTCCTCTGTTATTTGCCCTATCCTTGGAACTCTTAGCTCAAGCGGTCCAACAATCTGAAACTATTTCTCCCATAAATATACGGAATACTCATCATATTTCTTTGTTTGCTGATGATGTCTTATTGTTTTTGGAGAAGCCGTCACATTCTATTCCTCATGTACTGAATTTATTTGACCATTTTGGATCTCTCTCAGGGTTTAAAATTAATTGGAGTAAGTCATGTTTACAACGATGTAGATTACATGGAGGTCTTTCTTTCCCTAATTTTAGACTGTATGCTCAAGCCTTTTCCATCCGCCCTTTATCAGTTTGGATTGATCCTGATGCTTCTGTGTCTTGGAGAGCAATTGAGGAATCTATTGTTTATCCGTATAAATTGAAGCATCTTGTGTTTTCGGGAGTTCCGCTTTGGCAGTGTAAATCTCGGTTTGGTCCCATTGAAACCCATCTCCTCTCCACATGGAGGGATGTTGAAAGACGTTCACAACTAGCTACAAAATGGCATAGGCATTCGCCTATTTTCCACAATAATAACCTTTTGTCAGGCAGTACTCCATTTCATTGTCTGCAATGGACTCATAATAAAGTAAACACTCTGGGAGATATCTATAATTATAGTGGTTTAAAATCCTTCCAGAATCTTAAAACTCAATATAATCTGCCAGGCACCTCTTTTTTTATGTATTTGCGTATTAGATCGGCCCTGCGGGCATATGGGGTGCCTTGGAACCCTCAACTGCCTGTTCACCCTTTGCTCAAACTAATCCTTCCTTCTGAGGAATCTCCCTCCTCTGTTTCAGTCATCTATCTCTTTCTTCTTGACCATTCATACAAACCTTTATCTATTACTACTGTTTGGACTAAGGATCTTAATGAGGATGTGCATGTTTTATTTTCCGATCAGTAAAGGGGTATGTTTAAATTGTCTTCTAAAAACCCTAATCACCAAATGACAACTTAATAAACAGTTGTTAACCAAAAAAAAAAAAAAAAAAAGGAACGAAATGACAAAGAAATGAGTCACATCTAATAATATATCTGAAAAACACAGTCTGACTCTCAGTTCCACTTTTTTGATGCACGTCTAACCTTTGCTGCCTCGAGTTCCTTAACTCGATCTTCTGAGCTTGACAGTTTGGCCTTCAGTGCTGCAATCTCACTCTCCATTGGCATCACCACAGAGCGTAGCTTCTCTGCGTCCTCCTGAGCCTAGATTAATACAAACCCAAGTTCGTTAAACACCCAGTACTAACACGATGCAAACACTCTGGCTTTGAGTCACGATTCAGAGAAAATGGCTCTTTCATACCTTTATCACAGTTCAGGGAAGTAAAATGCTGAACAGTAGTCAAATTGAAAAGCAAATCTGACCTTCTTCATCTCGTTCTCCAAGTTCTCCTCCTCCCGTCCCTCAGAGAGACGGCGGCGGAGCTCAGCCACCTCTCGCTCCATCCCGTCGCGGTACTGTGCCCACTGAGCCCGCTCCTGCTCCAGCTTCTGCTGGAACTGCAACTTAACTTCCCGCTCTGCATCTGAACACGCACGTCGAGATAAGGATTTATACATCACACAGGAAGCCTCAGAAACACATTTTACATTCATAGCAGAGATCTTGCTAATCCTTCCCTATCCAAATAGGGTTTATTTATGACACTTACGATTTAACAAGGCTTACGCTGAATCTGAACTAGAAGATGCACTGCAGATTTCTGTCTGCACTTCTGTCTCTACACATCATGTGTCCCCTGAATGTTCATTTATTAAAATATACTGGATAATATAAAAATATATTCAGCAACCAACATGTGAAAAGTGCATTTAACACATTTTACTGGAGATAGATTGATTATTTGTATGTTCAGCAGTGTTTAGGTATTAGGTTTACTGATAAATGAAAAAAAATTAAAAAATAAACTCAAACACCTCTCAAAACTGTATTCAGGCACATAACTAAAAACAAACTCTTTTGATCACCAAGGCTGCATTTATCTGATCAAAAATACAATTAAAAAACAGTAATATTGTGAAATTTTATTACAATTTAAAATTGCTGTAATGACAAAGTTAAACTAAAACTATTAAACCATTTTTGTTAATTGAAGTAAAGCTGAAATAAAATGCTAGATAAAAACAAACAAAAATTAGAAATGTTGTCCTGGCAACTAACTAAGTTGAGAACTGGAAACAAATAAAAACTGACAAATAAATGACAACGTTACAAAACAAATTTACTAAGAATTAAAATAAAAGAGATCTCTCAAAATAATAATAAAAATGTTAATGGTATATAAATAACACTTTAAAAAGAACAGCATTTATTTGAAAAATGCATCTTTTGTATAAAGAATTAAATAAATGTATTGCTGAATAAAAGTATTACTTTCTTAAAAAAAAAAAAAACTTTATCTAGCTAGTATGAAAAACGGCAATAAATGGTGCTGTCAAATTTTAAGCCATTTTAAACGCAGTGGTGTTATGGCATTGAAGTTTGCTATCTTTAATTTGTTGCTTGCAAAAAGTATTTTACTTTTTATTATTATTCAAAGCAATATTAATCTTGTCAGACCGCAGTTTAGTCACCTTCAGGATAGAGATGAATGATTTAGTTACCATTTCAAACAGTAGAAATAGAACAAAAAATGAAAAGCGGTTCTGCGTATCAGTTATCAGACACTTTAGCGTGAAAATAATGAGTATCGTATTACCTTTCATAATAGCCTGCAGTGACGCCACCTCCTCCTGCCACTGCTGCTTGACCTGGTCGATGGCTTCCTGCTTTGTGTCCTCAGAGACAGTGGCCACCGCTTTGATGGTCTCCATCTCTGCTTTAGCCTCCTCCAGCTGCTTCTGCACACTGCTCAGCTCTGCATGGGCCTTCTCCACTATAGCAGCCTGCCTCTTTAGCTCCTCTGAGATATTTACAGGACAAAAACAAAGGTTTATGTAGAGGAACCAACAGCTTCAGTTCTGTAAGGCCACCAGCATTTGTTTCATTATTACAGCGTGTCCTCACTATGATGTTTCATTAACTTTGACTAATAATTGAACTCCGTTTGCACCCATATTCATGTATTAAGTGTAAACAAAGCCTAGTGTTCAGATCCCTGCTAACATTGTTAGAAAAGTTTGGAAATGTATCTGGCTTAGTGGTTTCATCCTGCCCCAGAACAGATTCACTGGGAAATAAAGATCTATGACGACTTCTTGTTCAGTTTACTGTTTCTATGCATCCAGGCACAATGTGTAATGGATGCGTTACATTGAAAGGGGGAGAACGGAAAGAATTTGTTTTCCCTTTAAAACTGCATGTGATGAACTACACCTCTGCTATGACACCTATGTGAACTAAAGAACAAATAAATAAACTAATTAATTAATTAACAAAAGCATAAATCAAAAACTAAATAATAATAATAAAAACTATAAAAACACAAATGAAGAAAAAGTCAAGCATGCAAAAATAAAACCATCTGAATGAACTAAAACAAAAAACAAATACATCTCTCTTTTTTCTGTATCTTACTTGTCCATCAGCGAATATTGTAAACCATATATTACCTTCTTTAGACAGATAGAGTTCCTTAAACTTGGCCCGCTTCTGGTTGAACTCCATCTCCAGCTGTTGTTTGAGCTTCAGGAAGTCAGTTCGATCCTGCTCCTGCTCCTGCTGCAGAACCCCTGCCGGAGTAATCAAGCATCCATCAGTGCCACAAAGTCACAAAAATCAACCTCAGAAAGGCACTTTGGCTCTTTACAATCACAAGTAAAATACGTGTAAATAATGCATGACCCTTGATGGGACATTTCCAATAAAAAGAATTGTTGAGAGACTGAGATAACCATGCTTGCTTGGATAAATAATTGAAGTGCTGTGCTAGTGGACTGATATTCTGCATGTTATTCAATTTGTTTTTTAATTTTGTTCTTTTTGAAGATGCACTTCCATTCTTGTGGTCTGGATGTTTTTTTAATCATATCATTAAATAATATATATTATTACAATTTAAAATAGTTGTTTTCTATTTGAATTATTTCAAACTGTAATTTATTCCTGTGGTGGTAAAGCTGAATATTAAGCAGCCAATACTCCAGTCTTCAGTGTCACACGATTCTTCAGAAATCATTCTAGTATGTTGATTTACTTTCTCAATGTTCAAAACTCTTTTGTTTTTTGTGGAAACCACGATTTAAAAAAAGAAAGAAAAAAGAAAAAAGGATTTTATGATAAAAAAAGAACAGCATTTTTAAATGCTGTAAAGTATAATTCTACATTTGTAACAACATAGATGCTTTTAATGCCACATTAATGCATTCTTGCTTAATGAAAGTATTAATTAAAAAAAGAAAATTCAAATTGACCCCAAACTGGGTTGTAGTGTACTTGTACTAATTTCAAGCATATAGGCCAATATATAATAATAATAATAATAAAACTCACATTCTCTTCAGTTATCTTGAGGTCACATGTTGGAGTTTTATTTGGGACATCTTTGATTCTCATTCACTAATCAAACACGTCACAGCCCTCTTTTGCTATTTGAACCTGAACATATACTACTTTGACTTCTTAATGAGATTCGGAGGCTTTTACAGTGTTACAAAATATGTCAAAGACGACAACTATTATGACCCCCACATGACATTTTATACCTTATAATTACATTATTTCAAAAAATATACATAATATATATAATGAAATAAAAATGAATATACAGAAACACATCTAATGACAAAAAGGACTATACGAACGATATGTTTTTCTCTTTAGACTGAATCAGAGCCACAGATGATGTTAATAAAGCTTCAGCTTGATTAATAGCCATCATGCCAGCTGGCAGATTCATTTAAAGAACATCATCCTACGAAAAAAAAAAAAAAAAAAAGCTTTCTTCAGTGAAGATCCTTACATCATTCTAGACAAGCAGTATTTGATCAAAGTAAACAAGCAGAGGCTTGCCAAGTCCAAGCCAGTGCAGCCACATAGGTCAGTCAACCCTGAATATGTCATGATAGATCATACATCTCTATTGCTGGTTTTTACACAAGCTTTTACAAACGCATATTATAAAGTGCAGCAAAGGACGATTGTCAGGGACGACTACACCCAAAGCAACCACAGGCCTTCAGGGATGGCAGATGGCTGTTATAAACTTAACCCACAACAAAAATGTAGCTCAACGGGACTGAAGCAGCACGTGCATGGGCTTAAAAACTGAAAATTTCCATAAAATGTCATTTGAGTCATACCTTATAATAATAAAGCAATACTTCACACACACACAAAGAAAATCTGCTCACTATTCGGCCATCCAAAATGTAGATGAATTAGATTCTTCATTTATGACAGATTTGAAGTAATTTAGCATTACTTCCTCATCCATGGATACTCTGCAGTTAAAGGGTGCCATCATAATGAGCTGATAAAAAACATCATGATAATCCACAAGTTATCCACATGACTCCAATACATCAACTAAATCCAGTTAAGGGGAAAAAACTTGTTTGTCATTTTTTAAAATCCATTTTTAAGACATTTTAACTTCAAATCATTGCTTGTGTGCTTGAGTCCTCAATAATATTGATCAAGCACGGTTTATAAAAGCGAAAACAGTCCAAACCAGTTCTAAACAAATATTGTGGATGGATTTTGATGTAAGAGGACAACGTAGGATGGACTTTTTCACTGACGGAAGCATTATTATGGATTATTATATATTTTGTCCAGAAGCAACTGTTTAAAGTCTTAATAATGATTTGTTTCTTACAAATATGCAGCTTTTCACCTCACAAGATGTGAATTGATGGACTGGAGTTGTTTGGATTACTTGCTGATTAAAAACATCACAATAATCCACAACTCTCAATCTGACGGCACCCATTCACCGCAGAGGATCCAAAGGTGAGCAAATGATGTAACGCTAATTTTTTCCAAATCTGTTCAAGAAACAAACTCATCTATTGTGATCAAAAGGCGAACTAATTTTGGTGAACTATTCCTGAACTACTTTGCCAGGTGCGTATTTACTATCGACACAAAATACAAAGAAAATGCATGGGAATCATATGATCTGAACAACATTACAAACAAGAATAATAATCAATCACTTGAAATATTAAAACAAACAAACCCCTGTCTGTCCTGATACTCTTAAAACACACTAACTTAGTCCAGCTGTCATCTGCTGATAACACTGAGTGCAATATTGACCATATAATAATCACGCTTTAGTGAAGCTGAAGACCAGCAAATCCAATGCTTTGTGCAAGAAGCGTTCTGCCAGAAGCATCGACGCATATCAAGCATTAAAGCATCATATGAGAGTGTTTTAATAAAGAGGCAAATAGAGGTGTATCTGTCAACCTTGCTAATCCGTGGACGAACAGGCCGCAGGCCTTCAACGAGCACAGCTAAATCAGCACGATAAACCTCTCCTTGTGGTGAAAGATGCTTACCGTCTTGTGGAGGCGGCCGGGTGGGTCCCGAGGCCTGCTCGGCCATGGTTTCCCGGGGCTGAGTTTAGAAAAGCGGCTCTCTGAATGAAAACGAGGAGCGCCCAGCAGAACAGGCTAATAGACACTGAGCAACGTCATTGTAGAAATAACACGCACTGCGCATGCGCGCACCGAATGGGCGGAGCTGTCTTCAGTAAATTATTAATTCATGATTTAATAAACAACACAGACAGACTTGAATTTGACATTATGTTTGCGTTATCTATAGTTATTTATTTTATAAATGCAATTTTATTTATGCGGTTTGTTTTGTATATGTGTCTATTATTCATTAGATAGATTATGTCAATTTTAATAAATGAAGACCACAAGAATAAATGCAGACACAATACAATAATAATAATAATAATTAATAAATAAAAACGATCAGTACAGTTTTCATGGCACCATACTACAATAAACAAAACCAAACAAACAACCAAAACAAACATACCACAATAATTAAATAAATAAATTCATGAATAATTCACTGAATGTACACCAACCACTATCCCATAATAAACAAACAAACAAACCAACCAACCAAAAAAAAAAAAAAAAGCTGAATGTACAGAATACCCACTACTCCACAGCAAGTAAATAAATAAATAATCTCAGGAATAATTCACTAAAACTGTTACACACAATTACATTTTATTTATACTGTATGTGTCTCACTGACACTTCTAATTAGATGAAATTACATTTTAAAGTGTCCATAATCAGATTACAGTTGCTTATTTATAAATTACATAATTACATATTATTTACACAATGGTTGTAAATTATTCATAATTCGTATTGATTCACCCTAATTCTTCTTTTTTCTTTCTTAAAGACAATTTTCCACTCAGGTGGACAATAAATTTATAATACTAATACTAACTATTTTCATTATTATTAATATTTTTATTATGTTTTTTTGCAGACACAAAAAAACAAAAACAATAACAGACAAACAGACCCTTCGTATAACAAAAATCTGTCTTTATGTAATCTGTGAAATATGTCAAATGAAGCATCAAATTAAGACAAAAAAAGGAGAATGACAACATACAAGACCAAAATATCGTACAAAGAGTACCTACAATGGTTATATATAAAAAAAATATTGTTACTAAATTAAAATCATTGAACACTTCATTAGTCCTTATGGCTTGTCAGAAAAGAGAAAACTGGTTCCAACATTTTGTCAAATTTTGCAGAATTCTCAGAGATGTTGTATCTAATTCTTTCCAGATGTATGGTCTTATTTTTATAAGAAAGAAACTGTACACAAACAGTTTTATTTGCTATTTTCATGATGTGATTATAGTTATTTGCTTTTCTTCATCTCACAAACCCCTGGCAGTTCTTTTAGTAAAGCACTTCATGATGCTGATACCAAAGAATGGAAGATATCTGTAATCATGGACTACAATTTGTATTTAATCTACCCAGCACTGTCATTAATCAATGAAACACACAGTAAATAAATAAATAAATCATCCCATGAACAATTTTTAATTTTTTACACTTTTTGTTTGTTTGTTTTGACTATTTTAACACATTGTGTGCCATTTTTGAGTACATAATTGACACACATTGTGTAACTATAACACATTAGTGTGTAGAAAATTAGTAGAAATAACACATGATTGAGTTAAAAGTAAGAAACGAGTGCATGACACCACTTAGAAACCTATCTTAAGCTGATGTATGTACGTTTATGCCACATAATAACACACTAAAAAACTTTTGAGACACACAGACATAAGGCTTATGTTGACCACAATATATATATATAAATAAATAAATAAACTCATGAATATTTCACCAAATCGTGTGGTGGCCACACCCACTATCACAAATAAATGAACAAACAAATCCCTGAGGCCACACTCAATATAAACATTAGAAGCCCCTCTTTGAGTTGACAGCGAATTACGAGCTTGGATTCAGATCTCTGCAGAATAGCAGAAGTTCTATTCCTGTTCTATTCCATCACTCAGTCTCTCTCTCTAGTTCAACTCCCCACAGCCCACTACAAACACACACAGCCCATGTACAAGTGACAGACAACACACTGAGTCACACAGACCTACAGCTTACGTGGAAGGACTGGTGGGTCGACAGAGGCTGGAAATTCTGAAGAATTTAATCATTTATTAGAATTTTCCAGATGTATGGGACACTTCTGTAATTGGCATTTTTTTTTTTTCAAAACATGTACAAGACTGACGTGATCTACACTGAAGACGAAGGTAATTCCGTTTTTTCTTATTTTTTTATTTTCACAAACAGCCGTTATAAAACAGTTGTACAAAATGTAATAAATTGAAATCAAGCGTTGAATATAAATTAATAGCAATTTCAGTGTGATTTAGAATACAGAAATACATCATAACAATAATTGATTGGTTATTGAAGTTTGCCAATCTAAAAATCTCCTTTATATTATTAAAACCGATCTAAGATCTGAGATCCATTCAGTGAATTATCGACAATATTTCCGTTGCGATATACAACGTTATGAATTGTTTTAATATTTTGGATTGGGCGAATCAGCACTTTACCAACTGAGAATTATTCAGTTTATGAATAACAGTCCATTTTCTAATTCCGTTTGTGAGAAAAACATTCAAATACTAAACTATTAAAAGAAATGAATTCAAAAACTGAGAAGGTCGCATCGCACAAGCCAGTGCTAATAAAAGAATAATGCAGGAAGTCAGTTAATCATGTTGGTCTCTTGCAGGATGAGTGTTGTGTGCATGATAGAGCTAGAGAGATATTGTTTATGCCATAGCGATAAATCTGAAATATTACAAATGAAAACCATTGTATTCATTCGCGCATATAGATTAGTTTTATGTCATTACGAAATAGCTTTTGAAAGCATATTAAAATAGCAAAATAGCTTTTGAAAACATGTTTTGGAAGCATATTAAACCTAGGTTAACATTCTGCACCCAGGAAACACAGCTGACTGGAAAATAAGAAACTTCAAGCATGTGCCTGAACAGTGCTGAAAAGAAGAAGTAGCAGAAGTTAGTGTGTTATATGTTATTTATATAAATATCCTAATTGAATTGTGATAGAATCTAAATATTTTCTATATGTTTCATTTCTCAGATGGAGTTTTTACGTCAGCATTTCTGGATAATATTACTGCTGGCCGTCATTCTGTTATCTTTGGTGATAGTAACGATTTTCATATTCATCAATATTTGCATCAGAAAAAGAGGTAAAATAAGTCTGTTGAACAGGAGTTAATTATCACACTTTTTACTGCAGTAAATATACATAATACTTCAAATATTATTGGCTATAAATGGTAGTTCATTTAGATCAGTTCAGTTGAAACTAAAATACAGCTGGACTCAAAATCATAGTTACTGAAAAAAAAAATTAATTTTATTTAACATTTTTTATTTCAATCATTCAATCTTTGCTTCCTCTTTTTCTAGCTGCTTGGTACAGTACACAAGTAAAACCAAATCATTACGCTGGCACCCATTTAAAACACCAGTAAGTCTGTCAAGATCATATAAGACTATATGCTTACTACACAAAAATGTGTTTACAATTAATGACTTTTATCATTACAGGAACAGCCAAGTTCATCATAAAGACCTTGAGATAGAGAAACCACCTTTACCTCCCAGAGATCAGTTCAAATCCATGGAATCCGGTCAGTTTTGTTTTTATATATTCTCATAGATGTGCTCGTTTACTTCACAGCACCGCAATGACATACGCCCTTCCTTTCATTTTCTTTTAGAAGCAAAAATATTAATAAAGAACGTAAATAAAAAGCATTTCTTGAACTCAAGGTCATCTATATGCTGGCTTACTCCTTAACATTGACAAAATGATCTTTAAGCGGCTATAAATATTTAAAATTAGTGGTCAAACGATTAATCGCGTCCAATATAAACGTTTTTGTTTACATAATATATGTGTGCTGTGTATATTTATTATGTATATATAAACACACACACATACATGTATATATATATATTTCAGAAAAATATGCTATGTTTATATATTAAATATATTTATCTATAATATAAATTATATTAATATTTTCTAAAATATACTGTATGTCTGTTGATTTATATATACATAATAAATATAAACAGTACACACACATTATGTAAACAAAAACGTTTATTTTGAATGCGATTAATTGTTTGACAGCAATTTAAAATTGCCAGTTTCTCCAGGAAAACTGATCAAAATATTAATGGCTCAAACTGCACTCATTTGCTTTTCAGGGTAGTGCCATATTTCATTTTTTAAAGGAATGAAAATGAGGCAGTCCGGGACAGAACTGCACTACATTTACTACTATTATTTAAACCTTTTTGTGAAAAAACTTTCACTAGACAAAAACTCCATAAAACAGTGAGTTCTCAAAATGACATGATCTAGAGTGTCAAGTCTATCCCGCATGTTTCGTCTCGTTTTCATTCTAATCACCCAAAAATAAAAACTTGTCTGCATTTACTCATATTGATTCAAACCTTTATGGGTTAATCATAGCCATCGACTTCCATAGGATTTTTCCAACAAGAGCTCAGAATAAGAGAAATGTAACCAGCTTTAATTTCTTATCTGAATTTCCAGTGGATGAGGGTTATGAGGATTTGAAGCCTTCGTCAGACTATGTGCAGGTTGAGGATGAGTTGAACCTTCCTGCCCCCCAACAACCCACCTTCACGCCACAATACGCCACCATCGAGACTAAAAGTCAAAACCAAGACGCTGTTTCTGAGGATTATGACGATGTTGAAATCCCTGTTGACAGTGAGGATTATGATGACGTAGAGTAAAAAAACACAATCAAAAATTAAAGTTCAAAAGATGTTTGAGAAACATCTTTATAGGCCTATGCATTATATAGTAAATGATATTAGTGATATTTGCAATGACAAGTTTCATGTCTGATACTACATTGTACCTTTTTTTATTATTCCAGTGAATCAAAATGTTTTTTTGGAAAAGAAAAACACACAAACAAGCAGTACTCTGAAACTGATTCCATACATTTATTCTTAAAAAAACAAAACAAAAAAAAGAAACAAGGAAAATGGTGACTATCAATAGATATTTGTTTCACAGCTGCTCGATTTGTAATCGCTGTTGTTCAAAGCAGCAACAGATCAAAAGTCAGTTCTTTTTTTAAACCCATGCCCACTGTCAGAGGAGCGTTATGGGCCTAGCAGACATTTCGAGGCGTATGATTTCTGTGCACACAAACTACAAGTCTCCCTCTTGCTCAGTGGAGCGTCTGTTCTTTTGTACACAAGAGAAACAAGTTGAGAAAAAGAAGATTTTCTTTCTCATGCTCTCAGAGATGTCCATTAAGCGGCAGGCACAGGGGGCTGAGACTAGCCTCCTAGTCTCTGACCATCACCCCAGGCAAAGCCTCCTGGACGGTCCTCAGGGAGAGGGTTGTAGTTGGCATCTTCCTCTGGTGTATCAAACAGCATCTTACTGGAGAGGTAGAAAGAAAGGGCGTTTTACTTCAAAGCAAAGACTAAAATAGTACCCAAAAGTTTTTATTTGAGATTATATATACAGTCATGACCAAAAATATCGGCACCCTTTGTAAATATGATCAAAGAAGGCTGTGAAAATTAATCTGCATTGTTAATCCTTTTGATCTTATTTAAACAATTCACAAAAATCGAACCTTTCATTGGATAATAAGAATTTAAAATGGGGGGAAATATCTTTATGAAATAAATGTTTTTCTCAAATAAATGTTGGACACAATTATTGGCACCCCTCGAAATTTTTATATCTCTGAAGTATATTCCCATTCATATTCACAATTTTGAGCACTCCAGGGTGATTATGAACATGAAATTATCCAGCCAAGGCTTCCCGTTTCACAGAAATATAAATAGGAGGAAAAACAAAGCCCATCCCCTTAATCATCCATCACAAAGAGAAAAAACTAATCATATATTTCTGATGTGCAGCAAAAGATAATTGAGCTTCACAAATGAGTGAAGTGACTTTAAGAAAAGAGCTAGAGCAGTGAAAATTCCCATTTCCACCATCAGGGCAATAATTAAGAATTTCCAATCAACAGAAAATGATATGAAACTGCCTGGAAGAGGATGTGTGTCTATATCGTCCTAATACACGGAGAGGAGGAGAGTTTGAGTGGTTAAAGACTCTCCAAGGACCACAGCTGGAGAATTGCAGAAAATAGTTGAGTCTCGGGGGTCAGAAAACCTTAAAATCTACATCACCACATGTTGTTTGGGAGGGTTTCAAGAAAAATTCTCCTCACTCATCCAAAAACAAACTCCAGCATATTCAGTTATCAGATACGACTGGAACTTCAAATGGGACTGGCTTCTATGGTCAGATGAAACTAAAAAATTAGCTTTTTAGCAGCAAACACTCAAGATGGGTTTGGTGAACACAGGGATAAAAAGTACCCCATGTGTACAATGAAATATACTGCTGTATGTTTGATGTTGTGGGCCTATATTTCTGCTGGAGGTCCTGGACATCTTGTTTAGACACATGGCATCATGGATTCTATCAAATACCAACAGATAAAAAATCAATAAGTGACTGACTCTGTTAGAAATCTTATAATGGGCCATGTTTGGATCTTCCAACCGTACAATAATCCAAACACAAACCTCAAAAACAACACAAAAATGGGTCACTGGGCACAAAACCAAGCTTCTGCTATGACCATTCCAGTCCTCTGACCTGAACCCTGTAGAAAATGAGTGAGGTGAACTGAAGAGAAGAAGCACCATCATGGAGCTGGGAATCTAAAGGGTCTGGAGAGATTCTGGATGAAGGAATGGTCTCTGATCTCTTGTCAGGTGTTCTCTAACCTCATCAGGCATTACAGGAGAAAATTTAGAGCTGTTAAACTGACAAATGGAGCTTTCAAAAACTATTGAATAAAAGGGTGCCGTTAATTGTGGCCAACATGTATTTGAGAAAAACATTTATTTCATAATATTTCCCCCGCATTTTAAATTCTTATTCAGAATAGATTTGTGATTTTTTTTAAAATATAGGAACAAAAGGATTAACAATGCAGATTAATTTTCACAACCTCCTTTGATCATATTTACCAAGGGTGCAATTTTTGGCCATGACTGTATAAAAAAAAAAACCATGGTAACAAAAACATGATTTTTGAAAATGTATCTGTTATCGCAAATAAACGTCATATAAAGAGTGGAAATATTACTGCAATTTAAAATAACATTTCTAGAATAATATATTTTAATTTCCTTCATGATCCTTCAGAAATCATTCTAATATACTGATTTGGTATTCAAGAAACATATTCTTATCTTGAAAACAGTTCTGCTGCTTAATATTTTTTGTAGTAAGAGTGATACATTTTTAAAGGTGCCATAGAATGAAAAACTGTCTTTACCCTGGCATATTTAAATAATAACAGTTCTGTACATGGAAATGACATGCAGTGAGCCTCAAACACCATAGTTTTCTCCTTCATATGTAAATCTCGTGATTAAAAAAGACCACTGAAAAACAGGCGAATCAGAACATAACACCGACTGTGACGCAACAGTCAGGATCACTACGCCCCCAAACATTTGCATAAACCCGCCCTTGTTCTAAGCCGGCTGAACCATCAGAAGCTCTGCAGGTATTGTAAATAAACAAGCGTGGACAACAGCGAAAATAACAAAATAAATTTTATGTTCCAGGCCGTGCAGGGGGTGTGAAGTGCAGGGATGGGTTGGTGCCTGTATTCAGAAAGGCACAGAAAGCAAATAACGCGAGCCACTAAAGGGACATGGTTAGCTCCTTGCTAGCGGTAGCCTGTTACAGTACATAAGATTTCACTCTCAGTAAGGAGAGATGAGGATGATGGCGAATGACTTACAGATCCTGAGCACCACTGACAAGCATCTGATCTTGTGAAATGTGTGGTAAGTACTGTTGCTCCATAATGTAAACATAGTTTGTGTGATCGCGTCTCTTGAAAGTGAACTATAACGTGATCGATGGATCGTTCAAAAGCAGTTTCAATGCCTCGCATATTAATAACGGCTCCCTGATGCCCGCGTTTTATAATACAGTATAATTACCCGACGATATAACTGCGAGAGAAAGTATTTAAATATATATTTTCCTCCCTGTGCTTCCTTCTTGCTGATGAGCCGTACTGTGAAACAGCCAATCAGAGCAGAGCTCATTATTATTCATGACCCTGCCAAATAAGCCAATAACAGACTGTTTCATTCTAGGGAGAAATCCTAGGGTTGTAAATGGACATGTAAAATCGTTTCTGGAGATTTTTTGCCCTTACCTAAGCCACATACCTTCTGTGTAGATATCAGAGAACAATTTTAAATACTGTATCAATGCATTCTATGGCACCTTTAATAATTAAAAAATACTTAAAGTAAAAAAAAAAAAAAAAAAATTAATTAACATTGCATCCTTGCTAAATTAAAGCATTAATTTATGTATAAAAAAAAGACAGATCCCACACTTTTGAATGGTAGTGTATACACCATTTGCCTTGAATACATAAAAGCCCCTTGACATTGTGAAGACATGAGACATTAGCACTTACAGGATGGAGGGAGTCCTCAGCCATCTGCCACCACCTGGTTGGTTGGGAAACACATCCTCCAAAAAGTAGTACACATGTCCCACTGCGATGCCTTAAATGGGAAGACAGAACATATAATACAGATTAATTAATTATTATTTAAATTCCTTCAATCATATTAAAATTACAAATAATAATGAACAAAATTTGACAAATTTATTGTCAATGCAAGTGTCAGCACAAGACAAGTTAATAAATCTGATAAATCCACACAAGTCTCCACCTAAAAGATCCACAATGATGGAGTTTCCCAGCAGCAGAGAGAATCCCATGAGCACCCACGGGAGGAAGGGGGCCTGGAAATTCAAAAGGCCGAAGAAATTCATGCGCACGTTTGGGTTCCTCCTGCTCCATATGTACACAAGCATGATGGTGAAAGCCTGACCTAAGAACACAAGATTCACAAACATGCCAAATATCTGCAGAGCCATTAAGAAAATTACAACTGGTATTTGAGCAAATGTAAGAGGTAATGCATGTTATACATCTTGAAATCTTAAAGTGCTTATTTGTAATTTTTTTTTTTTTTTTTAGCAAACTGGATATTTTTGATTGTTTTTACTGTTGTTTCTAAGACGTCTCGCGTGATTTTATTCCACATAGAATGAGGTCAAACATCTTTCAGCTTCTATATTTGTCTACATCTTGATGTAAGAGTGAGAGGTGACAAATTTTCCTCTTCTTTTCTTCCCATGGTACCACAAAACTATTACTTCATTCTGTGAACTTCTCAATAGATAGGATGATGATCTAAAGCATATTAGACAATTATATGTTAATAGAAACATGCCCAAGTTGGAACATTGTCTTCAATGCAATATGTATGATCATCATTTATTTTTTTATACTGTATTATTTTATTTAAAAGCATGTCCTTTTATTTATACTTTTTTTCTTTCGCTGTTTATGTAATGTTTATGTTTTTTTTACATGATATTTTATGGACTTTTTCATTTTTTTGTAGTATTTTAAATTAACTTAAGATCTTAAATTAGAATCATATACACTATATTGCCAAAAGTATTGGGTCACCCCCTTCTAATGAACAGGTTTGACTACTTTAGTAATTTCTAGGAGTACAAATCTTAATGTTTAAGCATATAATGATATTCTAGAGAATTGTGTGCTTCTAATTTTATTGCAACAGTTTGGACAGATCCCTTTTCTATTCTAACATGACAGTGCCTCTGTGTATAAGGCAAGGTTCAAAAAGACATGATTGATTCAGTCAGTGTGGAAGAACTTGACTGGTCTGCATAAAGCAAAGTCCTAATCTCAGCTGAACACCTCTGCTGTGACTTTAAAAGCAGACCTTGAGCCGAAAACTTTTCACCAAACACCAATGATTTGTATATGGGTACAGTCATTTTAGACACTTTCAAAACTGTTGCAACAGAGAATTATGCTTCAATCTTTGTTGCCACAGTTTTGGAAGTGCCTTCTTCTGTCCTAAGAAAGCTTTTGTCCATATAGTGCATGTACAAATCATTGATACAAATCAAACCTGTTCATTAGAAGGTGGTGACCCAATACTTTTGGCAATATAGTGTATATACATACTACCAGTCAAAGGTTTTTGAACAGTAGTAGTAGTAGTAGTAGCCCTTTATTGTCACTAGTCACAAGTACCAGCGAAATTAGCCATCAACCTGTCCATTTCAGGACAGGAAGACAGGGAATTGAGGAAGAAATACAGCATAACATGAGGAAGGTGGGGAAAGAAAAAAAAATAACCCCCAGACTATGCTCCTTTGGGAGTACAGTGTGAGAGCAGGAAAAACACCCCAGCAACAAAAGCACATAATCAATACAGCATAGACACACGACTTTGCAACAGGGGAGGTAATCCAGCTCCGGCAAGCAGCCATTCTCGGCGCTGGTCACAGACCCGCTTGTCAGACTGGCGGTACAAAGCGGCGAAGGCGAGGGATCGGGGGTAGGGAGGTGAATGCATATCTGTATATGTTCGTGTGTGTGTGTGTCTGTATGTATGTAAGAGTTCGTGTGGAAGGGGGGGAGGAACGCGAGAGCATCTCACTGCAGAGCTCTTCCCGGGGTTGTTTTCGCCAACAGCAGCCTTGGCCGAGGCCAGTGCTGGTTGAGGGGAGCCGAAAGAAGATAAGATTACGATTGTTTGGTCTTGGGGGGAGTAGCCGCATTCCAATTTTCACGGCTACTCTCTTTGTCCATTCTGGTCTCCAAATCCATAAATTTTCCTTTTCAAAGCCGTGAGCTTCTCCGTGATGGTATCCATATTGCGGTTAATAGTCTCAGTGCTGACCGCTCTGCCCACTGCTTCAATCATGACGGCCAGCCTTGTGAGGCTTTGGACAGCGGTTCCCGTTTCCTGAATTCTTCGATAACCCAGGGCAAAGCCTAATCCAATCAGCAGAAGACCTGTTATCATGGTTCCGAATAGGTAGATATCTTCAATGTCCTCCACGGAAAGAGTCGCCAGACACACGACCCGCCACCTTTCCCATGCGTCCATCGTGTAGCCAGCTGCGAACGTTCCGGCAGGGCAGTCAGGTTCCCCCGAACCCTAGCTTCTCGTCGAGAAGATGATGTCAATTGCGTTGAGAGACCAGTTGATCAAATCCATGATTTCCAGTTTGGAGAGCAGTGCAGAGAGAGTCTCTCAAGTATTAGACAATAGACGAGACGAGACAGCAAAGCAGGGAAGGTAACGGGAGGAGAGGGAGAAGAAATGCGTCCGCCTTCGTTGAGAGCCAAGAGAGAAGATTTTTAATGCTTTAACGTTTAATGTCTCTTTTGCTCACCAAGCGTGCATTTATTTGATCCAAAGTACAGCAAAATCAGTAAAATTTTTACTATTTAAAACAACTGTTTTCTATTTGAGTATATTTTCAAATGTAATTTATTCCTGTGATTTCAAAGATTAATTTTTAGCAGCATCACTCCAGTCACATGATCCTTCAGAAATCATTTTAATATTCTGATTTGCAGCTCAAAAAACATTATTGTTGAAATCCTAGAATTCTAGAAGAAATTAACATCCTAGAATAATTTTTATGTTTATTTGATGAATAGACAGTTCAGAAGAACAGCATTTATCTGAAATAGAAATCAGTTTTAACATTATAAATGTCTTTATCATCACTTATGATCAATTTAAAGCATTATTGCTAAATGAATTATTAATTTCTTTCCCAAAAAAAACAAATATATAAATATATATACACTGACTCCAAGCTTTTGAATGGTATAGCGTAGGGCTGGGCGATAAAACGATAACGATATGTATCGCGATAGACACGTGAACGATATCAATAAAAAAATGTGTTCGATAAAACGTTCGATATTTTTTTATTCTTCGTCTGAAGAAAACAAAGGCTGCGAAGCAAGTTTGGTTGCATTAACAAAGGCACTCGCTCTCTGGTAACCTAGCAACGTAGGGAGTGACACGCTAACAGCCAATCATGTAACAGTATCATGTTTGGTTGCGCCATATCGTTGTCTCGTGTCTAAGTGTGCACGCGCGGCTGAGAGTGCACGTCTGCAGCCAGACCCTATTGGCTGGTCTGCTGGATTCCTCTTCATAAGCAGAAAATGAGTGCCGCAGCGAGCGAGGAAATTGTAAATAAAATAGAAAGTCAGCTCCCAGTATGGCAGTTTTTGGATATTATAAGTCTGACTGTAGTCAGACCAAATGTCGTCTGCAAATTATGCAAGACCGTCGTCCCCGCCAAGACTGGTAATACCACGAACTTGATGTACCACCTTAAAAGCAATATCAATAATTATCGATATCGACCGATATGAAACACTGATATCGTGATACAGTTTTCAGCCATATCGCCCAGCCCTAGTATAGCGTATAATGTTACAAAAGCATATTTCAGATAAATGCTGATCTTTGGATCATTCATCAAAGAATCCTGAAAAAAAATGTAGAGATACTCTTCATATTGATAATATTAATAAAATATGTTTCTTGAACAGACAATGAGCATATTAGAATGATTTCTAAAGGATCATGTGACACTGATGACTGGAGTTAAGCTAAAAATGTTTGCTTTGATCACAGGAATAAATTACATTTTAAAATATAATTTAAATAGAAAGCAGTTATTTTAAATAGTAAAAATATTTTACAATATTACTGCTTTTGGTGTATTTTGGATCAAATAAATGCAGGCCTGGTGAGCAGAAGATAATTCTTTAAAAACATTAAAAAAATCGTACTGTTCAAAAACTTTTGACTGGTAGTGTATATATATATTTTAATAAAAACTTTTGAATGTTTTAGATTTTAAAAAGTCCTTAAGAAAGTTGAAGTAAAATTGATTGTCCAAGCAAATTATTTGAAATATCATTGTGAATGAAATGTGCTATATAACACACATGCCTACATCTAGATTTCAGACAGAAGTTATTGTGCAATACAGATAAATAAAATGAGTGCTTCTCTTTGAGAAAGTGTGAAGGATACAGTCATGAGAAGGCCACCGAAGAGGAACATGAAGACAAAGTCAGCGGTTCTCCCTCTGAAGGACCCCTCCTCCAGCATCCGACAGTACCGGTACCTGTTAGACTCCAGTGAAGGACTGAACAAACCTTAAACTTCAGACAACATCCCTTACACTGCTAATTGTACAATCAACTATGAATATATTATGATGTAAAAAGGATACAAAAATATCATGTTGAATAAAAAATTGAACCCAACCGGACCAAAAAACAAAAAGTTGGTTATTAGCCGCCATACCTATGAACACACACACACACACACACACACATTTAGAATCACATGCTGCAATATTAACACTATAAAGACTTCTGGATCATATACGATAAGCTAAATTCTAAGGCCGCTAAATTATCAACATGATCAAAACTTTGCTGAAAAGCCTGCTATACACATTCTACTACATGCCTTCTGTCATCTGAATGTCAAATTATACTTTTTTTTATTAAGTAAGAGGCCTTTTAGTATGCTTCTAAAAATGTCTACCTTTAGGTTGTGGTACACGTATCTTTTTGCTGAGAAATCTTTAATAATTTTATACCTTTTATGTTGTTAGCTATATTTCAAAATGAGCTTTTTCAATCATGTCATTTTAAAACAAGAGTATGAAATACGATACATCAGGCTTGTGTACATCCCTCAATCATCATTTCATATAAAGGTTATTGAACCAAAACAAGGTTCAATAAACTATTCCATTTCATACATTTTTTCTGACTATTATTCCATACGTCAAGTTTTACAGGATTGAAAATAAACCAGGCACGATGTTCTTGAAAGAAACACTTATTTTGACACTTACCTGATAATTCCTCAATATTAAATCTGGGTTGAAGTAAAGCTGGAAAGGTGTGATGAGTTCTAATTGCTGTGGACACATAGTAAACACCAGAATTAGATACAAATGACATGTTTCAGGTAAACAACCAGGGTTTGGTGACATTTGAATATTCTACGAAAATAAGTGAAATCAAAAGCAAATTCACAGGTTGTAAACATGCAGACAGAGCAACTGGACTCGAAACCTTAGATTATTCTTAACATGACATAACATAACATACACAGACATTTTACGGGAGGGTTTATGTCCTGAGAACATCCCAGAGGAAACAAGCGGTGTTTTAACTGCACAGGGACGAGGATTGCGGTTAAGACCCTAATATTCATCCGTGTACTTACCACGGCGGCTGTAGTGAGTGCGCAGGCGGTGGTATAAGCTCTAGTGACCACAGGAATCTGTAAATATTCCTGTCGGATCGTCTGATATGCCATTTTTAGAGCGACAACGCTGCTTCCGGCATCTTCACCTTAAACGAATAAAGGAGGTGCTTTTAGTTTTTGATGATTCCAATTGGTTAACGCGTCAAGTTCTCGCCGCTCTGATTGGTCATCTAACGTGTCAATCACTGTGTCAGTGGAAGTTTGGCATTTTTCTATTGGTTGGTAAAGATTGCGTATGAAAATAGTGTAAATTCTGATGAGAAAAAAAAAAAAAAGTCTCGTTCATTTTATCCATAGGGGAACTGATTTTTACAAGCATTGAAGACTAGGAGCTACGAGTTTGTTAATTGATGGTATATAGGCTTATATTGCAGCCATCTATCCACATTATTTCAACTTTAAGCGTATTTAAAGCATCTTTAAATTAATATATATATTTTTAAATCCATAGTTTGTAATTCGATTACATCATTCGCAGTGCCTCGTGGGATTGTAGTTCATTCGCGAGTCGAGTAGGAAGGACATAAGTGCACGGTCTTAATGTACCTTTGTCTTTTTCTTTTTGTGGCTGAAAAGCATCTGCTAAATGACTAAATGTAAATGTAATCTTCTACGACGTGCTCTCACTGTTATGCTCCCAATCTCCAGGGGGCGATATTGCGCTTTTTAACGCACTTGAACCGAGTGAGGCGCGAAGAAGCTTGAACTGCGCGCGCGCTGCAGAGATGGAGGAGAGCGGAGGTAAAACACGATTCGGTTTTTCAAACTTTGATCAACTCACAAAACATAAACAATACAAAAAAAGAATGAGGAAAAAAAGCTTAATTATGTCACTTTATACGCAAATGTAGGATGTTAGAAAAATGTTGCCAGCTTTACATGTATTTAAATGTTGTCATAGTTTCATGCGGCTAATGTTTTGAGAAACAGCAGTCATTTTGCTCTTGGGAACTATCCAACGACACGAATAAAAACCAAGCCAGTATAATAACTTTATTATATATGTGTGTGTGTATAAAATAATAGATGTTTCTTTTGGTCAACAAATCAGCATACTGCAATGATTTCTGCTGAAAATTTGCGTTTGCCATTTTAGTTTGTCGAAATGTTTCATAATATTTCTGTTTTTACTGTATTTTGATCATATAACGTTAAATGGAGCATGAGAGATTTCTTTTAAAAACATGAAACATTGTAATAACTCCACATTTTTGACTGGATATGTGAATATATTTGTGGCTTAACTTGTCTCTCTTATGACTAGTTTCAGTGGGATCTGAATCCCTCCAGCTGTATGAAGCACAGTTCTTCGGCTTCACCCCAGAGACCTGCACTGTACGAGTTCGCGATGCATTTCAAGACTCCCTCAATCACATATTGGTCGCTGTTGAATCTGTGTTCGTGAAAAGATTGTGTCCAGGCCAGGATCCGCCAGCAGAGCTCCGACTGACAGCCCGAGAGAGCACCCAAAAACTGCGGCAGTTCCTACAGGAGCGCTTTGAAATCATGTTTCAGCGCATGAAGGGGATGCTGATGGACCGCATCCTGTCCATCCCTCACAACGTCCTGCTGCCCGATGACCAGCTGCACCAGAAGTACCCACAAGGCAAAGAAGACCTCATGAAGCTGCAGGACTCCATTGCCAACCTGCTGCAGGCTTATGAAGCCGAGGTGTGTGCCAAGCAAGCGCTTCTTGCTGAGCTTGAGGAGCAGAAAGAAACTCAGAAACAGCTGGATGAAGTGCTGAGATGGATCGAGGAACTGCGAATTTCATGGAGACGAGAGGGAATGGGAAATATCCAAGACAGCATTCGACACATGATGGAGACTGTGGGCCAATTGCAGGGTGTTTTAGGAAAGATTAACAAGCGAAATAAAAACCTGGATGAAGTTTGATTATTTATTTGTAACAATTGAAACCTTCATACCACAAGCACTGTGGTGTAATTGCATGGTCCATCCACCAGGGGGAGGCAATGCACAAGCTATTCGGTACAATTACATTGACATAATAGTACCAAGATCAGTCTAGCTTCAAAGAAATACATTTGTAATCAGGCGATTTCCCTCAGACATTTGAAATGCAGTCCATCTCTCCTTCCTCAGAGTCATTGGGTTTTCTCATTTACGATTCGTGCCTTTGATGTTCAGTACAGTGAGATCTGCGTTAGATTAGCCCAAATTTCCCACAGGCCCAAACTGATGTGTCCAACTGTCTGGTTGGCTTTGCACATTACAGAAAGTTTCAAGTTGTTTGAGGAGATAATTTTAGGTCTTTCCGAGGAGAAAGATTTTAAGTTAATATTGAGTTGTACAGGACCTCATTACCAGCAGAGGAACGCCTAAGTTTTTTACATAGCCTGAATCTAAATTACAGTACTTGGATTAAGTTGCTAAGCGCAAATGTCAATTTGTAATAAATGTAATAACTTACTAATATGTGTGCTTTGTTCATGACTAGCAATAAAAATATTTTTGTGTTTGTATGATACATTCTTTTCCACAAATTAAATGATCACTCTATACTGAAAGATATTTGTATTGAGAGGAACAAATACATTGAACTTTTTCAGTAAAGCAACACATTTTTGTAAATTTATATTATTTTGTTTTATGAATGTTTATATAACTGAATGTTTAATTTCAGCATTACTAAATGCTGAAATGAATATTAAGATCAATAAATGCTGTAGAAGTACTGTTCATTCTTAGTTCAAGTTATCTAATGTAGTTAAGTAATGTTAACTAATGAACTTTATTGTAAAGTGTTACTTTTTTCTGTCCCCATTTGCTTCAGTAGCAAAAGAGGAAAATACATAAGCAAACTGATTGATCACAATAGTTAAATGAAAGAAAGATGTCAAATTTACTGCCACTACGTTAATTATTGTCATCAGTTTTAATCATTTTTTTCAGAATGTGTTACATTTTTAAAACAGGATTACACATATATTAAAGTGCACATCACTTAACATCTTCTCAGGTGACTCTATCTTTCAAGATTTAGGAATTGTTAGAAATCAAGATAAAGATCCTGCTCAAGAATAAGCTTTATTTTGCAGTGTTCACCTTTTGAGGTTAACCACTTTAACATCATTACACCCATTCCAAACTGGCAAACCCCAAAGGACAATGCTATTCTCATGTAAAAATGAATCAGCACTGGATTTGCTGCAGGGCATGCCCCTAAACAAGGGCTGAGAGACAGACGCAGTGAAGGAGGGCTGGGTGGATTAGAGGAGGGAGGCCCCACAACCTGTCCGACTCAACGTCTGCCTCTTTCATCACTCATTAAAGACATATCCAGAGCAGCTGGGGCCATCCACGAAAAGTCATGCTGGATGGAGGCGTCACAATCTGGACAGCCTGGCCTCAATCCCCCCTGCCAAGTCAGATTAGCAGGGTCTACCAATAAAGACCCCTTATCTCCACACACCCACGCAATGACAAGCTGGAGTCAGAAAGCCCTGCCTGAGTCTGAAGATACTGAGGTGATGAGTTATGAGAGAACAGAAGAGAGGAACCGAGCTAAATTTAATAAGGTTACAACTGAGATTTGCTGATTAAAATTGACTACATTTGCACGCAACGAAACCAACGAATGGTATCCTATAATGTCACGAAACACTGAAAGATTTCATTTGTTACCCTTGACTGGTGTTAGGGAATCTACAACTGCTGGGTGCCAAGCTACAAGCTAATCATAGTTTGAAGAAGTTAGACATGCTAAAGTTATACATTTGTGAAAATTTAGCTATGCTAAGGAAGAGCCGTTGCTACAGATTAGCTAACTACCACATTTTATGTTTGGTGTGTGAGTATGTATTTATATATAAGGATGAACCAATTTAACACTTTTCAGTGCTAGCCTACATCTCAGAGAGGAAAGTTTAGCTTGAACCGATTCAAGAATGCTCTCAATAGGATCATTCTGTTCTGAATCGGCCACATAAACCAGTTCACTAGAATGAATCTTTCCAATGCTACATGTAAGATAGGCCTGTTCATGATGATAGAATGAATCAGACTTTCCCAAACTGCAATTTCCTGTGCTATGTAAGTGAGAGAGAACCATTTAGGATGAACCAAATCAATACAATGAATTAGGAATTTCTAGTGCTACATATGTGTGACCATTCAATGAACTGATTCAATAATTATGCAAGAGACAACTGTTTAGGATTATCCAATTCAGTAACATGAAACAGACTTTTCAGTGCTGCATATGTGAGAGAGAAAAGTTTAGGATGAGCCGATTCACTGATATGAATCTGACTTTCTAGTTATAAGTTCCTGTGGCTAGTTCCTGTGCTCAGTGGTAGAGCATTGCGTTAGCAGCGCAGAAGGTCATGGGTTTCCCAGGGAACACACATACTGATAAAAAAATGTATTGCCTGAATACACTGTAAGTCGCTTTGGATAAAAGCGTCTACTAAATGAATAAATGTAAATGTAAGTAAAAAATAAGAGCAATCATTGAGGATGAATACATATGCTACATATAAAAAAAGGACTAAGATTGAACCGATTCAATCATATACATCAAACTTTCCAGTTAGGCTTTGTAAATATGAAAATGGATCATGTAGAATAAACCAGACTTTCCAGTGCACATATGTGCGAAAGAAATTATTAGGATGAACTGATTCAATAGAGTGAATCAGACTTGAAAGGCGTGAAAGAACCATTTAGGATAAACTAATTTAATGAATAAAACTTTCCACTGATTCAAATGTCAGTGGTCTGTTCAGGTGAGTGTGTTGTTGTTTTTCAGACATTATAAACATGCATACCGAAAAATATAAAGTTAGCAGCATCGCTGCTTTTATATAGCATAGGGCTACTCATTGAAACTGCCCTTTAATAGCCTAGCATTTGCAATCATCAAATTACACCGCAAGATCATTTTTATTCATTTAATTATCTGTAACTAATGAATAACTTTAAATAACATCAGTAATGTGTAGTCAAATCTGTATAATGTAATTTAACATTCAGCAGTGATTAGCATGAAATAAAAGTTAGCTTCTAAAATAAAACATAAAACTTTAGAAGTCATTTTAGACTTAAATCCTGACAACATCAGAAAATACTGCAGTGAGCAATAAATAAAACATGCACTACTGCCTTGAAAACCCCCATTACCCCCGACCACGTCTTTCAGAGACCGTCTCCACCAGTGGCAAGCATACTTGAGCGTATGAAGTTCAAAGCTATTTTTTTTTATCCTCCTGTGGTACAAATGGGGAAAGCGAGAAAAGACTGAATCTATTTCACTCAACTTGGTTAATACCAAAACTTATCTTCCCTCCTGATTTATGCATGGGCCTACCAGATCATTTGTGAAAGGACGTGTGAGAAATATGCTATCTTAAATTAGTTGCATAAAATGTATACATTTTTTCTTTTTTAGGTAAAACCAGACTGTGAGAGACGTCAATACAGCCAAGCAGCTTATGTGGGGAATCAATAGACTCTTGAAAGCCCTGCTTGCAACAGCAAATCTACTCCTTGCACAGTCAGAATGAATCAATTCTGCATACAGATGATCCATTTTAAGCCAACTCAGGATTTTCTTAAAAAAGGCTGTTAAATAAATCTATACATACTGATGCAATCATCTGCACAAAGACTTATTTATTTTATTCCATTTATATTTCATTCAGTATGCAGCCCATATTACCAAACAAAGATATAAGATTAATCTACATGATATTTTTGTTGTGGAAGTGTTCTCTTTCTTTATTCAGCTCAAGTGTTTTTGTTCAGATCTTTGAAACAAACAGAGCACGGCCCACTTCTGTCCCTGTTGCATTGCATCACACCATCGGTACAAGATATTTTGTTGCTTTGGGGATGATTGAATCATCTGAGGCAGGGCCTCAAAGTTACGTGAAACGAAACCTTATGGCAATATTGATTTCCACAATGAAGCTAATGTGTATCATTTCTGATCTAAAATAGTCTCTCTCTGGCCAAACATCAAGGTTGCTTACTGAAGTTTTTAATGTTCATAAACCAGGTCTTTATTCAGTACTGTGATTTTACAAAGATGATCTAAGCATAGGGCCCGGGGCCAAAAAGTGACCCTGGACTTTTTGGCACAGAGCGGCCCACCAAACCCGGTCTGCAACACACCGCACCACACCATAAACGAGTGGCATATTCTTTACATTATAATTTGTCTTTTCTGGTGTATATGGCAAATAGTAAATCATTTTAAATAATCTTTACAAGGGACAGTTTAATATCACTAAAGTTAAATACCGATATCATCAGTCCATGAAACTATGCTCTGGTATTGTCTAGGACACTTGAATAGTGCAGAATGCAGGCTGTTTTATGGTGTCTTTCTTTTGGTTATATATAGTATTTGTCCTTTTGAAGGGGCTTGACATCTATCATTTTAAGGAATAGAGCTCCAACTGTGGAAAAGAGTATACAAATTATTTTGATGATGAAAAATACAATAAACAGTACTGTGAAATATATAATGTTACAATTTAAAACAGCTGTCTTCTTTGCGACTAGCCTATATAGTAAAATACAATTGATTGCTTTGATCAAAGCTGAATTTTCAGCATCACTCCTCCTGTCTTCAGTGTCACATGATCCTTCAGAAATCATTCTAATATGCTGTGATTTGCTGCTCAAAAAACATTTCTGATTATTATGAATGTTGAAAACTGTTGTGCTGCTTCATATATTTTTGTGGAAAATGTGATACCATTCAGTCTTGGGTAAGATTAAAAAATATTAATTAATATTTTTCTTCAACAATGTTGCACTAAATCAAAGATTCTAGAATACAAAAAGGGACTTTGATTAAATTGATTTAAGTGACAGTAAAGATATTTACACTTATTACAAAGTACTTATATTTCAAATAAATGCTGTTCTTTAACGGAGAACCATTATACCAATAATAAAACCATTATTAGTAATTGATCACAAATAATAACTGATAATTAAGCAGCAAATTAGGCAGCATTATAATGATTTCTGAAGGGACACTGAAGACTGGAGTAATGATGCTGAAAATTCAGCTTTGATCACAGAAATAAATGACATTTTAAAACATCTATTTCCTAAATAGAAAACCATTTTAAGTGTAATATTTCATAATATTAGGCTATTGTTTTACTATATTTTTGATCAAGTAAATTTAATCTGCTTTCAAATAAATAAATAAAAAGCCTTAATTATTTCAAACTTTTAACTACCAGTGTGTGTATATAAAATAGGCTAATGCATGTGAATTAATAAGCAAATTATATTTTTATTAGGCCTATAATATGAATACATTTCCTATGCACAGCACTCGAAAGCAAAAGTCTTCAGATTTACAGTGTTCTAGAGTAAGATTGAGAATGATTTTTATAGATTTTTAAACATTTTCTTAGACACGTGAAATCACGGAAGAAAGCAGATTTACATGAACTCTTATCTCATGTCTGCTGAAAACTGCATTATAGCCTATAGGCTACATTATGACGATTCGAATAACGCATTCAAATCTGAGAACTTTGAAAAGGCCAGTAGTTTGCATTCCTGAAAATTATTGTCAGTCGTTTTTGATGTTAAGAAGTGTGCTGTTATAAGCCTGATCGGAATTATAATTTCATTTTCAACCCAAGCTCATTGGAAATGTGCCTGTGGCAAAATGATGTTGCTTCTTGAATGCTTCAAGTCACTTTCAAAGTGAAATGTCCAATGAGTGCATAAAAGCATGTTCTGTTTTATCTGAATCTGGCAATGTTTAATTACATTAGCTGTACGTATTGCACGAGTTTAGAAGTGAAACGTTCATGAGTGATGCTAAAAGGTTAATGCTATCGCGTACCACCTAACATGCCATCTAACAGATATGGTTAACAAAAGCAAACATTTTTGCATCATAATACACATTTTCTGAAGCAACCATGCCATTTTAATTTGCTTTTACAAAGTCTTTTTTTTAATCATTTTATTGTGTTTCACAGGACTCATAATCGCACTGCAAGAACAACTATACCAGGTGAGGTACTAAGCAAGTTTACTATATCAGAAAAGCCATACATAAGGTGCTGGTTATGTGATGTATGTCAAAATGTAGTACAAATTTACAAATCATGCACTATGATAAAAGTGTCGGGTCACAACATAGTATTATACAAGGAAACAAAAGTATTTATTAATTGATAGTCTGCCAATGTAATCATAGTTTGTGTGAAAAGGAATACAAGTGTTGTTTTACTGCCACTATTGTTCATTTCAACTGGAAACTGTAGTGAATTGTATGTACAGGTATGTTTTTTGAAGTTTTGCAGAAATGAAGGTAGAGGCATGTTTATGATTAATAATTTTCACCTACAGATAATCAAACGAGCAAAAAATGAACCAATTGATTAGTTTAAAAAGGGCTGAAAGACTCCAAAAAGTTGTACTAACAGCTATGTTCAGACCCAATGTTTTTTTTTTTTTTTGAAACGGGACAGAAATATTTTTGCAGGGCCAATTTAAACCACTGTTGTAGGTGATTAAAAATCTGACTAAAATCCGACTTTTGTTAAGGCATCTTAGCCTATCAGATCTTTTAAGTGTTGCACAGTGGGCTGTTATGTCACCATTTTTCTTTCTGTTGTCCAAACAAATATGGATAGATACTGCCCTCATGAAAAATACAATCTGTTGCTAAAGTCTCACGCATAGTAAACCTAAGCATTTGTTTTGTTTCTATGACTACCAGTGAGGATGTGTAAAAGTGACTGTAATCTGAAAAGAAAATATCAGCTCTGGCCATGTATAACCTGCCATTTAATCCATCAGATTCAAGAGGGGAAAAAATCAGATTTCTCTGTTAACAAAGACAGTGTGAGCTAAAAGGTTACTAATATTTTTAAAGGGATAATTCACCCAAAAATTATCATCCTTTACTTATTCATAAAGTTGTTCCAAACCTGTATGAGCATAGAAAATATTTTGAGGAATTTCTAAATGTGTATGTATGTGTTTTAATACAATGCAAGTCAATGGTCACCAAAACTGTTCTGTCCAGATAAAATATGCCCATTTTTCCTGTGTAGAAATCTTTTCCCCCTCTTTTTGCTCTTGCATCAGCACTTATTATACGTAACAGAAATATTTGGGGCCTCCCAAGCAGCTTTATTAATCCCAAAAAAATCTGGGTGAGGAGCATTTCCACAATGTGTCCATCCCTTGGCCTTCTGGCTGTAAGCAACAGGAGTGCATTGTGGGTGGGAGAGCAGTCTTGGCATATTCTGGGGGACAGCTGGTGACAGACTGTTTGTTCTTCTTTAGGACGACAGCCTGGCGCAGTCAGGGAGAGGTCACCTTCTCCACGCCTTACTGAGCTCTGAGAAGCCTGAGATTCAGATTCGTCTTTCTATCCACTGTCCTTCACCTTGCTCAGCCACCAAATTGGCACCGTACAAAGTACGTGCAGAGATGCCTTGATCTTTAGCTGTTTCCACAAACACTGGATGAACTGATATCTCATCCAGCGATATAAGCAGATTAAGATGGAAGACAAGCAGAAATATTTTGTCTGAATGAACGACTATGATCATGATGATTAAATTGAATTTCTATCTCCTCATTGTTCTGATTTAAGATCTGTTGAAAAGAGCAGCTTAGCTGGTCAACGGCATATGTTTTGGATGTTGGGCCCTGTCATGAGATTCTGGTATGCTGGTGTCTCTATTAGGGTAACTAGTTTAACCAGCATCAGTGGTTAAACCATGAACTATTTATTACTGATTTTAATTACAGGACACAGAGCTTTGTCACATTGTTTGATATATTTACAGTGCTATTAAAAAAATTATTTTATTTTTTTACATTTATTTTATAAAAATAAAGTAAAAGAAGTATTGGGAAATATTACATTAATTTATTCTTGTGATCACAAAGCTTAATTTTCAGAAGTCAGTCTTCAGTGTCACATGATCCTACAGAAATCATTCTAATGATTTGATGCTCAAGAAACTTTTCTTATCAATGTTGAATACAGTTAATATATTTGTGGAAAGCGTGACACATTTTTTTTCAGGATATTTGATGAACAGAAAAGTAGAAAGTCCAAAAGAAATTTGAAATTGAAATCTGTTGTAACATTATAAATGTCTTTACTGTCACATTTGATACATTTAATGCAGAATAAAAAATAAAAAAAAATCTCACTGACCCAAACTTTTGAAAGGTATAGGTGTACATGTTTTGAAAAAAGAATGAATGAATAATAAATTATAAAATGTGATTTATTAAAAATTTTCACACTACTGGAATTTTAGGACTATGAATTCCAAACTTACTGGGACAGGCTTAAAACAGTAACATTTTACAATACTAATAAATAAATATTTGTAAAATTCAAAGCTGTAACTTCAAATTTTGAGGTCATAGTTTAGGAAAAACATATTAAAACATTGTTTCACCACAAATTTTCATTTTTGGAATGAAGATTAGTGAAGATTTTTAAAATTTGGTGATTTCCCCAATATCTCTGGTGGGACAGTCACAATAAACTTCCACAAGAGTAACTCTTAACCAGATTGACCAACACCCCAGCAACTCTAACCAGCATAAAAACCAGACTGTGCTGAGAAAAAGAAAAAAAAGTCTAAGTAGTTTTTTTTAAGGAAGAAGGGTGTGTATGTGAATATGTACACCTCTACACATCAGCACAATAGAGGGGCGGCCCAGGCTCTAGAGCAGCAGTAATGAGCAGCTCTAAGGAGGTCTGGGGCTCCCTCTATATTCTGTCACTCATTGAGGGGGTGTAGAGCAATATCCTGCTGCACAATTATCCCCCCTTAGAGTTAACAAAGAACCCTTAATGACAACCCCACTGGCACCGCTCCAAATACGAGTGTACAAAGCAGGACACGGCGGACGACTGGGGCTTTCACAAATGTCTGTCTGACCATTTGTGAAAATGTGGACTTTATCCATGCATTGGACCACTCAATAATCATATGCATTTATATTTGCGCAAACCCAAGGACATCTTGGTTCTGAATCTTTCAATTGGTCAAGTCAAGTCAAGTCACCTTTATTTATATAGCGCTTTTTACAATGCAAATTGTGTCAAAGCACTGCACAATATCAAAAAAAGGAAAATAATGTGTCAATAAGTTTAAATAGTGTCTTTGCAATAAGGTCGGCGATATCGCTGGAAATGAAGCGTCCCCAACTAAGCAAGCCAGAGGCGACAGCGGCAGGGAACCAAAACTCCATCGGTGACAGAATGGAGAAAAAACCTTGGGAGAAACCAGGCTCAGTCGGGGGGCCAATTCTCCTCTGGCCAAACAAACCAGCAGTTCAGTTCCAAACTGCAGCAAGTCAGATTGAATGGGCTCAGCTGGTTCCAGTGGTCTGTACATACAATAGTGAATTGTATGTACAGGTAAGTTTTGCAGAAATGAAGGTAGAGGCATGTTTATGATTAATAATTTTCACCTACAGATAATCAAAAAGTTCTGAATCTTTGCAATTGGTTGTGATTGTGAATCTTCATTTGAAATAGAAATCTTATGTAACACTATAAATATCTGAACTGTCATTTTTGTATTCTTGCTGAATAAAAGTATTAATTTCTTCATCTTATTCTTCTTCAGATCTTACTTACCACAAATTTAATTTTAAATCTTATTGTAGTGCATTTTCCACAAAAATGTTAAGCAGCAAAAACTCTATGCTGAAAGCTTTGCCATCAGGAATCATTTATATTTTAAAATGTATTAACATAGAAAACAGTTATTCTAAATTGTAATAACATTTCATAATATTACTGTTTTTACACTCTTTTTAATCAAATTAATGCAGCCTTGGTAAGCATAATAAATCTTCATTGTCCAATTTAATTTTGTGTGTGCGTGCGTGTGTGTGTGTGTGTGTTTAAAATGTGCTTGACCCCATGAGTTTGCAAAGGCATTATGCTTCTAGAAGGGGCTTTTATAAAGGGTCTTAAGATGGTGGTCTGCTACTCCCTTCAGCTCCTTCAGAGTGTTAATGAAGAACTTCAAAGGTAAAACTGTCCCTTGAGGTCATAGCGCTCAGCTACTGTAATTGAAATACGTGAAATGCATGCGTTCAGAAACAGAATAGAGTTACTAGCACATAGCTGGGATGAGGGGTTCAATTTGCATAATTTAAAATTGTACTGGCAAAAATGGTTCTTTGCAACTCAGCAATCTCTGTTTGGGAAAGGCACGTCTATGCATTTATTTAATTTGGTGTGTGTCACACTCTGTTTTGTAGATATGCTGTTTGGGAGTTGATAATTAAGGAGCAATGGGAGAACTAAAGAAATGCTTTAAGTCTGTCTTTCAAATTTAAATTGAATCCACACAGGCTGAATTATTAAATTAATTTCATATAAATGAAGGTCAAAATGTTTGTTTAATAAAGAATAACATTAGCATAACAGTTGTTCAGTTTTTATCAAATATTTTTTATCATAATTTTTTTTATAACACAAAATAAACATCCAAAGGACTTTAAAACAGTTTTCTACTCATATTTTTCAGTCATGCATACCCAGCATTCTGCATGCATACGATATAAGGTCAGATTTCAAAGATCTGTCATTTTGAGGCTTAAAAAAAACAGAAAAGCTACATACATGTCAGTGCTGCAGTGCCTTCAGGCCGATACCATCTGTAGCATTATGGCACTGGCATCTAATGGCAGCCATTTGAAGACATGCCCTACCTAAGAATGAGATCTCTGTTAACAGCTCATAGAGTTGAACTATGCAAGTTGGTATAAGGCCAAGAATAAATTGACCAGGTGTTCAGCAATGTAATGATATAATAAACACTGCATGTTAAATTATGCTACCTGGCTACACTGTGAAAGATGTTTATTTGAAAACAGTACTAAATTAACAAACAAATAAATAAATAATATTCATAAAAATAAGCTTATGCTTAAAAATCAATACTTAATTTATATTTAAAGGAATAGTTCACCCTGAAAATGTACTCACCCTCAGGCTATCCAAGATGAAGATGAGTTTGTTTCTTCATCGGAACAGATTTGAAGAATTTTAGCAAAACATCACTTGCTTATCAATGGATCCTCTACAGTGAATGGGTGCCGTCAGAATGAGAGTCTAAACAGCTGATAAATACATCATAATAATCCACAAGTAATCCACAGTCCATTAATTAATGTCTTGTGAAGCTGCGCGTTTGTAAAAACAAATCCATCATTAAGGCATTTTAACTATTAATTGTTGCTTCTGGAGAAAAAAATACTAGTTCCTAATCCATAATAATAACGCTTCCTCCAGTGAAAAAACCCATTCAGTGTTGTCCTCTCACATCAAAATCAGCTAAATGTTTGAAGTTAAAAATGTCTTGATGCTTTTGTCTCTTATGATCGTGTAGCTTTTCACTTCAAAATACATAAATTAATGGACTGGAGTTGTGTGGATTATTGTGATGTTTTTATCAACTTTGTTTGGACTCTCATTCTGACGGCACCCATTCGCTGCAGTGGATCCATTTTTGAGCGAGAGAAGCAATGCTAAATTTCTCCAAATCTGTTCTGATTAAGAAACAAACTACATCTTAGATAGCCTGGGGGTGAGGACATTTTTAGCAAATGTTCAGTTTTGGGTGAACTATTCCTTTAAGATAAATTGAAGTCAATCTTCACTGATAGAATAACATGAGTGTAAATTATAACATTAATTATTTTTTAGCTTTGCAGGTAAATTTATCTTGTTTTGAGAATGTTATGTTACTGGAAAATTTGATGAGATTTTGGTTAGCAACAGCATTTTTGCTGCATAGTGAAACTTATCAAGGCAGAGTCTTATTTTAACATCTGTTTTTTTTTTCTATGGGATGTCATTCACCAGTATTTCAGACCATAGTCTCACATCATCCTCTTTACACAGCACACATAATGAGTCAGTAATTGTTCTGCTCAGTTGCTTCAGGCTACACAAATGTAAAAGAATGTAGTCCACTTCAATCCAGCCTGAATAATTGAGACTAGGTAACCTTTCTAGCCGTCTTTTTTGTCTAAACATGTCAGGTAAAATGCCTTTTGAATAGTCAGGATGTCAAATCATTTCACTGCTCAAAGGATCTTATACACTACTGTTCAAAACGTTTCTTCAAAAAGTTTTAAAATCTTTTATTCAGCAAGTCCATATTAAATTCAAAATCAAAAGTGACAGTAAAGGCATTCACATTGTTACAAAAGATTTCTTTCTTTCTTTCTTTCTTTCTTTCTTTCTGTATTTGCTGTATATTTGCATTTTTTCCATCCATCAAAGAAACCTGAAAAAAATAAAAAAAAATAAAATAAATGCAATCTACTATCAGGAAATAACAACAACAATACATCTAAAATAATGTAGTTGTTTGTAATATGCTTGCAAATCTAGTTGTGTGTTGAATATCTTTGAATGATTTCTTTGATTGATTTCTTTGAAATTCAGTAAACTGCCTTTCTGTCATGCATATTCAACATCTTGTGGGTGTGGTGAACTCATTTCATATGCACACTCATGAGTTGTAAAGGAGCCAGTTCTCAAATTATGAATTTTGTCCAAAGTTGACCTACATCTATGTGGGCAGGAGGTTCACTTTATATGTGAAGCCGATCAACAATCATATCTGAGATTAAACACCGTTTGAGAGAAATTCATTATACACCCTTTGTTAACATTAAAATGATGAGTTCCCTTTGCTAATGGAAGTCTTTATCACATTATGAGTCTGAAAAGCCATTAGGCCTCACGCTAGTAATTTATGATTTATCTTGCCTGTGTGATTGCCCTGAGGAAGTCTGTAATGGAAGAGTCTGAGGCCTCCCTTTGACAGTATATGCCTCTCACCCCCCTCTCAAAATGCCATTTCTGAAAGCCGGTTCATTTTGGAAAAGCTCTTATCAAATAAACGCATAAGTCAAATCTGTGGCTGCTAGCTGTGCCTTTCAACTGCAGCGGTCATGTGATTATGCCTGTCAACTGAAAGTAAGGGCAATTCTGCCCCTCCTTGCAAAAGAACATGGCTTTCCACAAAGAAAAGATTGTGTTCAGGGACTTTTCTGCATGTGAAATGGTCCCCACCTACTAAGATCTAGTGTTCACATATCAGCCATTCAGCAGAGCTGAATCCAAACAAGATCAAGCCTGCATTTGGCCTGCTGATAATACAGGCCAAATGCAAAAAATACATCTTATGTGCTTCCCACTCATAGCCACACTGCTGTTTGCTGACAGGGGCATATTTTTTCTGCATTAGATATTTAAAAGAGACAAAAACAGATGCTAAAGCAAACATCAGTTTAATTATTGTATAATCTTAGGGACTTTTCAAAGCCCCCAAGTAAAATTTTGGTGCTGAACTTTTCTAGCACAGTTTGTGCTATGAATATAAAAGACAGCGAGGATGGAAGTTGAGGAAATGCTAACGAGAAACCTTAAAATATAACAACAATTTTGTTACAATGACGATAGTATATGTAAATTAACAATATTGTTACATCCGTAGGGACGACTGTTTAATATTATTTTTAATATTATTATTATTCTTGAATTTGTTTCACTATTGTTTACAAAGGTGTGGGTGTGGTTGAATGCTCCGTGTCTGTTTTTGCTCTCTCTCTCTCTCTTTTCTTCTCAGGGCAAATCACCACCACCTGTAGCTTGTTTGTGAGAGCGTGCCTGAGACCAAGAGGATATAGGGGCAGTGCAAAGTTTGCTAGGAGACACACTTCTCTCCTGTTCCAGACTGAACTTTGTGCTCGTTTTTGATGTAGAGACAATAGCTGTGTATTAGCAGTGGCTAACTGAGTTTCAGCATGAGCTGTTGATGGATATTGTTCCAGGTTGAGATTGAGCAAAAGGTATTGTGGCTCTTTTGTTCAATGTGATTTTAAATACTAGCCTGTGTTAAGAGGGATGCTGTAGGGGGAGAGTGCCTTTTTCTTTTTATACTGCTTTTTACCTCTATTTTTGGTACAGCAAGGGAGGTGAGGGAAGTCAAATATATGAATATATATATATATATATATATATATATCAACTGGTGTCATCTTCACCCTGGGACAGAGGACTGAAGTGTGTTCTCGCTGTACATTTAGCTCGTTAATTCTTTTACTCTTTGTTACTTCCCCTTCTGACCACTAGACACTAGGGAACGTGGCAATATGCACTCTTTTTCCATGTTATCTGCACCCAGATATTACAGTTTATTTGTTAGTAAAAGTCCAGTGACTTTTGATGCCTCCATGGTTTTTGTTAAAGGTGCTCTATGTAACTTTGATTGTACTAAAGCATAAAAATACCATGATGTTTATAGATATTTAAGAAACATGCGAAGTTAAAATGCTTATTTCTCCAAATAACTATGCTACAGCTAATTATTCCACTTTGAAATGGGAGTTCCATTTTGGAAAGTCAGTATTTGATTTGATCTGTGTGATTCCTCCCACTGCCAATTTAACCAATAACATTTCGACATTGGGGTTTCCAGTTGGTGGAAAACGTAGCGTATAATAGCCATGGAAGCCAGCAAACTAACTGGGTAAGAGATTGCTGATTCTACCTCCTTGTCACCCATCTAAAAATCTCCGGAGGCGTTTTAAAACCAGGATAAATCAACTCATCAACTTGCAGTATAAGGTTTATCGCCTTTCGCTGTCAATTGTGCTCGTTCTTATTGCAAGCCCTCAATCTGGCAACCATCGTGAATGTCGCATCTGAGGGGGCGGGAGAATCAACTCTCTCCAATATTTTACATTTGGACTGCAGTACCCATTTCAACCCCTAGCTGTCAAAATGACATACTGCACCTTTAAAAGGAATCTATGATTCACTGTTTTACAAGATTCAATATAAGTTTCAGGTGTCCCCAGAATATGTCTGTGAAGTTTCAGCCCAAAATACCCCACAGATAATTTATTATAGCATATTAAAAATGGCTATTTCGAGTGCAAGCAGAAACGCACTGTTTTCGTGCATGACTCTTTAAATACAAATGAGCTGCTGCTCCCCATCCCCTTTTCCAGAATAGGGTTGTGCTTTTACAGTCCGTACCTCAGATATTCTGCCAAAAAAACATCTGATTGGTTTTGATTGTCCATCGTGCTAAAATCATGTGTTTTAAAACCATATTAGTTTTAACTTCTGATATACAATTTTCTGAGCACACACACCTGAAGCATGCACACAGAAAGGAGCTCTTACACGGCATGTGAGTACTAAACTAAGTTCTCTTTCATGTCTTATTGCGCTTAAACTGTCAAATACACATCAGTTTGTTAAAAACATGCACAAGTAACAAACACAGTCGGTTATGTCTGTGAAGTTAAACAGCTAGGAAAGAAATTGCAAGTTTAAATCTGTGTATTAAGTGACAGCAGCATCTACAAATATGACACACAAAAAAGAGCAGAAAATCACTCACTGCTTTGGACTGAATAACATCTATAGCTTCAATAAGAAGATATTTTTTTACTTGAATGCTGCTTTTAAATGCTCTAGCGAGTGGGACAAAATCCCTCCTGAGATGTGTGCAAACCTGGTGGCCAACTACAAGAAACGTCTGACCTCTGTGATTGCCAACTAATAAAAAGAACACAAAATTTGCTGTTGTTGGGAATTTGCACACTTTGTAGAGAAAAAAAATGCCTTCAAAAAAAAAAGGAGAAAGAGACTGAGAGAGAAAGAGCGAAGGGAGGCTGCTAAAAGCAGTTCAACATTGCAAAGATTAATTCAAAGCTCCAGCAAGCCAGCAGGTAAATCATCATATAGAATATTTAGCAGTTTGTCAAACTTTAATTCTTGCAATTAAGAATATTTCCCATTATAATCACTTGTCTTAATTCATACTAGTAAACTCATTTATAATATTTTATTAAAACCATATTAATAGGGCTATAGTTATCAATGTAATAAATGTTCTAAATGAGCTGTTTATTATATAGATTTATGCTGTATAATTTTAAATTAAATGTCTAATACGTATACTTCCATTGAAGATGAGGCAGAAGCAGGCTCAGAGATTGAGGGAGAGCCCACTCTATCAAAACATCTACAATAAAGTCTGAAATTATTACAGAGTGTGCGGTCTTCTCTTTTAATTGTACACAACCAGTCAAAAGTCTTTGAACAGTAAGATTTTAAATGTTATTTTTTTAAAGAAGTCTCTTCTGCTCACCAAGCCTGCATTTATTTGATCCAAAGTACAGCAAAACAGTAAAATTCTGAAATATTTTTTACAATTGAATTCTATTTAATATTTTATTTGAATATACAGTGCCCTCCAAAAGTATTGCAACAGTAAAGACAAAATTGTTCTGTTGACTGTGGAGTCAAGACATTTACAAATATGATTAAAAGATGAATGAGATGAAACTACAGAATGTCACATTTTATTATTGGGTGATTCAACACATAGATGTTTTACCAGCTAAGAAGTTCAGCACTTTTAGAGTTTCATCTCTCGATCTGATGTGAGCATAAGTATTGGAACAGTTGCCTCACAGGACTTTCTAAGTGATCAGCTGTGTCCTGTTGCATTAATTCTTCAGATATTAAAAGCAGGGAATGTGTCTTATAAGTTATATCCATTACTTCTGCATTCTGAATCTTGCATTCGATGATGACACACACAAACCAGGATGAAGACGAGGGAGCTGACTTTGAGAGAAAAGCAAGCAATTTGGATGCTAAAAGAAAAGAGGAAGTCAGTTGGAGCTTTAGCAAAAACAAAGGGCATGGAGAAATCAAGAGTTTGGAAACCACCAGCGACACCAGCAACTAACAACGACCTGATCGGCTGAGAAAACAACAGTAGTTGATGACAGACAAATCATAAAAGCTGTGAAAATGAACATTAAAAGACGTGTCTGTAAAATCACCAACAACTTCCAGAAAGCTGGGGTGATGCTCTGACAATTTACTGTCCTCAGGAGACTTTGACACAGAATTACAGATGCTACACAGCAAGATGCAAACCTCTGACCAGCACCAAAAATAGAAAGGCAAGATTAGAGTTTGCAAAAAAGCACAAAGGTGAGCCAGAAGAGTTTTGGAACGGTGTTTATGGACCGATGAGACAAAGATGAACCTTTATCTAAGTGATGGAAAAGCAAAAATGTGGAGAAAAAAAGGGAACTGCAATGATCCCAAGCATACAGCCTCATCTGTAAAGCATGGTGGAGTTGTTGTCGTGGCATGGGCATGCATGGCTGCCTCTGGAACAGGTCCTCTCAACTTTACTGATGAATTAATGTATGATGACAGTAGCAGAATGAATTTGGAAGGGTACAAAATCATCTTGCCTACCAATATTCAAGAAAATGCCACCAGATTCATTGGGAAGTGCTTCATATTGCATCAGGACAACGACCCAAAACACCCTGCCAGTTCAGTCAAGGACTTTATAAGGGCAAAGAAATGGAAAGTCTTAGATTTCCCAAGTCAATTTCCAGATTTAAATCCAATTGAACATGAACTTCACCAGCTGGAGAGGAGAGTAAAGGCAGAAACTCCCCAAAACAAGCAATAATAGGAATTGGCTGCATTAAAGGCTGGGAAAAGCATTTCAAAGGATGAGACCAAGACACTGCTGTGATTGTGCGCAAGGGATCTGCAACTAAATAATAGCTTTTAATCTTACAGGTACATCTCAAAAAATTAGAAAAAGGTCAATATTTTTTGTCACTCATATATTATATAGATTCATTACACATAGAGTGAAATATTTCAAGCCTTTATTTCTTGAAATTTTGATGATTATGGCTTACAGATAATGAAAACCCAAAATGCAGTGTCTCAGAAAATTTGAATATTACATAAGATAAATAAAAAAAAGGATATTTTAAACAGAAATGTCAGGCTTCTGAATAGTATGTTAATTTCTATGCACTCAATACTTGGTTGGGCCTCCTTTTGCATGAATTACTGCATCAATGCGGCGTGGCACGAAGGCAATCAGCCTGTGGCACTGCTCAGGTGTAATGGAAGCCCAGCTTGCTTTGATAGCGGCCTTCGGGTCATCTGCATTGTTGGGTCTGGTGTCTCTCATCTTCCTCTTGACAATACCCCATAGATTCTGTATGGGGTTTAGGTCAGGCGAGTTTGCTGGCCAATCAAGCACAGTAACACCATGGTCATTGAACCAGCTTTTGGTACCTTTGGCAGTGTGGGCAGGTGTCAAGTCCTGCTGGAAAATGAAATCAGCATCTCCATAAAACTTGTCAGCAGAAGGAAGCATGAAGTGCTCTAAAATTTCCTGGTAGATGGCTGCGTTGACTGTGGACTTCAGAAAACACAGTGGACCAACACCAGCAGATGACATGGCACCCCAAACCATCAATGACTGTGGAAACTTCACACTAGACTTCAAGCAACATGGATTCTGTGCCTCTCCACTCTTCCTCCAGACTCTGGGACCTTGATTTCCAAATGAAATGCAAAATTTACTTTCATCTGAAAAGAGTCATTTTTCCATACTTTATTTTCCAAAATCATGTTTTTTTTATGTTATGATTTTATTGCATTTTATTGTGTTAGTTAGCTGGTTTTCTTTAGTTATTTTTTAACCTAGTCAAAATAACCCAACTGCAGGTTGATTGAAATTAATTGGAATGCACAATGAAAAAACATGATTTCTGAGAATTGTTAAAAACGGAGTTATCTGTTTTTGCAAATGACCTCTTCAAATATATATATATATATAACCATTTGTATGGTTCCCCAAAAAGAATGACACAATGCATTTTTGGAAATCCTTCTTTCCCTGCTAAAAGCCATATCTCTTTTCTGGCAGCTGTTGTCTGCCTCGGTCTCTCCTCTACTCCCCCACTCTTTCTCTTGTCTCCACCCATAGCAGCTGCTCCCTTCTTATGGGCTACCATGTAAAACTGGCATAAACTATCCATGAAATCACTCCACCATTCTTTGCCAATCCACCCCCATATCTCTGAATGACTCTTCTGCACTTAACATGATGTAGCCTTTATCTAGAGAACATCACTTATAGAATATACAACATAAAACTGGATGCCTTACAGACTCCACGAAATCAACATGTATGTTTAGTGTATTTTAGTCCATATCTATTAGCTTTGAGGTCATCTATATGCTAATGTAATCCTAAAACCTGACAAAATCCACTTTTAGCAGAGATGCATTTAAAATTTACAGTCTGGGAAAACAGACCAAAATATTTATGATTTATGCAGATGGATAAAGGCCTGTTCACACCAACACAAACATTCGGCACAAAAAATTCTGTCCTTCTCACAAGTACTCCTGTTCAGACTAATGCATAAAAAACAGCAGACAGGCTGAATAAGTATTGAGTTTCACTATTCAACAGTAGGTGATGTCTAGAAAAGAAACAAAACTAGGAATATATGCAGGTGCTGGTCATAAAATTAGAATATCATGAAAAAGTTGATTTATTTCAGTAATACCATTCAAAAAGTGAAACTAGTATATTAGATTCATTCATTACACACAGACTGATATATTTCAAATGTTTATTTCCTTTAATTTTGATGATTATAACTGACAACTAATGAAAGTCCCAAATTCAGTATCTCAGAAAATTAGAATATCAATTAAGACCAATGCAAAAAAAAAGATTTTAGAAATGTTGGCCAACTGAAAAGTATGAACATGAAAAGTATGAGCATGTACAGCACTCAATATTTAGTTGGGGCTCCTTTGGCCTGGATTACTGCAGCAATGCGGCATGGCATGGAGTCGATCAGTCTGTGGCACTGCTCAGGTGTTATGAGAGCCCATGTTGCTCTGATAGTGGCCTTCAGCTCTTCTGAATTGTTGGGTCTGGCGTATTGCATCTTCCTCTTCACAATACCCCATAGGTTTTCTATGGGGTTAAGGTCAGGCGAGTTTGCTGGCCAATCAAGAACAGGGATACCATGGTCCTTAAACCAGGTACTGGTAGCTTTGGCAGTGTGTGCAGGTGCCAAGTCCTGTTGAAAAATGAAATCTGCATCTCCATAAAGTTGGTCAGCAGCAGGAAGCATGAAGTGTTCTAAAACTTCCTGGTAGACGGCTGCGTTGACCTTGGACCTCAGAAAACACAATGGACCAACACCAGCAGATGACATGGCACCCCAAACCATCAATGACTGTGGAAACTTTACACTGGACCTCAAGCAACGTGGATTATGTGCCTCTCCTCTCTTCCTCCAGACTCTGGGACCTTGATTTCCAAAGGAAATGCAAAATTTACTTTCATCAGAGAATATAACTTTGGAACACTCAGCAGCAGTCCAGTCAAAACGCTTCTGACGCTGTCTCTTGTTCAAGAGTGGCTTGACACAAGGAATGAGACAGCTGAAACCCATGTCTTGCATACGTCTGTGCGTGGTGGTTCTTGAAGCACTGACTCCAGCTGCAGTCCACTCTTTGTGAATCTCCCCCACATTTTTGAATGTTTTTTTTTCTCCCTATTGCTTGTACACTTTTTTCTACCACATCTTGTCCTTCCCCTCTCTATTAATATGCTTGGACACAGAGCTCTGTGAACAGCCAGCCTCTTTAGCAATGACCTTTTGTGTGTTGCCCTCCTTGTGCAAGGTGTCAATGGTCGTCTTTTGGACAACTGTCAAGTCAGTAGTCTTCCCCATGATTGTGTAGCCTACAGAACTAGACTGAGAGACCATTTAAAGGCTTTTGCAGGTGTTTTGAGTTAATTAGCTGATTAGAGTGTGGCACCAGGTGTCTTCAATATTGAACATTTTCACAATATTCTAATTTTCTGAGATACTGAATTTGGGACTTTAATTAGTTGTCAGTTATAATCGTCAAAATTAAAGGAAATAAACATTTGAAATATATCAGTCTGTGTGTAATGAATGAATCTAATATACAAGTTTCACTTTTTGAATGGTATTACTGAAATAAATCAACTTTTTCATGATATTCTAATTTTATGACCAGCACCTGTATATTAAGAAACTATTATATAAAATTCCCATGACATATTAATTTGTTCCTTCATCTTTGTAAATATTGGCCATGTTGTACTTTGTTCCCGTGTTATGATTTAATTAAAATGAAGGAACAAATTAGTTCAACATGGCCATGATTTTGAGGGAACAAATTAATAATTCGTGCCATGATTTAACTAAAATTAAGAAATTAATTATTAAAACAAGGGAACAAAACTCTTAATTTGTGGGAACAAATATTTCTTAATAACTTTTGCCACTCGACTGATGTCAGCCTGTCTGTGTCAAGCCAATCTGTGCCTCAGGTTTCTTTGAAAAAAAGACCTCAGAGAACAGACACTGATTCACAAAATGCACTGTCAAACAACAGTGCTCATGTTTTAAATTCATTCATTTTTTATCATCTACAGAGTATGTTAAAGCCTGAGTCTATGCAGGATGATGCAGCATAATATTCTTAATATTCTGCAATAGCGATAGAAATGTGTTGTTAATGTAATTGTAACGGAATAGTCCACACAGAGGTAAGTAAAACAAACAGTGCTTTATTCAGGTGCTCAGTCACACAACCACGGTGATAGCTGCTCCAATCCAGGTGAGTTACACTTCGTGCAGATAGTGGTGATAGGTGATCGGTGAATCTGATAATGTCTCTCTTGTCTTGGCAGGTCTCTGGAGATCGGTGTGCCAGGACTACGGGAGGTAGCGGATAGCCACAACAGCCAAACAGGATCTGATGAAGGAGAGGGAACGGAGAAGGACAAGGCAGAAGGTAAGTAGCAGGTACGTAATGATAAGGGAGGTATACTCAGCACTAGGGCTTCGTAGGGCGTCGGTCCTTGTCGCAGGTACAAGATCGGACCCTGAGTGAACTGGTGAAGGTGCTTATATGTGGCTGGTGATGATGGTGACGATGATCAGGTGAGCATGATGATTAATGAGGACCAGGTGAAAGTGATCAGTGAAGGTGAGACTGGCCATTCTGTGACAGTAATAATGTGTTAATGTAATAATAATGCTTTTTTTTGTTTTTTTTTCCATGAAAGAAAAGCAGTGCACTAAAATTGATTGGACAAGTAGCCTACAGCATGCAATGAGCATCCTGTTCGCATTTAAGTGTCTCCTAATCGAGTATGCTGGCTTCACAGTTCACCATTTTTAGCTTTCTCTCAGACAAACACACCACATGAAAGTTTCTGCAATTATACAAAGTTTCAGAAACATTGTTAAATATTGTTAAAAAAAGCATTGTTTCACATCTCTTAAGAAAATTAACCATGGTTTTATTATAGTAAAAGTGCATAACTGTTGCCTTTTTAGTTTCTCTTATTATAAAAAAAGAATTTGTATGGCCAAAAATAGAATAATGTTTGTGTTTCTGTATTACATCATGTAGTGCTGATTTCAGTCTCAGAGACCAATTGGAAAAAATGAGTTCGGCTCAAGAATTTTACTTTATTATGTGAACTCAGGTTAAGTTAGCCGTGAGCAGCGCTATATGAAGAACATGTAACTGTGGCTACATCTGTTTGATATGCAGCCATCTGTAGTTTCATTGAGCCAGTCTAATTTCTCTGCGCTCAGTCAGAAGTCTGAATGAGATTGAGTATGTAGAGGTGCAGTTCACAAAGCCCAAAGCACAACGCGCTAATGACCGTTGCTGCCTGCTGGCCGCTCTGCAGCACTTACAGCAATCACTGCTGCCACTGCTCCACAGACTGTAATATTAGCCATATTTGTTTGCTGAATTTATTATCTCCTGGGCTTTGTGTCAGACCATGTCCCCTGAGCAGCTGAGCTCTAATTGCTTTTCTCGCTTGATACTCATGGCCCACGCCGAAGGCAGGGTTCGGCTGATTTTGTTACCCTTGTCAATTGGGGAAATTGGGGACCTTGTCTCGAACATCTCAGAGGAGTCCATGGGTTGACCTGTGCCTGCAGCTTATTCCTTTTCTCCTCTAATAGGTTAAAGCAAGAGCAGTACAGGATACCAGTCAGCATGCATACTGTCCCTCACACTGTCTTTTTGTAATCAAACGCTTTAGTGTTTTGTTTGTTTATTTATTATTATTAATGGTAATTATCATTAAAGATCTATATGCTTTGTTACAATATTTTTTTTTCTTATTTAGTTTCAGTTGTTCATGATTTCTTCTTCTTCATCTTCTTCCTCTTATGTATTTAGTATATTTATTACTATTCATTGTTTCTTTCTTTCTTTATTTTTCATGTTTTATTATATTTTTATAGTAATTCATTGAACAAAGCCCTAAGCTTAAAGGTCTTTTGAGTCCGAAATTCTTGTCCGAAATTTTTGCACATTAAAAAATAAATTCGACCTCACATTTTGTCAATCACGTTTACACACTGCCTCCGAAACTTTAGTTTGTTATAAAAAAAATTGGATCATTTTCGATTTTCTGCATTTTCACATCTGTAGCAAGCAATCTGATAGGAAAGGATGAAAATTACGGAACCCCCCCCCCCCCCCCCCCCCCCAAAAAATGCAAATGAAAATTTCAGAAAGTGAAAGGACCTTAAGTATTAATCTTGGGAGCCTAACTCATCTTGCACTGTTTGTGCTATAGTCATGAATGAAACTTAAAATCATTGAGTTTAGTGTTGCCAGATCTAAAAAAAAAAAAAAAAAAAGCACCTTGAGCTAGTAAGTAGCCACCTAGCAACCACATATCAATGCACTTTAGCAACCACCAAGCAAACACAACAGAGAAACCACATAGTAATGTCCTAGCAACCATATAGCAATGTGCTAGCAACCACATAACAAGGCCCTGGCAATCACTGACAATATTGGAACTGTGAGTTTTGCCTAAAGGGATAGTTAACCTCATAATAAAAATTATGTCATCAGTTACTCATCCTAATGTGATTTCAAACCGTTATGGTTTCTTCCTGGGTATACTTGGATTTCCTTCTTCTGCAAGATACGAAGAAGATATTCTGAAGAAAGTTGGTAACCAAACAGCTTTAGTGGCTATTGACTTGCATTGTATGAACAAAACAACTCATATCTCAAAGTATTTTTTTTTATGTTCTATATAAGAAGTCATAGAGTCATAGAGGTTTGGGACGACATGAAGCTGAGTGAATGATTACAGAATTCATTTTATTTATTTATTTGTTTAGTGAGCTAACCTTTTCTCTTTAAGCTAACAGCACTAAAATTTTCTTCAGAGAAATCTAGTTACCTATAGTTGTGGAGGTTGTTGTGGTTTTTCTTGATGTGTTGTGATTATACAAGTGAAGAAATGAGAACTGACAGTTACATCACTATAACAAATTTTGAGTAATGAAGCATGTCCCTTCTTTTGCACCCCAGCGTATGGATTAATGTTTTGAATGAGCCTCTAAGATCATAGAGAAGCGTTTCCATCTCTTACAAATCACCATTGTGAGATATCAAGTGTGAGTTCAAGGGTAAGGGACACTACAATCATAGTGAGGTGAACGTAAACTGTCCATCAGCCTAATGAAGATTAAAAGGTGCCAATACTCCTGTTTAATACTTCATATGGCCCTCTAAGTAGCCACCTGGGTCCCTACAATGTCCCACTGTCAGTCTCAAGAAACCACCAGGCACTCTAGGGTGTACCATTACTAAGACCCTGCCCACTTTCCTTTGTAGTTTTGCCTTCTCTCACATTCAACCAATCAGAAAGTAGCATGTCAGTGGTGGTTTACCACAGTGATTTATTAGCCAAATATTGCCACTTCGGGGGCTGCTATGGTAACGGCTACTACCAGAGATCAACCAAAACCAGGTCTCCCTCCTAACACACACATACACACACACACGTGGAAATACCCACATTTACACATAGCAATGCCCCCAGGGACTGCTTTTCACCCCTTCAGCAAACAGTTACACTCATATATCTATTGAGATGCACTTATGCATTCACAAGAGAGACTGAGCTTGACACTTTCAGTAAGTGGTTTTTTGCACAATGGGAGGAAACAAAATTTCACAGAGGAAGCTTTAAATCAATATAGTTGATAATATACAAAATTATAGTTTCAATGCTTTTCTCAACAGATTACCTGCATATTGCTTACTGAGTACTACTAAAATGTTTAAAATTGTATGTGAAAGGGTGCTCTGTGAAATAAATTTTACATTTAATCATAATAAATCATAAAATCAGTTGATCACAAAATAATGTCTAACACTTCTTTTCTTGCAGGCCTAACTTTTGAGTACGTGTTAAGCCGGGCGTACACTGTGCGATTTGTCATAGTCCTTTATGATTGTTACTTGTCACACTGTACGAACATGATGATCATGTTACACTGTGGGATCTCAGTTGTCATTAATGTCAGACTGTACGACAATCAAGACACGTTAAAAACGGGTGCGCGCAAGAAAACTTGTCCGGAGTTTTACATTTTTAAAGTGAAGTGAAGTGAGGTGTTGCCAAGTATGGTGACCCATACTCAGAATTTGTGCTCTGCATTTAAGCCATCCAAGTGCACCCACACAGTAGTGAACACACACCCAGAGAGTGGGCAGCCATATTGCTGCGGCACCCAGGGAGCAGTTGGGGGTTCGGTGCCTTGCTCAAGGGTCTCACCTCAGTCGTAGTATTGAAGGTGGAAGAGAGCGCTGGTTATTCACTTCCCTGCCTACAATCCCTGCTGGACATGAGACCTTCGGATTACAAGTCTGACTCTTTATCCATTAGGCCATGACTGCCCTGCTATTAACTAATACATGTGGAGCGCTGGAGTTTATGAAAATAGAAGAAATCGTCTCTAGGTTACGCATGTAACTCTAGTTCCTCGAGGGAACGAGACGCTGCGTCCGAAAATGCTAGGGGAACGCCTCCAGCGTGGCCGCCTCTGATACAACTGTAATCTGTCCAAAGGATGGTCGAGACGTCACGGGCAGGTGACGAAATGGCCAGGAAGCATAAAAGCACGTGCGATGGAACCGGCGTTAGCTTCTAGGAATGAAGCAAGCGCTGGCAGGAATGCCGGAAGTGTGGCATCGAGACGCAAGGTCTCGTTTCCTCGAGGAACTAGGGTTACATACGTAACCTAGACACGTTCCTCTTCAGGAACTCGAGCTGCATCCGAAAACGCTAGGGGAACGAATTTACGTAATGGAGACTCGGGCCTGCAGGACCTCCAGAACTGTACCGTATGACGACTCTCTGGATCGAGAGGAGGCCTGCTACGCTCCGTACACTAGCTATCCTGTGAGGAGGTACAGCTACCCCTCACAAAACTGCGCCAGCAGAGCTCTTGTGAGTGGAGGCCTGCGACAGGTCAGGCTCTAGGAGCAGAGGCCTCAGCATAACGACTCTCTAGAACTGAGAGGAGGCCTGCTACGCTCCACACGCTGGGATTTTGTAAGGAGGCTCACCTGCAGCCTACCACTCACAGACTGTCCCAGCGGAGCTCTAGCAAGCGGAAGCCTCGAAAACTCTCAGCAGTGAGAGGAGGCCTACAATGCTTGCAGTGACCGTTTCGAGGGGAAGAACCGATAATGGAATGCTTTGCCCCCAAAGCAATCCTCACAAACCCCCTGCAAAGGGAACCAGTCTCCCGAATCTGGCCTCTGGTGTAATAGCTGCTCTAGAGACCCCCGAAGGGGTGGCGAGCATCCTAGCTCCGCTACGTTTCCGGGTGGAAGAAACTGGGATGTATGCTCACTGAAGATCACTGCACACTGGAACACCGAATGTGGCAGGGTTGGCAGGCCAATCTCCTGAGGGCACTGAGGAAAGACGGCACCGTATACCGCGGTGCACGCTGCTCTTCCCCAGCGGGGCCTGCCCTCATAAGTCCTGGGCCATGGGCACCAGGACTGCCTCAGCTGAAGTGGTGTTGCAGCATGCTAAAAATGCTAAGCAGAATGAGGAAAAGAGTAATACTGAGAGATTTTTATTATTCCAACAATAACCAACCCTTAAGACATGAAAGTGAGTGGAATGTTTTGTTTTTGGCCATGGATCCAAGACTGTGTGGGGATCTTCAATCTTGCTCTAAGTAAGCTCATGAGCAACCACAGAAAGTTAGAAATTATACTTGCACAATGAATGACAAATTGTGTTTGAGAAATTGAAATTGGCTCACTTAAATGCAAGCCTAGGTCTATTCAATTATTTTAAACCATTTATTGATTCCATTTTGAAAAGTTAGGTTTATGTCCATAAACTCAACCCATGGTGACCAACATCAGACGATTGCAGTTAACATCATAATGTTTAGACGCTGTTGCACGGGGAATGCCACAGTGTCTACGTTTAGTAGCTTCTGTCACTGACAAATTTGTTACCTATTCAGATTTAGTGGTAGTCCACTCCTAACAATATATGCATGCCCCATTTTACAATCTACTGAGGTAGACAAAAAGTTATGATGCTCTGGCCAGAGGAGGGTGCAAAAGTGTGTGATGGTGTGGTATGGAATGACAGTGTTTGAAGAAACACTACAGCAAATAAATCATTCCATCAAAACAACTGTATTTAAAATGCATCAAATGGGCCCACAGGGCAAATTATGCCCAATAAAATAACGGCCATGGATGAATTGGATTAAGTGTCTTGGTCACTATCAAGAGTATTATCGTGACAGAAATAAAATAATGTCACATTTGCTCAGCGCATAAAGGGAAGGAAGAGCAAGCAAGCTTGCTTTCTCCACCCCACACTTAACTTTCCTTTTTAACATTTCAGCACGATGGACATCTGGCTGCTTCTGTGAAGTGTTGAGTCAAATGTATAAAATATTGTCACATGAGCGGGTTGAGTGTTTTCCAGGTAAAAGGGGCTGTGCAACTGAATCAAATGTGCTCAAGAAATTTACTAAAGAGGATACATTTTGAGTATCACCAGAGATGCTTAGGGTGTCGCTAGAGACACCCCCAATTAAACTTAAGTCAGGTGCGTAGGGAAATTTCTACCACAATACAACGATACACCTTTGCTGCATTGTCAAACGATGACCTCATGCAAGAGTTATCCATAAAAATGGTTATTTTGCATTTGTAATCAAATTATGTGTCATAAATGTCTTAGATATTACTATTTAAATTGAGTAGTATAATAGTATGCTATTTTAAACGTAGCTATTTAGTGAAGAAAATGTTTAAATGGCAGTTGATATTATTTCTGGTTCATTCGTCACATTGGAAATTGAAGGTCAAGTCAAGTTCATTGCATTACGGAATACAATATTCCCCAATAACTTAAACTGCACATTTTGGCAAATGTAGTTTGTCATCTCTGTATTGTATTTTGAAAATGTACATATTTTGCTACTGCAAAAATAGTGTGTTCGGTGATGTTCCAAACATTATTTGGAATAGCATATCATCCTTATTACTACTACACTAACATTAATCCTAAAATATTACAAAATAATAGGTAATAAAAAAATATTTTTTTTAGCTAATTGTATAGTTTTCCCATTTTGGGGTCAGTCGTTTACTAACAAGTAATTGCATTTACAATAATTTTTGTTAATTGGATTTTAGGGAAATGCAAGGTCATCATTCCCACTCTTAAGTATAAATACTATTCAGCAATACCAGTGATTTGTAACTATATGATGTTTTGATAAATTGGTGGCACATTTATATAAATTCGTAAAATTAATTTGTATGTTTTTGCACGATCTGTTTACGACCCATTGAGGAATAGGTTTAGGGGTGGGGTTAGAGGTGTCCAACTCCAACCCCCCAAAAAGGATGTTTTAGAACAAATCAAATTGCATCAGTTCATAAGGCCAATTCACGAGTTCACACTTACATATAATTAGCTGGAGTATAGTAATGCGTAATTGGCGTGCTGTCCGGGGAAGGGCCCCGAGCTCGGGAATGTTCCGAACCCAGTGTTAACCCCGTATAAGTGTGGTAAGAACTCAAGTGGTGAACTCAAAAGTGGAGAAGGGGCGGTGGAGGAATGCTGATTGACCGTCAGTGGATAGAGGTATGTCAGCTGTATTTATACATATGCGTTGATTACCTGAGTGAGTTCCTCTTGTGTTAATTAGGCTATATCTATAGTATCTGATGTGCTCCTCCCGAACTTTAATAAAACATAATAAAAAAAAAAAAAGCTTTTCTCATGAGACTGGATTGACACTTTTGTTAGAACACTGGAAGCTTTATAAAGATCCGTTTCCCATAAAATTCCATAAAAGTAAATTATCCAGAACAATATCATGGATTTTCCTCTAACATTTTGCCTAAACAAGCCACAAAATACTACACACAATCCTTAATGGTCAAAAAAACAGACATGAATATAACCTTTCACACCCGAAGGGTCATCGAGGTGGGTTTTGGGGGTAGTATTGTTCTCTCTTGGTCAAACTCTCGTATTTCATCTTAACATTTGGCTGGGGTGAGTCTGACACCCCTGCTGTGACACATACTGCTCTTCAGTCTGTGAAACTGTAGCTGGTGAGCATGACAGTCTCTGCCCTTCTCGTGAGGTGGAGAATAGCCAATCTAATCACATCACCCACAATCACTGGCTTTTATCTGCTTTGCTTGGTGTCAGGAAGTAATATGGCTGGATATGTTCTGGTGTAATGGTGTTACACCCATGACCTGCCCTGGTGCCATGACAATGGCCAATTAAATGTCTACAAGTGGTTGTAAATGAGGTCTGTTAACAATCAGATTGGTGTTCTGGCATAAGAAGAAGCAGCTTCAGGCTTGGAAGTCACAATGAGAAGAAAAGGGAATGTTTTTTACCTGGTGTCATTGAAAGATGACACCAGTAAATGTAATATTTGCCCAAAGGGATGGTGTTGTATGACTGAATACCCAGGTTGGGACTGCAGGTGCTGGTGGGCATGGAGTATAGTCTTTGTGAGCTCAAATGCTTGGATTCCACATGCACACACACTCACTGCATCATTACCATAACTGAACCCATGCAGTGGGTGGTCTCATCCATCCACATAAACCTTGTTAGATAATCATCATGAATCTGGATGATTTTTTTAAAATTATTTGTACATCACAGCTGTCTCAAAAATGTAAACTCTGTTATCATTTACTCCCCCTTATATTGTTCCAAACCTGTAGGACCTTCTTTTCTTCTGTAGAAAACAGGAGATATTTTGTGAGCTGTTTTACAATGAAAGCTGATAGTGACCTGCTGTCAAGCTCCAAAAAGGACAAAAACATCATACAACTTGGGCCCTTTATTCCAAGCCTTCTGTGTGTGGAATAGGCAGAATTCTGGGTCGTGGCATGAGCATAACTACTAAAAATAATGTGTAACGTACTGTTCTTGGCAAAGTAAACTGATGTTGAATAGATAGAATGTGCACACCTGTGGATCAGGCAAACCTCTCTTAACCCCATATCACTCCATCAGTGACAGCAGAGATCCCAATATCCCCCATTAACTGCACACACTATAGTGTTCCCTATATAGTGTATACAAAATGTAAACTACATACAGTGGTCCCAGATGGTATTTGGATAAAGAAGACAGACTCATATTGTCTAAAGGCCATTGCACACTGAGTCCGAAATTGTCATCTGAAATTTTTGCATGTTAAAAAATAAATACGACCTCAAGTTGTGTCAATCATGTTTACACACGGCCTCCGAAACTTTCATCCGTCATAAAAAAATTCAGGTTCAGTTTTCTGCGTTTTCGCATCCGCAGCATGCATTTTGATAGGAAAGGATGAGGAATACGAAAAACCTGAAAAACGCGGACTCTGCATTTGTGCAATGACCTTAACTCTCACTGCATTAGATACTAAAAATCAAACCAATTGACATCTGCAAACACATGCTTGCTGGAGCCTTTCTCAGAACTAACTTTTTTATGTCGCTCAGTGACTTTTAATGAACTGTTCTCAACATTTTATTGTGTATGTATGAAGTCAGTTTTCCTCATAGGTGTAGTTCATCATATTAACCATGAATAATGTTCACTAAACCACAAAAGGTCACAATATGTTTTAATTTTGAACAACATATCTGTGGGTTTATATTTAAAATTGAAGAAACGTTTGTGAAATATTACGCTTAAAGTGTGTTCATATATTTATTTAAAATAAAAAAAATTATTTAAAGGAATATTCCGGAAACTCAATTGACAGCACTTGTGGCATAATGTTGATTACCACTAAAAATTATTTGCACTTGTCCATTCATTTCTTTAAAAAAAGCAAACATTTGGGTTAAAATGGGGCATATGCATTGGAAGTGAACGGGGTCAATTCGTAAACACCAAAATACTCACTGTTTCAATAGTATATTCACAATACATAAACCATGTGCATGCTAACATGTGAAAAAACACTTACCAACCTTATGCCCAAAGTAAACAAAAATAAAAACTTTATTTAAATTTTATTTTCTCTTCCGTGTCAGTCTTTGACACACGTTCACTGGGGTCAATGGGGTCCAGTGTTGTTTGGACAACAACGTTCTTTAAAATCTCCTCTTTTGTTTTTGACAGAAGAAAGAAAGATACAGGTTTTGAACAATACGAGAGTAAATAAATTATGACAATTTTCAGTCTTTAAGTTTGTGTTTGCCAATGCGGCCCATATCTTCTGTTTACTGGAACCTGTAACACCGCTATGAGACATACAGATGGGATGGTGAGATGAAGTAACCCGGACAAGATAGTTGGGTGTACAAAGAAAATATGGGACAATTTAGGGGAGGAAGGGGATAGAGACAGTGAAAGAATACAAAGGGATTGTTTTGAGAATTAATAATTTAGAGTGATGTATAAATAAATGTGGAGTGCTATTTCTTCCTTCAGAATTGTGGACAAGAATAAGAATCAGGGAAGAGAGAAGGAGCAGAGAGAGAGAGAGCAATCTGGATTCTGACTGAGCCAACATCAAAGCTGTCCGATTCTCTTTTTTTCCCCTCTTTGGTCATATATGATTTCCTTCAGCGGCCTCAAAGCGCACTTATAAGTCTTCAGGCTCAGTGTGTGGAACCCCTTAATAATACTGACCTGGATTTGGTTCACTGCCAGCTTTTGTTCTAATTACAGCTCAAGTGCACTCTCTGAGTTTTAGACTTTCTCTTACTTTAGAATAGAGAGACTTTTGAATTTTCAGTTACATGAGCGTTTTCCTCAAAATTAGTTTAAGTACCATATTCAGATATTATTAAAGGGATTGTTCACCCAAACTTGAACATTTTGTCATCCTCATGTGGATGTCTTAAGCTCCAAAAAGCACCATCAAACCACTATAAAAGTATCCATATGATTTGTGCGCTAAATTCCAAGTTTTCTAAAGTTGGTAGCTTTGTGTGAAAAACAGACAACACTTGATCGGATTCACTGATAAAATATGTTATGATAAATCATATTCTTGTAAATAGGGGAAGATTTTCAATGGGTTACTCAAAAATAACAATATTTTGTTCACCCTCATGTCATTCTAAACCTTTATGATTGTAGTTCTTGTGTAGAACACATTCTTGAAGAATGCTTCAACTGTTTTGAGTATGTGTGTTGATAAATATTTTGGAAACACTTTAGAATCGGGAACACTTATTAATAGTTAGTAAGGTAGTTGTTAAGTTTAGGTATTGGGTAGGATTAGGGATGTAGAATAAGGCATTACTATGTGCTTAATTACTACTAATAAATGGTTAATATTCCAATAATATGCATGCTAATAAGCAACTAGTTAAGAGACCCTAAAATAAAGTGTTACCAATATTTTGATTTGATATGAAAGGCGTATATTTATTATATCTTAAATAGATAAAACATAATTTTTTTGTCTTTGAAAGAAGAAAAAGTCAGGTTTGGAACAACATGAAGGTGAGTAAATTCCTTACACAAAGTTAGGCGTATAACTTCAAAAAGCTTAGACCACAATAATGGTGCATTTATAATTTTCTAAATGCCCTTTTCACAATTTGAACATATGGAAAAAGCAGCCTGAACATTATGCAAAATATCATTTTTTTGATTTACTAAAGAAAAGATGTAATACAGGTTTTGAACAGCATCAGGGTATGACAGAATTTTTTATTATTATTATTATTATTTTTAAATGAACCATCCCCTTATTAGAGATCTTATTTAAAAACTGCTTTATTTTTGCACCTTTTATGTTGTGTGCGCATCCTCAGCCCCTATATTGTGGAAAAAAGACAAATCAGTTTACGTTAATCACCTTCAAGAACTATATAAGCACAGTCATGAATGAATGTTGTTATATGGCCCAGTTTTGAGTAAAAGGCGCATGGAATGATGGCAAGAGGCTGGGGAGACAGCTGGAGTGACAGCCCTCCACTGCCCCTCTCTCTCTCTCTACACACACACACGCACACACACACACGCACGCACACACCCCTCCCTCCAGCAGCTGTTAGTTGAGGTGATGGAGGAGTGGTGATAACAGTAGAGATTGTTAACAACCTGCATGCTGACACATTGGGTTGGAAGAAGCCCATGTCCTAAAACAACACACACAACCATCAACAACACCTCCTTCCAGAACAATGTGATACATTTTTCTCTCTCGTGGAGATTAGAGGTCTTTTTCAAATCTGTCCCTAGGAAAAACTCCTGACCACTGACCACTGAATTATAATTTAAAAAATAAAAGTATTTTGTGCAATTGTGGTTTTAAGTCATTGTTTAACATAGGCATACCTGACATCTGATTTATTTAATATTTCAATATTTAATACAATCCATCAGAATTTGCACTGATTATAATTATTTGAATCAATATTATTTGTGCATTATCAACAAGGACAAACACAAATAACACATAATCAGTTATATAAAGACCCACAAAAGACCTGCACAAAAATACTGTGGTGGTACCATGTTATGTGATGATATCAGATGGTAATTAATACCATTGTATTATATCAAATACACACTTAAAAATTGATGTTCTTGGTTGGCACCAATGGTGCATGGTCCATTCCACTTATTATAAAATAAACACATTATTCACTATTAACTAAGACTTTTCCCTCAATAAACTCCTAATTTGCTGCTAATTAATAGTTAGTAAGGTAGTGGATAAGTTTAGGTATAGGATTAGGGATGTAGAATAAGGCATTAATATGTGCTTTTTACTACTAATATTCTTGTAATATGCATGCTAATAAGCAACTAGTTAAGAGACCCTAAAAAAATATAACCAAAGTTCCTTATAGTGGAAAAGAGTTCTTTGGATTATTAAACTGTTCTTCATTCTAAGAAAAAGAGGGTTCTTTTAAAAAAACGTTCAATGAAAGGTTCTTTGAGGAATCAAAAAATATTTCTTATATAAGCTACCATGGCATTTCCATTGAACTCGAAATTACTTCACATAATTTGATGATAGGTGCATGTCCATAAACGTGGTATTAACATGGCAGCATGTCCAAAGCATCCTAGCACGGCACTTTGTTGTTATTAGTATAACATAATAGAACAATAAATCGTGTTATACTCTTTTACGCGCGGGTAAAAAAAATCAAGATATAATAAGCGACCAAAAAATATGATTTTAACCTTATTTTGTAGGGTGAAGAGCATTAATTGAATGTTCCAAATTTCCTCCCACTCGCAGCAGGACAGTACAATAGCGAACAGACAGGCAGCATTTGTGCAACTCGACTCCATCTCCCTCCCTCTCTCGCGCTCCTCCTGGCCAAAACTGCAGTGCTCCTCTCGTGCGCTTCATTCAGATGGATAACTTCAGGAACATGGCTCTGCCAAACACTTCACTTTTACTGTTTGTTCTTCAAATGTGCGCTCTTGCTTGGCAAGGTAAGACAATTTCGCCTAATCTTTCTATGCGGTTGTGTTTTTGTTGTTGTTGTGGTTACAAGTCTGTGAGAAACTTTTTGGAGCGTTTCGACCGCGCGCGTTTGGGGATGCTGCAGTTATAACAATGTGTTTAAACCGGGATATCGACTGTTTAAAGTTTCTTAGACTCCATTTGTGAAGCGTGTTCACCTTTTGAAAAGAGTTTAGTTTGTTATCAAAACACACTGCACGTGAGCCATAAATATGTTTACTTGTTCAAACGTAGACACTTGTGCGTTACTGTAAAGCAATACACTATTACGTTTAAACATGCAGAAGTCCATTTGTGATTTTCCTCATATCCCTATATGTTCAATTTGCAGAAAACGGTACGTAAACTGTAAAAACTGGCATGCATTGATAGAAAACAGCAGGTGGACTAAGAGCTTTGGAACAGACATACTTTATTAGAAAATGACATTTATTATACTATTTATTCTACTAATTATCCTATTTTATCTAGTAAAGCAGAGCAAATATGTTTTAACTAAGCAAATATTTCAAAATGAGAGGTTTTATGTTCATAATTAGCCAATTTGCTGTTGCCTCTGGTTGTATTTTTATGTCTGAAGTGGTTCAGATCATGAGACTGGTCACAAATACAGGCTTTGTGTGTCTGTGTTCAGATACAATCTGTGGAACTCTATTAAAGGGCGCTTAAAAATGTGATGATTTGGGAGATTTTCACATCGATAAGAAAGCTGTTCACAATGTGCAATATTCAGTTTTTAAATCATATGTTTATTGGCCTAAATGCTCAAAACAACCCTGATAATGCTTATATATGTGCAAATTGCCCTGCAGGTCTCATTCTGTGTTACGCTTTCTTTAGTACATGACCTAGACAACTACTGAACTAGCCCTTCTCATTAGGGAACAGATGATGGACCCCCACTGCATAATCCACTCCTTGTCCATCTCTCTCTATCCCCTGTTGTGTCATCCATGTACTTTTTTTGTCTATCTTTCTACACTGTTTTTCCAACCTCATCCATTTTTTTCTCTTTCTCTCATAACACATTTTGTTCGATGTGGAGCAGGACTGTCCTGTAATGCTGGTTTCTCCAAAGGGTTTTAATAAGCCCCTATCCTACCTTCTGTTCACCCTTGTTTTAATAAGGTCCCTCCAGTTCCCTAGCAGATGAACCAAAGCTGTCTGTTCAGGGATTATTGACTGAACACCCCGTTAGATAACAGCCCTTATGATTAAGAGGGGTCACCTTGATCTCTCAATGTAGGGGGGTGACTTGACATTGAAAGTGTAATCCTTACAAATTATAGTCGACTGATGTGGATGATAGAATATGTACTGAAAAAAAGGCTTTGAAAAATTATTACTAGTATTATTTATTAGTCATTTTATTTTCCTTTTTTATTTTCATTATGATTTTTTTAAATGGTCGCATTTGTAGAAATTACACTAATAACTTATATATTTTAATAAACCATATACAACCCAATATCAAAACAGTATGAAATCATAATAATAATGGTAATAAAACCATAATATAATAAATAATATATTTATATAATAGTAATAATTTTGATATGTATGTGTGTATATGTCAAATTATTGAAAATAAAATGTGTATACTGTCACACCAAAAACCTGTTTATTTTATTTAATTAACCGTAAATATTTAACCATGTATATATATAACCATGTTATTTATATATAAGGTTATAAATTAAGTTACATTATTAATATAGTCATTACTCATCCATTACTCATTTTTGACCTTTTTGTGTAAATCCTCACATTAACAATTTATGTAAATTTATTTTAAATACCATAAAAGATCCAATACTAAAACAGTTTAAAATAGTAATATAAAACTAATAATATTCATAGTATTATATTAAAATAATATTACTGTTATTATATTATTAATCAAATTAACTGACATATACGGAATGACAATGGGAAACATCTTTATATCAAGGCCCTGTCAATCAAAAGTGAAAACCAGAGCTTGAATGAAAAATCCTAATATAGGACATCCGCCAAAATATGCATTTTTAGCCCAGATGTCCATACTCATTCCTTCAAGTTCAGACGAGCTGCATTGTGTGCCAGTGACAAAAATGCTTTGCGTTAGACTTCCTGCTTCCCATAGCAGCCCGTGACCCACAGTGGAGGCGATACAATTGAGTGGCTGTTCCTGGTTTGAAGGGGTTTCTATGCCCACAATCCTGGGTTGAGCCCTTGTCTGTCACTCTTGACAGTGAATGTCATGTAAAAGCCTGTGGGCTTATTGTTTTGGCTTGGCAGAAGGTGCAAATCAGTGAAGACCTCTATGTATGGATAATCTGCATTGTTGTTTTGGTGTTCAGCTTCAGTGAGCAACAACATGTGGATTAGATGAAGGTTGAGAGCCTTACACAATTGTAACCCTGGACCACAAAACCAGTCTTAAGTGTCAATTTTTCAAAATTGAGATTCATACATCACCTAAAAGTCGAATAAATAAGCTTTCCATTGATGTATGGTTTATTAGGATCGGACAATATTTGTCCGAGAGACAACTATTTGAAAATCTGGAATCTGCTCAAAAAACTCTAAATATTGAGAAAATCGCCTTTAAAGTTGTCGAAATGAAGTTCTTAGCAATGCATATTACTAATCAAAAATGAAGTTTTGATACATTAACGGTAAGAAATGTACAAAATATCTTCATGGAACATGATCTTTACTTAATATCCTAATGATTTTTGGCATTAAAAAAAAGATCATTTTGACCCATACAATGTTTTTTTGGCAATTGCTACTAATATACCCCAGCGACTTAAGACTCCTTTTGTGGTCCAGGGTCACAATTGGGTTTAAATTGTCATTATTTGCAGCTATGTGAGGCTGAGTATTGTTGTTTATGCACAATTGTGTGTATTGGGTACCATGCAATATGAAACATCACTGATATCGAATCTGAGTGATGGGAAAGATGATCTTGAGTTTAAATTAATCTCCTATCTAATCCAATCACATTAAGCCTCTAATGACTCTTACCAGCAGGGGGCAGCAAGAAGGCAATTACCTGAACAAAACTAAACACTTGTTATTGATTGTAAACATGTAAGCATGAAACACATGCATTATGTATGATTGTGGGCTGGAGGTCTTGAATTGTGCACTTGTCTATTTTAGTCCCTCCTTACCTCGTATTCACCATTACTGCACCATTGCTGCACATATTCACCATTCAAAGTTCAATTTGAAGCATGCAGTGCTGCATTTTAGTGAATAGCTGAAGATGATCTTGTCAGAATCACATTCATTCAAAAAGAGATTAATGTGTGTGCTTTTTAAAAAGACTAAATGATTGGCGGAGTCCAGCATACATCACCAGAGAAAAGTGTGCTGTTTCACCAGAAGATCCAGATATGACATTTTGATAAAAAATTCAAATTAGTACAACTGTTTTAAACATTGATCAAATTAAGAAATGTTTCATGAGCCCTGAATCAGCATATTATAATGATTCCTGAAGCATCAAGTGACACTGAAGACTGAAGTTTAGACTGCTGAAAATTCATCTTTACCCCCACAGGAATAGGGTAAACGTACCTATTAAGCTCACCAAAATCTACATTGAGATATTTTTAGTGCACAACATATTGGTTTCAGTACAAAAAGTTAAGTTATGTTAATATTAATCTCTTACACAAAAATATTTAATTTCATTTTAAATGACAAAAGCATTTCAATTACGATATGCATCTTTAAATTAAAAAAGTCTGGCTGTGCTTGATGGGTACATTTTTGTACCCTTTAAGCACACCCCTGTTCCCATTAAGCTCACATCAATTTTTATTAAAAATTCTTGTTTATTTTAAGGAAAATTTGTAAAGAATAATTGTAAAAATATATATTTTTGAAGGCACAAAGTCAGTCACAAAAAAAGCAGAACACTAAAATCAAGCAACAAGGCATTGAAGTCGATCAGTTATATATTCATAATGAAGTGTCATCTAAGCACATTGCAACATCTGTACTAGTCCACGTTCAGCTAAGTAACACATTCAAAAATCTAATAAAACAAACCAATAAAACACTTAATTCAAGGCTGGGGTCGACAATATAATTGGCCCGGTGGCCCGGACGTGCTTTTAAAACCGTCAGGGCCACCAGATCGCTCCAACCACTAGCCCGGTGGGGCCAGTAAAAATAATGCCTCGATTTAAAAAAAAGTCTAATTTCACATTAATTACCTGTGGTTCTGTGTTTTGATTTCTGTTAAATCGTCTCGGTAACCACCGCTAACACGTTACGTGATCTCGACAGTTACAGATGCAGCGGTTTATGCGCTCCGTGACGTCTGCACCGCCTTGCTCGCTCCCGTGGTTACGCGCGCAAACTGCACACTGCTGCTCAGCACCTACTATTAAGCTAGGCTACATGTTTCTGAAACCCCCATCACCCGGCCAAACGCCGGGTAAAAAAAGAGAAGGCAAGGAAGATAACATCACCAGAGGAATTGAGGGAAAGCGAAAGGGAATACGAAAAGAAAAGGCAGAGAAAGTTTCAGCCCCAGTGGCGAGACCGCTGGAATTGGCTGGGCTTAGGGGTGTGCGATATGATGATTTTTGATCGTGGACGATAAAAATGTCTCCACGATCTGCTTTTGAAGAAATATCGTAGTATCATGCTACAGCGACATTATGTCAAATACAGTTCTGGCGCCGCCGTCTCTATGTACTGTACAACACGACATACAGCAGTAGAGTTACTCTGACAGGACACTGCACTTATTCGCGATCGCAAAAGTATATTATTTGCACACAAGCCTTGCTGGTTAAATGTTTCATTCCCGCGCTGGTCTGACGTGCGCTTTTTCTGAGCGTATACACCTGAAGCACGCGCACTAAAAAGCCTGTCTAACAGCGCCTGATTACTCAACTAACTTATCTTTTGCGCTAATACTGTCAAAACACACAAGGTTTACATACAGACTCAGTTGGTTATCTCTAAAATGAAAGTAAATAGTTAAGAGAGAAACGGATGCGTGCCTGTATATTAGATGCGTGCAGCTCTTAAAGGGACAGGACACTAAACATGCTGTCGACTGTCATTAAAGGGATAGTTCACCCTAAAATTTAATTTCTGTCATTATTTACTCACTCACATGTTGTCCCAACCCTCTATTAATTTCTTGTGCTGAACACAAAAGAATATATTTTGAAGAATGAGGGTAACCAAACAGTTGCTGGTCCACATGGACTTTGATAGGAAAGAAAAATCCTATGGAAGTCACTGTGGACCAGCAACTGATTGGTTTTCCACCTTCTTCAAAATATCATTTATGTTCAGCAGAAGAAAGAAACTCATTCAGGTTTAAAACAACTTTTGAGAAAATGATGGTATAAAAATAAAACATCATGACAGAATTGACAGACAGATGACAGAATATTTATTTTTGGGGGAAATATTCATTTAACGTTAACAAAACGCAAAGAGAAAAATCACTCACTATTCTTGACTGAAAAACTTTAACAGTTGCTTTAGGAATCAGTCTATATAGTGTTTTATTTTTATATTTGTTCATTCAATTTCATTGAATGCTCTGCTAAATACACCTATTGTACCTGAAAATAAAGCACCGTTTGTTTTATTTGTATATTATGTGTATTTGTAATGTGTATCTTTGTTCTTATTTTTTAATAAGAAAGATAGAACGATGACAAAGATTTTTATCTCCGCCCACTTTGGCCTAAATATCTGTCATGTCTTTTTTTTTGTTTTTTGTTACCTTGAAAGGCTTTGTCTTTCTAGTTTGGCTGTAATGCTCAGACAACTTGTAAAACCAACATGACAAAGAATCGTGATAAAATCGTGAATCGTGATATTTCTAAAAAAAAATTGTGATATGATATTTTTCCCATATCGCCCACCCCTAGCTGGGCTACGATCAAGAAAAAAAGAGGTTTACTGTGAGCTCTGCAGATCAATGCCCACATATGCAGACAAGTAAGTTAGAGAAAAGTTAACGTGTATGCAACCTATGGTATGAACATAATATAATGAATTGCTGTGTGACTACAGAGAATGAATCCTATGCAATAAGTTTATTTGCACTTGTTTCATGTTTTTGCACAGTTTTGCTGCACTTTGCACTAAACCTACCTTAAAAAAAAAAAATGCTATTCATGTTGTTCAAGCAAACTGTTCTTTTTTGTGATTATTGGGATCAATACCCGACGCGTTGACCTGGGCCAGGCAAATTTCCCTTATTGTCTACCCCTGCAAGGGGATGAACACAGAAACTAGCTTCATTATGAAACCTCTTTTAAATGGATGTCAGCTTATCTATAGTCTCTTAAGGCTGGAGTACACAACACGATTTCTGCCCTGATTTTCCACAGATTTACAGTCTGGAGAAGCTGATGCTAGTTACCAAAGATCAGAGCCAGTCTGCAGATTTGAGTCGACAGAATCCATAGAAAATCCCTTAAAGTGACAACCATCAGTTTAAATGTAAAGTCTGTTTATGAAGTATTTATATAGACGTTCAATGTGGAAGAGCTTAAAGAGAGCACACTGAGCTTAATGGGAGCGGCAACAATTTTTAATACATTTCATGTAATAGCCTATTTATTAAAATGACAGAATTTTTGCTAAATAAATAGTCTAGGTCATGTATTAAGTTCATGCATATTTTAATATGAACAACTATTATTAACAATATCTATAAAATTATACTTTTTCTTACTGCTGTCACACTGAAGCTGTGTGATTTTCATAGTAGTGCACCCTTTAAGCTCGCCTTAAAATAATATAAAATCTTTAAAAAGTTACAGCACTGTAAAACCATAGACTAGCAATAAACTGTCAATTTATAATATTATGGATGTAAAAGTACAAGCCAGTAAAGCCTGTGAAGTAATATATTAGCGTAGCACACAATCTTATACAGCTAGTCAGCTAACTGTGTTTTGTAGCATCTGCGCTGTGTTGCTAAAACTATCTTTTGGATCTAATGTAATTATATCCCACATCCAAGTTCCAGTATGCAAAAGTCTGAACATTAATCTCTTAATTTTACTATAAGTAGTGAAACGTATCCAAAATAAAGGCTTAAATATCTAATAAATGCACATTTAAGGGGCTCCTCTTTTGGTGAAAGTTTTTAGACAGCTTTCAAAATGGCCGCCAGACAGAGTGAACACATGGAGACTCATATCTCAGTGTGCAATGATCTGATTAACTTGAAATTATTGGAGGTATATAGTAACAAACACATCAATTGGTTAAGACATCAAGTAGGATAATAAATATTTTTTTCTTTTTATAATCTGATCTCAAAAATGGAAGTGGGCTTAATGGGTACGTGAGCTTAATAGGTACGTTTAGCCTAAATTACCTTTTGAAATATATTAAAATAGAAAACGGTTATTTTAAATTGTAATAATATTTCACAATATTACAGTTTTTACTGTAATATAAGCAACTTAAATCTTACCTAACCTTTTGAATGGTACTGTATACATCTAATATTACACAAGTAGGGAGTACATAAAAAGTGCTTGGATTCTTCCAAACTAACACCAGCGAGTCACTGATATGGTATTTCACAAGATAAACCACACACTGTGTAAGGTCAGGCAGAAACTATGGTGAGCATTTCACTAATAATGAAATATTTTACACCTGTTAACAAAAGATTCATCCCAATGAGATGCCTCAGTGCTCAATCAAAGCCCTTTGCTTTCAAGCATAATTCAGTATTAGATCTCTTTTTATCACATCCCTGAAGTCAAGGTTTTGATCCTTATGCTAAGATTTCTCTATGATGAGCTGAGACACAGGCTAGACGAGTACATCGCGGGCCGCTCCTTGAAGTCACCCGCTTTGAGCTCAGCCAAAACAATGGCATAGTATTCCTCAGTTAAATGCCCTCATATCTCTGGGTAGGAAGCAGAATGGGGGATGGTAGCTGGAGGTGTGCGTGTCTAAGATCCACAGGTGAGTTTACAGGGTTAGGTCACTATCTGATGGAGGTTGTGCTTATCAAAGCCTTTTGTGAGTTGACAACAGTGTCGTTGACAGGAAAAGGCTCTGTGTTTGTTATCTAGTCTTCATCTGAGCTGTATTTGAACAAGAGGATACCTTAAAAGCACTGACTGTTTCAAGAATGAAGAAATTGTGTCTAGCCATTTTGTGAAGGAATCCAGCCCGGCTCAGTCTGGCTTGGCTGCTCCACATTTTTTGTTGGCTTAGATTTTAATATTAGTATGGTCTAGGAAGTCTGTCAAAAACTTGCTGTTGCCATGAACTAACAAGGGCAGTCGGAGCTGCCAACGTGTTTTATGTTAGTTCATTCAATGATTTGTGTAGATTCCTGTATTTTCAGGCAAGCTCTGTGTGGCACAACCTGCCATCGTAGTTGTTACCCAACTAAAGAATAAATTTGTAAAGCTGTGGGCTTATGTGGAATATAGTGATGGCATGTTTATCAAAGTCAGATGTGGAGACCGACCACTTTAATGAAGCGTGAGAATGAATAACAATCATCCAAGTTCAACGAAGGGGGTGAAGAATTTACAGTGGACGGATGCCAGTTCTTTTTGCCCCTCTCCCTCACTTTCTCACAGCCTTTTTTTTTTTATAGAAAGCTGTAAAAGGAATCCCAAAATAGGTTTGTCACACTAAATTTATCCCAGTTTTTAATTACAGGCTATTCAATAATAAAAAGAGCAAATACTCCTATAAAAGGATAGTTTATCATGAATGAAAATTCTGTCATCATTTACACTTCTTTTGTCATTTCAAAAGTGTCCGACTTGTTTTCTTCTGTGGAGCACAAATGGAGATATTTAGCTGAATGTCTGTTCCTTTCCTTACAGAGGGATTCAGGATGGATTATGTTGTGCTCCAGAAATAATAAAAAACAAAACAAAGAAAAAAACACCAAATCGGTCCAAAATTTGTTCAAGTCCTCTGAAGTCCCATATAATAGCTAATTTCACTGAAATTATGCACTCAAATCTCATATGCTCATGCATATTCACACAAAGTTTGACATTCATCATACATCATTATTTCTCACATTTTATTTCAAAGTTTGAAACTAATCTGTCCATTCCTCACACAAAGCCATTGTATTGGAACATAATTATTAGTCATGCATTGAAATTTAAATTCTTGTCAGAAACCAAAAATTCTAAATGAAAATCACTACTGACAATGATTCTTTTAAATTGTGCTATAAATATGCTTTCATTTGGAGTTGCTAAATAAATTGTAAATATTATAAAAGTTGTCTATATTATTACATGCTAAATTACAAGTTTGCCTGAATATTTTCAGTGGCTGAAATTTCAGTGAATATAATATGGATGATTATTGTTCATGTATGATGCTTTTTCATTCACTGTAGAGTTACTGCACAACTTTTCAAAAGTGTAGAGTCAGTCAGATAAAAAAAAACACTTTAAAATAAAGTAAATGTACATTGTAAATTTTTTTTGTACACAAAACAAATCCTTTTCATATAAATGCTGTTCTTTAGAATTTTATATTCATTAAAAAATCCAGAAAAAAAATTATAAGTTTCCCGTAAAATATTAAGCAGCAAAACTGTTTTCAAAAATGTTTCTGAAAATTCAGCTTTGCCATCACATGAATAAATTGCATTATAAAATATGTTTAAATAGAAAAGTTATTTTTAAATTGTAATAATATTGCACAATATTACTGTTATTACGGCATTTTTGATCAAAGAATTGCAACATCAATCATAAGAGTCTTTTTTTCAAAAACATTTGCACAGTGTGCTTTTGAGCATCTCCTTTTGTGCGTCACAGAAAATGTCATACCAGTTTGAAATAACATGAGTACATTCATTTCTAAGTGAACTATCCCTTTAATATTGAAATATGTAATTATTAGACAACTGATTATTGCTTTCTCTATTCCTTTATTTGACATGGAAAGTACAAGAGCATTTTCCCCACCTATTAATTCAAAATAATCTCCTTTTGGATCAATAGCAATTATATGCTTCACGCAACAGTGTTAAGGACACATCTGTAGACAGTTTCCTAATTCCATTAAAATAAATGGGAAATACATAGTATGTACTGATAAAAGGCTTAATTTTGCGGACCACGTCCCATGTGATTCTTTGGCTTTATCTCATTATTATTCCCCACACTTATAACCAGCTTAGCGCACCGTTCCAAAATGCACAATTTAATTGGCTGAACGCAGCCCGTCACTTTTGGAGAGCCCCATCTGTGGGACACGTCACTGGCCAGGAACTGATTTGAGATCTGGCAGAAGTCCTCACAATGCAAGGGGGATTTCGGAAGTCCTCGGATAATGTTTTCTCCAAAATCTCCCTCTAAATCACTGCCTCTCATCCCCCTCAAACCTGTCCGTCTTTATCACTTTCCATCTCTCTGTTTTTCTCTGTTTACCATAAAATCCACAGACAGCTGCAAACACCTGGTGGCTAACTCATTTCTGAGGAGGCAGATGTGGATGTTTTTTTCTGTATGTGTGTGCATGTGTGTGAGTTAGTAGCTTGCTCATGCTACCAAAATCATACACCACAATAGTAGCACCTCCAGTCTTGCTGTATACCCCCATCCCCCACGGCCTTAGACGCCTCCTCCCACATCTCCCTCATGCTCACATGCCCTTCACTCAGGCTTGGCTACCGGCCCATTCAGAGGAAGCCGGGGGCTTCAGGCCCTTCGTATGTTTTACTTTCTCCAAAATCTTTATTGATTTTTGCAGACATTCCTGCAGTTGCTGTTTTTGTGTTTCAGATGGTTGCAAAGTAATTCTCTGTGGCCAAGTCCTGCCAAATAACCTGGATGAAGACTGCTTGCTTTTGACTAACGTTATTAGTTAATTTGATTTTTGTGTGTTTGGAAGAAACTGTGAGTGGGGTTTTGCCAGGGCGTTGATAAGTGGTTTCCAAGGTGTCGTCAGTGTTTTTTTAGTGCGTTGTTGGCCGGTTGCTTGCCTTAAAGGGAAAGTTCGCCCAAAGTCATTAAAAATCTGGTAATCAAGCTGTTTTAGTTCCCTGTTGACTTACACTGTTTTTTGTCCATACAGTGGAAGTCAAAGGGAAATGAAACTAATTGGTTTTCAGTTTTTTCTTTGGGTGGACTATATCTTTTAATAAGAATCACTTTTGACTATTTCATAACATACGGAAGCCTACAGAGGTCATGCATTATTAATTTTTTCTGTTTTAGGGTCAATGACGTGACCGGACATTAATTAAAAATTTTTCTGTATCTATTAATTTATTCAAAAACACATAAAAATGCTATTCATATATACAATGACCTGAATTCACATCTTCTATGATGAGCATAGTTTGAGCATTAAAATTAATTTAAAATTTTCCTTGGGAATAAATGTCGTAATGGTTAGGGTGATACATTATAATGAAGAAAATCATTAATAACTGAACACATTAAGTAAATACTACACCAATAGTCACGTGATGCGACCAATAGGCATAAGAATACAATATACTAAAAAATACATTAATAAGAAAATGATATCATAGAAATATGTTATGTAGTGCATAAATTGGATGACTTTTATGAGTTTATGAGTAAGATGTGTACACTCAAATGTATTCACATTATGTTTTTTTAGAGCGATTAAATGTAAACTATTTTATGAAACCAACATGAAGACAAAGTGAACATTTATAAGAACTCAGTACAAGTGTTTTAAAGATGAAAGATTTTCTCTCTTTTTTTCTGTACACCATTCAACTCTTTTATTGGTTCTGTTTTGTGCCATTAGCGTGGCAGAAATGACACACCTTTAAATATCCTAGATATATCATCATAAGCTCTTCAGGTGTTTCTGGCATGTGATCCTGCACACGTCTTATTATGTGGTGGATTGCCACGAGATGTATTTCAGTGCTTTTTGAAAACTGATCAAGACATATGTCATCCTGTGTGTCTATATGAGTATTTTTTCTTGACAAAGGAGCTGTCGAGATATTCATTGTGATTCTCTGCTGATTACTGAAGGCAAAAATTCCTCCAGAAGCACCATACCCTTCACATCTCTTTGTCCTCCAGCATGTTGCACTCTGCTGCTGTCTTGTCTTTACTTTATTCTTTCTTTCCATCTCTTTTATAAAAAAAGTCATTTCATCAGTCCCGAGTAATATGCAGGAATGTGCAAAAAATTTCAACCAAACTTTACAGCAGAGTACTGTTGAAAGAATATAAAAATAGTCCACAAAATCTGGGACATTTGTAAAGATCTTCTAATAACAGAAACCAAATGATGGTCAATTTTAAATTTCCAGTTTAGTTTTCTGGCCGTTGTACAGTCTTTACCAAGAATATTTATTTCAGTGCATCACTAATAATGTGTCACTGTTGTAAATTTTTTCAGTTGTTTTTGTTTTTAAACATCATATATCTTTTCAGTACCATATGCTGTTGCAGACACCAGATTGTGTGGGCAAATGATCTTTTGGCTATGAGTGATGAGTACACAGTCAGATAAATATCACGCGGGTAAAGGTTAGCGCTCACTTATTTCAGTCAAATCAGTAAAACAGAAGTAAACAGAATGTTCTTCATCTCTGAAATGTCATCCAGAACCACACAAACAGTTTGCCCTTTCTCTCCTAGAGGTACGTCTTGTTAGAGTCAGATTATTTTGAGTGTGCAGGCAAACAAAAGAACGCTTTAGTTTCTTCCGTCAAAGATATATCAATACGGCTATTCTGGGGTAGATTTCCCTTTTCTGACCAGAACATTGCCATATTGAAAGCCCATATGCTCTACAGTGGTTCTGACTAGACTGATTCATTCTCAGTATCTCGCATTCAAACTCTTACCAAAATACTGTAGGAGAAAACATGTAACTGATCAGAGATCTGTCGAATGGGGTAATATCACCCAACACCCACAACTGTGGGCACTATGCCAACATCCTGCCATCAGCGGCCCTCTTTTCATTCTTTCCCGTACTCCCCATAGATCTGATAATCAAGCATAGTGGGTTCATACTGGCAGATCCCGTACCTAGATATGAGTGTGTGCATATGCACATGCATATTCAATAATGTACTCCCACAATTCATAGCCCCACTCAAACCCTGCTGTTGTGCTAATGCAGGTCTTTGTAGTTGCTCTCAGCTGGGAATATGACTGGTAATGAAGGCCTGCATGTAATATGGTGCCACTGGACTGTAATTTATAGACATTCTTCAGGAACAAAGTCATTGAGTAAAGACCACAGCAAAGATTTCCTTAGCCACTTTATGTTTTGTGACATTAAGTAAATTTATATTCACAAATCTGTAAAAAAAAATTTTTTTTTTTAAGACTCTGTTGTGAAGTTTAAAGCTGAAGGGTGTATATTCCATCTGCAGTTGGTTGGACAAGCAAGTAGTTTTATTCATTCGTTAACGTGCACAACAATATGCTGAAAACAGATTAAAAAAATCAGCTCATTGTAAATACCCAACAACACACACACACACACACATGCACACACACACACAAAACATGTTTACATTTAAAAATATAGCTGCAAGCAGCAATTAAGGGGCCAAGCACAACAGAGGCAAAATGAGGAGCTAAGCAAGCATGGCAGGGAGCATCAGATTAACTGATGATTATCACTTGTAATGTGATGTAGCCTAAATACATATTACTTTTGATAAATTGGGTGTGCTACTCCCAAATTTATCTGGTGTGGTCAGTGTAGGGTGACAATGATACACCCAAAGTTTGGTGTCGATATGCCAAAGCGATGCAGAAATACAGCCTCGGGTTAATTTTGGCATCATGCTATCAAATTTGACGAAGAGTTATACAAAAACAGTTTGAGATGTCAAAAAGCTTTTATTACTTTTTTGTATTTTGTCTCAAGATGGTCTGAATTCAGTTGCATGAAGATCGGACAAGCAGTCTGAGACAAGTTTGAAAAATAGGTTTAAATCAAAATGGCCGACAAACAAAATGGCCAACTTTTGAAAATAAAGTACTATTGAATTCTGTACAACCCAGGGAATAGGAAGAGGTGAGATTCATGACCATCAGACAAAATTCACAAAAGCTGTAACGTTTGGCCACTAGGTGCCTAGGAAGACACTTAACAAGTTTCATAACGATACACCACTGTGTTTGTAAAATACAGCATTTTACTACAAAATTCTAAATGGCTGACATAGTACGATTGGGCACTGTCTGACTCTGCATACTGTGCCACTTCTAAAGAGACCAATGAAACTGCTTATGTACCCTCAGGTCATGTACCCTCACGGTATGACATTTATCAAGTTTGGTCTGAATACGCTAAAGTGCTGCAGAGATATAGCTTCATATCTTCTCATACTCTTTATTGAATTTGTTGATGCGCTATACAAAGAACAGTTTGGTCTATTGCAAAGCTTTTAGTAACTTTTTGCCATCACAGTCTGAAGGTGACCTGAGACAATTTTGGTGAAAAATAGAACAAAGGTCTAGGACGAGTTTGAAAAAGTAGGTTTATCAAATAGCGGGCCAATTTTTATGATGGAGCATAACATCGTAGGGTTATTCTGGCAATCTATCCAATCAATTTATTTGCAATTTTTAAAATCTCCAAAAATCTACAGACATCCTTGTCAATTGATAATGAATATGTTTTGTTTTCAAAATACATTCCGTCTACATGTTGTGTATATTTAATTTGCTGGTAAAATTAAATTAAATTGTGTAATGTGTTTGTATTATATCAGCCATTGGCAGATATCGGTATCTGCATCAGTCACTGAAAAACCCATATTTGTCGAACACTGAAATGTTCTACAACAGGAATGCTGGTTTGTATTCCCAAAATTATAGAGTAGATGAAGGAGGGTGGAATCAGGATGTAACCTAAGTTGTATTTAAATTCACAAATTCCCACAATACATCAGAGCACACACTTTACTCAACAGACTGTGTATTCAGTAGCCCATGGCATGTATAGTTTTATTACAAAACAAAGAAAACGCCAACCCAAATACAACATGGGAACTACTAGTGGCTAGTGGGAAAACTGTACTAGTACACATGGTGGTGGTTAATTCTGCACGATGGTTAAATGTAGTGAATGTGACCATCAGCTCACTGAGTATATTTAAAACATACCCTAACAGAAATCAAACAAAGGCCAAATGGATAATTAATGCCAGCATGTCATATTTTTACCAAAAACTGGATGGTTGCCGCAAGCATATATATTAATACTTGACAGTGGCCATTTTGCTTCCAAGGTTCCCCCTGGATTCTGGATGAAACTTTCGTTATTCGATCCCTTTGTTGACATGATCATTTTATCTGGCACTGAAAGGTAATATTATACAAGGAATATTTTACACTGAGGCCAGGGATAATCTTTGTGGTAAGGTAATTTTTTAAAGCTAGGAGCATTAAACCTTACACAGCAAATGTGCCGTTATAGTGAAAGAAATGTGAACATTTGTACTCTTCTACTTGATGGATTCACTTAATTTATTTAAATGTAGTGTACACTAAAATTCCCAACCTTTTGGAGTGTTAATATGAGCTAAGGTGCCATTTAAACAGAGAAAGACAGATGATGTTAACAATACATAAGCTTGACACCAGGCGGTATTACTCACATGGAAATGGTTACCGGTCAGAACAGCTGCTTTCAGCCAAAGGAGACGTCTTACTCGAGCCTTTTATTCACTGAAAGCGTATTAGACCAGACATGACATGCAGAATTATGTCAAAGCCATCGAAAAGAATTGAGTTCTCGTGTACGGATCAGACTGTTCAGATTATTCATGTAACTTACGTTGATCATAACTGGCAGCTCAGACATTTTAGCTCTGCTTGTAACAACAAAAATCACAACTGAGATCTCTTTATTGTCCCAAATGAGACTACATTAGAAGCATATTTAGAGTCTTCTTCAGAGAAAAAGACCCCATAGCCTAAATCTCACACTAGAGTTTCAGATGACATACCAATCTCTCAAGTCTTCAATATGAACTCAAAAATTTGTCATCAAATTCTGAATGGTCTGAGTTTTGCTGTCCATGTTAATTTTATATCTCTGTATTCTTATTGTATGTCAACAATTTGTCATGAGGAGTTTTAGGGGAAACATCAGATGATACTCAAAGGGGTCACCGGATGCCCATTTTCCACAAGTTGATATGATTCTTTAGGGTCTTAATGAAAAGTCTATAACATACTGTGGTTAAAATTTCTCAATGGTAGTGTAAAAACACCTTCTGTACCCTGTCAAAATCAGCTCTGTCTTCAGCACGCTGATCTAGTCCATGTTTCTTTAAATCCTAGTGAGCTCTGCTGACTCCGCCCCTCTCTTCCGTGGAGTGACGAGCAGACCATAGATATGTGTAGATTCCCTATTCGACCGCTCCAGATACGTTGACGCATCAGTCATCTCACATTCACCATAATAATCAATGAATATTCAAAGATATACAAGCATATAACTTGCTGTTGTAGAAACACACAGTCAATGCACTCAAAGATTCGCAGACCGTTCCAAATATGGCGGATGGCTTACGTCAAAGACTATAGAATCGCGGTCCATAGAAACAGTCCATAATGAGGCATCTAGGTATATATATCTATGGAGCATACTACTAAACTTCAGCCACGAAACTGGCTATCTAGCACATTATTAGGAAAGGCAATTTGCAAAGATGCATAAAAACCCTTATACTCACTTCTTTTGTTGATAAAGCTGGATCACAAATAATTCGGGCAAACATAGATGCATTTATGTAGATCGGGGATTTGCGCATTCACTTCAAAGCGAAAGTGATGTTAATCTTCTGCGTCTCCATCGGCTCAGATGTCGGGAGTAACTGACGACTGCTATGTTCATTATTACATCCAACAATTAAACACTTCAATCGCTTAATCTGAGACAGCTTGTCTTCCCCTGCACCGGAGGCGGACAGCTCTCAGCTCTCTCAGGGCGGGTCTAGGGTAAGACGCTAGTGTCAATCAACTATCGTGGGAGCAGCCTGTACAGAACTACGTCATTCTGACAGGGCTCTCAAAACAGCCTGATTTGAGAAGGGGGATTTTAAAATAGGGATTTTAATAAAACCACTGGGTGGATTTTTATTATTATAGTACACACACTTCCAACACATATTTTTGTTCAATCAACTTGTAAAGTGAATTTAGCATCTGGTGACACACATTACATCCTATAATTTTGGGCTTGGAGTTTGGGAAAGGTCCACAAGCTGCCGTGACTCAAACTCGGGATGCCCAAAACACAAAACCATTATAACTTCTATTTAAATACATTTTCTATTTTGTAGAAGAGCATTATATCCAAGAACTTGTAATAAGGTACTTTTTGCCTTTTCTTTGACAGAGCAGTTGATAGAAAGGCAGAAACAGAGAGGAAAGAGAATTAGGAAAATGCAACAAGTGGGGCAAGAACATCAGGAGCCCAAAGGCCTTTTTTTCCAGAAGGCTATGCCTTCAGTAGTTTTTCAGACTTTTTTCAGTCGAATAAGCCGATTCCATCTAAATGAACTTCATGAACTTCAAACAAATGCTAGATCAAAAAAGATCATTTATTCAGTAGAAATTGAATATTAGCAGAGGAGATGAATGAGAAATATCTACAGATACAGCTGTCCCGCAGCTGTCACATGGTTCCCTTTTCAAGACTTGAAGGAGACCCTTGTTTTTAAGACACTAATATACTGTTCATCTTTACACTACCTCAACCAGGTGGTATCAACTACACACATGCATTTAAACTCTTCATGTCAGGCTTAATCAAATACATGCCTCTGGACAACTGCCAGGGAGGACTTGAGAGCTCACCCATTTTGACAGAATTCATTTTAGAAGAATAACTCAGTAAAGCTGTGAATATGTTATATGGACTGGGAATATGTAACAATAAAAGAGGTCCATCAGTGGAATGGAGAGCTAAATAAATCCTTGTTGATAGTGAATAAGTGCAGCCGTTGGGAGTGCATCTTTTCCCTCACAAATTATACAGACATATGGCGCAGGTCTTCATGCAGTAGGAAGCCTTCTTGGTGGGTCTTGGGGGCCTATATTTATATCTGATGTCTTTTGTCTTTAACCTCTCACCCTATAAGGGTCTGCTTACCGAGTCGCTCTCATGGGCCCCTTTTTGTCCCTTAGGGGCCAGATTTATGATCTGCCTTGTGGAATTTCTTCAAAATTTGCCTCAAGCGTCTTGACTTTCCCTTATCTCATAGGCTACACACTTTATATTTGCAAAGGTTCACTTTCTTTTGCACTGAAATACATTGACTGCAGTGTTGTTTCATTCTTCATGCAAGCAATTAGTGAATACCAGCTTACACAAATGACATATGAGAGTGTCTAAAGAATAATAATTAAAAAGACCTCTTTAAAAGTAGTTAAAAAATCCTGTGTGCCAGCTTCTTAAGATCTAAGATGGCGCCGCAGATGGCAGCTACTGTGCTTTGCTCTTTTGTGTTTGTACTGTTTTTGTTTGTTTTTCCTGTTTTTTGTTTCTCAAATACGATCAGTATCAGGGATGACCTGCTGAACATTTGGCAGAACACACCACAAAATATTTTACCGGATTTTGACTATTCGGATGTTTTGCTGGACATTGTATTTGGCGGAGCCGTAGCTCTGGTCAAACGCTTCAGGACGTGCGGACGGGGGAAGTGAGCCGGTGCGCTTGTGAAGCTTCGTCAGCGTGGATTTAGAATGCCGTTGCCTAGCATCCATCTGGCGAATCTCCGCTCTCTACCCAACAAAACGGACGAACTCCTTCTGCTCTCCCGGACAAACATTTTTCTAACTCTGCTGCTCTGTGTTTCAAGGAAACCTGGCTGAATGGCGACATTCTGGACAGCGTGCTAAATCTGGCTAATTACCAGCTGATCAGAGCAGATCGGGACGCAGAATCAACAGAGAAATCGCGCGGAGGCAGGACGTGCTTTTACATCAATGAGAGGTGGTGTACAGATGTAACTGTGTTAAAGAAGATGTGCTGTTCAGATCTAGAAATGCTCTTCACTAAGTGCAAGCCGTTCTATTCGCCGCGGGAGTTCTGCTCGTTCATTCTCGTGAGTGTCTACATTCCACCGCAAGCGAACGCGAGATCAGCTTTACAGAAACTCGCTGATCTGATCACAGACACAGAACAACAACACCCAGACTCTGTTTTAATCATTCTCGGGGACTTTAATAAAGCAAATCTCTCCCGTGAACTGCCAAAATACAGACAGCACATCACATGTCCCACCACTCTCTGATCACTGTTTGGTTCATCTTATTCCGACCTACAGGCAGAAACTTAAGTATGCAAAACCTGTATTAAGATCTGTTAAAAGATGGACTAATGAAACAGAGCAGGATTTACAAGCCTGTTTCTCCCTCACTGATTGGACTGTTTTTGAAGCTGCTGCCACCGATCTGGATGAGCTCACAGAGACTGTAACATCTTATATCAGTTTCTGTGAGGATATGTGCATTCCTACCAGGACTCATTTAACCTACAACAATGACAAACCATGGTTCACTGCAAAACTCAGACAGCTCCATCAGGTCAAAGAAGATGCTTACAGAAAAGGGGATAAAGTCTTGTATAAACAGGCCAAATACACACTGGAAAAGGAGATCAGAGTGGCAAAGAGGAATTATTCTGACAAGCTAAGGAACAAATTCTCTTCCAGTGATTCTGCTTCAGTGTGGAAAGGTATGAAAGATATCACCAGTTACAAGACACCATCCCCCAGCACTTTGGAGAATCAACAACTAGCAGACGACCTTAACGAGTTCTATTGCAGGTTTGAAAAAACACCCCACACCCACCCTGAACACCTCTCCACACAACCATGCACACCTCCAGCAACCCCCCTCTTTCCCACATCTACAATTCAGTTAAGTGAAGTTAAAGTGCGCTAGGTCTTCAGAAAGAACAAAATAAGGAAAGCACCAGGCCCAGACAGTGTATTACCAGCCTGCCTAAAAATCTGTGCTGACCAGCTGGCCCCCATCTCCACACAGATCTTCAACAGATCACTGGAGCTGTGCGAAGTCCCCTCACGCTTCAAACGCTCCACCATCATCCCCGTCCAAAAGAAACCCACAATTACTCGACTTAATGACTACAGACCTGTGGCTCTAAAGTCTGTGGCCATGAAATCATTTGAAAGTTTTGGATTATCTGAAGGACATCACTGGACCCTTACTGGACCCCCTGCAGTTTGCCTACAGAGCAAACAGGTCTGTGGATGATGCAGTCAACATGGGACTGCACTTCACTCTGTAGCATCTGGACAAACCAGGGACTTGTGTGAGGATCCTGTTTGTAGACTTCAGCTCCGCTTTTAACACCATCATCCCGAACACCCTTCAGAATAAACTGACACAGCTCTCCGTCCACACCTCTGTCTGTCAGTGGATCACCAGCTTCCTGACAGACAGGCAGCAGTTAGTAAAGCTTGGTAAATTCACATCCAACACCCACACCGTCAGCACTGGAGCTCCTCAGGGCTGCGTTCTCTCCCCACTGCTCTTCTCCCTCTACACCAACGACTGCACATCTAAACACCCCTCTGTCAAGCTCCTAAAGTTTGCAGATGACACCACGCTGATCGGCCTCATCCAGGACGGTGATGAGTCTGCTTACAGACAGGAGGTTAAGGAGCTGGCTGTATGGTGCAGTCTTAACAACCTAGAGCTTAACATGCTCAAAACTGTGGAGATGATCGTGGACTTCAAGATAAACCCCCTTGCTCTCCCCCCACTCACCATCATGAACAGCACTGTGACTGCAGTGGAGTCATTCAGATTCCTGGGCACCACAATTTCTCAGGACCTTTGAAGTGCGACAATTACAGCAACTCTATTGTCAAAAAGGCCCAGCAGATGTTGTACTTCCTTTGCCAGCTGAGGAAGTTCAACCTGCCACAGGAGCTGCTGAAACAGTCATTGAATCCGTCCTCTGCACTTTAATAACTGTCTGGTTCAGCTCAGCTACCAAGTCTGACCTCAGAAGACTACGGAGGGTAGTCCGGACTGCTGAGCGAATCATTGGTACAACCCTCCCCACTCTCCAAGAACTGTACTTATCCAGAGTGAGCAAAAGGGCTGGTAAAATCACTCTGGATCCCTCACATCCAGCACACGCCATCTTTGAACTGTTACCGTCTGGTCGACGCTACAGAGCTCTGAGCACCAGAACGACCAGACATAGGAACAGTTTCTTCCCTCAAGCAATCCATCTCATGAACACTTGACAATAAACGTGGAACACACAACTATTATACATTATTTATCCACCACACTTACTTATTTTTATTTTTTCTCATTTCAAATTTGCACATATCAGACCTATACATTAGGGCTGAACGATTAATTGCATTTGCGATAAAATCGCGATATGAAAAAACGCGATGTTTCAACAGCAGAGGCTGTGATTACACTCTGTCACGTGACACGTGAAAGTAAAGAGGTGTGTTCGACATGAAGTTGTAAACCAGAAATTGTAAACAAAACCACCTTTAAGCACACATGTGGTTTTGTTTACAATTTCTGGTTCACTTGTAAAAAGAGCAGTGTGAACGTGAACAGCACCAAACAAAAAAAAAAAAAAATCAACATTGTATTTGGTCTGGACCAAAGCAAGTGAACAAGGGGACTTTCCTGGTGTGAATACACCCTGAGTTTTAAGGTCAGCATTAAGTACACATCATTTGGTGCGACTCCTTAATAAGGAATTTTTTTATGTAGCTTTTTCTTTAGTATGATGACATTTTTTTAAATTGTATGTCCATAAAAGAAGTGTTTTCAAGTAACATGAAGTGCATTTTTGAGGTTTTTGAATAAATACATAGATCTGGACCAAAAAATGAGCGCATGACATGTCATTGACCCAGATGTCATCTGACACTCTATTACGACTTGAAAGTATGTGTATATTGTGTGTCTTGGCTGCAGTATGACCTCACACCTTTACTATCAGGTACTGCTATCTGCTCTGATATATGATATGCTGAACAGAGATGTCTGGTTCTACTTTCACAAAGGCAATAGATCTTTTATTTTTACATATTTCTTTAGTAAATGACAAGGTGCAGTGTGACATGAATGAGGTGATTGAGACCAGCTGTCCCAGTATCTATTATTGAACTGAACACTTTTCCTCTTGGTTTGGTTGGAGTGCTGCCGCATGTACAGAGCCACTGTGGAGTATTGTATAAACGTAATTGATCACAAATGATCATGAAAAGGCAAAGTCTATTAAAACCTTTTCATCTGGCTTTTGAGGTTTTATCTTATTTTTTGCATGCTAAGAAGGCACAGAACCTTTGTGGTCTGCATCTATTTAATTTCATCAAGGTTGCTTATAAATGCAACTGAAACAAAGTCTTTAAAGTGCTTTCAAATCCCATATTCAAATTGTTACAAATTTCTGATGTGTTAATGAGAGTTCAAATGAAATGCATCCTTTTAATTGATTGTAGCAGGTTAGTAAGGATAAAGTGAGAAATCATGGCATCTTGGACTGTATATTGTTAAAATCTCCCATGTCTCTATACAAACTGCTGACCTTGACCAAACTGAAGGCAATATTTAATTATTCCCATGACAGTTCCCACTAATTCATCATAAATGTCAACCCAAAGGACTTGGAATAAAAAAATTAAGTACAATGATTATGTTATAGCATCTGCGTCTTTCTAGACTCAACTTATGATATGCATGAAATCCCTACAGTGCTGTAGATTTATCTGAGTAAAGACTAAAGAGAAGGGACTGTTGTCACATACACTCTTTCCAGTCTGAATCTGCCAAGATCTCCTAAATCTGGATTTGATGAAGGCTGAATTTTATTGTTGGGTCATCGTGAATTCATTTACATTTACATTACATTGCATTAGATTTAAGTAGGCCTGTATAATATCTGTACACGTCCACCACACATTGTGTGTTTGTGTATTCAGCATTTGCATTTTGAATGTTTTGGACAGAAGCATGTCATTTTTATTCCACATGTACAACGTTTCCAAACAGGTCCAAACACTCTACCCACCTGCTATTGGTCAGATAAATGGTTGTCCCATCCCAGACGTATGCCATTGGTTGAGCTGGACCACATAGGCGGTTTACAACTTTGATTGAAATCAAAATATAAATGACTTATCAATACTAGTATCAACCAATTTTATAAAAAATTTTGTAACACTTTATTTTTTTTATTTTAACACTACTCACACTATTTTTATTTCATTTAATAGTTTTATTTTAACCCTAACCATATAGTAAGTACATGTAGTTAATTAATATTACTCAGTACTTAAACGTATAATTACACTGTAACAAGGACATCTTAAAATAAAGCGTAACCAAAAATTGCAATATAATAAAATATTATATGATATAATTGCACAAATAAATTCTAAAATTATTACACTGCTTTAAATGAAAGGCAAAATGTTGAATATTTTGCCTACTTATGCTTTAAGCTATAAGGCTGTAGTAAAAAAGGGTTTAGATTCAGTGTGGGCCTTAACATCAGTAACACTCAGCCTCACATAGCTAAGTGTATTGCTTTCTTTATGAATAAATCATTCACAGACTCATGCAGGCTATGAAAAATCTTGTTAAGACTGTCAAGTGTAAGAGTATTGACATAAGAAAGCACCCTCCATATCAGTCATGATTAACACCTGATTAATTATTCATTTTTCTGGAGGGAGCACAGCTAGTTGCTGATGATCCTTGACACATGAAGAATTTAAACCTGTGGTTTTTTGGACACAGTTTGGCAATTTTTTAAATATCGTATCAAATATTGTTCTCTGTTTGAGTGGCTGCAGACGTGGAAATGAAGCCATGAACTATTCCCAAAGCATGATCATAATGACAAAGAAGCACTTTTGTTGTAGCCTTGGCCCTGGGGTATATATTTCTGTAAAGGTCAACAAGTTGGTCAGGATGATGAGTCAGTGTGTGAGTAGTCACAGCACAGCAAGCCGGCTCCGCCTCCAACCGACTGGCATCTGCTCTCACAGCTGACGCCAGGAACTCTAACACCGAAAGAACCAAAACAAACACACTACATTTAATTATTGAGATGAGGGAAACAGGTAAAGGAAATCACTCCTCTCCAGTGGGAAAATGGAGTGAGAAACTCATTTGAAGGACTAATATCTCATTTTGAGTCATTTAACATTGTTGTGAGAGACATCTGTGAAAACTTCGCTGGATGCTACAGCTCAATCATCTTTAGCCTGCTATCCATTACCACAGAACTGTATACGCTGGTATTTAAAAGTTTGGGGTCGGTGAAAAGTTTTTTGAAAGAATTCCCTTGACCAAGACTTCATTAGTTTGATTTGATTATACAGTGTAAACAGTAATATTGTGAAATATTATTATGAATTAAAATAACTGTTTTCTGTTTTCTTATTTTTTAAAATGTAAATTATTTCTGTGATGACAAAGCTGAATTTAGCCTACAGCAGCAATTACTCCAGTCTTCAGTCACATGATCCTTCAGAAATCATCCCAATATGCTGCTTTGATGTAACATTTCTTATTACATATTTATATAGTCTCTGCATATTAAGATGAAGTTATTATAATCTAATAAAATATTATAAATATAATTCTATATAATACAAATATAATTACTGTAATTATAACAGTAAATAATAAAAATAAATACATGGTAATGATCAATAACAACACAAATTTAAATGAGGTAAAATGTTTCATATTTTGACTTGCAGTTGGCCTGCTTTTACATCTGTTTAAGATATCCAACCACGTTTGACGCTATTCCACAGATTTAGTGCAGAAATGTGAAGAAGTGTTCATTTAATCAGCCTACAGAAGTACTCCCTCCCCAAAATGGCAATGTAGATAACTTTAAAGCTCAAATAACAAACATATTTACTAAAGAATTCATCTCTGCTTTCAAACCCCCAAGTACTTTTGCCTGCTGGGCTTCCACTGTGCATCACTGTAAACATGTTTTCTGTTATTTTTTACAAACTGAGCGATAGTTTTCTGTAGTAATTGAGAGCAGGCAACAGATGTTGTTGATAGAGCTTAACTTAAATCTTTTTAGCTTGAAAGATTGCTTTAAAATAGAAATCTCTTCCATTGTCAGACCCTCCTGTGGTTAAAGTCACTGTGATATCTAGCTGGAAGAAATGTTCATTTTTAGTGAGAGGACTGGATAATTAATAAACGGGGCTCATTACACTACATTACAGCTTATTTTCCCTGAACTGAATCACTAAAACAAAAGCGACATGTCTGAAGTCCAGTGACTTGATGAAACCCATGGAAAGTATGGAAAAGTTTAGAATGAGATTAAGTTTTTGATTCTTTTTGATAAGCTGTTGCCATTAAAACAGATGTATTGTTGGGAACAAATTAATCAAATAGATATAAATATACAGTCATTCAAATTCCAGAAAGTCTTGGAAAATTAAACACTGAGAGTGTCCCAAAGAAGAAAAAGATGTCTTTCAGCCTTGACTAGATCCCAAACAGCTATTTGGATTCACTCCATTTCAGCAGGGTGGCAAATGAATTTGACACTGGGACTGACAGAGTCTAAATGAACTGGCGAGACTTCACAGGACAACCTCCAAGACATATTTTATAATGGTCTTGAATGGCACCAAACCACATAGCTGAGGATATATTTTGCTCATTCAGCTTTGGGCCACACAGAAAGCAACTCTCTGACGTGGAGTGTTTTTTGGCCCTCAGATGAAGGTGATTGGTGTTATCTTTGAACCTTACGTTTGAAGAGATAACTAAATATCACATGCCTCTCCCTTCTCTCAGTATTAGCTGGTGTTAAAAGATCAGCTGTGGTGCAAAGTGACGTGAAATTGTTCAAACATTCAATCAAATATTCTTGAGAATTACTGTATGTGATGAAGCTGAGCAAACAACACATTCTCACTCCCAACTCGTCACATATTGACGCTTGGTCAAGACCCTTTGGCGTCTGTAAGGGAACTGTTGTGTGTGTGTCATGTGTTCCTGCCTCTTGTGCCCATATTTGGTTTATTTCCTGTCCTTGTTAAGAGTAATCATTAGTTAATTCTTGTCTAGCCGTGTTCGTCTCGTTATCTATGATTTACCTGTGTATATTAGTCCTGTCTGTTCAGTTAAACTTGGTCTGGTCTACTCGTTATCCCCGGTGTTGGATGTCTGTGTCTTACCCTGCCTTGCCTTGTCTTGCCCTGCCTTGATGTCCTCAGTAAAGACATATTTGAGTTTATATCCTCGTCTGCGTGTTCCTGGTTCCTCCCTCGTGTGTGCACCGTGACAGAAGACCAGACCAAACAGTAAGCGGCGCCCCTTCACCTCGTTTTGTTTTTCGTTTTGAAAAGTCTTGTTTTGTTCCTGTTTTGTTTGTCCCTCGCGGCATGGAAGTCGCCACTCGTCCTTCTGCCCTAGCCCGTGTCAAGTGGGCGTGGGAGTTCGGCAGGATTGCCGCGAGTGCCGCGAGTCCGCTGGCCGCGAGCCCTCAAGTCTGCCGATCGCGGGAGAAGTTCGCCGCCGCCCGCGGCTCCCAACCTCGCCGCTCACACCGAGCCCGCCGTTCGCGGGAGTTAACGCCGCCGTCCGCGGCACACCGAGCCCGCCGTTCGCGGGAGATCAACGCTGCCGTCCGCGGGGAAAGCCAACCCGCCGTCGGCGGCTCCCCCTGTTCACGCCGCCGTCCGCGGCTCCCCTGTGCACGCCGCCGGTCCGCCTCTGATTCAATGCCCGCCGGTCCGCCTCTGACTCAATGCCCGCCGGATTGCCGCTGACTCAAGCCCGCCGGATTGCCGCTGACTCAAGCCCACCGGATTGCCGCTGACTCAAGCCTGCCGGCCGCCGCCTCTAACCCTCTCCGTGGATCAAGTCCACACGTCACGGCCAGGAGTGCCGTATATATGTCTTGTTGTGCCCACAGGAACATTGTAACTTACCTTGTCTTGTCTTGTCCATGGAGACTCGTCTGGGGCAGGCGGCTCCTTGAGTTGTGGCCATGGTGGCCAGTCGCAGCCGCTTGCCCCCCCTGTCGCAGAAGTGGAGGAGGTTGCTGAGGGACCCTGTGAGGGCCCCTGACTCCTCGTCATGCCCAGAGGAAGACTCAGCTTCCTAGCCAGCCCAGGAGGGCTTCTGGTTCCTGTGGGATGTCTTGTCGTGTTTGTCTGACCCTGGAGGGTTTCCTGTCGTTTCTTTACTTACTTTACTTTACTTTTGTCATTTAGCAGACGCTTTTGTCCAAAGCGACTTACAAATAAGAAAAAGTAACTAAAACTAAAAAGTTACAACTCTATAAATACTATCTACCCACATATTTAAGAAAATAAAGAAATTAAATAAAATTAACACATGCATATAACAACAACATTTCAATAATAAACATATCAATGAAAAAATTAAATAAAAAGCTACTACTATCCCTTGCCGGTGTCCCTGCCCGGTGGAGTCGCACGGTAGAGTCGATGGTCTTTACACTCTTTACTTTTTTACTTTTGTCATTTAGCAGACGCTTTTGTCCAAAGCGACTTACAAATAAGAAAAAGTAACTAAAACTAAAAAAGTTACAACTCTATAAATACTATCTACCCACATATTTAAGAAAATAAAGAAATTAAATAAAATTAACACATGCATATAACAACAACATTTCAATAATAAACATATCAATGAAAAAATTAAATAAAAAGCTACTACTATCCCTTGCCGGTGTCCCTGCCCGGTGGAGTCGCACGGTAGAGTCGATGGTCTTTACACGCTTTACTTTTTTACTTTTGTCATTTAGCAGACGCTTTTGTCCAAAGCGACTTACAAATAAGAAAAAGTAACTAAAACTAAAAAGTTACAACTCTATAAATACTATCTACCCACATATTTAAGAAAATAAAGAAATAAAATAAAATTAACATGCATATAACAACAACATTTCAATAATAAACATATCAATGAAAAAATTAAATAAAAAGCTACTACTATCCCTTGCCGGTGTCCCTGCCCGGTGGAGTCGCACGGTAGAGTCGATGGTCTTTACACTCTTTGGTCTTCACACTAAGAGGGCTTCACACGACGACTGCCGCGACCGCTGCCGCGGTATAATAACCTTTATTATACCAAACCAACAAATGATCATTTCAATTCAGCTGGACCCACTTTCCTGTTTATCAACTACAAATGGCCAAGCAAGTGCACACACTGACAAGATACACGATACAGTTTCATGTACTGTTTTGACTGTCTAGCCCCGGAGGGCTCCTGATACCCCCTGGATTCCCCATGGAAATTTTGGGGGGGGGGGGGGGGGGGGGGGGTAGTAGAGCTCTGGGTGGAGTGGGCGGGCCGTAGGAGGCCACGGTCACGAAGACCACCCGCCATGGCTTCCTGAGCTCCCAGCTCCGCCGGGGCCTCCGTCTGTTCTGCTCTGGAGGTCCCCGTCCTGTGTTTCTGTGGATGTCTGTCCTGAGGGGCCTCCAGAGCGCCCACCCCCCCTCCCTGATGAAACTGTTAAGGCTCGGGACGAGCCTTTCGGGAGGGGGGAGTAATGTAAGGGAACTGTTGTGTGTGTGTCATGTGTTCCTGCCTCTTGTGCCCATATTTGGTTTATTTCCTGTCCTTGTTAAGCGTAAACATTAGTTAATTCTTGTCTAGCCGTGTTCGTCTCGTTATCTATGATTTACCTGTGTATATTAGTCCTGTCTGTTCAGTTAAACTTGGTCTGGTCTACTCGTTATCCCCCGTGTTGGATGTCTGTGTCTTACCCTGCCTTGCCTTGTCTTGCCCTGCTTTGATGTCCTCAGTAAAGACATATTTGAGTTTATATCCTCGTCTGCGTGTTCCTGGTTCCTCCCTCGTGTGTGCACCGTGACAGCGTCACTTTTTAACTCACAGGGTTTCATTTTTCGACATGCAGGGTCCTCCATTGCTTTAAATAAGAAACCCTTGCATTGGGAATTTTATCATCATGATTAAATTATACAGGTGCATTTCAATAAATTAGAATGTCATGGAAAAGTTCATTTATTTCAGTAATTCAACTCAAATTGTGAAACTCGTGTATTAAATAAATTCAATGCACACAAACTGAAGTAGTTTAAGTCTTTGGTTCTTTTAATTGTGATGATTTGGGCTCACATTTAACAAAAACCCACCAATTCATCTCAAGAAATTAGAATACTTCATAAGACCAATAAAAAAAACATTTTTAGTGAATTGTTGGCCTTCTGGAAAGTATGTTCATTTACTGTATATGTACTCAATACTTGGTAGGGGCTCCTTTTGCTTTAATTACTGTATAAAATACTCTATGGGGTTCAGGTCAGGCGAGTTTGCTGGCCAATCAAGCACAGTAACACCATGGTCATTGAACCAGCTTTTGGTACCTTTGGCAGTGTGGGCAGGTGCCAAGTCCTGCTGGAAAATGAAATCAGCATCTCCATAAAGCTTGTCAGCAGAAGGAAGCATGAAGTGCTCTAAAATTTCCTGGTAGATGGCTGCGTTGACTGTGGACTTCAGAAAACACAGTGGACCAACACCAGCAGATGACATGGCAGCCCAAATCATCACTGACTGTGGAAACTTCACACTGGACTTCAAGCAACATGGATTCTGTGCCTCTCCACTCTTCCTCCAGACTCTGGGGCCTTGATTTCCAAATGAAATGAAAAGAGGACTTTGGACCACTGAGCAACAGTCCAGTTCTTTTTCTCCGCAGCCCAGGTAAGACGCTTCTGATGTTGTTTCTGGTTCAGAATGGCTTGGTAGCCCTTTTCCTGAAGATGTCTGAGCGTGGTGACTCTTGATGCACTGGCTCCAGCTTCAGTCCACTCCTTGTGAAGCTCTCCCAAGTGTTTGAATAAGCTTTGCTTGACAGTATTCTCAAGCTTGCAGTCATCCCTGTTGCTTGTGCACCTTTTCCTACCCAAATTCTTCTTTCCAGTGAACTTTGCATTTAATATGCTTTGATACAGCACTCTGTAAACAGCCACACCTTTCAGTAATGACCCTCTGTGACTTAGGGTGCTTTCACACCTGTAGTTCGGTTCATTTGGTCCGGACCAAAGGCAAAAAATTATACATTGTAGCTATTTTTTAGCCGTTTTGGTTCCTTTTCACACCACACTGTTTGCTCTGGTCCGAACCAGCTGAAACGAACCAAAATGCAGTCACGTGACAACATCCGCTTCACTTGTTGGCTAGATGTGTCTTTGAACGCATTCCCTAAACTGCTTTTCGATTGGTCAGAAAGAGCGTGCGGGAAAATTCCAACGGTGCTCCCGGAAGTAAACAAGGACAGGAGTAAAATGCAGCAGACAGCACACTGCTATTTTGAGGCTCCGCACCTCCTCACAACCCCAAGTTTGTCCGCGACCTGCCATGCTTAACTGCAAACTGTCAACAAACACTTCCTCATCCTATAATGCACAGCGCAGCTGACTACGGCAGCTGGTTTAGTCCAAAAATGCGCAGTTCTTTTTGCGGTTGGGTTTGTTTAAGGTCGGATCACGTTCTCACCACAAACGAACCGCTCCAGGGCTCGTTTCAAGGCGTACCGAGACCACCTCTTCAAGGAGGTCTCGGTACGCTTGTTTGGTCCGCTTTTGGTGCGCACCCGAGTGCGATTGTTGCTTTCTCACCTGCCCAAACGAACCAAACCAAGAGGGAAAACGAACTCTAGTGCGATTCAACCTAACTAAATGAGGCAGGTGAGAAAGCACCCTTACCCTCTTTGTAGAGGGCGTCAATGTTCGTCTTCTGGATCATTGCCAAGTCAGCAGTCTTCTCCATTATTGTGGTTTCAAAGAACAAGAGATACTCGGAATTTATACTGTAGGGATGGTCATTAATTGAAACTCAAATGTAAATATTCTAATATTTTGAGATACTGATTTTTGACTTTCATGAGCTGTAAGCTCTAATCATCAAAATTAAAACAAAAAAAAACTTTTGAAATGTTTTACTTTACATGCAATGAATCTAAAATATATGAAAGTTTCAGTTTTTGAAATAACAAAAAAAAAAGAACTTTTTCACGATATTCTAATTTATTGAGATGCACCTGTATATTGGGTAATGATATTGCCATTATTGCATATATGTTGGGGTGTGATTTTCCCATGTAAACAGTCACTACAGTTTTATATATATTACACTATTTTTCTTGAGCATGTAACCCAACCCCTGCTCCTAAACCTATCATTTGGCAATAAAACACAGGATATAACACTAGAACTACAGTCATGATTCATTCAAAAAGTATTAATATTCCAAGTCTTCCGCGGCAAAATGATTGATTTGTGAGAGGAATAGACGCAATCGCCATGTCCGTCCGCCGTTAAGCTCATCCTGTGTGCTGCAGTCTGTGTGCGAATTCAAAAAAAGCCATCAGAAGAAGCCATATGTCAGCTTTGGTTGTGAAATGTTATTGTCTCTTGTGTGCCTCGTGACCGATTGCGTGCGTCATGCTACAGGAGTATCTTTTTGCATGAGATGTGAGCGTGTTAATGGTCATTTTCAGCAATTAAAAGCTTATGTTTTACTCTCTTCTTCGCATAAAGATATTGTATGGCTTAAGACTTGGAATGCTACACGACTTGTTTGTAATGCTTTTATACTGCTTGTTTATGGTCAGTTTTTGCAATAAATACCTTTTACTGTACTTTTATTTGCCTGCTACGTGTCTTATATTGTTTAGAAGTGGGTATGTTTAGGGTAGGTTTGGGGTTAGGTGCTCCAATGAAAGTAAACATTTATATAAAATTATTTCTATTTTTTACAAATGCTTGCAAACCATTAAATTAAGACAAACAACTGAAAACAATGGAGGACCCTACATGTCAAAAAGCAACGCAAAGTGGTCCTGACCAAGCATTAATATATGTGACGAGTTGGGAGTGAGAACCTTTTGAAATTTTGCACAAAAATAAAAACAAAGTGGTTGAAAATGATTAAATGTATTAAGAGTATACCTTAAAGCAAATCTGTGTAGCCTACTACAGATAGAATTTGCAAGAAGCATTTACCAGTATCATCTAAACTCTGCTGTTTTTCCATGCTGGTGTCACATCCAGGCAAGCAGGAGGGAGATTTGAGCTGGAGAGCAGCCAAACCGTTAAAACTTTGCTAAAACACCTGCTGCCAGGAGCACAGTGGGGACACCGACCAGTTCCGGATTCCACGACAGTGGTGCCGTGAGAGAGACCATGAATGAGCGGTCTTTCTATGGCTACATATTTTTTAGAGAAATAAAGATAAAGAGCGGGGAAAAACAGGAGCAGTGTTTGTCACTCATGGTGTGTGGTCCCACCCCCTGTCTGTGCACTGGCTTTCTCACCAATCCCACAAATCACTTGACGAACGGATAAGCAACAGGTGTCACAAAGGAAACTCCTTTTGTCCAGCTGTGACTGTGCTTTACGTGGGAATCAGAAAGATGAGGCCATTGTTTGCCACCGCGTGTCATGTCAGGGTCACCCTGCCTCTGGTGCTCAGAGCTTAAATGCTGTGTTTATCCCATAAACCTCTTTCACAGTGAGTCTGAAACGCCATAAACACTGTAAAGCCCAAACAGAAGCTTTTCTCAAGGCTATTGATACCTCAGTGTGATTTTGAGACAAGACCAGCACTGTTGATGTTCTTGATGATTAGATATCGCAAACCATAGTGTGTAAATGTAAAAGTCACTTGTTAGTCTGATGTTAATTTTTACTTGTAGAGAAAATAAGACTGAAAATAAAAATAAAATAGAATGAAATTGAACAATAGAGTAAGTAAAGTTAATTTGAAAAAAAGTAATCTAAAAAGTAGTCAGAATACATTACCTAAAATGAGTAACCAAGATTACGTTACTAACTACCGTTTTCATAATGTAATCTGTAATGAACTACAATTTGTAAGTAATCTACCCAGCTTTGTATTTATATTAATTCAATGTAATAAATATCATGTTTTTGGTGGTTTGGTGGCTTGTCAAGTTTAACTTTTAAATGTTCTTTGCATTTATCATTAGGTTGTATTCAGTCTGCTTTTTAAGCGCACAAATACATCTTGTGTGAACGTGTCTCCTTTGTTTTTGCAGTTACAGACTGTCAGTAATATTGTTGTAACAGAGCGGTGAGAATAGATACGAGGTTTCTGTATAAGCCTGTGTTATAATGAAAAACAGTCTGAGTTTGTTGTGAGTACAGATGGGGCTCTGCTCTTGTTTTATCAGCATGTTGCTGAAGTCTGTTGCGCTCTGAGCTGGAGGGAACGAGAGTTCACAGTGTTTAATGAAATGAACTTAGCTCGGGGAAGAGCAGCATTAAGAAAAAAGCAATCGTTTATCTTGTTGCTCTCACCTTGGGGCACTGAGTTAATGTATAGAGATCACCCAGAAATCTCTGTTAGTCTCAGACTAACCTGCGGGGCACTGAGCGCCGAGGTAGGAACGACTCATAATGTTTCCTGTTTCGACTGGTTTGTTTTTGAATGGATGTGACTGCTGCAGATTACCTTAATCACAATTACTCCCAATTCTGCCTCTTCCCAGAAGCAATGAATTTGTCTGAACTTGCACTAGAAAACCAGTAGAGCTGCAAAAGTTTTCAAGCCAAACTTTTGGCTATAAAATTTGAATTGATTGAAATTTTAATTAATCATGTAGCCCAAAAAAACAGTGACACTGTGCATTTTTGAAAGCGTTTTAACAGACATAATAATCTTACTGTTAAAGCCAGCTAAAACCAGTTCATATCACAAACCAATATGATATTGATACCAAAATTGCGAATCCCTAATTCATTTTTTATCACACTCATGTTGTTCCAATCTAAACATTCTTCTGTGGATGACAAAAGACGATAAAATGAAGAATGTAAGCAAACCATTTTGGTGACCACTGAGTTTCATTTTTGGGGTAAACTATTCCTATAAATGTAATCTTTATAAAATTTTTAAAATAAACACCCATTTTCATATTGCACATTATAATGCTGTGATTCCTAAATTCACTTGTACGATTTTAAACAACTGATTTTAGATTTTTTAGCATTTAAACTTTTATTAACTTAAATGCAAATGATTAGAGAATAGTAATATCTGCTATTTACTGATTAGCAGGCATAACGTGAAAATATTTTATTTCCATAACATGAAAATAATTGTATTATTATGGATCCCTTGTAATAATACATTATACGGTCATATAAATAGGCCTCTATTAACTACTTGGTTGGTCGGCTAGTGCTTCTTTCAGCAAATCAGTTCAAATTTTACATCACCTAAATAATATTATTTATAAAAACATTGTGTTTCCCCAATTTTCAGATGGTTCATGCACTCTTGAAAAGCACAAACAGTGCACAATGAGTTATGAGCTGAAGTTTAATACTTGCAGTTAGGGTTTTTCAACAATCCCTAAGTATGAGTAATAATAACAGTCCATCAGGAACACAAACCACTGACGCTGTTAAAGGCATTTTTGCAATTGTTCTCATGAGCTGAATAAACTGAAGCCAGCTCAAACCTATTAGATAATTAGACGATATTTTGCAGAGTGTGTTATTGTGCTGATATCTGTTTACCGTGGACAGCTGCAGTTTTTGATATTCTTCATATTCTGTGTGGTCAGTTCACGTCAGGGATTTAATTAATCTTTTCATTTAAGTTTACATTGATTTTTACCTTTAATAAAGCATTTTTTTTCTAAAAGTATACAGCTTTTGAGTCAAATTGTTACATTTAATCAGTAAATTAAGATAATACACATTTAGGCTGTTACCAAATGTTACAAATGAAACCAGTATCATCAAAATTAATCTTTGCAGAAATTGCATCAAAAGTGGCATTTAGTTGTATTTACACACTATTTAATGCAGCTCAGATGGACATGGAGTGCTTTAACCAGTTACAAATGCATAATTTTTTGACATTTTAAACATAAAACATTGAATACTGATATTATTTAAAAAATTAAAATAGACTTTAAATGTTAAATTAAAACCACCAGTAGGTGACAGAAAGTCGCTGGTAATAAGTGAGTCATTGCGACTGAACCGAATCATTTAACGGTTGATTCATTCAGGAACGAAGCACTGTCCTGTTGCTCAGAGACCCAAAACTGTAGTGTAGCTGTTTGGAATAATTTTTTGTTGGCGAAATGGAGCAAAAACAGGCAATATGGTGTCTAAAATCTAAATATATGTATAAAATCAATATCACATTTGTAATCATGCTTATTTTTTAAGAAAATATGTCACTCTTCGTGTGATTTTAACTTTATGAAACATAAATATATACATTTTTTGCGATCATTCTTAATGCATTTTAATAGACTGAATCATTCAGTGAAAGAACACTAAATGCGCACGTGCACTGTTTAATAGTGATGGATGGGTCGTTCTTGAACGATTTGTTCATTTTGAGTGAATCTTTAATGTGATTCAGAACGAGTCGTCTCGGGGAGGGATTTGTTCAGTCACGCATGCGCAACATCCTATAGGTTCTGCACTGAATTAGTTCACCTGTTTCGAGTCGTTCGTTCATCACGTGACAGCCCCATACGCGTAACCTATGCAGTCTGAGCCGGAAAGAGAATTGATTAGTTCATTTCTCGAGTCTTCGAGTTTGAGTCGTTCGTTCATCACGTGACAGCCCCATAAGCTAAACCTATGCAGTCTGAGGGGAAAAGACTTAATAATAATAATAATAATAACCAACTCTTTAGTTTATTACCTTTGTTACCACATTCAGTGTTATGGAAAAGAACCATCATGACAGAAATTCACACATTTATAAACTGTAAGAAATAAAAAGCTACAATTTGAGACCAGAAACGCATCACATAACTGTAAGAGTAAATAATAATAATAATAATAACAATGCAGCCGTTTGTAAGGAAGGTTGTAAATGAACTAATTTCTATATCCAATGCTGTCACGTCACGTGACAAAAGAACAAACGACTCAAAAGACTCGAGAGATTAACTAATCAATTCTCTTTCCGGCTCAGACTGCGTTACGCGTATAGGGCTGTCACGTGATGAACGAATGACTCAAACACGAAGACTTGTCAGATAAGAGGTGAGGTGAGTTAATCATAGACTAAAGACCCAGGTAAACAATGAATTATTTTTTTTCTGTTTCTTATACCATTACAGTTTTGTATTGTTTGTAGTGTGATCAACGTTTGCATAAGTAGTAGATGTGTTAGGGAAGTAGCACGTAATATTTTAATTATATTTTGCTAAAATGATCGAAATGACTCGAAAAAAGATTTGTTCATTTTGCTGAACGAGACTCAAAGGTCAGAGTCAGTAAAATGATCCGAACTTCCCATCACTACTGTTTAACCCGCTTCATCACCATGTAGGCTAATGTATGCGTGCACTCCGTACGTGTTTTGTTTGGTTTTTGCAAAATACTTGATATTGTCAAATTGCACATCGTTAAAACAACATTTACGATATTATTGCAGACGATATATATCGCACACCCCTAATTAATAATGATTGTAATTATAACGATTTTAACGGTAAGAGACTGTAAAAAGGCTACAGTAAAAACCTTAATTGGTTCCCTTAATCTACACAGTGGGGAAAAAAACTGTTTTTGGGAGACATTTCATTAAACTTTACAGTCAAATTCTGTTAAATGTACAGTTTTTGGCAGTGACAAAGAACAAATCATCTTATAATTTATAATGAAAACCCTGACATGAATTGACATTCCCAGAATTCCCTGTGTGATGTTTTACATTTGATGATTTTTCTTTGAAATAGCTATACTTAGCTTTTTCGTATCAGTTATGTATATTATGTTGCTAAATTAATGTTTATTGTATTAGTTTAGTGTTGTGTGTTTTGATGGTGTTTTGTATTTGTGTGAATGAGACTGAGGAGTATATTTGTCATGAATCTGGTCTATGAACTTCCGTTAACTCACCAACAGAGGTCACTCGCTCACCACATGGACTCTTGCACCACACTAACTGTTGCACGCCACCTCACACTACAATTCCCATCATCCATTGCACTGATGACACACAGCTGATTGCACTGATCACACACCCTACATAAACCATGGACTTCCTCTTCCTCTCTGCCGAGTATTGTATTGCGTTTATCACTCCCCTAGTGTTAGCTGCCTTACTGAGCCATTCTGTGCTTTTCTGTTTAGTTCCAGTATTGTTCTGCATTTATAACTCTCCTAGTTTTAGCTGCGATACGGAACCCACTTTGTTGTCATAGCCTTGCCTTGTGTGTTTTTCTAGTGTTTTGATTCTTGCCCGCGTTTCCTGGATTTACCCCTTTGCCGTTTGGACTTTGTTTGCACCTCTCTTGGACTACTGCTCATATACCTGGATTATCTCTCTGCCTTGCCCTGTTGGATATTGTTTGCCGATTGTCGACTCTCGCTAGCCCTCGGATTGCTCTGTGTCTTGCCCGTACCATATCTGTTTGCCGTTGTTTGACCCTGCCTGTTTATTGACTATGTTTATAATTAAAAGCTTGCACTTGGATCCGCACGTCTCACGTCTCGTTCGCCCCGTTACAATATTAGTATTTACCTGACCTTGTGCAAACACTATTTGAAGCACTTTGATTCATCATCTTTACAACTTGTATTTTAAAGAAACAGTACACCCAAAAATTTACATTTGCTGTTAATTTACTCACTCTTAGACCATCCAAGATGTAGGTGACTTTTTTTTCTTCTGTGAAACAGTAAAGAAGATTTTTAGCTGTATTTGTCCTTTGCAATTCATAAAATGTGAATCATTTCATAAAATATCTGAAAGAACCATTTGTGTAAATGAATCAGACTTCCCCATTTGCCTGAGTTTATAGATTACAGATAATAATGTTGCAAATAATGTTTTGTTTCTTGCACAGACCAATCGTTTCACTTCTTAAAGACCTTAAATTGTTGCTTGTATTTTTTTTTAATCACCAAGGATTATATTTTCAGATACATTTTTTTATTTAATTAATTATACAGTTCTGCTTAAGAAAAATTTACCTACATCTTAGAGTAAATTAACAGCAACTTTTTACTTTTTGGGTGATATGCCCCTTTAAGGTGGTTGCCAGCGTATTATAAAAGTAAAAAACAGTTTTAGTAGTTTCAGTTAACGATTTTTTTACTGAATATTTTTACTGGAAATTTAAATTAAATTAGTAAAATTTTAAATGTTACTACTGTACAGTAAAGTCCTTAGAAACCAAAGCTGCTGTCCTTAGAAACCAAAGCTCACTGATACCCCTTTTCCACCAAGGCAGTTCCAGTGCTGGTTCGGAGCCAGAGCCTAGTTTCAAACCGGTTCTTTGTTTTTCGACATCCAAAGCACCAGCTCCGAACCAGTAAAAGCGGTTCGTAAGTAGCACCAAAACATTGCTGGGCTAGAAGAAAGAACCGCTTGCGTCAGGGGCTGGGGGCGGGGTTACCGTGACCAATAAGACGAACAGAAACTTGGACCGCCATATTTGAAATAGCAGCTAAACGCTAACACGTTTGATTCGGCGTGTTTGGATGCCGATGTAGGTTCGCAAAGCCATGAACATCAATAGCAATGCAACGTCCCCCATTGCTGATTGTTTGTTTAGGCTTGTCCGGGATAGATCAGCGCTGCGCGGACCGTTCGGTGCGAGGCATATTGGGGTGCTGCAGGAGCGACTGGAAAGCAGATGGCTCTTTATGCTTTTGGATCGCTCTCGCGGTGCTTTAGTGTGTTGTGTGCCGATCGATCAATCTGTGTGGCGCTGATGCTTTGTACAGATGCCTGTTGTGCCGCGCTAGTGATCCGAAACATGAAACGTATTCAGTGACGTAAAACCTGGCTCTGTATTGGCTCTCTAGCTTGTGGAAAAGCAACCGGTTCTTAAAGGGCTCGCCAGTCGAACCAACTAAGAACCGGCTATAGCACTGGCTCTGAACTAGCACCTGGAACTGCTTTGGTGGAAAAGGGGTATGAGGGAGACTGAATGAGAAGGTGGGTTACAGGAGGGCCGGCTGGAGCAGGCAGCCCTGAACTCATTAGAGATGGAGTGAACCTGTGATCACTCTGTAATTCTCTTTGAGTGCATTAGACTGGCTCTGCAGGGGGTGGCAACACGCTCGCTCGCTGCAGTACAGTACGGGGTGCACTTAAACCCCCACCCTGGTCGTAGCTCTCTGATGGGTGTGATGAAAGGCATGATGGAATATGGAGCTGGCTTTGTTGTGGGCTTGTTAATATTTGTCAGAATATAGAGGAGGACTGGGTTTTATGCACACGCTGATCTTCTTGATACCTCGAGCGATGGAGAGCCTAATGATTGACTGGGATGTGGTGTACAAGGACCTTAGTTAGCCCCCAATTCCAGATTTCAGACTTTTTTTTTTATCTTCCAGTCACTTTCAACTTCATAATGCTATTCCACATGAAAGCTGCAACCCATAAAAGTCGCACTAGGGTTTTTCTGAAATATACAGTAGAGCAGAAGCATTGATTTTTTTTCACGCTGTGAGCGTGGTATTCTGTTATTCTTGGACTGAATGTCTCGCACCCTCTTCCTCTCTCCCTGCTTGCCAATCCATCACCCTTTTAAGCACAGTCTTCCAGACAAGAGAGCCTTTTGTTAAAGTTCAGCTCGTCACGAGAGTTGATGTGATACAGGGCTGCTATTTATAGGGCTGTAATAACAGAGAGCCAGAGCGGCTGATATAGGTTCTGTCTTAAGTCTCAGTTTACCTGACCTTCTCTGTTTAATATCAGCAAAGCTTATTCTCCATATGGTGTGATTTTTAAGAGTAGATAACTTGAAAAACAACTTCACTTTCCTCTGAAATGCCATGTTTGTTTTAGTGTCTTAACAGACACTTGTATGAGTGTCTTAACAGACCTGAAGGTATAAAATATGAAATGCACAAGCAGGTTTTGGTTGTTTCCTTCAGTTTATGATGAATCTTTTAACATTTTACAGTATTTTACAGGTCCCCGCTATATTAGCAGCAACATTCACAAATGTTTACAGAACAAGCGGGAACCCAGTGTGCCTGTAGCCTCCTCTATTTCTGTTTTTATCACATGATAGAAAGTCTAAGGCCTTCTCAAGCCGTACGGCTGACCCATCTAATCTGCGGCCTTTAATGCATCAATCTAAGATTGCTGTAGAGACCAAATGTAATTCCATCAAGTTAGCATTTTTAAACATTTGCTCACTAAAAAATAAATAATTTCTGATCAATGATTTAATAACCACAAACAACCTGGATTTTATGTTTCTAAATGAAACATGGCTAGAAGACAGTTGCAGTGCAACAGTCCTAAATGAAACAGCCCCTCCTAACTTTAATTATATAAGTGTCTGCAGGACTGTTAGGAGAGGTGGAGGTGTAGCTGCTCTGTTTAAAGATGTTTATCAATGCAAGCAAGTGTCATTTGGTCAGTATTTGTCTTTTGAATACCTAAGTATTGTGCTGAAAGGAGCTCCACGCACTCTGTTTATCATTATGTCAGTCCGGTGTCTTGTTTCCTCCTCCTCTCGTGCCCATATTTGGACTTCCTGTTCCTTTCCTCGTTTAGAGTCTTTAGTAGTTCATTTGTCCCCAGCCCTGTGTTTAATTACTCGTCACCTGTTTCTGTCCTTCCTCGTTTGATTTCCCAGTGTTCTTAAGCCCTGTGTCTCCCTGTCTCCCATGTCCGGGATTGATTGTCTCACCCCTGTACTCCATGTTACCCGCATTAAAAGTAATGACGAACGTTCTCCTTGTCTCCTCGCTCCTTGCTCCCCGAGCAGCGTGACAGAATCCCGGCCATAACTGATGTAAGCGACAATTTTCCTACCTCGTTTTGTTTTCTGTTTTTTGAGAAGTTTTTTTTTCCCCGTTTTTTCCCCCTCCGCGGCGATGGAGTTTGCCGCCTGTCTCCTCGCCCTTATCCAGCGCGATCTCCCCTTCGTGGAGTACGCCGGGGAATATTCTCCAGCCTTTGTTGAAGAGCTCACTGAGCTGTTATCAATGATTTCCTCAGAGTTTGACTGTTTTGCTATTGCAGGGGATTTTAATATTCACATAGATAATGCAGAAATCAAAACTACAAAATAAATTATAACTGTTTTAAACACTTTTGACCTGAGTCAGCATGTGCACGGACCCACACACAATCGTGGACACACTCTAGATTTACTCATCAGTAGAGGTCTAAACATCTCATCCATTGTTATTAAGGATGTAGCACTATCTGATCACTTCTGTATTTTCTTTGATATATTGATCTCTGTCACCACTGAATCTAGATCTGTCTCTGTCAGAAAGAGATGCATTAATGAGAACACTAGTGCTCTATTTATGAAGGCAATATCTCTAAAACCAAGCATTTCTGCAGACTCAGTTGATCTTCTCCTGGATTCATTTAACTCAAAAGTTAAGAATGTTATTGATGATATTGCTCCGATAAAGGTCAGCAAGAAGACTGGCAGACAAAAAACATTTTGGAGAAAATGAACAGCAGTTCAGAGCATGAAAAGTCAATGCAGAAAAGCTGAGCGGATGTGGCGGAAGACGAAACTCGAAATTCACTATAGCATCTATAAAGACAGCCTTCATGCTTTCAATGTAGAACTAGCCACAGCTAGACAGACCTTCTTCTCAAACCTTAAAAACAGTAACTTAAACAACACTCGCACTCCTCGGGGAAGTCGCGGGGAAGTCGTGGCCTAATGGTTAGAGAGTCGGACTCGTAGTCCAAAGGTTGCGGGTTCGAGTCTCGGGCCGGCAGGGATTCTAGGTGGGGGGAGTGAATGTCCAGCGCTCTCTCCACCCTCAATACCACGACTGAGGTACCCTTGAGCAAGGCACCGAACCCCCAACTGCTCCCCAGGCGCCGCAGCATAAATGGCTGCCCACTGCTCCGGGTGTGTGTTCACGGTGTGTGTGTGTGTGTGTGTTCACTGCTGTGTGTGTGCACGTTGGATGGGTTAAATGCAGAGCATGAATTCCGAGTATGGGTCACCATACTTGGCAGTATGTCACTTCACTTCACTCTTTTTGACTGACTGACAACTGACAAACCCCCCAAGTCAGATTCCCAGTGAAATGCTCTCTGACAGCAAATGCAATGAGTTTGCTTCCTTCTTTTCTGAGAAGATCGATAATATCAGAAAGGAGATTGGCACATCCTCAAGTTATGCAGAGTCACACAGATTCAACTGCAATTTCAAAAAGGAGGGACTATGTCTGTCTTTAAAGCAACTGATACCAAAATTTGGGAAGAAATAGTACAGCACCTTAAATCGTCAACCTGCTATCTTGACTCACTTCCCACACATTTTTTCAAAAGTGTGCTTAACTGTTTAGAAGCTGATCTCTTAGAAGTGGTGAATGCCTCACTTCTTTCTGGGACTTTTCCAAACTCCCTTAAAACTGTAGTTGTTAAGCCCCTTCTGAAAAAGTGCAATCGTGATAACACCATGTTGAGCAATTATAGACCAATATCAAATCTTACTTTCATAGGTAAGATTATTGAAAAGTAGCTTTTAATCAGCTGAACAACTACTTAAACTCAAATGGATACCTGGACAATTTTCAATGTGGTTTCCGAGCGCATCACAGCACAGAGAGAGCACTCATTAAGATAATAAATGATATTCGCTTAAATTCTGATTCAGGAAAAATCTCAGTGCTGGTACTATTAGATCTTAGTGCTGCGTTTGACACTGTCGATCATAACATACTTCTAGAGAGACTGGAAAACTGGGTCGGGCTTTCTGGGATGGCACTCAAATGGTTCAGGTCATACTTCGAAGGGAGAGGTTATTATGTGAGTATAGGAGAGCATAAGTCTAAGTGGACGGCCATGACATGCGGAGTCCCACAAGGCTCAATTCTTGCACTGCTCTTGTTTAGCCTGTATATGCTCCCACTAAGTCAGATAATGAGGAAGAACCAAATTGCCTATCACAGCTACAGTATGCTGATGATCCCCAGATTTACCTAGCCGTATCTACAAATGACTATAGCCCCATTGACTCCGTCTGCCAATGCATTGATGAAATTAACAGTTGGATCATGTGCCAAAACCTTCTTCAGTTAAACAAGGAGAGAACTGAAATAATTGCATTTGGAAACAAAGATGAAGTTCTCAAGGTGAATGCATACCTTGACTCTAGGGGTCAAACAACTAAAAATCAAGTCAAAAATCTTGGGGTGATTCTGGAGACAGACCTTAGTTTTAGTAGTCATGTCAAAGCAGTAACTAAATCAGCATACTATCATCTCAAAAACATTGCAAGAATTAGATGTTTTGTTTCCAGTCAAGATTTGGAGAAACTGTGGAGATGACTGTAATGGTCTCCTCACCGGCCTTCCCAAGAAGACCATTAGACAACTGCAGCTCATCCAGAACGCTGCTGCCAGGATTCTGACTAGAACCAGAAAATCTGAGCATATCACACCAGTCCTCAGGTCCTTACACTGGCTTCCAGTTACATTTAGGATTGATTTTAAAATACTTTTACTCGTTTATAAGTCACTCAATGGCCTAGGACCTAAATACATTGCAGATATGCTCACTGAATATAAACCTAGCAGACCACTCAGATCATTAGGATCAAGTCAGTTAGAAACACCAAGGGTTCACACAAAACAAGGGGAGTCCACTTTTAGCTATTATGTAGCCCACAGTTTGAACCAGCTTCCAGAAGAGATCAGATGTGCTAAAACATTAGCCACATTTAAATACAGACTCAAAACTCATCTGTTTAGCTGTGCATTTGTTGAATGAACACTGTGCTACGTCTGAACTGACTGCACTGTATTTTATGTAATCACTTTCTATTCTTAACTGTTTTAAATGCATTTTAAATCAATTTCTATATCATTTAAAAATTCCTTGTTTTTATTATTATTTTTTAATTGAAAGGTTGAAAAAATATGTGCTGCTTAATATTATTGTAGAAATATACTTTTTTTCAGACTTCTTTGATGTATAGAAAGTTTTACTGTTACTTTTGGTTAATGTAATGCTGAATTAAAATATTTTTATATTTGTTGCAGTATTCAGAAATTGTGGTACTCTTGATTATTGGAAAATAATGTGAAAAATACTTAATGGATGTACAAATATTAATTTTTTCCTTCAACACCTTAGCATTGTGTCGAAGTTTTATGTCGTTAAGAATGATTAACATTTTCTTTTATAAAATATAAAATTTTTATTTTGCACTATATTGCTTTTGAAAGAAGAAACCTTGAGTCTAAATTGCTCATACTCATGTCGTGGGACAGAAAAGTGGAAATGAATTTTAACATGGAATTCTCACTTGTGGTTCTGCCCCATTGGGCAGATAGCTTCACCCTCATCAGGGGCTTGTAATAGAGCAGTTATTATTTAATGTGCCTAGGGGGGTATTCCTGATTGGCCTCCTTTGTTATGTTAATCAGGCTATGATTGGCCTCTTGGGATCAAATGTGGTGTTCAACTGGATCAGCCTATAACGGCCCAGAACATTATCCCAGTATGATGTCATTGTACTGAAAAATAGCATGTAGAGATGTCAAATCCATGTAAACTGCATTTTATTGTGCACTAACTTTTGCAGTGTAATGTTATTGACTTGAATGCATGATTTTCACTGAATGTATATCGTCATAAATCTTCTATTTGTCTCACTGGACACTCAGTGGAGAGAATATTGATTCAGCAGCATATTTACAGTGTGTTGTCTGTAAATAAAACATTAATTTAGCTCTTGAAGGGGGCTCAGCTTGCACACAGGCTGCTGAAATATTCACGAGGAGGCGTGCTGCACCGGAGGGAGTAATTTTACTCTTTTAAAAACAACGCTCTCAGCAATATTTTGTGCAAAACTTGTCATGACAAACAGCAAATTAGCGATGCATTAAGTCTGGCTTGTTATCACGGGAGTTCAGAATGCTAATGATAATGAGACAAACTGCCCTGTTGCTTGCAGAAATACGGTAAATGTTGCATAGATCTTTGTATTATAGAAGGCATAGTTCACCCAAAAATAAAATTCTGTGATCATTTACAGTACTGCATTTGAGAAGCATCTCAGTGTTTTTTTGTCTATACAATGGATGTCAATGGCCACCATTAAAAAAAAAGACAGCTTTAAAAGTGTTTGTGTGACTTTGCACATTTCAAATCTTTGATTTTTGCTTGTGCACATAAATATGTGAGCTGTGATGCACTGTTCAGCAGGGTTTTGAGGATCTGATCAGTCGGTCGGCCATTCAGAGGATTTGTGTGTTTGACCGAGGATGGAGGCGGCAGACACTGAATAGCCGTCTCACCGAAGGATTTGTGCCAGTTCTTGCTTCACAAAGACAGACCCGATCTGGAGTCTGCACAGCTCAATGTGTGCATACATGCATGCATGTGTGTGCATTGCATTGTGGGAAGTGTCTTAGATTTGACTCATGTTATTTCTGAATATTTGTGTATTAGCATAAGATACATATACAGGTGCATAATAGATGTGTGTTGGTGGAGATTGTATTTGTGTGTGTGTGTGTGTGTGTGTGTAAAGGAACTTTGGATCGATGTCCAAAACCTGGGAAACACATCCAAGTTCAGTTTTTGTGTAACATCTTGGCTTCCTATATGCCTTTGATGTTGATTTTTATAACTTACTGCCTATGATATCCCACAATCTGCTGCATTTTTGTGGATACTTTACATCTTTACAACATTCTTTTTTAATGTTTAATTGTAATTCTACTGAGATATAGGCCTAAACAAACTTTGAAGTAGGGATGAACTGATATTAAGATTCTCACTGATACTGATAAGCCGACAATTGTTTTCTTATGACCAAAAAGAGATAAATGGCTAATATAAAATTTCATTATTTTGTCTGAATGAATTAAAAATAAAACATTAAATCAATAATTTTACAAGTAAATTTAGGCATCAAAACATTATAGTAAACTCTATGAAAAAAAGTGTTTAAACAACTGTTAAGTGTAATCTTCAGCAAAAAAAATTTTTAAATAAATTTTTTAAAATGAATCTAGAATAATTAACTTTTCAACTTTAAAATAGTCTATTAACAATCATCATCACGCACACTCTTAAAGGGTTACTCCACCCCAAAATGAAAATTTTGTCATTAATCACTTACCCCCATGTCGTTCCAAACCTGTAAAAGCTTTGTTCGTCTTCGGAACACAATTTAAGATATTTTGGATGAAAACCAGGAGGCTTGTGACTGTGCCATTGACTGCCAAGTAAATAACACTGTCAAGGCCCAGAAAAGTATGAAAGACATCGTCAAAATAGTCCATCTGCCATATTCTTGTCGCTTCATAAAGTTCAGAATGAACCACTGATGGCAGATGGACTATTTTGACGATGTCTTTCATACTTTTCTGGGCCTTGACAGTGTTATTTACTTGGCAGTCAATGGCACAGTCACAAGCCTCCTGGTTTTCATCCAAAATATCTTAAATTGTGTTCTAAAGACGAACAAAACTTTTACAGGTTTGGAACGACATGGAGGTAGGTGATTAATGACAAAATTTTCATTTTGGGGTAGAATAACCCTTTAAAAATAAAGGTTCCAAAAGGGGGTTTTCACAGCGATGCCATAGAAGAACCAGTTTTGGTTCCCCAATGAACAGTTCTTAAAAGAACCATTTTTTCTTAGTGTGAAGAACATTTTAATAATCTAAAGAACCTCTTTCCACTGTAAAAAATATTTTATGGAATAAAAAGTTTCCATGGATGGTAAAGCTTCTTTTTGGAACCATTGATGCCAATAAAGAACCTTTATTTTTGAGAGTGACCTTCAGGTAATAGATAGGTGCATAGGAAAAAAGACCAAAAAAGTAAAGTTTCTTTTGTTTCTTAAACTTTAAAATAGAAAATTCTGTCATCATTTATTTACCCGTATGTTGTTCCAAACCTGTATGACTTATATGGAAAATAAATTAAATTCGGACCCTATTAACTTTAACTAACCCAATTAACACAATTTTGTGCTCCATAAAAAAAAGAAAGTCATACAGGCTCATTTTTGGGTGAACTATCTTCAGTGAGGCAGTAAGGCATTGTGTGTGACCTCTTTGATCCCAGGTGCATGTGGGGTGTGACTGGTGCTTCCCTCCCTGTCACAGAGCAGGTCACGCTTGTCTTTCTCCAGTACTCTTCACCTTTCTCTGGCTTACGGATTCTCAACTCAACAAACTTTAAAGAGACAGGTGAAAGAGCCTTGATTTAAAAGGTCTGAAGGTATAGATTAGCAAACTTTACTTGGATTTCAAGATCAAACAGAAGCTATTGACACTGAGATAGTTCAAGATTAGTGAATCCTTCAATAGGCAGGTTATCTTTGAGAAAACAGATCGAACACAGAGGTTCATTTGGTGCCCAGTCATACTAATGTGATCTATATGGGAGGTCTGTTGTGACACATTAGTGCCAGAGGGGGAGGGAGGGCACCATGTTGAAAAACAGCCTGTTCTCAGCATAAAGCGAACAGAACACAACCCAGAGATGGAGTTGAAGGGATAATTCAGCCAAAAAATTCAAATCAACCCTCATGTCATTCTAAACCTGTATGACTTTATTTTTTCTGTCTAACACACAAGTTTACCTGTGTTATGCACAATGAAAATGGATGGTGATTCATAGTCTTGCAAAAAGCACCATAAAAGTGATCTATAGTTCAGGACTTCTAAAGCCATAAGCCATAGCTCTCAAATCTCTGTCTCGGTTGGGTTCATTTTAAACTTCACATGAAGGTCACAAGAAGTCAAACCTGGCATAAAATGTCTTGATGCATCATATATATATATATATATATATATATATATATATATATATATATAAAAAAATGTTTCAATGTGTTTAAAATAGTTCATATATACAGTGTTTCTTTATTTCATTTTGCTCTGCCATACTGGATTCTGATTGGACAATCTTAGTATATTATATTATAAAATTAAGCAATACAATTTAGTATCACAAAATAAACACCAAAATAAATTAAATAAAATATTATTTTGAAATAAAGGCTTGACATTATCCATTATGTATGTTCTAATTAAAATATGCTTGAAATATTACCTTTTGTGTTGTGAAAACAAAAAATTAAGCTGGTATGTACATAGGGCTGCACGGTTAATTAAATGATAATTATTATAAAACAATAATAATTGTACTTTTACAGTGGTACTGAAAATACAATTATTATTATTATATTTTTCTTAAATACAGTGAAATATTACAATACAAATGATATATAATAATTAATATTATCATTACTGCCAGCCTGTAGCATTTTTATAAATTGCATTTTAAATCACTATAAAAAAAATTATAATCACACTTTTTCCCCCAAAGCCATGCAGCGCTTATTGTAAAGTTAGGTAAATGATGACAGATCTTTCACTTTGGGGTCAAATACTGCTTTAACTAGTTTTGTTTTGAAATGTTTATCATATTGGCAACACAGAGCCTTTTCTATTCAAAAAGATAGATAAGGCCCATTTACTTATCACAGATAATTGAAGACTGACTGTCTCAAGACTCGAGTCTCCTCGGAGTTCAGTGAGAGGGAGGGAGATTGTGTTTGCTTGCTGGGCTTTGCATTTGTTTTTAAGTTTAGGGAGTCACACTGCAGGAATAAAAACCAGCTGGAGTTGTAATTCATCTCAGCTGGGGCTGAAACAGAAGCTGATCTTCTTTGTTGCTGAGCAGACAGACTGATTTTTGTGTGGGTAACAGGGACACAGTGTAGATGTGGCAGTATAATTAGTGTATCCCATTGTTAGGATAATATCTTGGTTTTTAGTTTGGTTTCAGCTTGTGGCCCACAATTTCTCCACCCCTGCATTCTGATACACACACACATAGCTGGTCATCATCCTGTGAAAACAATGTGGTTTCAGGCATCCTTACTCTTGTTATTTGAGACTCTGTCAGCACGTCCAAATATTCAGCGGTGGTTTCCAGACGTGGGTTTGCAGGGTATGTAGGCAAACTGCCCCGAATGTTAATAACACAGGGCAGCGGTTTGACATACATGGGTCTTAGGTATATCCGTCTCCTCTCTGTCTGTGTTTTTTTATTTGGTCAGTGACGTGACACACATTGTTTGGTCTGGATGTGTAAATTTATTCAAAAATACATTAAGAATTCCTACATTTATTAACTTGAATACATTCCTTCTATGATGGAATTATTTGAAAAAACTTTGAGGGGACATAAAGATTTGTAACATATTCACTATTAAGAGGTTCCCCTCAATAAACTCCTAATAAATGCTTATTGATAGTAAGTAAGGTAGTTGTTGTCATAGTTAAGTTTAGGAATGGGGTAGGGTTAAGGAATCTAGAATATGGTCATGCATTAATATGCTTTAAAAATACTTATAAACAGCTAATATGCTAGTAATATGCATGCATATAAGCAACTATAATAGTGTTCCCTAATCTAAAGTGTTATCAAAAAATCTTTAAATATATGAAATTCTTAGTAGTTTGTAAAAGGAGCCCCCAAAAGTAGTTCAACATGTTATTATTATTTCTTAGAATTTCTTTTTCACAAAACTGCTTATTAATATATGAAAAAAACAATTGTTCGACTAATCAAAGTCATGTAGAGCAACAGGTGGAACCATGCAGACACAAAACAGTGGAGGAAAAGGAATTCAAAAGAGGAAATTATTTCATATATAGGGCCCCAGCAGGCCCTCATGATGTGTGTCAAGGTAAATAAGTCTCCTAAAGTATCGGATAATTTCATACTTTGAAAATTGATTTGGCTGTTTGACCCTGTCCACCCAGACACATTTTGCTACTACGTCACCATATGAAAAATATGTTGCACAGAAGTTTGTTTATGCACATGTAATTTTGTTGATCTATCTTTTTAAATTTTAGTACTTTTCTTTCATGTGCTTAATTGTTTACTTATGTTTATTATTACTTATAATTATTGCTTCCATCTTATCTCCCTTTGCTTTTTGAAGTGGTTTTGTTTTGGTTTGGTTTGATTTGTTTTTTAGTTTAGTTTAGTTTAGTTTAGTTTATTGTTGCTGTTTTCATTGTTTTTGCTTTTTGTTTTGTTTCATTTAGTTTTGCATCGCTTTGTTTCATTGTTTTTGTTTTCCCACCTTTTTTTTATTATTAAAAATGTATAACAAGGCAAGGTTAGTTCAGGTGGTAGAATATATAAATCGTTATTATTTTTCTAGGAAAGGTTGTAAACATTTCTTGAAAATGTTATAAAAGTAAAAAAAACAAACAAAAAAACAAATGAAACAAATACATGAATACAAAGTTTGCGTTCCTAAGAACTTGGCAGACGTTTTTTAAACTGCATTTTTAAAAGCTCTTTATTGTGAACACTCTCATTGACCCTATTCTTTCTCTCTCTCAGATAAGAAAAAAAAAACATGTAGATCTTTGCCTCAGATCTCCTCTGACAAAATATTCTTCTCCTTTGCTAATCTTATTATCCGGCCATGTTTAAGGGAAAAAAAATCATTGTTAACTTGTTTGTTCCAGGCTATTTCAGAAATGTTTGTTGGAGAAGATAACAAAAACACCACTTGAGGCAAACAATGAACTTCTGTTCACCTTTCTGTTTACCTGAAGATTTAAACAGGGGCATATGTGAGAAACTTCAGGATGTTTTAAGCTTAGATAAGGCTTGGAGACAGTTGGGGAGAAGGAGATTTGCTCCCCAGGTGTGGGAACAATGGCTTGTATCTGGAGGCTATGGGTGGATGGACGCAGTCGGGGGGCCTCAGTGAAGCTGTGCTAAAGGACAGAGAGGTCTGAGCAAATAGGGCCAGCGTCTTAGTCACAATGAGTGTGGCGGCTGCTCTCGACTGGGGTGGGGTGGTCGAGGGAGGGGGTGAGAGAAAGGCAGCAGCCCTAAAAATGGGGTGCGAATGCAGAATGGGACCAGCGGGATGTGACTGTGAGTTTAATAAGGCTTTGTGTGTGGGAGGGGTTCACTTAGCTGTACTTTAGGGACCAAATTGTGTACAGACGTTGCAAAACCTGACAAAATCTCACACTGGGGAAATCCTCAAAGGTTAAAATGGTTTATTAATAAAGTTATTTTTAAAAATTCTAAATATATAAAAAGTTTGTTTTTAGAAGCAGGATGTGGATTGGGGTTAGTCTGAAGTAATTACGATCAGCTTTATATAGGCTAAAAACTGTGGTTATGGTATGTCCACATTTAGATAGCTAAACGTGTGTAGGTCTTCAGATTTTTATTAGAAATATCCATATATGAACCAAGGTTTCTGTGAAATCATATGAAATCTTTCTGTGAAATTCATAGTTCTGATATGTCCTTTAAGTGACATTTGTGGCTATAGTCCACATCTAGTGTGAAAAGCTCTATTTATAGTGTAATAAGCTAAGTATATCAGTACTTGAATGTCTAAATGAATTTACTCAATAAGTCAATTTTGCATTAAAAATGATTTTTTTAAAGTATTTGTTTTGACATTGTTTCGAGGGTTGAGGGTCTTGCTTGTTGACATGGCTGTAAGCCTCTGCTGGAAGATGTAATAGCTGCAGCATCTGGGTCCAGCATCTTTCCGTACGGAGCCTCGCACAAGATATGCAAGGGGAAAAAATATTGAGAAAAATAATGAATAAAACATGGCCATGATTAAATTAAAACAATGGAATGAAATCACAGTTAATGTCAGATTATTACATATTACGCAGTAGTTAATCACATTAACACAGTATGTAGGTCTAATTGCCGTACACTTTACTCCCATGTATATGCGATTCAAGTCAGCAGATTTCTCCACAATGTACTTTCTCCAAAATGCTGCTGTAACGATCATGTCATCTGAGGACTATACTTAACTAGTTTTGCTTTATTTGATGTTTGATTCATTAAGGGTTTGATTCATTGCTCTTGCATCATACTCCAGAGATTCTTTGCACATTTATATACATACACAATCCAAAACAGCACTGATTGCTCACATGCTATTGCCTTTAAAAGGCACCTATTATGCCCCTTTTTACAAGATGTAATATTGGTCTTGGGTGTCTCCAGAATGTGTCTGTCAAGTTTCAGCCCAAAATACCCAACAGATCATTTATTATAACAGCTGGAAAATGTCATTTTTGGGGTGTGTCTAAAAAAAGAGTGTATCGCTTTAAATGCAAATGAGCTGCATATTCCCGCCCTGTCTCCAGAAGAGGGTGTAGCGTATACATCTCTCTGCATTGCATATCTACACCAATAAACAGCCGGTAGAAGCAACATAACAGAGTGAGAGAACCAGTGTTTAGCCGTACATATGGGAAGCCAAATGCACTGAAAATGGGACGAAACAGCGCAATGTTACAGACCTTTTACAGGATCAATTGACCAAGCCACGCGACCGTGCTAACGAACGAATCTCGAGCTACGAACGGCGAGAACTAATCTCATAAGTGTGGTGCTGATCAGTTAAAAAATATTTAATGTAAGCACACAAATATGCTAAGTTAAAACGCTAAGCACAATAACTACATGGCATTCACAAAGGAGTCTGGAGTGATACACGTATTAAGGTAGATTTTGAGGCGCATTACCTTTAAAAATGAAAGTCATCCACAGTGTCCTCAGCAGCATAAATGTTGGGAGAAAATTAAGACTCTTATGTTCAGTCTTACATTCAAACACAGAGCATCGGGATTGCTTGCATGGAGAAAACGGAGGATAGCATAGAACAGCTCAGGGCGGAAACTATAGCAATGTCCAGTGGGGTTCGTTTAACCATGCCCTGGCCAGCTTGAAGAGGTGGCTCGTTTGCGGTACACTGTGTGATCGAAAGGAAAATCGTGCTTGGGCTTTAGTACAAGGCAGCTGTGCCTAGTGTGAGTATACCCTTAGAATTTTTTTAATTTATATCTTTATTATTATCATTATAGTTATCTTTTTCTTGGGGTGCACACACACAGAAAGCTGAAAAACCTAACAAGACTGACGAGTGCTAATGCTATGTTCCCCTTGCTAGTGCTCTTTTTTACCTGCTGGGACAGATATGCTTTTTTTCCCACAAAAGCAAGATCACCTTGTTTTAATGTTAAAGTCATGCACCTAGTAGTGCAATAACCATTTCAAACATTTTGCATGGTTTATACACAGCAAAACAGCATGTATTTGACTGAAAATCCAGAACCATCAACAAGCTAACTGTAAAGATAGCACTTTCAGGAAAAAAAATCAGGGAAACCTGGCGTCCTCCATGATTCTTTCCAACAGCAAAGCACTTGAATGTGACATGCTTATAATCAGGACTTCTGAAATTGGAAATAGGAAACTTTGATAGCACACGAAGGCAGTATTATTCCTTATTTCCTTACAGGAATCCAGAAAATGTAATTACCCAATTCTAGATGGAGTCATATAGCTGCAGCTCACATGCATGAAAGTGGCATAGGTGAGAGAGCTAGTTGATACAGGAAGTCAGCAGTCTAAAAAAGAGGTTGATTGGTCAAAAAGTATTTTATGTATTTTGAAAATACAAATATACTAAGATTAAATGTATTTAAATATAAAATACATTTGATTTTTTTCAAAAGTATTTAAATACAAAATAGTATTTTGTATTTAAATACCTTTGATAGAACCCTGACATATATATGCATATTTTTCAATAAAGTTAAAACATATTTATTCTATACATACACAATCAACAACTTTAAACGGATATTTCGCCATCATTTTTAATTCAGTTAGGTCATTCGCAGTGGTTCATGGGATTGTAGTTCTTTCCCTCATTAAAGCCATTAAGTACACTTTTTGTCCGATGTTCATTTACTTTTTTTTTGCTTCGAACAGTTTGTACTGTTTTGATTCACCTTGTAGCTGGTGGGATTGGTTCAGGGCTTATAACACTTTAACAAAGACTTATTAAAAATCTAATACACTATTCAAGATCACACATTAGTATGTACTAAACCTAAATCTCATTAAATTATTAGTGCATCTTGGTTTAAGCTGTTTAGTGTTATTTATTGACCAAAGATAGTGATTAAGGATAGGGTTTGTGTGGCATTGAGGTGAAATTCAGAAAACCATGTTTCATTGATCACTCAATCACAAACACACCGTGAGCTCCGAGGCTAACCCATCTCAATTGTTGTTGACACAGCCAGACCCCCTCCTTCCAGCAGTAGCTGTGCCACTGACCTCATACCGCTGAGGGGAGGGAGACGAGTGATGAGGTTGTTGTGTAGCCACTTCACCCCTGAACCCTCGCCAACGTCTCTCTCCTCCACCAGTCACTCGCCAAGGACGTGGAAATCCCATAATAACCCACTCCACGGCACCCTACCAGCCCAGCTCCCTACTTCCCAGATGTTTCCAATTAAAAAGGAGGCCTTTCAGTCCGAGCCTATTTTCTGCATGCTGAGAGAAAGAGCGAGAGAGAGACAGAGAGCAGGTTGCAGAGAGATAGAAGGGCTGAAGGGAGGAAAAATTGACTTTCTTTTAATACAAAAAGGCCGTTGAGGGCAGAGAGTGACATTTGAAAAGTCACAGTGGCTGGACGCTTGTTTTGATCGCAGATATCTGAGGAATGGAAGATGTGAAGATGAATGGTATCGCTCATGTCTGAGTCACACAAAGATTTTTAGATTAAAATAACGCCTGTGGTCACAAAATCTGGGTCTTGTTTTTTGAAAATGTTCTTTATCTGCTTCATTGAAGGTGTGCTGTCAAATATAATCATGACACAAAAAACACATGGTCTGTATTTTTTCAGTTGGTGTGGTGGCAGCTGCCGACAGGTCTGTGTTTGCCACTCAAAACCTCAATGTTGCCACAAAAGAGACAGCCAGAAAGTAAAGAGAGGGAGGATTTTAAATGAATAGTTCACCCAAAAATGAAAATTGTGCCTTTATTTACTCAGCTTCATTGGATTCAGAAAACTTGGAATATAGTACACAAGCCATACCTTTTGGTACTATTATATCGGACCAACCCAGTGCCTGTTCATTTTCATTGTATGGAAAAAAGCAGCTTGGGCATTTTGCTAAACATCTTATTTTGTTTTATATTAAAAGTTAATTAATGAATTGATGAATGAATGAAGGTACACTACCATTCAAACATGTGGGGTTAATAAGATTTTTTTTTTTAAAGATACATTAGTTTTATTAAAAATACAATAAAAACAGCAATATTGTGAAATATTATTACAATTTAAAATAATTATTTTCTAAATGCCATTTATTCCTTTGATGGTGAAGAATTTATTGCTTATTTAAAATGTGTTCATAATTTTACTTTATTTCACTTTAGATCAATGTGCCACGTGTCGGTTTCCTTTCAGTTCTGTTTTGCCCTTATTTGGTAGTTCCTGTCCTAGTTTAGTTAATCATTCATCCTCTTCACCTTTTTTGTGTTAATTATCTCATTTACTCCTTTTGTTCCTGTTCCTTTATAAGCATTCAGTTTTGCTCTACCCTTCGTCGAGTCTACAAAGTAAAGTTATGTTTAAGCTGCTATTTCTGTTGTTAATTCATCTGCATGATTAAAAGAACCTGTTTATTCTTCATCCCTCGTCTTCCTGCATTCCTTCCTCCGCAACTCATAACACAATGTAATGTATCTGACAGTGGCGGCTGCTGGTCTTTCAAAGAGGGGAAGCTCATTTTCGGCCTACATCATAAAAATGGTCCATTTATTTATACATAAATTCTGCCATCTTGTGCAGTTTGCTAGCTGGCTAGTTCACCGCCTGGCCTACTGTATGAATGAATGAATGAACAAACGATCTAAAAAAACATATTAAACTCGACGGAGGAAATGTGGGAATTAGGTTAAACTGAAACAAGGCATGTGGTGTATAATTGTGTGAAACGTATAATGAAAATTGGCCAGCAATTTCGCCAAGCAAATATTAAGAAATAGGTTGCAGCAGTTTGTCTTTTGACTACACTTGCAAAGTTCACTATGGGACTGAGCTCCAATCAGTGTTGCCAGCTTCTTTCGATGGAAAGGAGCTAAAGCCAGTTTGAAAAGTCGCTAAATGTCGCCAGATGACGCCATGCGCTAATTAGCATATTAATCATCGCGTCATATTGTCTTTTACATTTGTTTGTCTCTCTGTGCTCATACTGTATTTTAATGCAGCCAAATTCTCAATAAAACTGTTCTCCTTTATATATTTTACTGTTTATGTTGTCAGTCAACGGGATAAATATGAAATAGTGACTGAAACGCAGCCCTTTAAGAATACATAACCAGCTCTCCCTTCCAAGAAGTTAGTCTGCACAAAAATCCTAATTTATAATCGAGCCGTCGTCTGATGAAATCAAATAATACACACAAGATAAGACAAGACAATTCCTGTGCTGTGATTTCGGCTATATTTGCATGTAAAATTAGAGAAGCAACATAATATCTATTTGAACTGAACGCGCTGCTCCTCTCAGCCGCTCACTGAACAGAGAAAGAGGTGCGTGCGCGCTGACCTCGCGCCGTTGCGGCAGTACCAGCGATCACAGAGACTCGCTAAGGTTTGTCAAAGAAGTCGCTAGCTTTGTCGCTAGTCACTTTTGGGGAAAAAGGTCGCTAGGGTGGTCTGAAAAGTCACTAGGGTGGTCTGAAAAGTCGCTAAATTGGCAACACTGGCTCGAATGGCTTCACCATCAGCGACTTCTTATAGGACACAATCGCTGTCAATCAAAAGGAGATGCAGTCTTTCGACAAACCCTCCAATCATCACGCAGAAGCCCGGAGTCCGGCCGCGCCCACTCCTCCATTCACCCCCAGAGACGCTGAGCGTCCGGGGGCGGGACATAATCGCAGCATTTATCCAATGACCGTCTAGTTTTGATGCAATGAAAAAAACTGTTCAAAGCAGCCCCATTGAAGTCAATGGACGCTGGGCTTCAACAGGCAAATACACTGATGCTACGGGAATATATGAGAAGGAAATCGAGTTACCTGCTATATGTAGCTGATTCTGAACGAACTCGTCTTCGAGATGAACGTGTTCTAACGCATTTTTAATCAATAAAATGTTAACACAATAGTACATGTTTGACCATTAATTTTTTGACATTATAGGGGAAGCTGAGCTTCCCTTGCAGTCTTAAAGAAATCGCCACTGGTATCTGAAAAAAGTATAAATTACAAATAAATAAAGTCTTACTGACCACAAACTTTAGCATGGTTTTGTACATTAATAATTCATCATTTAAGTTTTTTTTTTTGGGGGGGGGCTAACCATTTAGCGACAATATTTTTAACTTATTTGTCAGTAAAGTCTCACTATCTTTACTGTAATGCAGATTCTCATTCTCTGTAATACAGTAAGAAATAAAAAAAATATTATTTTAAAGTACTGGACACATTATATTAATAAGAAAATGGAAAAACTGTTAGCTCAACTGTTTTTAATGTCACAATGCAAAAAAAACACTTTCTAAATCTGTTGCTAAAATAGGCTTCATTCTGGGTTATGCTATTATTTCTTTCTAACCTAGACATATTTTATGTGAGATTCAACTTAGTTTTCAAATGCATATAGTTTTTCATATTCTTGCAAAGACAATCCACTTTATGCATTATGAAGTAAGTTAATGGTCCATGTTTTATCCTTTGCTTTTCATGAAAATGTATTTGAGAGCCATAACATGTAATAGCTTGTATGGGGAATAGCTTGCATGGAGTTAATGATTTTGCCTATTTTCCAGTGCTGATGTGGTATGGTGGCCTAGAGCATTCTTCAGAGTAATATTGCCAGCCATGTGAAGCTGTGCCAGTGCGGTTTAGCTTTCAACTTCTGCGAGATCAATGCATCTACAAATGTGGGTCATCAGCAAGGCTGCAGAGAGTCTGAATTACACAAAAAGTTCTGCAGGGTTTACATTCCTCAGTCAATTTATGCACCTCTTACACCCCTTATGTATTTGTTTACTAAATATATTGTCTAATTTGATTATGCTTTTTTTCTATCAATACATCTGATGGATGAGCTTTGGAATTACATTGATTTTCCCCAACAAACAGAGCCAGAAAATTGAAAAGAGCTGCATAGATACCATGTGAGCTGTCATGATAACAATCACAACAGGATAACAATGATTCGTTGGCTGTCTGATGTTCTCAGTTGGCCCGCATGCAATCTACAGTCACCGAATTCAAAAACATGATAACATCAACATGAAAACCTGAGTCACCAGCAATACCGATAAATCTCATCATTGACAAACTTGTAGACATGCACCACGCCGTCCATTTTTGTTTCTCTGATTTGGCTGATTATAAATTCATTTTCAGTTTTGAAAAAATTCCCTCTTTTTACCATACTAAATCAATCCTAAATAATTTCACCCCTAAATCAGTGCAGAACATGCAAAAACAGTCCACAGTTCCGGCAAGGGCCTTGTCATCATGCACAGACTTCAAATGACCCGGAGCAATTTTAACAAAGACCGTGTTTTACTGCTGCTGACCTATCATTAATAGGAGTGTAATTTAGTTTTCTCCAGGGCTGTGGCTTAAACATTAGTACACAATTTAAAATGCATTAAAAGCTTGTTAATGTGTTTTTTCACGTGTTGATAAAGCAGCCTTTGTTCTCACATGGCCTCAAGCTCACAATCTCAGTGTTTTCTTTGGCAGCTTGGGCGCTAGTGGATCTGAAGATGGAGGACACTGTAGAGGTTTACATGGATGAGTCAGCAGAAATCCCCTGCCTGTATACCTTCACCGAGCAGCCCATGATGGTCATGGTCCAGTGGTTTGTGGTGAGTCCTGAAAGCTCTCTGACTCTTTCACACTTTTTGATTTAAAGGGACAGTTCACCTTCAAATTCCTTCATTTATTTTCCAAACCGAAAGATATTTTTTAAGAAACCTAGATTTATGTCCATGCATTAAAAAGTCCACGCAACCAAAACGTTGATGTTTCAAAAAGTTTGCAAAGACACTAAAATAATCCATATGAATCAAGCAGTTTAATACAAGTCTTAAGAGACACAATCATATGGAAGCTTATTAAATAATAATAAAAAAGGTAATTGCAACTTTTTATCTCACAATTCTTTTCTCTCAGAATTGCGAGTTTATATCTCACAGTTTCAATTTATATCACATATGCGAGTTATAAAGTCAAAATTATATAATGATATAAACTCTCAATTGTAATAAAATAATCTTTTCCTTCAGAATTGGACTTTATAACTTGCAATTGCAAATTTGTATCTCACATTTCTGAGAAAGGATATGCGAGTAAAACAAAGTCAAGATTGCGAGAAAAAACTCGCAAATGTCTCGCCATTCTGACTTTATTTCTCACAATTGCAAACTTACGAGGATGAATAAATGATGACAGAATTTCCATTTTTGGGTCAACTAACACTTTAATGTTTCTGGATATGTTCAAATTTCACCTGCTGATGTAAAAAATATTAAAGTGTTCCTTGAACTTACATTTGAATGAGGGACTCGAGTCATATCTACAGACCAAGTTTTACTTCCCATCATCCTCAGCGGGAACGTGAAGGTCATCGGGTCCGAATCTCATTCAGCGATCTGACCATGCAGAAGGTGGATGAGAACACGACCTACAGCGATCGTATCAGTGTGCGATCAAACAGTGATGGAGAAACTCTGACCATTCAGGATGTAAATCTGTCTGATGAAAGAGAGTTTTTCTGTCAGGTCAGTGGATTGTCAGCAGGCAGTGAAGAGGGCAAGACTCTCTTGAAGGTTTTTGGTAAGTCTCTTCTGTCAATTGAACAGTCTCGCTAAACAGCTTTATGTTGTTGCTTCTTTTCCTTAATTTATATGTACAAATGTGAACTTGCTGTTTTCAGACCCCCCAGAGCCTCCCATCATTGAAGGTGTCCTCTCTGGAGTTTCTGTGTCCGGTGACTCCCCAGCTAAGGTACATCACGCACTCAGATTCTCTCTGTGTGCTTATATAATGTTTGTGTCAGTTATTTATGGTGGGTTTAAGCTGACACAGTTTTTTGTTTGTTAGATTGCATCTTGTGAGACCAGAGAAGGCTTTCCCAAGCCAAACATCACATGGTACCGTGATCACATCCCCATCCACCCCACTAGTGGCTGTGAGTAAAAAACGGACATATTTATTATCTATTTATTTTTGTCTATATATTATTATCATTCAGTAATCGTTATTATTCTGTATAATATAATTTTAAGTTATTTAATATATTTTGTTTTATATTAATTCATTTGTATACAACTGTTTGGGGTCAGCAGGTTTTTTCTTATTTAATGCTAACAAAGGCTGATTTGTTTAATCAAAACAAAAAGGAAAACTGTAATATTGCAAAATATTTTTACAATTTACTAACCCAAACTATTTTTATATATGTGACCCTGGACCACAAAACCAGTCATCAGTGTCAATTTAGCAAAATTGAGATTTATACATCATCTGAAAGCTGAATAAATAAACTTTCCAGTGATGTGTGTTTTGTTATGATAGGACGATATTTGGAAATCTGAGGGTGCAAAAAAATCTAAATATTGAGAAAATCGCCTTTAAAGCTGACCATGCTGAACATGATCTTAATATCCTAATGATTTTTGGCATAAACAAAATCGATAATTTTGACCCATACAATGTATTTTTGGCTATTGCTACAAATATACTCCAGCGACTTAAGACTGGTTTTGTGCTCCAGGGTCACATATTTTAAAATGTAATTTATTCCTGTGGTGACAAAGCTGAATTTTCAGCAGCCACCAGTCTTCCGTGTCACATGATCCTTCAGAAATCATTCTAATATGCTGATTTACTTCTAAAGAATCATTTCTTCTTACTGAAAATGTTCTATATAATAAATCTTTTGAAATGTAAAAGTCTTTGCTGTCACTTGGTCAGTTTAAATCATTCATCAGTTTCTGATCCCAAATGTTTTTTTGTAACAGTAAGTATATAAACATTAATTTCCCCTGCTGGAAAATCAAATCAAAATTGACCTTATTTACTTTCTTAATACAAATTCCTTGTCATATTGTGCATGACTCATCAGTGCACATTATACAAAGAAAAATGGATTACTGTGTGTAATTTTACATTAAAGTACAATAACTTGCTTCACAATCTGAGACTAGAGATGTACATATGTTAAAATTCCAATAAGCCAAAAATTATTTTTGATATTTGCTAAGGATTACATTTAACCTTGTAATTTTAAGTGCGTGTTAGATGACAATCAAGGTAATCTACATGTAAAATATGGTAAACGAGCATGCACAATTAATGATCTAATATCTTAATAGCTCATATTGATTCATTTAAAAAAATCTTTATTATTCACAATCCACTAATGGCCAATTAAGAAGATCCTGTTCTGATGTTGACTTGAGAACAGTAGCTGCTTATTAGTTCATTAGCTGGTCCAGGCTGTATTCGATGTTTGGTCAGCTGGACTGCCATTTGGTGGAATCTGTGTCAGTCTGGTAGACCATCTTGGTCAAGCTGTTTTGAGCTGGTAGGCCACACTAGACAAGCAAATGTTTTCCAGAAACCAGCTAGACTCCTTAAGATGGTATGACCTGTTTTTCCAGCAGGGTATAAATGAAGAATTAAGATCTGTTTTCTCTTAAAGGATGCTGCTAATGTGAATGTTTGTCTGGTTGTGTGTGTGTTTCATGTCAGTGGCGAACATGGTAACCCTACTGACGAGGGAATCCAGTGGTCTATATACAGTGCAGAGTGAGTTGCATTATAAGGTGACCAAGGAAGACAAAGACGCCCACTTTTCCTGTGAAGTTAGCTATTTTGTCCCAGGAGCTGTCAGGACATCCGAGTCCAAAGTCATCAATATTACAGTTCACTGTAAGTCCATGTATGATTGAGAGTTTTTGATGAAGTGGAATGTGATATATGCAAACTCTTGCAGCTGTGACAAGCTAAATAACTCTGCTTGGATGCTTGGATTTTTGTTATCTGTTGCATTGTGCTGGGTCCCACTTCACATACCTGCATGTACATCATATCTGATCTCACTAGCTATGATTAGTATTTTCACTTTTATTGTGGAAAAAAACTAAATTATTTGAAGTTGATATCACTCTTTAGTATAAGTCTTTAGTATTAATATAAGTTTAAAAGAGCACTTTAGATCTGACAGATCTGACATGGTTTTGTAGAAAAGGACTTTTTTAAGACTATTTTCCTGTTTCATGTTTTTTATATTTCAGATAGCTTTAGAATATCACAGACAACGCTGGGTAGATTACACTAAGTTGTAGCCCCTTACTTATTAAGATTACATGAAAAAATTGTAATTAGTAACATAATCTATTAGAATACACATTTTAAGTAATCTAATCAGACTACTTCTTTTGACTATTTTACTTTTGACTCAAGTGACATTGATTTAAATAGGATTATTTTGTACCACCGTGATATAAAAATAGAACGAGAGAGAAAATATGTTGCATTCTTTGTTATCAACAACACAAAGTACATTAAACTTCACATTACTTCAGGGTTTCCCAAACTAGTGTTTATGAAAGATCTTCAGGAGTTTTGTGAGTTGATGAATACTTAATTATTATTATTTTTTAAATAAAACAATTAAATAAAAACAATAAAAAAACACTATATTTAAATATATATTTTATTTGTGTACCTCTTATCAATGTAAAGAGAAATGTAAAAGAAAAAAAAAATAGGGAAAATCAATAAATGACAAATTTATGTGAATAATATGTAATCAATAAAAAAAGGTATAATCTAATAACAAGTACATAATTTTTGAATTCTGATTACATAATCCAGATCAGTTACTACCCAGCACTGGTCACCAGTAATGGTAAACTTTATTATGACACAGCTACAAGGGTCTTTGCTTTGTCAGCACTGACTAAATAACTGAATATGAGAATTATGTTGCCTTGGTATGATATATTTGAATGAAATAAGATTCATGGCCCCTTGCTCTTTGTGTATGTGCATATGTCATATAGACCCCACGACCAGTGTGGAGATATGGAAAGAATCGCCCGATGGCTTGGTCAAAGAGGGGGACACAGTGGAGCTCCGTTGTCAAGGCGATGGGAACCCCCCAGCACCCATCATTTTCAACCAAGAACAAGTGAGAATAGCCTCTTTTTTTCTCTTTTATTTGGACCCGTTTTTTTTTCTGAATGTGAGGCTGTAAACCACTGAGAAGAAGCAGACATAGTAGATGTCTGGCCCAGACAATGTGCTTTATATGCTCTGGGTGAACAGTACCTTACTGATTTGCAACTTGAAGTATGTGTTTAGTATGCATTTGTTTTAATGACAATATGACAAAATGACAACAGTGGTTCTCAAATGTTTCAAATGGCAGACCAAAGTAAAAATGTACCAATGATCTCAAAACAACTACCTGAAAATATTCTTTAGTCTATTCCAGTCTATGCCAAAAAATATATATAAATGTATATAAATGATATATAAATGTGCCAAACTGCTTTTTTTCTTATTATACTGAAATAACTACATTTTAGCTAATGAACCTAATTAAATCAGATTGTTTTTTAGCTCAAACTAATTAGACTAAACCCCTACATACTCACATATATGTCAGTGTTCAATAATGTTACACTACTGAAGTGAGACAAATTAACAGAAATAATGTTAAAATAATCATAGAGTTAATCCTTTGTCTTAGATAATTAATCCATCAAAGTACCCAACGATGGTGCTTTTTGACAATCATATTACATAATTATAATATATAATAATTTTTTTATATGTAGTTCTAATTGGTCTCTGAAGGGCAGTGTTATTTTAGTATTATTTACATTACAAAATTTTGTTAAATTTGTTGTTTTATTTTCAAAGCAACATTTCTCATTTTTGTTTAAGTTTTTCATCTAACATTTATATTTATATATATTTTTTATTTATGCTTTATTTCAGTTAACAACAACAAAAAAGTCTTATTTTTAGTTAACAACACTGGTTTTGGATATCAAGTGGTCCTCAGACCACAATGGGAAAACACTGCTATAGAATGACTGCTAAATAGAGCCGTTGAATTCTTAGTTTAGCTTAATGACAATCAGAGTTCATTCAAAAACATAAAGGGATTCTATCATAATTTCACATTACTCGCTGGTTACTTGTGGTTCATGGAAGAAAAACAGTTATAATGTAGTTTTAATTATTGTTTTCCTCCAATCTTTACAGCTATTCAAGGCATTGTTCACTATTCTGTAATTACTTCAACGTAAAAGAGAGAGAGATTTACATGTTTTTTCATTAAATTCAAATTCTATAAACAGACTTAAGATAATTTAATGAGCTAATTTTAATTCCAGTATGATTGACGCCGTTCTCTGTGTCCTGCTCAAAACAGTCAGACGTGGAGCTGGATTCCTATCAGGGGCTGCTGGTTCTGAAGGAAGTGTCTCGGGCAGATAGCGGTGTATATGAATGTCACTCTCTGGACTTGGATGCTGTGAACCATGATGAGGTGGTGGACACCCTACAGCTCACTGTGCACTGTGAGTTCAACTTCCAGCTTCTCAATTTTACACACAGATTTGGAAACTAGGAAAAAAACAGCACACCGCTGTAATCTAATCATTGATCAGTATCGTTGCCAAATATGCTGACACCTAATAATGTTGAATAATTAACATTACTAATTGTTATATTAATTACTACTATTATTGTTGTAATAATATTGCTAATTGTTACTAATAATTAACTATTCAAGTTTGTGGTCAGTAAGATTTGTTTATTAATACCTTTATTCAGAAAGAGTGCATTAAAATGATCAAAAATGACACTAAAGACATTTATAATATTACAACATTTTCTATTTCAAATGCATGCTGCTTTTTTGAACTTTCTATTCATCCATAAAAATACTGAAATAAAAAATGTATAATGGTTTCTACAAAAATAATGGGCAGCACAACTTTTTTCAACATATTGATAATAATAAAAAATGCTTCTTGAGCAACAAATCAACAGATTAGAATGATTTCTGAAGAATCGTGTGACACTGAAGACTGAATGACTGTTGAAACATATTTTAAATGACATTATAAAATATATTAAAATATAAAACAAAAATTTTAAATTGTAATAATGTTTCACAGTATAAGTGTTTTTACTGTATTTTTGATCAAATAAATGCAGCCTTGGTGAGCATAATAGTTGAAATAATTGAAATAATTTCTTTCCAAAACAACATCTTAATAGAAATAAAAATAAAAATAGTGTATATTTATTAATTTTGCAGGTACTTTATTCCAAAGTAATTTAAATAAGAAACAAAAAATAATTTAACATAAAGGAGCCAACATTATTAGCAGCAAGTTACACTCTTTATTGAAAAAAGGTCATTTGGCCTGCATTGTTCCGCATTTCATGTTTTGCAAAATACAGAAACTGTAATAAATTACATCAGAATTTTTAAGAATCAGAAAGAAAAAAATAAAGAGATTCTGTTTTTCTAAAGCAAAATGAAAGAAATACTTCACCCCAAAATAACAATTCTGTCATCATTTACTCACTGTCATTAAATGAAGCAGATATAATTCAAGTCGAGCTCACACAGCGAGGCTTTTACTCTGAATTATTGACCTTATTGACCTTTATGTGTGTGCTCAGATCTGGACCCAGCTGTGGTGGTGCCCAAAGACTCAGAGGTCATGCTGAGAGGAGAGAGTCTGACAGCCACCTGCAATGCCCTGTCTTCTTTAGAGACCTCGACTGTGTGGTTTAAGGTAACACTGCAGTGTGATTCACTCATCCTTCAACAGTCTAGACACTTTAGTTTGGTCTTCCGCATTCTGTTTAGAGCTTCTTCTATACCCCGTCCGTTCTTTGCTAAATTTGTTTGCACACGTTTGTTTGTGTAGGATGGGATTGAGGTCGGGAGAGGACACATAATGCAGCTGCAGGACGCCACGTTCGACACAGCTGGACAGTATGACTGTGAGGTGACTGTACCGTCTCTTCCAGGCCTGCTGACCAGCGGTTCTGTCCATATCATCGTACAGGGTGAGGAAGAGCGCATCAAGTGTTTCACTCCTGAAACTCAGCAAAAGAGCTTTAACATTGAAATTAAATTACTGGATCTGTTCCTCCAGGCGCGCCTCAGATGAAGGATGCGGAGAGGGAGATTGAGCTGACGGAGAAAGTAGGGGGTTGGGTGAATTTGAGCTGTGAGGTGAGAGGTTACCCCAAACCCACCATCACCTGGAGCATCACCGGAAGTCAGGTAACACTGATTTCCTCTCAGCCCTCTGCTCATGTTACACTGAGCTGTGGATTGACGCTTTTGTCTTGCTTGTGTGTCTGTGTCTTGTAGTCTCAGAGCTGGCGTGAAGTTGTTAAAAGAGAGACGGAGGATCAAGTCTACAGCGTTGTGATGCTTAAAGTCACCACTGACACTGTTGCTGTCTGCAATTCAACAAACGACTTTGGAATAGAGACCAAGACTTACAGCATCAGGAGCAGTAAGAGTCCATTTTCCTTATTTACACGGCAAATCAGGACATCCAGTTGATCATTAATAATATATTTTATAATAGTTATGATTATTAATAATTATTTATCACTAATTAATCATGATGATAAATATGAAATTAAAATATGACTGAATAAATGTATTCTAATTATAAACATAATATTTATTTGAATATAAATGTAATATCTATACATAGATTACTATGTACAATTTTATACTTAGTGCTGTCAAAATTAGTGCATTTTTTCAGTTTAACGCGCTAAAAATGTTTAACGCTATTAACTCAGGGGTGGACCTAGAACAGAACGCAGATTATCATTATAACCGAGACGGAGACGATACTGGCCTTCAGTCATAAAAAAGATGCCATTAAATAAATATTAAAAGTATACTGTCCTTATGTTGGTTGTGCATTCATTTAAGGAGTGAATGTGAAATTATTGCAATGAAAAAAATTATTTTAGCATTTTTTATGTTAGGTGGAATTAATCACGATTAATTTCAGGAAAAATATGTGATTAATTTTTACATTTTAATTATTTTAATTATTTAATTATTAATTGTGTAAAAATTTATTTATGTGTGATTAATCATTTATTTATGTGTGATTTATATATGTGATTAATCATTACAATTATTTTATAGTAAAGTATAAAATTGATCATATTTCATTTAATATTCACGTATGTATTCAGTTTTGTAATCATTTTTACATTTTAATTTATTCTTCAAATGTTTTGTCAGTAATTTTTTTACTGCCACTTATGAGTCACTTATGCTCACAAAGGCTGTATTTATTTGATCAAAAATACATTAAAAACAGTAATATTGTGAAATATTGATACAATTTAAAATAACAGTTTTTTTATGTAATTTATTCCTGTGATCAAAGCTGAATTTTCAGAATTACTCCAGTCTTCAGTGTCACACGATCCTTCAGAAATCATTCTATCATGATGATTAGCTTCTCAAAAACATTTCTAATTACTATCAGTGTTAAAACCAGTTGTGCTAATATTTTGATAATACATATTTTTGTGAAAATGTACTGTTGTAACGTCTTTATTTTTCAAAGACATGTCTCATCATTAGATTTATAATATAATTTTAACCATGTAATTTATTTTTAAATTAATAGACTATGTTTGATTTTATTTATAATATTGGTTGTTTGGAATCAAAAATGATAATGTTGTCTGTTGTTTTCTCCCAGTTCCATTCTCCCAGACTCCAACAGCTAGAAAAACTTCAGGTAACATTTTTTTTCCTCTATTTGTCTGTTAGAAAGGATCGTATGCTTTAAATCAACACCCAGTCCACTTCATCCCTGCAAATCCCAACCCTAGCAAACAATGAAAGATCAGCTAATGTACTTGAATAATTCATAGATTTTATATGGCGAAGTCTCCGCAGCAGCTCGGTTAGCTTGGCTCTTCGTGTCGGCCTCTGGGCATATTTAAAATTCTGTGTGATGAAAAGCCATAGAGCAAAAAAAAAAAAAAAAAAAAGCTAGCAAAAATTGAAGCAGACATTACTTCAGATAGCAGGGGCAGATCCAGCGCAGAATGTTTTCCAAGATGAATGTATAATTAGTTCTATGCGAATATTTTAACAAATGTTTTGAAGTGCTGGGCTGCAACTGAGACTTAAACTATTATGGTGAAGATTGTGGTGGCGGCCTGCTGTTTTATTGAGTAGATTTAACTCATAAAATTCATTCCCAGACAATTGTTTGTCGTCTCTCTGTGTTTATTTATAGCATTCGATGACGCTTCCTCTGAATGGCGCTCCTTAATTTTCTTTATTTGACTCTGAGGACTATGAGTCTCATTTCATTTTACTAAAACACTCTAATTATATGTTTCATACCAAACTGGTCTCATATACAAGGGCATGCGTCTTTGTCATGTGGCGTGCGTTTTGAATACAAATGTTGCAGCCTTTTTTTTAAAGTGCAGTGTAATGTGTCCTTCAGTGCTCTTTTCGTGATTTTAGTATGGTATTTCACTTTTGTATTTTGCCTGAAAGTACGTTAATTGCGTTTCAGCATGAATTAATTATGTCTTGTTGAAATGCTAATAGCTCATTGGTTATTATATATCAGTCAGTCATACCAATGTTGATTCTGTAGTTCTCTCTCTCCAGTTGATAACAGTGGAGTGATTATTGTGGTGATTATTGTCAGCATCCTGTTGCTGGCCATCCTGGGCAGTGTCTTCTACTTCCTGTATAAAAAGGGCAAGTTACCCTGTGGACGATCAGGCAAGCAAGAAATGTATGTAATACCTTTTCCTTCTATTTAGTTTATTAGTAAACATTAGTACAGGGGTCAGGGGACCCTCAGGGGCTGCAAGGAAGTGCTGGAAAATCTGTAGAAAAGATTAGATAAAAACAGTGTAAGAAATACAAAAAAATATTAAAAATTATTAAAATAAATAATGAATAATCTAACATTACTGGACTATAGTGAATAGAAAAAACGCAATAATGTAAATAAATCTTAATATTTTCCAAATAATATTTTACACGTATTTATAATGTTAACTTGGAGCTTTATGCATAAATGGACACTTTCCTTTTAAATTTGAAATTTAATGATATTTTATTAAAGTATCCTGTAGTACCATGTAAAAAACATGGTATATGACATATTCAGTACCATGGTAATATATTAAATATGGTAATATATTAAATATGTATTATTATTACCTACTATTCAAAAGTTTGGGGTCAGCAAGATTTTAAAATATTTATAAAATATAAATATCTTGTGTAAATACTACAATTTAATAACTGTGTTCTTTTTATATATATTTTAATATATGAAATGTAATGTATTTGTGTGATGAAGCCATTACTCCAGTCTTCAGCGTCACATGATCCTTCAGAAATCATTATAATGTGCTGTTTGGCTATTTCCTATTATTAATGTTAAAAACATTAAACATATTTTAAAGATTATCTGATAAATGTAAAGTTAAAAAGATAATTTCTTCGAAATATTTTGAAACATTAGAAATGTCTTTACTGTCACTTGTGATCAATTTAATACATTCTTGCTGAAAATAAATTCTTAAAAATAGAACACATTATACTGACCTTAAACTTTTGAATGGTAATTAACATTAACCAATAAAAAAAGAAAGAAAAAAAGTCATGCTAAAGCATTTACTAATGTTAATGTATAGACCCTAATCAATTTTACAATTTCAGGAAAGAAATTCATACATGACTTTTGATTATTTGTCTGCAAAAATAATTTAAGCGTAATCTTTAAATCAAATAATATTTTTATGATCATGAGAAACAAATTCTGTCAAGTGTGTCCAAACTTTTGTTGGGGTAATTTACTAAGACTTTCTAACAGCGAATTGCATATGCAATATATAATTCAGAACAGAAGTGCAGAAAAACATCTGTGCAGCCCAATGTTGCAGTCTGGTGTATCGGTCTGTTAATCTCTACAGCATTAATGCCTACAGCACCAAGGAGAAGACTAACAAAGATGACATTGTGGTAGAGATGAAGGCAAAAAAGACAGAGGAGTCTGTGCTACTGAAGGGCATCAATGGCGAGCAGAAACCTCCCAATGATCAGGTAACCACATATACTTAACTCTTGTTCAAAGAACATAGCAGTTATCATGATGAGAAGACCACGAGGAGCCTCTCTCTAACTTTATTATGTGGCGCTTTTTCCTGGAATAAAGAACAGCACCCTTAGCTCATAAGCAGAGACTTGTGGGCGACTAAAGATGGCGTCTGTACCACCCAACAATCAAGTCTTAAGAGCTGGAGGACCTCTTGTGGAGCAGCCACCTCCTCTGGATAAAGTGGACTGTACTTTTGTATCTCGTGTGTCAGCAGCAGTATTCATGCTTGGATAAATGGGACGTAAGCGATAAAGGAAGATTGTTCTCTATTTTCTACTGTTTGTTCATTGTTTTTCTTCAACCATCGACCAATTTCAAGACCACGAGCTTCATCCTTTAAACACAAGCTAAATGAATTACTGAATAAAAACATTCTCACACTCTGTCTGCATCTAATGGTGAGCACCACGTTGCATCAAAACCAATAGAGTGCTGCAGGGATGATATATTTTTGTTGGCCAAAATCTGGAAACGAGTTTCTGGTTCCATCATTCTGAAGTCAATGTTTTTTTGAATGTGCTTTTGGTTAATTGTCTGAAACAAGGTTTGTGGTTGATACAAACTGCCGGTTTTATTCTGTGACATAAAATATGGTAATCCAAAAGACATTGGAAAAATCCTGTTGCGTTTTTGTCAAGGAAACCAGGGTGATGCTTACTTTTGGGTTGGCCTACAAAAATATATCATCTCAAGCTGTTGCAACTGGTATGATGTTGCACAAATTAAAGGATTAGTTCACTTCCAGAATAAACATTTCCTGATCATTTACTTACCCCCATGTCATCCAAGATGGTTGTGTCTTTCTTTCTTCAGTCGAAAAGAAATTCTAGGATTTTTAGTGGATTTCAATGGGAGCCAACAGGTTGAAGGTCTAAATTGTTTAAATTGAAGGTCTAAATTGCAGTTTCACTGCAGCTTCAAAGGGCTCTACATGATCCCAGCCGAGGAATAGGGTCTTATCTAGCGAAACGATCAGTCATTTTCTAAAAGGATAAAAACATATATACTTTTAATCACAAATGCTCATCTTGCACTAGCTCTGTGATTGGAAAGGTCACACACAGTTAGTTCTCATTTTCTCCAACTTTAAAATCATCCGACATTGTTTTACTTTTTTTTTTGTGAAGGGCGTTTAACTTTGAGTCGATACTTCTGCCTATGTCATTCCAACGTGACTATGTTATTGCATGAAGTCGAGCTAGTGCAAGATGAGCATTTGTGGTTAAAAAGTATGTGTTTTTAATGACCAATGTTTCATTAGATAAGACCCTTATTCCTCAGCTGGGATCGTGTAGAGCACTTTGAAGCTGCATTGAAACTGCAAATTGCACCTTTAACCTGTTGGCCACCATAGAAGTCAATTATGTGGAGAAAAATTCAAGAATGTTTTCCTCAAAAACCTTAATTTCCTTTCGACTGAAGAAAGAAAGACAAGAACATCTGGGATGGCACGGGGGTGAGTAAATGATCAGAAAATTGTTAATCGGAAAGTGAACTAATCCTTTGATGCACCAATTTAAATGTGACCGTTTATGTAAAAATGGTTTTAGTAATGAATTCATTCTGCTTGTTTCTCAAATGAGGCTCAATGTCCTTTTTAGACCACATAAATGTATATATTATAAATATGTTCAGTGATTGATCATACTTGTGTGACCTTATTCGTTCCAGTTGTGCTTTTCTAAGCTCTGTTCAGAAAATATTTTAATTTTTCGGTCCTTGCATAATGCTGCAGAAAGCTTACTTAAATTTTTTTTTTATTCTATGAACAGCGAAAAAGTTGATTTTGTTTTATATGTACAGAACAGTTAGTCATCTCCTGATTTTCCAGTAAATCCCAATGGACTAAATAATACATATAAGTTCAGTTTCAGAAGCAGTTCATTAAAAACCCCACATTAAGACACTGAGAATAACAAATGTGAAGGCTTTATAAACACACAGCCCTTCACGATATTAAGGAACCCTGTCCAACTTGGATAAACGGATAAACATGACCCCGCGATTCAGTCAGTAATAGTGAGTACACTTAATAGTGTGTGTACGGTCCAACTCAAACTACTGCAGAGCTCATGTATTGTTTGTAAATAGTCGTAGGGAAGGAAATTGTAGCTCTTTGTGTTTTGACTGCTGAGGGGAATTGCAGCTCCCTCTGTTTCTGCCTCAACTGCAGTGCCTGCGGAAATGTGTCTTCATTTCACATCAATATTAATTACACTGAAACCTTTGTGTTGTCCCGTTTGTTTTGCGCATGTCTTTGTATTTGGTGAAGGGAAAGTTTTGTTGTTTTCATAAATGCCATGAATAATAATACTTTTTATAAAGAGAAGCAGTACATTTAAAGTCATATGGCTCTTTTGTTAATTTTTTAGATTTTGAAAAACTCACTTTTGAGACCTGTCATTCATGTGATTTGTTCTAGAGTGCAGTTTCCTTGTTTCATGTTGAATGTGGCTTTGGCTTTTACTTTTGTTCATTAAAGACATGACACGCGTGTTATCTACATCAGTGCTTGAGGATGCTGAATAACTTGAGGACTATTGTTACCACACCAAACCACACTTGGACAATTCATATTTGATTATAGCTGTGATCATGCATTCTTTTAGCCTCAAGTTGTGTTATGTTTAAATTCATCGAAAAATCTAAAAAAGCAAGCTGATTTTTGTCCATTCTTGTGTTCAGCTTTTCCTCTACAAATCATGTTCACAGCCTTTGCATTTATTGAAGTATAACAGAAACACAGGCACCTTTTTTTGTAGTTTAATAAACTTCCATTGTCTAAATATTAGTGTGAGCCATTTGAGACTGTCAGAACACTGTTGAACCACTGCATACTACACTGGCACCTTTTCCCTGCTTGTCCTTGTGAGCAAATTATGTTGTAATAGCGCAAATTATTGTTCTCATTGTAGATTGTTCGCAAACACAGTTACGCAGTGTTTTATGTTTGATTTCACTTATGCTTGTAAATTAAGTACTTGTGGTATGCGTTTGATGCTTGCATTTTTACATCATTTTTGGCCAAAAAATAAAGATATGTTACATTCAGTATTTGTCTCAACTTTTTGGAAAGCTTCCCCTTTGTTACATGATTTCCAGTTTAGGTCTTTCCTCCAGGTGTCCAGTTATGTTTCCTCTGGCAGATCTGAATCCAGAAGAGTGTTTTTACAGAGACTCTGTCTGCTGAGGAGAAGCATCCGGCAGCACTGAGACAGTATCTGCTGATCCAGGCTGGTGAAGGTTTCCATGATATCTGTTACTGAGATGACTCATTGGATCTTCTTGAATGAACTTGACAAATGACAGCATCTATATGTTTATATTTACATTATACAACCAAAATATATGTATAAAAAGTTTGAGAATTACAGGTTATTTCTTCCAGGTCTCTGTTGGGCGGTAATGACCTTGCTCTGTCCCAGATTATAGCTAAGATGGATGTGGGTTAATGCTAAGGCTCAGATCAAGGGTAGACTTTAAAGGGAGGATGCTGGGAACATGTGTTCTGATTGTGGTCTTTAAGTCGGTCAATGGGGTACCAAAAAACATGCTTGCTTTAAAAAATAAAATTAAAAATAAGACAGACTCTGAAAATAAAGTTTATTTGTTTATTACCTTAAAGTATTAGATGAGTAAAGTTTGAGAACAAACTTTGAGGTTGACTTGAGAAAACCTAGACTGAACGTTTGAAGCAGTTGTAAAGCTTGACGTTTGAAAGTTTAGATAGATTAATTTACATGATTTAACATGTTGTTAGCATGTTTTAGCATGATTAACATGTTACCATGTTGTTAGCGTGTTTCTAACATTATTAGCATGTTACTAGCATGATTAGCATATTGCTAGCATGTTTTAGCATGATGTGTTGATAGCATGTTGGTTTGATGTTTCTAGCATGATTAGCATATTGTTAGCATGTTTCTAACATGATTAGCATGTTGTTAACATGTTTCTTGTATGATTAACATGTTGTTAGCATGTTAGAAAAGATATGGCACACCAAGTCAGACGTCTGACCCAAGTTTGGTGGTTGTACCTTTAAAGCTGTAGGAGGAGTTAGTGTTTAAATATTGACTCAGAAGAAGACGACGAAAAAAAGAAGAAGCTTAAACAGTAGATCAGTAAGTTGGCTTTCTCAAGCCAATTTAAATAGTTCTTCTGATGGTACATTGACTTCTACTAGATTCTACTAGATGCTAAGATGAATGTGCCTTTGTTTCTTTCCTACAGTCTCCCCCAAACGTCTGCTCTGGCAGTTTGAACATGTGTGAAAATGGTGGATTGCCTTACGGCAGCAACAAATCTGCATCGGAATTTGCATACTCTCCGAGTAGGTACTTTTTTTGGAATAAGTATCACCCTAGCAACTATCAAAACAGTACAATCCGAATTCCGGAAATGATGGGAATAAAATTGAATAATTGAATAAAATGAAAACAAAAAGACTTTCAAATCACATGAGCCAATATTTTATTCACAATAGAACATAGAGAGAAAAAAAATGTTTAAAATGGGAAATTTGACACTTTTATCCACTAAATGAGCTCATTTCAAATTTGATGCCTGCTACATGTATCAAAAAAGTTGACACGGGGCAACAAAGGGCTGAAAAAGCAAGAAACTTTGAAAATTTTCATCTGGGAGAACATCTAGCAACTAATTAAGTTAATTGACATCAGGTCTGTAACATGATTAGCTATAAAAGGGATGTCTTAGAAAGGCAGAGTCTCTCAGAAGTAAAGATGGGCAGATGCTCTCCAATCTGTGAAAGAGTGTGTAGAAAGATTGTGGAATACTTTAAAAACAACGTTTCTCAACGTCAAATTGCAAAGGCTTTGCAAATTTCATCATCTACAGTGCATAACATCATCAAAAGATTCAGAGAAACTGGAGAAATCTCTGTGCGACAAGGCCGAAGACCTTTGTTGAATGCCCATGGTCTTCGGGCCCTCAGAAGACACTGCATCACTCATCGGCATGATTCTGTCATTGACCTTACTAAATGGGCCCAGGAATACTGCCAGAAACCACTGTCGGTAAACACAATCTGCGGTGCCATCTGCAGATGCCAACTAAAGCTCTGTCATGCAAAAAGGAAGCCATATGTGAACATGGACCAGAAGCGCTGTGCACTGTTTCAAAATGGACTGTTTCAAAGTGGAAAACTGTTATATGGTCAGACAAGTCCAAATTTGACATTGTAAGAATTACAGAACCTCAGACACTTTGAACTTCTGAGATGGACAACACACACACAGTGCATTAACATACAGACATCTGTCTCCACATCCCACTGAGAGAAAATGCGGGAAAACGCCTCTCTGAAATATGCATCAGTTCCTTTTCATCCCCTCTTCCCCTCACCCACCCTTCCTTTCACTCAACTCACTCAGAATGGTCAACAGTAGAATGTAATGTTTGCATTAATGCAAGTGATATTTACAGTCATGTTTGGTATCATTTGAATTGTCTCAGGGCGACTGGTACAATGGTCTCATCCTTATAAGAAGTAAACTAAAAGGTAATACGGATCCTGAGAGTTCAGAGATATTTTGCATACTGTAGAGGGCGGATCAGCACCTAGTGGTTTTCATGCAAATTACCTTCTGTCCCAAAAGGTGCTAACTCGACTTGATTAAATTGCAAATTACAATTGTTAGTTCCTGTCTCCAGTTTGGGGGATGTTTATTCTGGTCTGGAGTACTTAAAGAAATGTGGCAAAAGGATCAGGGCGATTCTGTAACCAGAAGCCCGTAGTGTGGTGTCTCAATTCTCACACTATGTATTTCTAGAAAGTCAGGTATGCATTCTTTACTCGTAGATTTATCTTTGAGAATTCGATGTTTTGTATTGATATGATTTGATCTCTTTGAATTGCTGTGGAATAGAGATAATACATACAGTATTTACCTGACTGAGAATAAATTGATACATTTGACCTTATTCTGTTTTACTCTGTAATTATTGACTCTAGTAGATTACGTTGCATCCTTGTTAAAGACATGAGCAACCGAATGAACGAGTAAATATAAAGTCAAGAGTTAACTAGAATAATCAAATATCAGAAGAATACAAATTAGAAATAGACAAGCAATCAATTTGTATTTCAAGTTAAATACGAGGTCATAATAAAATGGAGTCAGATTAAATGATAAAATGGAGTCAGATTACAGTTTAATTTAAATTGAAGAACTTTGCACACTGGAAAGACCGAACACGCAGGAAACCTTCATCCACCATCGGAAACCTTCTTTGGACCAAATGTGTGGACCTTACAACATTCTTGTTGGAAATCACAGACGGCATGTCCTCCGGCATCTCTGATGGTATGGGGGTGCATAAGTGCATATGGCATGGGCAGCTTGCATGTTTTGGAAGGCGCTATGAATGCTGAAAGGTATATAAAGGTTTTAGAGCAACATATGCTCCCCTCCAGACTACGTTTATTTCAGGGAAGGCCTTGTGTATTTCAGCAGGACAATGCAAACCCCATACTGCAGCTATTACAACAGCATGGCTTCGTAGTAAGCCCTGCAGTCCAGATCTTTCACCTATAGAGAACATTTAGTGCATTATTAAACGAAAAATATGTCAAAGATGACCACGATCTCTTCAGCAGCTGGAAACTTATATCACACAAGAATGGGACCAAATTCCAACACCAAAACTCCAGAAACTCATAACCTTGATGTCCAGACATCTTCAAACTGTTTTGAAAAGAAGAGGAGATGCTACACCATGGTAAACATGCCCCCGTCCCAACTATTTTGAGACCTGTAGCAGGCATCAAATTTGAAATGAATATATTTTGTGCATCAAATTGTAAAATTTCTCAGTTTAAACATTTGTTATGTTATCTATGTTCTATTGTGAATAAAATATTGGCTCATGTGATTTGAATTTCTTTTAGCTTTCATTTTATTCTAATTTAAAAATGTCCCAACATTTCCGGAATTTGGGTTGTACTCTCTATAGTATGAACGTGTGTAGTATAAATAATCCAGACCAGAGCATGTTGTCATTGTCATGAGATCCACCAGCATCAATGGTCACTTCACTGCCATTCACAAGTCCTCTCACGTTGCCTCGTGTAATAGTAAAGTGTCCATCATATGCTCACTTCTGTTCATGTACTGTTAATTACAACAGCTGTTGTTTACCACAGTAAATTACGCTCATTTTACTGTAGGGAGCTCCAAAGATGCAAAAATACACAGAACTACATGCAGTTGCTTTAACATCAATGCGACCTTTCCATTATGTTGTGGAAAAAAGGTTCTTTAGGTTATCAAAATGTCATTTACACAAAAAAATATGGTTCCTTTAAAAACTGATAATTTTTTGTTTTGGGAATCATAATATGCTTTTCTATGGCTTGGCTGCAAAAACTCTGAAATCTCTATTTTTAAGAGTGTACATATGCATTTTTCAAACTGCACAAACAATTTTTTCTACTGGCAGTAATGTGTCCATGTCTCATTGGCGTGTACAGTGACTATCACACTAATCCTGTGTCTTATAAGTAACGTTCTTCCAGCACCTGACACTTAGACGTTGCACAATACTTCCCTCTTTGGCACAATTCCCAATTATCTCCTTACTATTTACGTCCAGCTTGAATAAAATTAAAGTTGGATGCTTATGAGAACACAAATTACCCCACTGTTAGGTCATAGGATGGGCAGATGAATGGCCCATGAATGTAGTGTGGAATTTAGCCGGGGGTATATTGGGAGTGAAGAGTCTAATCTCATAAGAGGCTCAAGCCGCTTGAGGCCAGGTAGAGAAGAGGAAGTGAGTGATGAGAAGCATTGTAGTTTTACACTGTGATTGTGTCTGCCGTGTCACACCACTTTCAGGATTTGTCTGTTGGGGTTGTCACTCGCAGTTGGATGTACTGATGTGACGCTGCAATGAATGCAATGGGTTGAGGAGAAGCCTGGAGCTACTTCTTGGATTTATCAGGATGTTTAGGTCTTTACGTATGAGTTGTATCTGAGGTTGGTAAATGAGATTTCTGCAAAATGCTTTTGAGCAGTTAAGTCATTCAACTGAGATGATATTCAGCATTGCAATATATCAAATTCAAAAGTACGGAAACTTTTATCTGAAAGAAAATACCTTGATTGTATGCAGACCATGTGCTTTTTAGTATCATACTATTAGAAACTAGTTATTATAAATATTTTTGAATTAGTATCCATATTTAATGAAAATTAAGAATTGTGCATTGCAAATAGTTTTTTTTTAATTATTTTATTTCAGTTAATGTTTTTTATTTTTTTTATTTCAGTGTACACTGAATTTTTATTTTAAATTTGGTAAAATTATTAACCCTAATGCAGAGAAATTTTAAATATTTGCTACACAGATTATTTATATTTTCTTAAACTTTCTATCTATTTTGTCTTTCACTGAGATTAAATTCATTGTTCTTTTTCATCTCTTATTTAACTTACTACTATTACAGTTCTTATTTATATTTTAAATTTATTTTTATTTTAGTTAAGGTTTTAGTAATTTTGCTGCATGTTCATTCATTTTTTGATTCAATATTGAAAAAATAAACATGAGAAAATGACACCATTTTCATTTTTTAAAAAAGACAAGAATTCACCTTAATTTTTCCTTTTTACATTCAGGGGTAGAAATTGGATAAACAGCTTGAATGTTTGATTTCCACATGTGGGAGGGAGTTACATGCCCCTTTTCACTGATTGGTCAAGCAAAAATTAAATGGTGCCATCATCATGTTGTCTTCGGTTCTGTGCAACAGAATAAGAGTCCTCTGCTGTTAAAGCATTTATTGCAACTCCTGCGTTCATCTGCCTCTCATCAAACAACTAGACTATCAAATGGACAGGGTTTACTTCTGTGTAGGCATAGATTATATATGGCAAACATTAGTTGCTTATTGCAGAAATATGTATATACCTCGGATCTGCAGCCACATTACCCTTTTAGTCTATTTCTTTGGTGTGCCACACATTTTATTTAGCTTTCCAGTTATCAAAATCTGTGTGGCAAAGCTACGTGACGCACTGGACAACACGGGCCAAATGTATTTACATTATAGTTTAGTGCAGAACAGTATTGATTTTAGTGTTAATACGCAGCAGTCATAACTTTTATTTTAGAGAGTACAGTTTCATTAATAATGAGTATAAATTGATTTCATTTTAGATACAAAACAGTGTGTTTTATTTCATTTAAAACACAGGCGTTTCATTCTTGAATAAATCCGAGTCTTTGAATGAATCGTTTGAGAAAGTGGTTCAATGACCCATTTGCTTTGCTCTAGATAGAACAAATCAGCATTTTGAACGAATCAGTTGAATTGATGACTCAATGACTCAGTCATCAACATAATGACTTGCCGCCACCTACTGAAGATGTAACCTTCATAATTCAAGTATCCAAATATTTCATTTTGTCACTCATTTCATATTTCTGTAGGCTATTCAAAATGTTTTTATTTAAAACATTAATCTCATTCCTTAATTGTGTAAATACATCTAAATTCAACTTAAGATGCAGCTTCTGTGCCACAGTTCAAAGATGGCTTTGGTTGGTACTGATAATGTCATATTTTTCAAATATTGACTAAATTCAGGAATTTAATATTAAAGGTGACAGACATATTTTATCAAGTTAGAAAAATGCCCTTTTCTATAAAATAGCATGTATTATATACATGTATAACATGCCTTCGGATAATGACAGTATCATATAAACTTCTCCATGAAAAAAAAAAACTTGAAATAATAAACAAAACGGTAAGATAGCTTTAAATTCACACTAAAATCGATACTGGTCTGTGCTTCACTATAATGTAAATGTCACGCAGCACAAATTTTGATAACTGGACAGCTTAATAAAATATGTGGTGCACTAAAGAAATAGCTTAAAAAGTAGTGTTGCTGCAGATCTGAGGTACTTACACATTTCTGCAATAAGCACCTAATATTTTCCATATAGAATCGATGCCTACACAGAAGTAAGCCCTGTCTAGGCGCTGCCGCAGTATGGTTTGTGTCAAGCCATTTGTTAGTCTGGTTGTTTAATGAGAGGGAGATGAACGCAGGAGTTGCAATAAGCTCTTTAACAGCGGAAGACACTTATTCTGTTGCAAAAAACTGAAGACCACACGGTGACAACACCATTTGATCCTTGCTTGACCAATCAGTGGAAAGGGGCGTTTCATTTCTGCCCACACGTGGAAATCGTACATTCAAGATGTTTATCCATTTTCTACCCCTGAATGTAAAAACGGAAAATCAAGGCGATTTCTTGTTTTTGCTGGGTTTAAAAAAAAAAAAAAACGAAAATTGTGCCGTTTTCTCATGTTTCTGTTTTCAATTTTAAATCTAAAAATGAATGAACGCAACACTTACACGGACCGGTGTTCATTGTGATTTTAGTGTTAGTTATTTTTGTACATTAAGTTACATAAAATGAAAATGAGTAATATCGACTAGCTATGTTTTACTACTAAATATGTTTGAAAATTTTATTTCAGTTAAAGTTTACTTATTTCAAATCACAATTTTTTTTATAGTTTTATTTTTAACTATAATAACCCTGATGCAGACATGAATTTCAAATATTTGCTGCACAACTGTGAATCTCTTATTAATATTGCTACCTATTTCGTCTTTCAGTGCAGAGATGCCTTTGATGATTGTGGAGACGAGCTGCAGTCTGATTGGCTGGCTCTTTCTGTATGTGCTGCTATGTCACTTGAACAGTGAGAGAGATTGTGAGTGGAACTGCAGGCTGGTAACTCTGCTCCACGGCATCCTGATCGTCTGTGTGACTGCCTACATTGGCTTCATTGCTGGGCCATGGCCTTTCACACACCCAGGTAAGTTGTCCTGTTTGGAAGGTTTTAACACAAAACCTGTATAAAATAATAGAAGAAAAAACATTTTCTTTTAAATCTAACAGTTTACTGAATCTTTTAAACAAAACAATAATTAAAAAATGAAAAAAGCACACTCAGGATGTCGCGTATCATATTTGATCAGGCTTTACTGTATAATATGGGAATACGGAGCTCATATTCGAAGAAGAAAAAACACCTCAGTTTTATTCAGAGGCCCAAACTGAATAAAAATGCCGTTTGGTGCAGTTAGTGTTGGCTATATGGCCAAAAAGTAGAGAAAAACTAGCACTAGGCGGTGCTATAATAAGTAAATTTACATTTTGGTCCATAATTCTGGAGCAGTAAAGGCTTAAACCTTTTTTCATATGAATCCTTGATTAAGGCCCTACAAATTATGCCATTTGTTCGATTTTGATGAAATTTTCCAAATATCATCCCCAGACACTCATGACAATAAGTTATTTTTGAAAGAAAGAATTTTGATTTGTCGAAGCATCGTAAAGATATGAGTTAATTAATTGGCAATACAATGCCAATTAATGTGAATGCAATAATTTACAATGTGAATGCAATAAAATAAGCAACTTTACATTTTATCAAAAAACTCAGCAACCAGATTTTCTGATTTCTCCAAATTTTCTGCATTCTCACTTTAAAGGAACACTCCACTTTATTTGGAAATAGGCTCATTTTCCAACTCCCCAAGAGTTAAACAGTTGAGTTTTACCGTTTTCGAATCCATTCAGCCGATCTCCGCATCTGGCGGTAGCACTTTTAGCTTAGCTTAGCATAGATCATTGAATCTGATTAGACCATTAGCATCTCGCTCAAAAATGACCAAAGAGTTTTGATATTTTTTCCTATTTAAAGCTTGACTCTTCTGTAGTTACATCGTGTACTAAGACTGACGGAAAATGAAAAGTTGCGATTTTCTTGGCCGATATGGCTAGGAACTACACTCTCATTCCGGCGTAATAATCAAGGAACTTTGCTGCCATACCATGAGTGCAGCAGGCGCAATGATATTATGCAGAGCCTGAAAGTAGTCCCCAGCTATGTCATAACCAGTTACCTAGCTGGGGACTACTTTCAGGCGCTGCGTAATACCTATTGTGCTTGTACGTCTGCTTCTACTTTACTTTTCTGCCATAAAAATAAATGGGCATCGGAGACCATAATTCGTAGAGATCTCAAAATCAGCAGGATGGTCCCAAACATGAACCGCTACTCAGGCGCACAGATATATTTGCCCAGCACTAGGTGGTAGAGTTCCATCCCAGGTAGCCAAAACGGTTTGGCCCGATAATGGCCAAGATCCGGCAGGCTGGAAGAAATAACTCAGCCCGGCTGCAGTTTCCAGACTTGGCATGGACAGTGCAGCTGCCAAAACTGCCAGCATTGGACCACAATCACGCTGGCGAGAAATGAAACACTTAGCCAGTACTGGCCCAAGTCTGGGTACGGAAACTGAGCCGACACCACCAACACCTAGCCAGTACTAGTCTTGTTCGCTAAATTAAAAAAAAAAAAAAATATATATATATATACTTACACTTACTCATACAGAATTACAACTTCTAAAATATGTGTATTAACGACTCCTTCCAGGTTTTACATAAAACCAGAGCTTTGAATAATTTGTTTTTTCACAAAATGACATTGTTACCCAGACTATGTTGCTGTCTAGACAATGGCACGTATGGTTATTCAGACAATCTCAGACTAATAATATCAATGGTAACTCTGGTAAATGTTAACATTTGGAACATATCTAACATAATTTGTTAGCATTCGGGCCCGCTCTTTTCTTCCCCCATCTCTGTCCAAAGTGAGCAGCAGCCATCTTTTGATAAACTTTTCAATATCTCCATCTGATGCTCTGCCAGTACTTGCATTTCTTTGCACTGATTGAAGAAAAAAAAAAAGAGCTCAGTCGCAATACTATAGACCAGTGGTGTCAAACTCAATTCCTGGAGGGCCGCAGCTCTGCAAGTTTAGCTCCAACCAGCTACAACTCACACCTGCTTGGAAGTTTCTAGTAATCCTGAAGATCTTGATTAGCTGGATCAGGGGCATTTGATTAGGGTTGGAGCATGTCAACAAACTCACAATTATAGATTCATTATAAATAAACATTATATTATATGTGTAGCACGGTTTATTAAAATGATTTTTCATGTTAGATTATCAAATGTTTACTCACCAGCGTAGCAAGTTCTTCTGGTCTTCTGGTAATTAGCAGCACAAAAAGCTCGTCAGGTTTTGTCATTAGATGTCAAAGCTAGTGCGCATGTCTTGAAACTCAAATAGCAATGTTAAAGTTCCCTTAACCACTGCTTGTTTCATTATATAAATTAAATCATTAATTTCCAAATGTAGTTAAAGAAAAAAAGAGAATGTTGGATAAAAGGAAAAAATATTAATAGGAATTAAAATAAAAATAGCATAACATGGGCAGGTAAAAGATATTATGTTTAAGTTTAAGTGTCACGGCTACATACTATTTACCACATTGTAAACGGAGACCCACCCCCAGCACTTAACCTAAACTGGTCCGGGTATGCATCCCCATATCTTAGCCAAAATCAGACCAGCCCTTATGGTCTGTAATCGGGCCAAATGTGGCCAAATGTGCCGTGTCTCAGTGCAAATCGGGCCAGATCAGCACATCCAAAGCCTAGCCAAATCTGGCAACCATTACTGGGCCAGAGCTGGCTCACTTTCCAGAACACAGCCGAGTCAGCTGACACTCAGCTGCAATTGGCTCGATTGCGCTGGCTACCTTGGATACCTCTGGAACCACGGAACCTCTGGAAGTGCTTGGTTCAGTTCATTAACTGTATTCATTTTGAAGTGTTGGTGGCAGATAGGAGCAGATGTTTGACCTGAATTCATGAGCTCTGGGGCAATAGAAGCTTCAGAAGTAACAGAAATGACTTTTGCAGAAGCCTAAAGGGCAGCCTAAAGGACATTTTAAAAATACATTTTCTAACAAAATTCCTAAACTGTTATATAAATTCTTACAAATGTAATACAATTTTTCTAATGAATTTCCTCACAAAATATATTAATTTTCTTACAAATTTTATAAGAAAATGTATCTTACAAAGTGTCTTAGGAATTTTCCTGAAACATTTCTTATCAACTTTCTTACAAAATTATAAATATAAAAAGTAAATATAAATATAAAAACAAAATACAAATAACTATTCTTTACACATCCCTAATAAGCAATACCACCAGATGCAAGTATTCCTGCTTCAACTTATTCATTCATTGTTCGTGTTTAGGGTTAGGGCTTTATAAGGAGAATATGTAAATTAAATTTAAATAATTATTAAATAATTCTTCAAGAATTATTATTTTGTTCCAGGCACTGAAAACACATCTCTCCAGATCCTGGCTCTTGTTCTCAGCTTAGGATATTTCCTCTTTGACATGGCTTGGTGTGTGTATTTCCGCACTGAGGGTCCGGTGATGCTGGCCCACCACACCATGAGCATCCTCGGGATCGTGCTGGCACTAGGTCTGGGCGAGTCAGGCATCGAGACCTGCGCTGTCCTCTTCGGCAGCGAGATCACCAACCCGCTCCTGCAGGCCCGCTGGTTCCTCAAGCGCATGGGCCGCTATGACAGTTTAGCTGGAGATGTGGTGGACCTGCTCTTCATTCTTCTGTTTGCCTCTGTGAGGATTGGTGTTGGGAGTAGAATGCTTTATTGTGAATTAGCCTCTCCGAAGCCATCACTTATAATGAAAGTTGGTGGGGTGGCTATTTACACTCTCTCCTGGATCTTCATGATAGACATTGCACGTTTTGCCAGCAAGAAAACTCGCGTCAAATACAGGCGATGGAAAGAACAGTACAAGCTGGATGAAGCTAACGGACATGCTGTTAAAGTGAAATAGGCCTTTCTGTGCATTAGGACTGGGAAAAAATAGCATTTTTGCTGATATACAGTATGTAGCTAGAAATATTTTGTTATTTTACAGGCAATGTGTAAATGTAAATCCAATATAGCTACGTCTATCAATTATTACTCCACAAATTTTCAGTCATATTAAATTTCCACAACTTTTCAAAGACTTAAGATATTATTCATTTCCAGTACATATAAAGATTTTATTAACTTTCACAAATTTATACAAAACAAATTAAGATATTTTTCATTTTCCATGACTTTTCCAAAACATATTAAAGTTGTATTCATTTTCAGAACTTTTGCATGACATATTAAAACTTTCATTGTAATAACTTCCCATGACAAACTAAGATTTATTAATTTATTTAAAAATACATTTTTAAAAACAATTAATTCATATTTATTTTTTAAGATTTATTAAGGTTTTATTACATTTCATAACCTTTCTATGAAATATAAAAAAATATAGTTAATTTTCATAACTTTTGCAATTTCCATGACATTCATATTTTATACATTTTCATGACTTTGAAGGCCTGCAAAACTGGAAAGCATAAATGTTGTATATTTATGACATGAATCGTGACGGACACCAAACCAAAGTGCTCAAAAACACAACTACACAGTAACATGAAAGCGCAAACAGGACTTACTCAAACAGAGCAGTGCAATGGCATTACAGTCTAATGCTATTGAGCCTGTCAGTGGAGAAGGTGTCCATGTACAATGACACTGACTGTTGCTGCAAAAGACGGCCGTGTCTTTCCTCAACAGGCAGAAATGAGCTTCAGTGATATTCGGAAACTAAATACAATGCTGCTCCAAATTTGCAGATCTTGGGGGAAAAAAACGAACAAATGGAGAACACACAATTTCTCCACCACCCTCTTCTCAACCATGTCTGCTGCTTTTCAGCTTTCAACTCACCACTAAATTCTTGGTCTTGTGGATTTTCAGATGCAAGTGGTTTGTTGTCACACTGCAGGACTACTCACTTCCTGTATGAATCACCTGTATATCCTTAAAGCTGATGAATTATGGTTGTAGAATTGAAAAGAACAGATTTAAGCAACTTCACCCACAAATGAAAATTCTGTCATCATTTACTCACCCTCAAGTTATTCAATGACTTACCTAAAGCAAAAGCTTTTGTTAGAAAACACTCCAAACAGGAGGTGGGAACCCATATGTATGCATCCAAACAGCAGAGGAATTTTGAAATGTAATTTTTTTTTTGATGATGATGATGCAAGAGGGTTGTTTTGAGAGTAAAGAAGAATGTGATATACCATGCAGATCTTTTAGACAGTATGCTGCATGAGTCCATATGAATAAAGCCTTTTTTGCACAAACAAAATACTGTAAAGACATACAAAATACTAAAGATTCAGATGAAAGGTTAGTTGTTGTCTCTTTAATCGTTTACATATTACTATAATTATGGATCATTGCTAAATGTAGCTGGGTTCACAAACATTGAAAATATGATATTCATCCATTGGTTTGAATGAACACTGATGATTTTTATAGCTGGAATGAACCGCTAGGTGGCGCAAAAGACTTAAATATGCTCATTCTGATAAATATTGACAAATAAATCACAGCTTTATTGTCTTTCATTCCAGATTTTTTATTTATTTTATTTTTATTTTCTCCTAATTTGATTTTATCATAATACGATAATACGAAGTGATATTTAAATATTGATCTGCTTCTTCAGAATGTGTCTTAATATAATTGTTTACTCATTGCAGATTCTGGCTAATCTGTAAATCACCTTGTTTGGTGAGTGAATAATGCTCCTAATTTACTGCCTACAAGTTGTTAGTACTTTACCAATGACAACTAGTAGGCTAGTTACAACACTTGGGAGGTGATAGTGCTCGCGGAAGGATACGCCAAAAAGTGGTGAAGCGTCGCAGGCGTAGGAATCCGGGATTTGATTTGACTGAAACTCGGGAATTATCTGGATTTTTGTGATTTTGTTTTTCTTAATCGTTTTTAATCTTTTGTACAGCTCCAAACTGACACACGTGTGTGTTTTCTTTATTTGCGCTTGTATAGAGACGGAATCCTTGGTGTACAGATTTTGTTGGAAAAAGAACGGCTAAAAACGACTGAATTTCGGAAAACATGGAGACAAGAAGGGAAGGACCCGACTAAACCAAAGTTTCCAAACTAATTATTCCAAGAACAGAGGGAATCCGTTCGCGAGAGGAAAATATGTGTTGCACATCCGTCAAGTTTGGATTGTGTTTTATTGCCGCTTTGAAGCGAGGCTGTTTTGAGCAGAATCCCTGAACTGGGAACTATACCGCTGCCCCAGAGCAAACATCAAACCATTTGGAAAGTTGGAAAATATGGGAATTCTAGAAGTTGTACTTGGTAGGGAAGGAATTACAATGAAAGGTTGAACCGTGTTGCTTTAATCCATCCGTTGAGTGGATTTCTCCGGATTTTCACACATGTGGAGTGGCCAGGATACATTCTTCTGGAGAAAAAGTCCATTCAGCGTTTAAGGGGCCTAAAAGGATGTATATTTAGTTAACAGGTTTACTTTACAGTACCAGTTCAATTGATGGTGTGGTCTGTACGGCAAACTGACGTTTGGGAATGCCGAGCTGGAAGTATTTCAGTAGGGGAAATGATAGAAAACCGTCGAGATTTACAAAGTAACATTTGGGACTGTAAAATGAGCGAAGGGCTTTTGGACTGACGCGAAATGCAGCCGGACAGTCTCCTTCGTTCGTAAGGAAACACGTTAACAAAAGATTGTTTCTCTGGCTTTACTTCCAGCCGTGCTTTGGGATCGACAAAGGCGACTGTATCCAGACAGAGGCGAGGGGGAAGCCTGTCGGTCTGTGTGGTGGCATTTTGGCTGGGAAAATGATGAAGCGTCTCAAACAACAGAGAGTTTTTCTCCATTGATCATCTGTGTGTTTGCGTTCAGCATCGATCTCCTTTGCTAACTCTTGTGTTGTGTAGCGCTACAGTCAGATGACAGACTACTGAGACCAACGCAGATAAACCGTGGAAATAGAAAACATAAGCTTGTTTGTTTCTGTTCTGATCAAGACGAGACTTTACCATTCACATCAACACGGAACTGTCAAAACTGAAAAGTGCCACCCGGCTGTTGTTGTTTATTTTTTTTCAAATACAAAGGTGTTTTACCATGGTAAAATGCTAACTGGATAAGAGCTGAAGAAAATCAAGAAAGGAAAGCCCAATGAGCGGCACACAGTCCACGCTTGCTGAGAGGTAAATGATGATAAATAATATTTACATGGTTGTGTTTATGAGAGTGACCTGTCTTAGGTTTATGACGCTGTTTATACATATCCAAAACACGGTATTGTTGAGATGCATCCGCCACCCTTCAACAAAATACATGGTATTCTTGTGGGAATACACACAGAAACAATTCACTTACAAAAGTGCCATGGGAAGACCCTGATGTTTGGACATGTACCATAATACCATGGTATTCTCGGGATACTAAATAAAAGCTTTGGTATATGAGTAATTGTCATTCGCTATCATATATCTTAATATTACCATGTGATACTGTAACTTTACCATGGTACTGCTGTCATAGTACTTTTTATAAAGGCGTTGTCTTTAAGAGCTCAAATATTTTCTGAAATGTACTATGGTACGTTACTACCAGGGGTTTTAGTACATAGTACTACCATAGTATTCTTTGAAATACGTTGTAGTACCATGTAAGTACCATTTTACATGTATTTTATTGTATTAATCATTTAGTATCCCAATACACAGCAGTGTACCATGCTTTTGCAATTACGGTATAGTACCCGTGGTGTTTATGTCGTACAAGTTAGTCACCTGTTGAAATGGGTGAGTAGAAAATCAGAATAAATATCCCCATTTAATAGAAATTTAATGCTGAATCTTAAAGAGCATGATGTGTAACATTATTGTAAATATGATGATGCAGGTTTATTTCAAGTCATTCTGTCTTATGTGTAGCTAATATGTGCAGTCAAACCTGTTTCCCACAAATTAGTCCAGTTGATAAGAAAACTGATTGGTAACCTTATGACCTTGCAGCACAAATCTACTTTCAGATAAACTCAGTGTATGTGAATATATTTCTAAGCAGACACATTTTGAAGCGTGCTGGTTTTGTGTGACTGTGTGGTTTGTGTTGTTTTTTTTTTTTTTTTTTTTTTGGCCATGCATTAGTCACTCAGAAGCCGGAGGACTGACTCATGTGTCTTGATTGGGCACACCTGTGAGCACACAGCTTGTGACAGGAAGCACTTTAGATATGCGGTCAGTATGTCACTCCAGGTATCTCGCTGTGTTCTGCTAATGCTGTTTTTAAGAGCACAGCTGGCCTCGATGTGAGACTCTCTTGTTGTGGTTTTCCACCTCTTGAGATGTTACCTGCATTACTCGACCAGGCGCACATGTTTCAAAGAGCAAAACGCAGAGCTAACGTGTTGTCATCTGTGTGCAGGGTTGTGCCTTGATGCGTGTTGTGACACTTCTTTGTTTTCACACCCACTCTTTTTTGATTATATCCATTGTGCAAACTGCGTGAATACATAAGAGGTGTGCAGCAGGGCCGACGCTCTCTCAGTTCAGTGTCAGAATCTGAGCAGGGTATAGCTGGTTTTGTAAGGTGATGTTCTGTGATAGTGAGCTGGAAAGACAGGTCGTCTCCTTCAGAGGCAAGAACAGGCCACCTGCTCTCAGGTAGACATCACCGTCTGCTGTCAGTGATTATCAGATGGACATTTGTTTGTGTTATTTGAGAACTATTTATTTTGAAAAGGAAAGTTTGGATAAGCATCAGTGTTTGATGTGTAAAGATTCTTCTTACGGTAATCTGTATTTATGTTCAGTGCTACTGAATCTTTGTATTTTACCCGTGTAAATTTGCAGTAGTTTTATACATTAAACTGGCTGCACAGAAATTCAAAAATCAGTTCTTTAAAATCCTGCTAAAATGGTGGTGTGGTTGCAATACCATTATTGTTTCCATTAAAATAAAGGTTAACAATCAGTACTTTCCCCCCAAATATTCATTTCATAGTAAAAAAAAAAAAAATCATTTAAATTTCATAAATCAACCATTAAAATGGAATCCAGAAAATAATGGAAACCAGAATTTGGTACAGATAAAACTAAAACTCAATTAGACAAGCTTTTTGATTAATAACATTTAAATTTAACCATTAAAACAGAGTATAGAAAAATGAAAATGGAAAAAAAAGATTTTGGAAATAAAACGGATTTCATTGGGCCCTATAATTATGTTGTTGTTTTATTTGTGGTAATAAAAATAGATATGTGAACAATAGCTTTTAAAAAGACTTAAAGTGCATATATAATAGCAATGATGCAATAATAATTAGTTCAAATAAAGCATCAAAAGCAAGAAATCATATGGTTTTATTGAACAAAACTGTTAAAATACATAATGTATTATAAACAATAGAGCTAATGTAGATTACGCATAACAACAAAGGCCTGCAGGGGCGCCAGAGGCCTGATGATTGTTTTTACACATTACTGTGCAATATAATCCATGTTTAATATTGACCAAGCACCATTTAATTTAAATGTCCACTTAATCTTTAACATTTGGCCATTTCTTTAGGATAGAAATGCTATAGCCGCTGTAATTAAATGAATGTGTGTAAACTCAGAGTGAGCGGTTGAGCTTTTATTTTGAAATCGCGATGTATTCTCCTGTGTTTCTGTAGATTTATAAATGATTTACTTTACAAATCCGATGAAATGGTGCATGTTGCGTTCCCAGATGAATGTTATAATAAACCCAAACTTACAACCGCATGCAGAGATGAGTTTGAGACGCTCCTCATGATAAGTTTCTGTGGAGCTACTGTGAACGGAGCCGCTGTGAGACGCACGTGCTTAACCTACACGCATATAAATAAAGCGCATGTGTTAGAACTGCATCGCATATCATTATTTAATAAATCATAGCGTTTGTGAATTTACAATTATGCTTGATTATGATTTTTAAATTGGTTTAACATCATGCAGCCTTGGAAAATAGTCTAATAATGTGTTTTATGGATTCTCGTCCGTGAAATGCGCCACTTCCGGTATTTTGCCGGTTAGTCAATGCGAGTAAAATGAAGTCGATTTATTTTTTAAAAATCGACTAGTCGACTAAAATCGATGAATCGCGACAGGCCTAGAACGTAAATGACCTGCCAGTTGGCCAGTAGCCTTAATAGAAACTGCAGCTGCATTGCTGATGTAAATGACTTGAGCGAATCCAAATTACTGTGAACTAGAAAAAACTACTGTTGCGACTTGAACATCTTTAGCAATAAATATGCCATCGCAAGTTAATTTAGATTACCTACAGGTTTTGCTCCAAACCACCATGTTTTTAGTAATGATCCGATGACTGATAATTCATCTTTACCACCATACATGTTAAACTAGAAAACAGTTGTTTTAAATTTCAGTATTTCACAATATTGCTAGTTAACTGTATTTTTGCTCCAATGAATGCAGTCTTGATGGGCAAAATACATATATTGATATAAAATAATTATTTATGGCATAAATTTAATAAGACAATTTTGAATGAAAATGTTTTGGTTTGAACTTCAGTTGTAAATCTGTGTCAATAACACACTTTAAATACATATAAATGGTGGTGATCATGTGTATATATTCACAAATAGATGACCAAACCTACTTGATGGATAGACGGTGACTAAGATGTTGTATCAATGGCATTTGTGTGCTGCAGTGGTACATTGGTTTCCTCCACTGGGCAGCTGGAGTTTTGGCAGTGAGTTCAGAGAGCATGTTGGCATTTTTGGAGGAGAATTATTCTTCAGGCTGCTCTTGTATTAAAGCTTCTCCAGTCTCTTCTCTGAAGATGTCTCACCAAAGCAAAGCTCTCGTCATTTGTCTGAATAACTGTCTGTCTGGCAGTAGAGAGTGAGTCAGAAGTCTTTTTCTCCTGGAAATCTTTTGTACGTCATCACTTTAATCTCAAAGCTTCACAAAAGCGTTTTATGTTTTTAAAAATGGTGCAGGTGTGAGAAAGAAACTGAAGATATGTATCTATTGTTTTTCATAGTAACACAACGGCTGTGTCCGAAACTCCTTGATGACTAAACAGGTGGATTTCTTTTGTAAATCACCTAATAAGGAAACTAGGTTCAGACAGCATAGCATCATGTTTAATGATCTAGAGCAAATTAAAGAAGAAATTACTCATAACCAAAGAAATGTTTAATGACTATAATACATATTTCTTGCAAGAAATCATAAGTTGGAAAAAAATTAAATGTTTGAATTAACTTCTTTTAACCAAGGCTAAATGTTTAACAGCACTTTTGTTCAGATCTTGGATTCAGACTTTTTTTTTCTATTTATAGTTTTTAAAGGAAAATGTTACTTATGATTTAATTTTTAAGGAATTATTAACCTAAAAATTAAAATTGTCATTTACTCACTTCTAAAATTGAAAGAAAAAAATAAAAACTTGTTTTTGCTGGGTACGCATAATATTAGACTGTACTGTAACATCAACTAAATGTTAACTATAAGTCATTGCAAATATGAGCTTGAGTTCTCATAGCCCTCCAGGACTCTAGTGTCATCTGAAATGTGTTAGTTAACTGCACTAACATTCACTAAACAGACACCAACAATGTTTTTGTTCTTATTTGTAATAGTGGATTCATGTAGCTTGTAGCAAGTATCATGGCACTGAACGTTTGCTGAAGGCTGTACCGTACAGATTGCTCTTTGTCACAGCATTTTGCTGATCTGTGGCCTTTTTTTTTTTTTTTTTTTTTTAACCCCGAGGCCCTCTCGGGAAGTGGTCACATCACTAATAAACAATGTCTGTCAACTGGGCCAGGCCACAAGCTCTTCCTGACAGAGCTGCCGGCCACCAGCAGTGCATCATGGGAAGAAATGGAGCTGGCCATTCTGTATGAATTCACAAATTCACATAAGAGAGCCATATAGGCTGTTTAAATGGCTTTTAGGGGAATGTTTTCATTACTGTCCTCTGTAGCGAGAAGTTAGTCGCTGTAACTTTTATTTTACCAGTCTATTTATCTTTAATCAGTAATTAATTTGTTTCTGTGTGCAAATCTGTTTCTATACTTTATACAATTCTATGTTTTCAAAAAAAAAAAACTTTTTTATGATTAAATTTTAGCATTACTTTAACCATGTGAAACAAGTCCAATACGGATGTTTAGTTTTTAAAAATATTGACTGGTTAAAATGCTCTTTGTGGCAATATATATATATATATATATACGGTAATTGATTAATTCATTTATAAATAACCTCTGGTCTGAACAGGCCAATAAAACTCCTACATTAATCAAGTTAGAAGTGTCAACCTACAAGTACTGTAAACACTGCAGCCCACTGTATTTTATTATTTAACAAAAAAAAAACAGTGAAGCACTGGCCACCTCCATGCAGCCATTAACAAACACGTTTAGTTATAGAGAGAATAGCACACTTATTTGTTGTTTAGAACAGTGTGTTGCATTTTTCCCCCAATAAGATACAGACATGTTAAATATATTTTATTGGAGATCAAGTCTAACAACAGAACAAGCTGGAGTGTTTGTTCACCAATTCCTGACTCTGTGTTGGTGTGAATATATTAGCAAATTGCAGCCTCAATAAGTGCCTCTTACACTGATGTACAGTAGAAGGTCATGTAACATGTTTAATCAAGAAAATCTTATAACAGGTTTTAGCTCAACAACAGTGTTTACAGGTAACTAATTATTTGCTTAAATTGGCACATTTAAACCTCTTATACTTTATACAGTTTTTTTTTTTTTTTTATTCCATAGCATTCAGCGGTAACATTTTAGAACCGGGAACACTTATTCATTATTAACTACGACTTTTTCCTTTTGCTGCTTATTAATAGTTAGTAAGGTAATTGTTAAGTTTAGGTATTGGGTAGGATTAGGGATGTAGAATAAGGTCGTGTAGAATAAGGCATTAATATGTGCTTAATTACTACTAATAAATGGCTAATATTCTAGCAATATGCATGCTAATAAACAACTAAGAGAACCTAAAATAAAGTGTTACCCATTCAGCTTAACGTGCTTGCAGGATTCTTTAGTTAAAGGTATATGTATATATGTATATGCTCTTCAAGGCCCTTTCACACGGGACGCGGAACCGAGGCGGACGTTACCACAAAAGCCCAAATGACGCCACACTTCAGCTTTGTACACCGAAACGGAAACTGGAACAATTTTTTCATCCTCAATTACTGACAGCGAACTATATTACTTTACTTACTTACTTTTGTCATTTAGCAGACGCTTTTGTCCAAAGCGACTTATAAATAAGAAAAAGTAACTAAAACTAAGTTATAACTCTATAAATACTATATACCCACATATTTAAGAAAATAAAGAAATTAAATAAAATTGACACATGCATATAACAACATTTCAATAATAAACATATAAATGAAAAAACTCAAATAAAAAGCGATACTTCTATCCCTTGCCGGTGTCCCTGCCCGGTGGAGTCGCACGGTAGAGTTGATGGTCTTTACACTCTTCGGTCTTCACACTAAGAGGGCTTCACACAATAACTGCCGCGACCGCTGCCGGCATAACATTAGCACTAACATTAGTGGCGTGCTCTTATGCTAGTATTTCCTGTCACTGTTTAAAGGTCCCCTGAAATGCTTTGAACCATGCAGCGTTATTCTGTGTTGACGTCATTGTAATTGAAACAGGAAGACAGTTTTTAAATAGCCAATAGCGTTCGTTTATATCACAGCTTGGGCTTAAGCCTTTCAGAGCCGTTGATCTCCGTAAAGCCGCGTTTGACAGGGTATGACAGCCGCAATCTCATTCATATTGCTATCAAATATAGCATTCTGTGTAGAATTCAAATATGTCCGTCCGATACGTTTTGTGGTCTGCGCCGACTGGCACATGTGTTCCGCTCCGTGCTATCGTGACAGAGCATGAAACCAGACTTCTTTTCTTCCTCAATGGAAAGCATATTTTGAATCCTTCCCTGTCCCCTATATAGTGCACTACGTGCCAATCACCGTACAGAAAATACTAATTCTGTGCACAAGTGACCTATTTCAGTCGCGGCTTCAGCGGCTGTTTATAGTGCAGGGGCGGGCGCTTCGAATTCTATAGAGAGCATTTGATTGGACAGAAAGTTTGATGAGAAGATGAAGTACGATGTGACGTCAAAAAAATCATTGAGCCGTTTTGGCGGAAGCGACGAACTGCAGGCTTTTAATGCTTACATCTTTTAAATGCGAATTTTGTCACTGTTTTGGAGCACACTGGCATACAGATAACCTTAAGACTAACATATTGATACAAACACCCAACAAACTTCAATTTTGATTTCATGGGACCTTTAAGTTCAGAGATGAAGACTGCAATCTAGCGATCGGGATATGAACTCAAAACAAAACAACTGCCATGAATCTTGTATGATTTTCTTTTTTTCTTTTTTTTTATAATGATATTCCGTTTTTGAGAATCGATACAGTATCGCCAAACAAAATATTGCGATACTCATGTGTATCTATTTTCTTACACCCCTACTTGCAAATTTCTTTTTGTTAACAATAAAGCAAAAGCCTTGTCACGTGAAGTTCGAATACAAGACCTACAGGAACATTCAGGCTCACAAATCTGATTTTGACCCAGCTGTATTTGACCCAGCTTTGACTGTCTGTCGTGATCTTTATCAAACAATTAGTTGTCACCAACCCAACATTTTAGACAAATGGTTGGAGGGGAGCCATGCTTTGCTATGATTCTGAAAGATCAGACCTCCAGCACATGACACAGGATTGTGGGAAAGATACCATCAGGTACATCCTGCTAAGATGACAGGTGCTCGCTTCATATAAAGTTACATTGACACTAATCTTGCTGGTCTGCTCGTACCTAGTGTCTGACAAATCATTTTTAGACTCGCATTCATGTGACGATTTACAACCAACCAGTTGTAAATGACATGGGGCGTATTTGATATGAATCTGATTCATTCTATTTAGGGTTCCATCTTTTTCTAGTTTTATGGATTTAAATTAGCAGAGAATGGATATGATGTATGGAGCAGGGCCACCTGCCAAGTTTTTCCCAGCTAGGCTGGTTTTGTTGATGGAAGGCAGGCTTTGCTTTGTTTGGTCAGCTGATGGTCGGCAGCCCTAGTCAGCATTTTATATGCCACTCTCATTGGCTGTGCAGAAAATGTGTGCGAGCGTGTTTGTGTTTGTCTGTGAGAGATTTGAGAAATTCTTGAAAAACAGATGTGCTGAATAATGCCATAATGGTGATCGCTTAAATAACATGAGATCATCTTTCTCAATTTTCAGAATCAGATCTTTTCTAGTCTTCTACTTTTATTCAAGCTTTTAATTGCAGTTTTGATGGTAAGGAATCTCATTTGTTTAAAGATGATAGCCGTTTATTTTTTCCAAATGTTGTATTAAAGGGGTCCTATTATGCTTTTTCACTTTTTGAATTTTAGTCAGTGTGTAGTGTGTATGTTTGGGCATAAAAAGATCTACAAAGTTACAAATCTCAAAGTCCACTCCAAAGGGAGATATTTCGTTTTTGAAAAATTCCTTTTCAAGAACTACAACGAACGGCTCGTTTGGATTCGAATGGTTGGCGGGTTGGGAGAACGCTTGGTTGAGCACTGCACGTTTCAAAATCGAAACCCGGTGCGGCTGTTTTTATATCACTGTATTTCTGATGGAAACCGACTGTTTTCAGAAAATTATGGATGTCATTTTCATTTCATCTTGCATGTAATGTCTTAGAGCGTTACCGGGGAATCCTCGATCTCTCCCGCTCCAACAGCACCTCCTGCTGGCACAGAATTAATTTGCATATATATATACCGCCAAAAATAGTGTAAGTCTGGTATGGTATAAATAAATTCAACTGTATAACAGTTTCTCTGTAATTCATGTTATAATGTTATAATTAAAGAACAATAAACATAATACATATTACCACTGCACTTATCTGTACATAGTAAATGCAGCTATTTTTAAGCTGTTGTTCATATCCTATCTAAAACATGATTTAGCCAAAAAAAAACTAAACAACAATACTGTTACCACTTTAATATGTCTTGCTATATCCGTGCGTGCAAAGGTTCCTCACGATCCTCTTGTTCAATATTCTCATGGTCTGAATTAACATGTCAATGTGAATTGGTATGGCTTGCTGTTTTGGCAAGGGGCAGGCCAGTATGCCTTCTAAGCTGTTCGCCAATCACAACGCACTGGGACAGCTAACCAATCACAACATATTTCGTTTTTCGGAAGGCGGGCCTTCATCAAACCCGGAACTAATCGAGCCGTTTGTGCCAGGCTGGGGAGAAAGGTATTGTAATAATGTAAATTATGTGAAAAATAATGTGGTTTTCGAACCACCAAGCATGAGAGCATGTTCTAGTACACCCCCAAAACAAAATCAAGACTTTGTAAAAGAGCATAATAGGACCCCTTTAAACATTATTATTGCTTTATTGTAGTAGTTAATCAGAAACATTATGTCGTTATCATAAATTGGACCCACCATCGACTTTTTTGTTCCCAAATCAGTTAAGTTTAATCACCACCCCACAGCTAATTTTATTGGTCAACTCCATCACACAGTAGGAAATAAGCACTGTTAATATCATGACCAATGAAATCTTTAGAATCGTCTGTGGGGCGGGGCTTGTGCTGAACTGGTTTGGGGAAAAATAAGCAATAGTATGTGAAAAAAAAAAAAAAAATGCATTATACTACAAATATTTCAAACCAGTGTGTGCTGCCAGTTTCCATCTTTTATTTGGCTTTTTTTATTTGTAATGAACCAATTTTTGACATTTGATCAAATATTGAGTCAGCTCATGAAAGGTCAATCTTTGTGCATTGTGCTTAGTGCTTTGTGAGTTTTGGGATACAAAATTATGTTGTTGCAAAAAATAAATAAATAAAAAAAATCTATACAACATCACTCTACTATACTGTTATACAGTAATATTAATAGTATTTTGCATCAGTGTATTGGAGGTGACAGCACGACCTGTTAGCAATGAGGGCCCCGTTTAGGACCACATAAATAAAGACCTGCATTTTTGAACATTTCACCTACAGTAAATACAAATGACATGAGAAAGGATGAGTAATGTATGAGCAGTTCCCCATGGTAATTTTGGCCCATTTAATTAAATACCTCAATCTTCAGTGCGTCTTGACATGCCTCAGCTTGCTGAGCAGATAGAAACCTGTACTAATCGTGGCCCACACCCCAGTGAGCCTGACACTGGAGGAGAAGAGTTCACTCAAATGTGCTTTATTGTTCATTTCTGAATTAAGAACAAATGTGCTTTAGAAAGCTTTTGATAATACAAAGTATGATTGAGTAAACATGGGCTATTGGAAAGAGTTGGGAGAAATTAGAAAACAAATAGAGAGATCTCACTTTGGTCATGTGGCGCTTTTCTACTGCGTGGTATGGCTCGGCACGACTCAGAATGGCACGGCTCGGTTCGGCTCTGTTTGCGTTTCCACTGCAGTTTAGTACCGCTTTAGGGTGGGGGGATTATACACATGTCGTTATAGTTGCGCCGCCTCTACTGCCGTGACGTAATTCCGTGTCGCTCCATCAAGCTCTCGCTGGATCTGCTCCTCGGCTATCAAAGAGAGGAACATCTGGACTTCCTCAACAGACAACGAAACCGACATTTTTTTTGGGTTGTTAAAAAAATGGTGCGCTCATTCGAAACAGTTGCATTAGGTCCTTCGCTGTTCTATGATGCAGGCAGTGACGATTTCCCCCAGGCCAATCAGTGATCAGCTGAGTTTACACGTCACATTTTGGTAATGGTATGGTTGTCTTGGAACCTCAACTGAGGTGGCACTGAAAAAAGTACCAGGTACTGCACTCAGTGGAAAACCCCTCAAAGGTGAACTGTACCATGCAGTAGAAAAGCACCAATAGTGAATTATGGCACAGAGCAGAAGAAGAGCAGGAGGGGTGGAGCTTGAGTATAGCAGGAAGTGACACAATGTCATGGCTTTAAAAGTTGTGGTGATTTAAACTACTAGACTATTAAACACTGGGATTTGATACAAATGTCCCTCCACTGAGTATGTATGTATGAGCAGAAGTCATTAGACTGCCACTGTTGAAAGTGATATGTCCAAGTGATTTGCTTTGCTCCCCTAATTTTCTGATAGACTCACTAGATTAGAACAAAAATTATTTTGAAATTGAAATGAGTTTTCATTTAGCTGAAAACCGAAACTTTTTGGTAATTGTATTAATTCGGTTATTGGCTGTTTGAACGGGTTTCAGGTGATACATTAAACTAGTCATAGGGCCCATCCACACGAAGACACGTTTAGCTGTATACGTAAAACGTTTGTATCATTCCGGCTTTTTGGGAGCCTGCAAATGCTATTTTTTTTAAACCAGGTCCCAGAGTGGATAAACTCTTATGTTTTCATGTGTACATCCAATCTGTATACTTTGTGAAACGATGATGTCATCACCCCACGTCTTGACCCTAGTCAGACACCGCTACATCACGTAACCGCAACAACAACATGAATAAACAGTGAATGAACGGCTGTAGTTTTAAACTTTATTAACTTTATAAACACAGATTAATAAATAGTTTAATAATTGTATTGTTCCATGTACAGCGTGCAAGGTTTATGCGCATGCTCCAAGTCTTCTCCGTTTTTAGTGTATCTCTGTGGCAGAATTACAGCGCAACATACTGGTCTGGCATGTAGACTACATCGTTTTGAATCTGTTTCAGTGGTTTCATGTGTAATGAATGAAATGTTCATGTGTAAAGTGAAGTGACATACTTGCTCTGCATTTAACCCAGCCAAAGTGCACACACAGCAGTGAACACACACACACCGTGAACACACACCCGGAGCAGTGGGCAGCCATTTATGCTGCGGCGCCCAGGGAGCAGTTGGGGGTTCGGTGCCTTGCTCAAGGGCACCTCAGTCGTGGTATTGAGGGTGGAGAGAGCGCTGGACATTCACTCCCCCCACCTACAATCCCTGCCGGCCTGAGACTCGAACCCACAACCTTTGGATTACGTGTCCGACTCTCTAACCATTAGGCCACGATTTCCCCCTACAAACGACGCCAGGTTTACAGATTTTTTTTTTTAAAACAAGAAGAAAAAAAAAGATTGGATAGGGAAAGCTCTGGCTTCATGTGGATGAGCCGATAGTGACATTTTTTTGGTAATATGTGCCTCTGTTTCAGCCAATCAAGTTTGACATGTTCCTACTCTAACATCATTTTTAGTTGTGGTGAAGTGCGTCCGCACTGCTGACATGTTAACCTGTTGTAGCTGATCCACATTGGGTACAAGAAATAGATGCTCACACAGTTGAAGACATCATCAGAGAAGTGATAACCCTTTTCCTTTCTTGCTCTCTGCTGAATTTTCGGTGCCTGAAATTTTAGTGCATCACCACAGTTTAGGGATATAAACAACTTAATATATTTAAATTCAACTAATTAGGGCATTGTTGCCTGTTTGGCATTGTGGAACCCATGAACAGTCTGGTTTTAGGTTTACCCCAATCGGACATCAGAATTTTCCTAGGAAAAAAAAAAATACCTCAGCATATGCTCTGAACTATAGGAACTAGGGTTGGGCAGATAGACGATGCTATCGCCGATGGCTGATAGACATCACGATGTTGAGCCGGCATCATGATTCACCCCGTGCAATCCGCCGCATCCCAATACCGTGTTTGGAAAGAAAATGACGTGTACTACGGAACGCCTAAAGGGAATAAATATGACATGAGGAAAAATATATTTCAATAGCCTGCTTTCTCTGGCAGTTATATCATTGGGTAATTATACTGCATATAAATTGAGGGCATCAGGGAGCCGCTATTATCCCTGGCATTTTGAATGCATGATCACTTTTTAGTTTCACTTTCGGGATTCACGATCGCACGTACTATGTTTATACTATGGAGCAGCAGTACTTACCACACATTTTACAAAATTAAATGTTTGTCAGTGTCAAAATTTTATGTAGGCCTACTGTAATGTATCAGCCAATCATTATTTGTTTTCCATGCCTTTCTGAATACGGATTCACGCTTCAGGCACACCCCCTAACTCCACAACCCTCCCCCCACCCATCATCGTCCATTGCAGTGTTTTACTGTAGACATCATCCGATGCCAATTTTGTAGACATCGCCCAACCCTATAGGCACTCCTTTTTGCATTACTATAAGGTTACAATTTACAACAGAGCACAAAATTAAATTTAGTTACTATTTATTTTCAAATATAATCAACACTCAACTTAAAATTGTATGCAAACATGTAAATTGCAATTTTCTAAATTAGAAAATTTCTATTTGTTGTTGAAATATATTAATTTATAAAGTGGCTGTAATAACTTGTTTCATAACAGATTTATTTAACATACATTAAATAATTAAGACATCACTAACAGGTGAAGTAAGATATAATGAGGATAATGTCTAATATTTCAGCGATCCATCACATCAAAGAGCGTCAAAACAGCATTTGTTTGAATTTCCTGAAAAATTGACATAATTTTAAATATGGGACTTTGTTTCTTTTCAAAAGTAACAATATATAAACCTGGAAGTTTTCAATGAAGTTCCACTCATGCAGTGGTTAAAACAACGCTGTATTTGTTCAGGTACCGAACAAAAAGACTTGTGTACTGTTACACCCCTACAGAATATTCTCCTTAGAGAAACAGCTTTCTTTAATATGGGTAACACTTCTTTAATATGGGTGTGGCCAAAACACAGTTGCACCATATTACTGACTGACATTACGTGCTTAATGTTATCTCAGTGTAATTATCATGAGTTTAATAACTGAAGTAGTAGGCCTGTTTAAATTGAAAGGACTGTAGGATGTTAATCTCTTAAATGGCTTTGCTGCCTACAGTTCCCACAGGAAGTGTGGCTGAGGAGAGAGAGAGAGAGTGAGAGAGACAGCGACGGGGTTAAAGACCCGTGTTGAAAAAGTAGGAAGTGGCTGTGGGAGCCAGTCTGCTTTTGGAGGCTGAAGTTATTGGGGCCAGAACAGCACACAGAGTCCTCGTGCTACACACACGTGACTGACTCTCCCAGCTGCGTCACCTTGGAAACTGCAAGTAATGTTGCTGCTGCTTTCCCATCCTCCTGTGCCAGACGAGTAGTTAGGAAAGAAATTGACTTCCTCAGGTCCAATCTTTGGACATGCTGCTCACCGACTACACAGCTGCTGACATACTGCAGTCTTCGGGATGAGGTGCTTTTTGAAGTTTACTGGTTTGTTGCGATCAGCTACTCCAGATCTTTGTGTTTTACAGTGAGAGTTGGGAAGGAAAAAGTTATATAGATTTTTTTTTTAAACGTTCAGTCAAGCATTATCCTTATTTTTTTTTTCTCAGATGTATTTTCTACAATTAGACTTTGATCATCTTTGCGTGTCATGCTTCAACTGTCTCACTATTGTCGTGTTCCCTCAGCGAGCCAGACTTGCGAAAGATCAGTTACATCAGTCTTGTTAAAGCATAGACAAATGTGTCGCTCAAGAGGATCTTATGCTTCACTTTCTATAAGAGTCAAAGTAAGTAAGCTTTGAGCTGCTTTCCTCGTTAGAAGCATTCAGATTTATTTGAAAATACATGGTATGTGAGTTGGAGCAGGGTTGGAACAAAACTCTGCAGGGCTGTGGCCCTCCAGGAACTGAGTTTGACACCCCTGTATTAAGTGGTGCCCAGTACTAGAATGCACAAAACACATCAAGCAGACAGAGGCACAAATGTGAAATTTATTTCCGCAAACCTCAAGTCTGATTTATTTTCGGAAGTCAATTTGTTTAAAAAGTTTCAGTGCAGCAGCTTGTGTCAGTTCATTTGAAACATCACTGAAAAATTTACCTGTGGACATTTTTTAAGGAGTAATTATTTAGTTTAATACTGCAGTTTATCACTATATTTTAAATGAAATTGTGCAAGTTGATGTCAATGTAAATTCTAAAATAAATTTGCAAACTCTGTGGATATAAAGGGGTGTTTTTGAAGTGCACCACCAACTTGTTTATTTTTTTTTTGTCAACCAGTCATCTGTACTCTGACTCATGCCACCGTTAATATATCTCACATAGGGTTGCAAAGGGGTGGACAATTTCCTGTAAATTTCCAGAAACTTTCCAAAAATCCCAGGAAGATTGCAAAAAAAAATCCCAGAAAGTTTACAAAATTTTCCAAGTATTTGCAACCCTAATCTCACCATAGCAAAGTTATTAGGGTTTAGGAATTGGGGTCAACTGAATGTGCCAAAACTGTTCCTCTCCACAGTCTTCAGTGTCTGGTTGACTGATTTTGACAGTGGGGTGCTTTGGTATCTAGACCCAATATGTTGTTTCCCAGTGGACAGGGACTCTCTACAGGCAGGTACTAAAGAAAACAGGTGCCTCTCAGTTCCCTCTGAACCTGGTCTGCTGTGACGTTCAGCTTGAACTGAGTTGTCAGGATTGCCGGTGCCAGAGGAAGAGGTGTGAAAGGGTGACAGCTGCAGCGTTGTGGGTGAGTTTGGCTGCTTACTAGCCGAAGGCTCAGAGGAGATGGAGGCAAAAGGCATTTTGAGCTGTGAGGGAGCTCGTGGTCATGGGGGTTGGGTGGTGAACCACAGAGGACCTTGACTAAATTCTATTGAAAAACTGGTTCAGCTTGTTGGCCATCTCCAGGTTCTTGTTACTCTCCCCAAAATATCCTTCACCTTATTTTTCTGCAGCTTGCTCTCTACCTTTCTACCTTACCTTACTGTTAGGAGTCCCTGCTTTCCCTCGGTTTAAGTTTTCTTTGTACCATTCATCTCTTCCGTGTTTCCCTTTTTTAAGAGTCTCAGTCAGTAGTAGAGCCTTTAGGGCACTGGTGTTCTTAGAAAAGCAGCATACTTCTAGTGGATATGGTGTCGTCAACACAAATGTTAAAATCAGTATCATTAGTAACACTGCCATTAAGATTGCTGGTTCTGTCGTGACTAAATTGATCACCACGTGCCCTTGAGTAAGGTCCCCCAGGTTGCTCCAGACAAGGTTGTACATGTAGCTGTTATATGCAGACATTACGTGATAAGTTAGTTCTTGGTTCCACAGACAGAAAAACTGGTTTCACATAAGATAAATTTTTATGCTTTTGTTTATGTCGGAGATGTTGACGTACAGTTAGCTTTTAGAGTACCTGATCATGTTGACAGCAGTTGTTGCGTTCCTAAACCATTGTGCGTTGTACATCATACGGATAATTGCCTGAGAAATGTGAAGTATTTTATTGGACTTGGGTCAGGGGTAGATGACGTATTTCATTTTACTTGAAAGAAAACACAACATAGAGTCAGTTTAATGTGTTGTCCTGTTGTACTAAAATAGTCACCCCAAGTGCCACTCCAAAATCTCACTTAGATTAGAAGTGGCTCAGATATGACTTTTATCATGTTCAATGTTGATTTTAATATCATTGGTTCTGAATCAACACCAGGTTCATGGTGAACCTTTTAAGAAACACAGTTTGGACCCACTTTAGTTTGGGTGAGTCCGTTGTCAGGATTATCTTGCTGTCAGTACCTGTGGTTGGGGAAAAGCTGTATTCCTGCATCCCACGTTCTTCCCCACCTCTCTGCTCTCCAGTCCATTGGAGCGAGTCTCAACAGGAGGCGCACCCCGATCACTATCTCTGCTTCGCACAGCTGGCAACATCTGCTCTTGAGAGGGAGATAAGAAGGGCTTGGCCGCTCCACCCTGCCACACGTTCCATAGCACTGTGCGTCTGCCTGCTCCATCTCTGTAGGACTGTCCCAGATGACGGCATGACTCAGGGATTCAGACTTGGCTTAACATCTGCCAGGACATCAGAATGCGTGTATGACAATAATTAACAGGAAATTGTCATTGTGAATCTCTGCTTTCGGTTTGAGCAGCGGTATGTGAACAGTGTGATGTTAAGCGTTATATTTTTCATATTTTTGTCAGAACAGTGACATTTCAAGTTTAAATTCATATAAAACAAATGCACTGCTTCATGGCAGAGTACCAACAGAATTATAGATTTGGGTCCTGTGAGACTTTAAATTGATTTGAGAACTACGTTTGATGTAGATGTTCTGCTGCAGTGAACGGGATGTACATTTTCAAAATGGGATCAAATGCTAATTAATCAATCTTTTTAGTGGGAGCAATTGGGAAATTGAAAATGAAACAGAAGGTGCAACCCAATTTGCGAACTTATGCAGTTCTATGCTGTTTTTTTTTAAAAGTACAAATAGTGTGAATAATGCTCTCACAATGAAAATTTCTAACAGAAAAACTGCACTTTAAGATAATGCCCTTAAATAACCGAAAAGATGTAGGGCTGGACACTTATACACTCAACTGTTGCAGCTCTAGTTACATGGTGGAGGTGGAGGGGCTATCAAACTCTGATGCTGAATGACAAAATAACCTTATATAATTCATACAGAACACGGCTGAGTGTAAGTACATAGTGTATAAGTGCAAATTGTATAGTGTATCCTTTGGGACACAGCTAGATCCTTAGTCTTCATTCATTTCACTAAATATTTCTGGATCAACATCCGGGATATTCCCAAATCAACATCTACGTTGGTCCTAAAGCAACATTTGCCAATCAGACAATCTGATTTTAAAGGTCCCATGGCATGAAAATTTTACTTTATGAGGTTTTTTAACATTAATGTGAGTTCCCCTAGCCTGCCTATGGTCCCCAAGTGGCTAGAAATGGCGATAGGTGTAAACCGAGCCCTGGGTATCCTGCTTCACCTTTGAGAAAATGAAAGCTCAGACGGCCCAATCTGGAATCTTCCATTTATGCCCGCCCATGAGAAAATGAGCTACGACCGTGCGAGGCGAGCGCAATATTTTTTTTTTCCTCGAGAGACATCATGGCTTGCAAACGAGCGAAGCATTGTTTTGTCACTTCAGATCTGTTCTACTCTATGAACTGTCACATACTGTAATACAACTGAATGCCCAATAAATCCGTTCATATTTACATATTTTCTGTTGTCATGCATAAAACAAGTATAAATAGTAAACACGATCCATTAATAATACGTTAACCCTGAATCACTCTCACTATACTCCTTAAATCCTGATTTATAATCACAACATTGTCTGATAAAATCAATATACATCTAACTTACACTAAAAAGCGACTATATGCAGTGGTTTTGGCTATATTACTGTTTTGCGTCTGAGTAATAAACTGCGCATATTAACAGACAAATTATGTTCATATTTAAAAGTCCAAACAGTCAGTAAGCGACAAGTGCTTGGAAATGCTGTTTTTTAAATGCTTTATTGATGAGTCTGCTGCTTTGTCAAACTGAAAGCGTTGCTTCTCTGCTGCTCGCTGCTCAGAACAGATGCCGAGAGAGGCGACACTGCGGCGGGAGAGTCAGACCTCGTGCTCCTGGGGCAGTACTGAAGACATCTTCCAAATGAATCATAGGTTTAAAAAAAAAAAAACAAAGTCGCTAGGTTTGTTAGTATGTACTCGTTATGGGAAAAAAGCTGCCAAAAGGGTCTGAAAGTTACTAAATATTGTTCTAAAGTCGCGCTCGTGTGTGTGAGACGCGGGAGCTGATGGCAGCGGGCGGTGGATATTGTTGCGGCCCGCTTGGGTAAAGTCTATGTGTGGGAAACACTGACCTGACCGTATCCAGACAATATTTGTCTGGATTTGTCAGGACACACACCCACCCTCCACCTTGCCCCGCCTCTCTCCTCCTCATTAGCATTTAAAGCTACAGACACAGAAATGGCACGTCCTAAGGAAAGCTCATTGTGGGACTGGCTCGTAGTGGCTGAAATTCTGCACCAAGGCTGAATTTCGGTAACGAGACTTAATATACAGTACTAGGGACCACTTAGGCCTATATAAAAGCATGCAAAAAACAGCATGTCATGGGACCTTTAAGGAAGGCTTAGATAATTGAACAACATTCATATCAACGTATAATTTCCCTATGATTTTAGGGCTGGGATCTGGGTTGCCAGGTCTGTGTAACAAAACCAGCCCAATTGCGTTTTGAGGGACACTTTCACGCTATCAAAATTTATCCAAAATCACGTTCCAAGAGGTCAAAGCCTTCTTCCAGGGGGTTCCACCTTGGTTGAAATCGTATTCCGTGGGGGTGGGGGTTTCGCTTTAACCTGCGGATTAAAAAAATCAACCCGTGGCAATAGTAGAAAAGTAGCCCATTTCCACAGGATAACCGTAGACTTTGCAACACTGGCAAGGGTGTCCAATCCTGCTCTTGGAGGGCCAAAGTCCTTGAGAGTTTAGTTCCACCCTGTCCAAATACACTTGCCTGGAATTGTATGGATTGTAGCATTGTATGGATTATAGCAAGCTCTACAAAATAGTGGTCCAGGATCAGGACTGGACACCTGTTTTAGGGGTTGCGTTTGGATGAGGCTTTGGGATATGGCTTTGGATTGCTGTTTGGCATTATTTATGTTCCAGGAGCAACAAAAGGTCTTAACACAGGAATGTATATTTACTGTTTTGTCATCCCAGTGGCATTGCTTTGAGATTTTCTTTACTAGTTATATCAGAATCATATCAACACCATTTCTAAAAATATTTTATCAAAGTAATGATCAGACTTGTGGCACGTGGGTAAAAATGGCTTCCATTGAGTTCAGCAAATGTCAAAAAATCAAGGGACAAGTGATCCTTGTGATCATACATTGCAGATAGAGCGAGCGAGAGTCATGGTGGTATGTCGCTATACCTGAATAGGCCCCAGCTGTAGGGCGCTGTTAAAATTTCTGTGTACTCTCTCTCTAAGTAACTGGTGACAAAAGCAACTGCTGAGCCCAGCCTTTTGTTTTTGTTCTCACAACAAAGTGCACAAGCCTACCTCCCCCGGTGTTACAGCACTGGGGACATGCCTGCGCTACTGAAATCCATCAACTAGAGGAGGCAAAGGCTACTGACAGACCTGGGAGTTGCCTGGAAACTACTTCATGGCCGAGACATGAACTGAGAGATTTTGGTATTCAGTATAGCTCTCGCTGTTCACTGTCTCATTCCTGCTGCAGTGCTTATCTGGTCTTGAAAGCATTCTTTCCTCCAGTGCTCCAATCTCTTGCTCCCTCTTTTCTCCATCCATACTTCAAATTTCATCCACTTAAATCAAGCAGCAGTTGTTTTATTGGTTGTTGAAAGTTTATTGGCATTTTTGTTTTGGAGCAAGCTGTAGTGATTTTTGAGACAGGGAAGACTGTACATTTTTTTAAGGTCCTACATTCCCTGAGCAGGGCTCGCAAAATTGCTACCAGAATGAATCACCTCCCTGCCCGACGGGCTACCTTAAAATACAGGGCTCCTGCAGGTCCTTAAAAACTCTTCAATTTAGCTGTATCAAACTTAAGGCCATAAAACGTTTTAAATACGTTAAATGGTATAAGAAATATCTTAATTATAATTTCAAGAGGTCTTACAGTTGCGGACGGAAAGACAAGAATGGCGATACAGCTGGATTAAACTTCAAAAGGCAATGATGTTATTGAATAAATATGAGCGCTGCACATTTCAAATCAAAACACGACACGGATGTCTTTATGTGAATGTATCTGAAGGGAACCGACTGTCTTCAGAAACGTGTTGGTGGCATTTTCATTTCATCTTACCTATAATGCCTGATAAAGCAGCGTTTATAAGCGCGGACGGTGCTGCATGTGAACTGGAAACCGCTATATTAAGCCGCTCCTAAAGCACCACCTCGTGGCAGAGAATGAATTTGCATTTCCAATAAGCCTGTCTTGTATGGTCAGATCAATGCAAATATCAACCATTGTTTATAAGCGGCAAACACATAGAGTTGTAAATGAGAAAGAAGTTAATGTGCCTTCTAAAAATCAAAACAATTAGACAGTAATATTTATTAGTTTTAATCTAATATAATAATTTATATGCTTGATTTATCCCTTTTCATAAAAATGGTCTAAGGCTGAAATGCTGTTGTATGATATTTTTGTATAAGACGATACTGATTTTTTCCGGGATATTTCCTTCGAAAATGAAATTGAACCACAGTGTCCTCGGCTCAGATGAGGGGAGATTATGGAGACTCCCATGTTCATTAGTGCATCCCAAAACACAACACTTGTAATTCCTCTTTGGTGCTGACATTGTATATATCTCCAGTAATGGCGGAGCGCAGCTTCTCACTCAGAGCTGTGTTTATGCTAATAGGGCTGAGAGCATCACAAATGGGCGGGACTTTTTCCCCTCAGTGACGTGCACAGAGAGAGAATCTGAAACAGCATGTTTGGAGAGACTGTTCATGATTTATTGGTTTTATAAAAATAAAAATGAGTTGGTGGATTTTTAACATTATAGTCTGGTTGTTTTCACACACTGCGGTCACACAACTGTGTTCAAACACCTTATAAAAGTGATTTTTGCATAATAGGTCCCCTTTAAATCACTTGTTAAATATCTTTGCAGAAAAGATGCATGAACTACAACTACATCTTGTACAAACTTTTCTTATACATATTAAATGTATTTGAATTGGAATTGTAGCATTCAGAAATGTGTTGGACCTCGGTTCAAAACACAACAGAATTATGATGCATTTGCAGCATTTTTGCACGCAAGAATGATAACAAGACAGCATGAAGTGCGTTGTCCTACAGAAGTAAACACAGAGGCCTTCGAATTGAGTTTATGACCATTCAGACTGAGGCATTGCATTGACCTGAATCAGATTTAGGATCACATATGAAAGCCATTCTCAATCACATATTGAGAAATCAAGTATGTGTTTAGGATTAGCTTATTTGTAAGTAGATGTGCCATACTAGTTTTCTCTAATTAGTGGTAGAAGGGTGTGTTGTAACGGATAGTTTTAGACTTGAGTAGATAAAAACCATATGACTCTAGCACCAGGCTGTGAAAGGCCAGCGCTTGAATCACCCCTCAGGAATTGTCTGGTATTTTTGGCATTCAAGACATGAGAGTATTGTTGTTGTGCCTTTTTTTTTTTTTGTAATCAAGTTGTTATAAATAGAGCGGGGTCCTGGACACTCCCAGAGACTTTCAGAGCATTTAACTACTGGCTCAGTGTCAGAGCATTCTGGCCAGAATAGAGAACGTTTTTGGGAATTCTGACATCAAAACCAGTATGGCTGCTCTCAATACGTCCAAATGTCATTCTAAGTTTTGGAAATATCTTATTTTTTTCCTATTCTTTGGATATCAAGTCCAAACCTCACAGCTTTTGCATTTAAATCTCCCCAAACAACATAATAATCGTAAAGATTACATTTACCGCTGTGGGCCCTTGTTCACTCTTTGTTCCAATGGTCATATTGCCTCAAGACGCAGGTATACACCGTCATATAACATGCTTCTGTGACTCCAAAATCTGTTCTCTCCTATCCTACAACTCTTAAAACACAGCTCTTATGCTGACAGTGCCAGGAAAACATCATGCTGATCTCTGCACCAAAAGAGACAGCAGCCATCTGATGTTTTTGAGTGTGGCTGAAGCCTGTAGTAGCTGGTGAAGGATTATGTCCTGCGAGTGTTTACCATGAATCTGACGAGTGCTCTCCAGTGCAGTCTCTGTTGAGCTGTGCTTGCTGTGAGATTATGGCCACAGGATTTTCACGTACTATGTACCCTGAGGTGCTGGAGACATTCAAAACCTACAGTTTCTGAGGATTTTTTAAAATAATTGTTGTTGTTTTTTTTTTGTGTTTTTTTTTATCAATTATTAGATTAGATATTGTCTACTTATGTCTAACTCACTCTAAATACAAAAAAGTTAAATTATATTCACAAATTATATATTTTTATTTTATGAAATTAAAACCCATATTTTATGACCGTTTAGAATTTTTATAAAAATTGCATTATGCTTTTTCATCAAATAATAGTAATTTCCATTATTCTCAGTGGTGATTCTCATTACAGTAAGAGAATATTTTCAGTAATTTTTTTTTTCAATGTTATAATTTTAAATTAATGTTGGACAATATGATCAATAGTCATATCGTTCTATCATCAGCCTGTGAGATCGCAGAAATGCAATATTATCATGCTAATTAAACTGTTTCCTTAGTTTCATGATTTAACAAATTTTATAAGTTACTAATTCTAATGCTTACATTTCCACAGTTATTCAAACAGCAGCTACAGAAAACGAACAAAGAACATCACATTATCAAAGAACATCATCACTGACTTCAGTCTAGCGCAAGTTTATGCACTTTAGAAAACACTCCTGTTATAATCAGTGAAGTTATTTACAGTATGATGAATACATCTCTTATACTTACATCGCATGTACATCTGCACTTTGTTGTTTATGATCAAAACTGGTGTTTCAGCGATGACCCATCCGAACACTTCTAATTGGTCATTGCATTCATAAACTCAACAGAATCGTGTGTGATGACATGCATATAAAAAAGTATAAAAATAAGTATGATGAAACAAATAAGCCCTAATATTAATTGCATAATAATACTTGCCTGATAATAATAATAATCATCTTCATCTTGAGCAGCCACAGGTGATATCTCTGACTATCATCTATCGGCACAACCCTTTTAAATAGGCACAAATTGGAATCATACAACAGCTGTTACAATAATGTATAAATGATTTACACATCATTAATAGCTTTTTAACATTTCGCAATGAAAATTGGTGGGGGAGTTTGCAAAAATCTGAATTGGCTTGATTTTTCTGTAAGCAATTCTCTTTTTATTTTCTTTTGATTTTGATTGTTGTCTTTAGGGGTGACCCCGAATAGTCGAAGATTCGATGCTTCGATAGGAGGAGCCTGATTCGACTACCAATCTGAGTCGAATATTCGCGGGGTGTATTGATTGATCATGCCATTTTGGCTATATGGGGGTGCCCAAATGTCTGATTTCACCAAAAACTACCCGTTTTCTCCCAAAGTTAATATACAGCCTATTAAGATAATGCTGTAAATAAGAATCTGAAAAGAAAAAAGCTTCAAATAAATATTTTAACGTGCATGAATAAATCCAACCACCCCTGTAGAAGTTTCACTTTATACAATCTGTGACCGACAGAAGAGCATCTTGGCAGCAGGGATTTAAATCTTTAACAAGACATAAACTGACACAGGCAGAGTGAAAGACTGGATTTTTTTCGATCAGGTAGGGTACAAGTGATTTTATGATTTGGTTTATAGATATCGTGTATATATTATTTATCTCGTATGCGTTTGGTTGAGTTGCGCTGCAGTAAAGCGCTTCATAGTAGCTACGGGGATTATCTCTTCAGCGCGAACAGGACAAACAACAATGAAGAATATTGATAACTGACTGAGACTGTCATATGCATAACATTATAATGAGAACACTGTTATAATAAAACGCGGTGAATTTTTAGAGTTTAGTTGCCATGTTTTGAGTTTAGTTGCAGATGGCCTATAAGTCGTAATATTAATGTTATGTTGTATAAATAACCATGCGTATTCTATATGGGATAAATGATGAGTTAAATCCCATTGATTAAAACCCTGCTATCAAATGCTTCATTCTACTGGTCCTCTTCAGCACGCGTAGCTCAAAACAGAAATGCAGAACATTAATAACTATTGTCATATACGTTATAATGAGAGCACTATTGTAAAAAATGTTGTGCATTCTTAAGGTTTCACTGATGTTTAAAGTTAACTATCTTTTAATCAAAACATTATTTTTGTGTCTGCGAGGCATCCGTTACACATTTTCACTGTGTGTTCCCATCAGTAGGCTAATTATGACTGTCGAATGTCTGATACTTGACTAATGTATTTTGCCCCGCCCCCAAACATATGATTCGTCAATCAGTCGACTAGGGCTGGGTATTGTGACCAATTCTGCGATTCGATTCTTATTTTTATGGTTTCGATTCGATTTCGATTCGATATCGATTAGCTATCAATATTTCATTTAAAATGTTAGTTTTGCAGACATGGGATCCATATTTTGATATAAATGCTGGTAACTGAAACTCTCCTACTTAAGTTTATTACTGAAATACACATCTACATTAATAATAGGGTGCACACAGTTGTTTTTTTTAGTGGAGCAATTCGAAAGATGGTGACACCTTCAGGACGAGAGGTGAATATTCATATCCTCTTACGTGAAGCACGCGCATTAAGAATCGATTCGGGGATTTCCCGAATCGATATCGTTGCGTTAAACTGAAGATTGTTTAAAATCGGAGAATCAATATTTTTTACCCAGCCCTACAGTCGACTATCGCAAAGATTTGAAAATTCAGATTCGACTATGAAAATCCTTAGTTGGGGACACCCCTAGTTGTCTTAGACACGCTCTTGGCATGTTTTGTGAGATTGCCCAGTAACAGTAACATTTGAATAGTTTCCTCTTTAGATTTATACATTTTTCTCAGGTATTAATGTGTCTCTTGTAGAGTTGGAATGGATTTCTGGCTCTGTATACTGTTGTTTGGATTGGCTCTAAATGTTGTATTGAGCTCTTTGTCCATCTGGTTACTGGTATCAAATTATTTCGCTGCTGGACGCTCAATGGTTGGCTTATCCATTTGGTTCAATCAACCGTATGGTTCAGTAGGGTTGAGAGACAGATATAATTGAGCTGGTGTAATTGGAGCATGCTTGAAATATTGATCTGTGAGATGATGTGGGGAATAACACACACTGCTGCCAAACAACAGACACTGACAGCAACACTGCTGTGACAGAGCCAGTCGCTTCATCACTGAATCAGCATAGTATACTGTATAAGATGTGTGTTTATAAAATGGCAAAGGATTATGACTCAGCAGTATATTGAAAATTCACAGAAGTGTTAGTTAACTATAATTAAAACTATTAAAATAATTTTTGTAATTGAAATAAAACTTATGTTGGCTTCAACTAACTGATGTAAGTTCTAAAATTACTAAAGCTAAAAAGATATATTTAAAAAGTAAAACTAAAAAATATACAAAACCATAACAAAATTACTAAAACCTAGACTAAAATTAAAATGAAAACTGAAAAATAAATAAATAAATAAAAGGTAATCAAAAACATTAATAAATACTAAAATAATATGTAAATAATAAAATAACCCTGCTTTACAATATATTCAATAATGTTTGATTTAATATATTTATTTTACGATAATGGTAATTTTTCCCCCTAAACATTCTTCCTTTGGGTCATTTTGACAGTGTGGAAACCATGCTGCTGCTGCTTTTCATTTTCCCTTTTCTCTTTTTCTTAATATTATTAGTAATATTAAGCTATTGTTGTTATTTAAAAAGTTGATTTATTTCAGTAATACCATTCAAAAAGTGAAACTAGTATATTAGATTAATTCATTACACACAGACTGATATATTTCAAATGTTTATTTCCTTTAATTTTGATGATTATAACTGACAACTAATGAAAGTCCCAAATTCAGTATCTCAGAAAATTAGAATATCAATTAAGACCAATGCAAAAAAAAGGATTTTTAGAAATGTTGGCCAACTGAAAAGTATGAACATGAAAAGTATGAGCATGTACAGCACTCAATATTTAGTTGGGGCTCCTTTGGCCTGGATTACTGCAGCAATGCGGCGTGGCATGGAGTCGATCAGTCTGTGGCACGGCTCAGGTGTTATGAGAGCCCATGTTGCTCTGATAGTGGCCTTCAGCTCTTCTGAATTGTTGGGTCTGGCGTATTGCATCTTCCTCTTCACAATACCCCATAGGTTTTCTATGGGGTTAAGGTCGGGCGAGTTTGCTGGCCAATCAAGAACAGGGATACCATGGTCCTTAATCCAGGTACTGGTAGCTTTGGCAGTGTGTGCAGGTGCCAAGTCCTGTTGGAAAATGAAATCTGCATCTCCATAAAGTTGGTCAGCAGCAGGAAGCATGAAGTGCTCTAAAACTTCCTGGTAGATGGCTGCGTTGACCTTGGACCTCAGAAAACACAATGGACCAACACCAGCAGATGACATGGCACCCCAAACCATCAATGACTGTGGAAACTTTACACTGGACCTCAAGCAACGTGGATTATGTGCCTCTCCTCTAGGGCTGCAACAACGAATCGATTAAATCGATAAAAATCGATTACTAAAAGAGTTGGCAACGAATTTGATAATCGATTCGTTGTGTCGCGCGACGCGGAGACGTTTGATTATTAAAAAAAAAAAAAAAAAAAAAAAAACGAGCGCGGAGCGGAGTGAACACACTCTCTCGCGCACGATGCTAGCAGAGTTCGGTGCCTCATAGACAGGGCGGAGCTAAAATAAAAAACGAGCGGAGGTAGAGGAAAGATACATGGCGGAGGCAGAGAAATCCGTGCGACCCAAGTCATCCAAGGTGTGGGAGCATTTCACACTAAATAAACAGAAAAAGTGAGTTAACTGCAATGCAAAGTGTCTGAACAAAGTATGTGTGTGTGTGTGTGTCAGTGTGTGCGTCTGTGAGTGTGTGCATCTGCGAGTGTGTGCGTCTGCAGTGTAGTGTAGAGAACAAGTTCTGACATTCAAACAAATCCTGTTAAATTTTCTGATTTGTATTGTTCTTTATTTTTTATAAATTATTTATTGTTCTGCAGGTGCGTGTCTACGTGGTGGCCAGGGGTGGCACCGCCACTCCCCCCCCCCCCCCCCCCTCCCCCCTGAAATTTGGCTGGCCACCCCAGGTGCCCCCTCTACCAGATGTCTTGCGATAGGCTTGTTTTTAGTACATTTCTAACTGCATCTGGCGTATCTTGGCATGTGTAGGCAGCTGCCTAGGGCCGCTTACTTCTCTTCTTGATTAATTTTAGACATTTTAGCGTGATCTAAATGACAAATGTCGAGAGCGCATAATGTTACGCAATCATGTAATGCGCGAGCACGCATATCTCCACTCGCAAGCGGATTTCCTTCACTTGCACAAAACTGGACGTGTGCTTTTAAATATACATTGTTATTTTATGAATTGGCTCGGGTCTTACTCAGATATTGTGTGTATGCTCAAATGTTATCCTCGCATCACTGAAGACCAGAAAAGCTTTTTTTTTCTAATTCAAGTGAAGAGTAGGCTTTTCTCACTAAATGGAAGCAAGCTGAATATAGTTAGCCTTCTCTAGTTATTAATTTTATTAATACTTATTTTAGTTAAGTGCTTAAATTGTAAATATGCATTTATTAAATTATTTTATGTAGTACATTTGTATTTTGTTGTTTTTGTATATAGTTATAGAAGCATATCAACCAGGTTCCAGAAATAATCACCAAGGCTGCTTCTGAAATAAGTGGGGGTGCTCTCTTAATGCACATTTTCACATATTTAGTCCCTTCTATTACTATCAATATGCTGATACTTCGAGAGCGAATCCTGCATAAATATGCAGATGTCATTCCCAAAACTTTGCAACATGTGTGTGGGCAAAAAACAAAGTTCTACATTTTAAATGGATTGCCTAGAAAGCTTGCAAAGAGCGCTCATAACCAATAAAGCTGTCACTCTTTGTTCATCGCGATCTCACAAAGTTCGGTGAGTACCAATGAATCTCACACTGTGCAATTAATAGCCTATATAATATAGGCCTATTAACATCATGTATCCAACCCCTCCCCCCGGCCACCCTCTTTTGAGGCAGTGCCCCAGACTGGCCCCCCCATTTAAAATGCTCTAGACACGCCCCTGTTGTTCTGGCAGCTCAGGTGGCACTTTATTTAAAAAAAAAAAGTCTATATATTTGGCAGATGTAAAGCATACATGTGTATGTTTTTTGTGTTAGTCCATTTTTATTTTATTATTATTATAACAGCTCAGGGATGTTCAAGGAGCAACGTGTTTGTGCACTTTCTAAATATTTTAGTTCTGTTTTTGAATAAAGGGTTGGAAATTAATGCCTTGTTTTTGGTTTTGTAATCCGATTCATCGACTAATCGAAAATATAATCGACAGATTAATCGATTATTAAAATAATCGTTAGTTGCAGCCCTACTCTCCTCTCTTCCTCCCTTCCTCCAGACTCTGGGACCTTGATTTCCAAAGGAAATGCAAAATTTACTTTCATCAGAGAACATAACTTTGGAACACTCAGCAGCAGTCCAGTCAAAACGCTTCTGACGCTGTCTCTTGTTCAAGAGTGGCTTGACACAAGGAATGAGACAGCTGAAACCCATGTCTTGCATACGTCTGTGCGTGGTGGTTCTTGAAGCACTGACTCCAGCTGCAGTCCACTCTTTGTGAATCTCCCCCACATTTTTGAATGGGTTTTGTTTCACAATCCTCTCCAGGGTGCGGTTATCCTTATTGCTTGAACACTTTTTTCAACCACATCTTGTCCTTCCCTTCGTCCCTCTATTAATATGCTTGGACACAGAGCTCTGTGAACAGCCAGCCTCTTTAGCAATGACCTTTTGTGTCTTGCCCTCCTTGTGCAAGGTGTCAATGGTCATCTTTTGGACAACTGTCAAGTCAGCAGTCTTCCCCATGATTGTGTAGCCTACAGAACTAGACTGAGAGACCATTTAAAGGCTTTTGCAGGTGTTTTGAGTTAATTAGAGTGTAGCACCAGGTGTCTTCAATATTGAACATTTTTACAATATTCACATTTTCTGAGATACTGAATTTGGGACTTTCATTAGTTGTCAGTTATAATCATCAAAATTAAAGGAAATAAACATTTGAAATATATCAGTCTGTTTGTAATGAATGAATCTAATATACAAGTTTCACTTTTTGAATGGTATTACTGAAATCAACTTTTTCATGATATTCTAATTTTATGACCAGCACAAAGCTCATGTTTGGAAAATGGCACAGTTTCTTTTTTTTTTTTTTAAATATCTCACTTAGCATCAGTCAGTCAAACATTATATGATATTCTGATAATTTAGCATTAAATGATGATAGAACTTTAGTAATTACAATAACCATGTATGAATGCATATTTGTCATGTTGACTGAACTTGGGTCTGGTGGTGATGCTTAAGATATTGTTTGTCATTTATCAGAATCAGAATCAGAATGAGCTTTATTGGCCAAGTATGTTTACACATACAAGGAATTTGTTGTAGTGACAGAAGCTCCACAGTGCAACAGAAAGACAGTAACAGGACAGGACACAGGTAATGAAACAAAATAACAGGAAATAGCCAATAACCAATGTACAAAGCAGCAAAAAAAATAAAAAATACACAATATATAATATAGGCGACTATGTATGTACAGGTGAAGTATGTGCAAATTAGAAATGAGAAAATAAAATAAGTGAGTGTGGTGAATGGATAATGTATTAGTTGTGTGTTCTACGTTTATTTATTGAGTGTTCATGAGATGTATTGACTGAGGGAAGAAACTGTTCCTGTGTCTGGTCGTTCTGGTGCTCAGAGCTCTGTAGCGTCGACCAGATGGTAACAGTTCAAAGAGGTTGTGTGCTGGATGTGAGGGGTCCAGAGTGATTTTACCAGCCCTTTTGCTCACTCTGGATAAGTACAGTTCTTGGAGAGTGGGGAGGGTTGTACCAATGATTCGCTCAGCAGTCCGGACTACCCTCCGTAGTCTTCTGAGGTCAGATTTGGTAGCTGAGCTGAACCAGACAGTTATTGAGGTGCAGAGGATGGATTCAATGATGGCAGAGTAGAACTGTTTCAGTAAGTCCTGTGGCAGGTTGAACTTCCTCAGCTGGCGAAGAAAGCACAGCCTCTGCTGGGCCTTCCTGACAATGGAGTCAATGTGAATATCCCACTTTAGGTCCTGAGAGATGGTGGTGCCCAAGAATCTGAATGACTCCACTGCAGTCACGGTGCTGTTCATGATGGTAAGTGGGGGGAGAGCAGGGGGGTTTCTCCTGAAGTCCACGATCATCTCCACAGTTTTGAGCGTGTTAAGCTCCAGGTTGTTGAGACTGCACCAGACAGCCAGCTCCTTAACCTCCTGTCTGTAAGCAGACTCGTCACCGTCCTGGATGAGGCCGATCAGTGTGGTGTCGTCTGCAAACTTCAGGAGCTTGACAGAGGGGTCTTTAGATGTGCAGTCGTTGGTGTAGAGGGAGAAGAGCAGTGGGGAGAGTACGCAGCCCTGAGGAGCTCCAGTGCTGATGGTTCGAGTGCTGGATGAGAATTTGCCAAGCTTTACTAACTGCTGTCTGTCTGTCAGGAAGCTGTTGATCCACTGGCAGACGGAGGTGGGGACGGAGAGCTGAGTTAGTTTATTTTGAAGGGTTTCCGGGATAATGGTGTTAAAAGCAGAGCTGAAGTCCACAAACAGGATCCTCACATAAGTCCCTGGTCTGTCCAGATGCTGCAGGATGAAGTGCAGTCCCATGTTGACTGCATCATCCACAGACCTGTTTGCTCTGTAGGCAAACTGCAGGGGGTCCAGTAAGGGTCCAGTGATGTCCTTCAGATGAGCCAGAACCAGTCTTTCGAATGATTTCATGGCTACAGACGTTAGTGCCACAGGTCTGTAGTCATTTAGTCCAGTAATTTTGTGTTTCTTTGGAACGGGGATGATGGTGGAGCGTTTGAAGCATGAGGGGACTTCACACAGCTCCAGTGATCTATTGAAGATCTGTGTGAAGATGGGGGCCAGCTGCTCAGCACAGATTTTTAGGCAGGCTGGTGACACACCATCTGGACCAGGTGCTTTCCTTCTTTTGTTTTTCCTGAAGACCTGGCACACATCGTCTTCGCTGATTTGAATTGTAGGTGTGGGGGAGAGAGGGGTTGCTGGAGGTGTGAATGGTTGTGTGGAGGGGTGTTCTGGGCGGGTGTGGGGTGATCGTTCAAAACGACAAAAGAACTCGTTTAAGTCGTCTGCCAGGTGTTGATTCTCCAGAGTGCTGGGGGGTGGTGTTTTGTAGCTGGTGATGTCCTTTAATCCAAGCCACACTGAAGCCGGATCGCTGGAAGAGAATTTGTTCCTGAGCTTGTCAGAATAATTCCTCTTTGCCACTCTGATCTCCTTTTCCAGTGTGTATTTGGCCTGTTTGTACAAGACTTTATCCCCCTTTCTGTGAGCATCTTCTTTGGCCTGACGGAGCTGTCTGAGTTTGGCAGTGAACCATGGTTTGTCATTGTTGTAGAATAGATGAGTCCTGGTAGGAATGCACATGTCCTCACAGAAACTGATATATGATGTTACAGTCTCTGTGAGCTCGTCCAGGTCATTTGCTGCAGCTTCAAAAACAGACCAATCAGTCAGGTCGAAACAGGCTTGTAAATCCCGCTCTGTTTCGTTAGTCCATCTTTTAACAGATCTTAATACAGGCTTCGCAGACTTAAGTTTCTGCCTGTAGGATGGAATAAGATGAACCAAACAGTGATCAGAGAGTCCTAAAGCTGCTCGTGGAACCGAGTGATATGCGTCCTTTATTGTTGTGTAACAGTGATCCAATATATTACTGTCTCTGGTGGGACATGTAACATGCTGTCTGTATTTTGGCAGTTCACGGGAGAGATTTGCTTTATTAAAGTCCCCGAGAATGATTAAAACAGAGTCCGGGTGTTGTTGTTCACTCTCTGTGATCAGATCAGCGAGTTTCTGTAGAGCTGTGCTCACGTGCGCTTGCGGTGGAATGTAAACACTCACGAGAATGAACGAGCAGAACTCCCGCGGCGAATAGAACGGCTTGCAGTTAATGAAGAGCGTTTCTAGATCTGAGCAGCACATCTTCTTTAAAACAGTTACATCTGTACACCACCTCTCATTGATGTAAAAGCATGTCCCGCCGCCGCGCGATTTCCCCGTTGATTCTGTGTCCCGATCTGCTCTTATCAGCTGGTAATTAGGCAGATGGATCGCGCTGTCCGGTATGTCGCCATTCAACCAGGTTTCCGTGAAACATAGAGCAGCAGAGTTAGAAAAGTCCTTGTTTGTCCGGGAGAGCAGAAGGAGTTCGTCCGTTTTGTTGGGTAGAGAGCGGAGATTCGCCAGATGGATGCTAGGCAACGCCGTTCTAAATCCGCGCTGACGAAGTTTCACGAGCGCGCCGGCTCTCTTTCCCCGTCTGCGCCTCCTGAAGCGTTTGACCAGAGCTACAGCTCCGCCAACTACAATGTCCAGCAAAACGTCCGAAAAATCAAAAACCGGTAGAAGATTTTGTGGTGTGTTCTGCCGAATGTTCAGTAGATCATCCCTGGTAAAGCTGATCTTATTTGAAAAACAAAAAACAGGAAAAACAAACAAAAACAATACAAACACCGAGGAGCAACGCACAATAGCTGCCATCAGCGGCGCCATTTTGTTTGAATATGTTTGAATTAGTGTTTCTATAATCAAATAATACCGATGAGATAAAACTACTACAAATTCTACTACTAATAAGAACTATATAAAACGATTATTGATTATTATTGAGCTCCTGGGTTCATGAATATTAACCAGGTTGTCTGCGTTTGCTCGAACTGATTTGCTGAAATCAAAACAGGGAGTATAATAGGTGAGCGCCAGCCAATGAGATTGCCGTTTGCGCATTAGTCCCGCCCACTACCGGAAACCCCGGCAGTTCTTAAAAGCTGAAGAATTCCAAAGGAACTCCGTTATTTTGACAGGAAAATACAACAAAGGATATCATTTACATGTAGCGCGTCAATTCTGCATGATATTTAAGACCGCAAACTGCGGACTTGGCAACATAGCGTGCCAACTTGATGCTTCCTCTGAAGACTGCTTAGATGTGTTCGACTTGAAGCAGTGCAGCTAGACCGATCGCTGCGTGTCATCAAATACTGCAAGAGCTACAAGAGAGCGGGCGTCTGCTTTCTCTTGCCGTACTTTGATGTCATACACCGATCGATCTTCAAGTCAAACACACCTCTTTACTCTCGCGTGTCACGTGACAGAGTTTAATCGCAGCCTCTGCAGTTGAAAAATTGCATTTTTTCATATCGCGATATTATAATCGCTCAGCCCTACTTGCCTGTAATGATTAAAATCACATAATGTAATATCGTCTTACTATATGTTACATTATGTGTCATTAGTTTTAATGAGTAACAGTAGCCTGGGGGCAGACATACAATTCTAACCATAATGTATCACAAACCCTTGAACAAAAATGAGTTGCACACAGAGCAAGTCTCGACTCATGTCAAGCGTGTTTCTTGTCAATTACATTTACATTTATTCATTTAGCTGACGCTTTTATCCAAAGCGACTTACAATTGCTATATATGTCAGAGGTCGCACGCCTCTGGAGCAACTAGGGGTTAAGTGTCTTGCTCAGGGACACATTGGTGTCTCACAGTGGATTCGAACCCGGGTCTCTCACACCAAAGGCATGTGTCTTATCCACTGTGCCATCAACACCCCACAATTAACTTTTAATTATTTAACACAATTAAAGAATTGATTGAGGCCTGAAGGGATTGACCTGAAGAAACTGCCGCGTGTGTCATGACCGCTGTGCTTTCTACACTCTCACGCAACAATAAATCTTTCTCACACCGCTGTGACCGGACTGTAGCTTCTGAAGTGTGAATCATGTTTGTTTTGAGACCTGGAGCGCATTTTTTGCACTCATTTTTAAAATGATTAAAACAAGGAATTGTGTGAGTAGAGCGGGTTCCTGATCGGTGTGAAAATGCTAGTTTTCTGGAGGCAGAATCTCATGTCTGGGACTGCACTGCTATGCAGCCGATGGGCAGCTCAGTTCAGCTGCTGGTGAGTCAGCTGTTTGCCTTGGCTTGTGTTCCTCCAGATTCTTTGACCTTTGATCCCTGACCTGCCATTACGCTTGTGCATTTTTTGATGTTAAAATGCTGTTCGCAGTTTAATATTTATAAGTAAGCCATTTGTAAGTAGATTTCAGCATTGTGACCAGTACAAATAGAACCAGTGCAATCAGTACAAATAAAACAGATTTGAATTATATTAAATTATTTTCACATCTATACTAGAAAATCATCTTGTATAGACAATTTTAATAATTTCAGATTTATTATTTTAAGGTATTGTAGCTACTGACTTATTGAATTTACTTAACCTATTTAACAGGGTTGCAAACTGCTCATATTTTGTCAAAATTCACAGGTTTTTTTTCCACAAATTAGGTTACCTACATGATTTGTGCAAATTAAAAGTGTTTGACTTCAGTAGCAGCCAGCGAGTCTGACAATCCCGCTTCTGGACAACCGAAAGCATTGTGATGCAGATTTTTCCTTGATAAATATGTTAACAGTTCCTTCAAGATATAAATATCTAATACTATAGTACATAGCAAAACTAATCTGCATGTTAAATTGATTACACAAAGCAAATTAGTAAATATTAAAAAAAATATTATAGTAATGTAATTATGCATCTTTAATGCTTAATCCCCAACCCCCAAAATTGTATTAAATTGTCTAGGGCTGCAACAACTAATAGATAAAATCGATTATTATCGATTATGAAAATCATCGACAACGATTCTCATTATCGATTAATCGGGTCTGCCCACAGTGCACGTCCAACTTCAGCTGGTTAGTCAAATTACGGCACTGAATAATGCATTTCTATGGACAAAATGCATCTAAAAATAGTGGAGGAAACAGAATGAGATTCTGCCGGAGAAGCACGTGATCCAAGCTGCCCAAAACATGATAATTCTTTATTTTAAGCTTTAAGTTAATGCATAAGAGTAATGGCTTGCCCTGTCAGGCGCTTTGACAGATGCGTGTGCGTCCTCAGCGCAAAAACGTTCAGTTTACGGTCATATCCTTATCTATAAATGCCACAAATTCACGCGAGCATTTCCGTTTTTGCATAAAGGTCCGTCCTGACAGTCTGTGTTAAGTTTAAAATACCGAATGAGCGCCGGCGCGGCGGGCGCGCGCACGCGCGTCAGACGGACAGAACACAGTAGAGAGGGAGACAATTAATAGGCTTTTCAGCGCAAACATATCCATTGTGCTGAATTATCTGTTGTTGAAAGTTAATTTAAGGTTTAAAATAAATTAAAATATTTTATGAGAGTAGGAACTTTAAAGGGATAACAGCGTGTAATTGTCTGTCTGAATATAAACATGAGACGCTCCATAACGGCCTTTTACAGGATAAAGAAATGACGAGGTGACTGTGATCAAAGTAGTTCCTGCAGAACATTACTCTTACCTGTTGGTTAACACTGAGTTTGTGTTTTTATTCGTCTTTATTATTATCTTTATTATTTTAATTTTTAATAGAGGTTTAAACTATATTCAATTTTTACAATGCTTAACAAATTTATGTAAGTTTAACAATGTGTTTATGTAAGGTTTGTGCCACTGCTGCTCTAAAGTAACAGTATTGGTGATAACCAAAATCATTTTTCGGCTTTCTGTACTGGTTAGTACTCCAATATGTGTAAGCTCTTTAGTAACAGTAGTAGGCTATTTTTAATGCTATAATATCATTATTGCAGTTATCTGTGAAAGAAAACCAGAGCACTTTTTTTTTTTTTGTATTTTTTATTTGAGTATTTTTTTTTCGCGATACCCAATTGCAGTCAAAAAGTACATAAACAATACCAGCAAGAATGCAAGCTGTTATGAGGACATTTTTTATTATTATGTCCAATAAATGACGACAACATTTTTAAATTTAAACAAATTTTTGACAAATTTCTAAAATATGTTTTCTCTTTATTATGATAAGTGGTCTAATAAATTAAGCACTGTATGTTTTCATAGCATTCAGTTGTCACGTTTGTTTGAAGGACATTGGGCAGAATGTGGAATAGTGTTTTTTTTGGTCAATATTTTTTTAATCCGATTAATCGATTAATCGAAAGAATAATCGGCCAACTAATCGATTATCAAAATAATCGTTAGTTGCAGCCCTAAAATTGTCATAATTGTAATTTATTTGTTAAAGGGATAGTTCACCCCTTTAAAAATTCAAATTCTGTCATTAATTACTCACCCTCATGTTGTTCCAAACCCGTAAAACCTCCGTTAATTTTTGGAGCACAAATTAAGATATTTTTATGAAATCCGAGAGCTCTCAGACTAGGGGTCAACCGATATGTGTTTTTCAGGGCCGATACAGACTATTACAAACCAAGTAGCCCGATAAATCGATATATGTCTTGTGTAAAGATTTAAAAGTAGGGCCACTGTATGCTTCATGATTAAGCCTATGAACACTGTACAGCTAAACAGCTTGGGAAAATGTAAGTATTTGGCTTCAATAATTTACATGTTAGAAATGTATGTGTAATAGCATATCCTCTCATAATTCTTCATTGATTATTTTCTGATGACTAAATCATAACCTACAAGAGGTGACTATTCAATTCATCATCTAATGCACATCAATTGATTAACTTAAAAGGCACAATGTATATAATAAGTGTAAATAATTTAATTGTCTTCATAGCTCCATTGTAGAAGTTGCGAAGAAGACGGCAACTATTTTAATGAAACTATAACACTAATAGCCTGTTATTGGCACGCTTGGTTCAATAGCCTAATCTTGGCCTATGTGACAGTATCTTAATCTTGGCCTATGTGACAGTATCTTAATCTTGGCCTATGTGACAGTAATTTCCATTAGTTTTAATTTACAGTGCAGTGCAAATGAAGACATAAACATTAATTTAATTTATCTTTTAATCAAATGAGAGTTAAACTCAATTTTTTGGCAAACAAATGGGTTTACTATTACAATTAAAACATGGAAGAAATAGCGTATTGTGTGATTATTCTTTTAAACAAAAGTTGTAATAATTGTAGTAGTATTAGTAGATAAACCGAACTTTTATTGCCATGAGGACCTCTTTAAGTTTCTGTAGCCTATGTATGATATGATGATCGTTTTACTCAAATGAAACGGTCAAATGCTCATGAAGTAACTCTTAGAGCAGTTCTGGAGATGTTGTTCATGTATTTATGTCCTCATTTAGTGAAACGGCAGATGCTCAAAACACCGCGAGCGTCGCGCACTTCAGTGTGTGTGGTAATCAAAACCGCACATCTGTGCCATTCACATATACAGAGACACGCAGAACATGCAGAATTCATATTTAAATAGTCTTTTTGCTGTATAAATACGTTATACAGTAAATTCCATTTATATAACTGGATTCCGCGATTCCGTGTAGTGTAGTGGATTGTGAATTATTGCAACTTGAGCAATGTCTGCTGCTGCCTTTGAGAGACAACTGATGCGTGATGAAGCAGCACCAGTTAGCAAGCACTTTCGGTGTGAGAGTGCCTTTAGTCTTCCACGTTGATTGGTCGGACTCATGACTCCCAACAAATCAGATGGGCGGTGGGCAGAGACTGCTCTAGGCCACAGAGTGGTGAGTTCCGACAGGCTGCATCAGAGCCAAATAGCGCATTTCAAATTATTTTATCGGCACATCGGTTTTGAAAATGGCCCATACAATAATCATACAAATGCTTAATATCGGCACCGATAATCGGTCGACCCCTATCTCAGACCCTCCATAGACAGCAAGGGTCCTTACACGATCAAGGTCCAGAAACGTACCAAGGAGATCGGTAAAATAATCCATGTGACATCAGGGGTTCAACCGTAATTTTACGAAGCTACAAGAATACTTTTTGTGCGCAAAATGAAAATGACTTTATTCAAATTCGTTTCCTCCCTAGTGCCATTTTGGAGAATATCTGCTGGACTGAAACTGCGTATGCTCTTCTATGTTGAATAAAGTCATTATTTTTGTTTTCTTTGCATACAAAAAGTATTGTAGTTGCTTCATAAAATTACGGTTGAACCCCTGATGTCACATGGATTTTTGCCGATCTCCTTGCTACGCTTCTGGACCTTGATCGTGTAAGGACCCTTGCTGTCTATGGAGGGTCTGAGAGCTCTCGGATTTCATAAAAAATATCTTAATTTGTGTTCCAAAGATGAACGGAGATCTTACGGGTTTGAAATGACATGAGGGTGAGTAATTAATGACAGAATTAAAAATTTTTTGTGAACTATACCTTTAATATATTTATTTAATCAAAGTCTCTCGCTTCTTAGTTTTTGATTACAATTATTAATATTATTGTTTTTTTATTAATCACTAATTATGAATATTATTGATTATTATCAATGATCAATTATCAAACAATTGTATTGTTTGCTTGAAGCCTGTACTTATACCTTCCCACTTAAGTAGGCGATTTCCTCTGATCTTTTATTGTTTATCTCATACTTTTCACACTTTTTGATTTTCCCTGATTTCATATCATATAGCATACAGCATATTGGGTCTGTTATTATTGAAAGTTATTTCTTAGACCTTGGCTGAGAACGGGACCTCTTGAAACTTTAAAGGGATAATTCTGCTCTGTGGTGAAGTTTGTAATGTTTGATTTGTCTCATTCTGCTTGTTTAAGCTGCAAGGATGTTAAATAGCCACTCAGTTTTCAGCATCACACACGTGTCTGTCTTCACACACTGCCAACATGGATGAAAATGAGTTTTCTGCAGTCAGAGGTTCGTGAAGAGTTTCAGGAAATCATTGTCTCATCTTCTGCCTCCAAATAAACACAGTGGACGGCTCAAAGTCTTTGATATGGTTTTAAAGTCTGTTTCTTTGGAGGTGTTATGGTCTTGGACCGCAGCTTTTGCATGTGTTGTTGATAATGGCAACAAAGGAACTAGACAGAAAAAGCACTGGAGTCTCCCTTTAATAATCACAGTTCGGCTCTCAAACGCATATCTGCATTCACAAACAGTCTGTATCATGTCTGTTAGACTTTCTCTTCCCCATTGTAGGTTTGTGTAAACTTTTATAACAATTTGAGCTGCTTCAGAGCAGAATCAAAAGAGGGTTTTTCATATTTAAGCTATACAAACTATTTTAAGTTGCCCAGCCTCAGAATCACTTTCATTTAAGTGATTGAATAGTGTTGCATACCCAGATTGTTAATTATTTTTATGAAGTCTCGTTCAGGTTACAGCTTTCTGACCAAGCTCTGCCCACTCAAACTGGAAGCAGCTGTCTGGCTAATATGAAAAAACAACCAATCACATTTGGTTTTTGCTCAGAATTTTCTATTGTGTAGAACTCAGCTGAAATTTGGAGCTTATGAAAAATGAAAATATGTACAGTATGCATCAGATGGGCATTTGGTATTCATTCAACACAATCCAATATCTGTTTACAGTACTTAAAGGAAATTATATACATTTTTATGTTTTCAAGTTCAATGTAAATAAAAGGCACATATATATATATATATATATATATATATATATATATATATAATCCGTTTTGGGTTCAGTAAGATTATTCAGAAAATTATTTGTCATAAGTAAAAGTAAAGACATTAAAATTCTGTGCAATTCAAAATTCTATTCATCAAAGAATTCTGAAAAATATCAGTTTCCACAAAAATATTAGGCAGCTGTATTCAACATAGATAATCTAGTAAAATAATAAATACACCAAAATGTATTTTAAATGCATTTAATTTCATGCTAAGTATTCTACAAATACATTTAAATATTTATGTACTTCATAAAATACCCTGCAATTGTACTTCTAGTATTATAAACTGGTATACTTAAAGTCTGCTGAATTGGAACAACTCATTTTGTACTTAATGCACTTTAATTGTGCAGAAATAGTCCTGAAGTCCAACTAAAGATATACTGAAGTTTATTTGATTGTGCTAAAGTGAAACTATTGGAAGTATACTTCAGGTACACTTTAAATATCTTGCATTTAAAGACCAACATTATTCAAAGATCATACAGTCCTCATCAAAAGTGACATTAAAACACATTTTAGGCTTAATATTAAGAAATGTGCATTGTGCACAGGTAGTACTCCAAAAAAAAGTTTAATTATAATTTTTATATCAGAAAGCCTTGAACAATATGTCAGTAAATGTGTTAATAGATTTGAACTGTACTTAGTATGAAATAAATGTTCACTAATGGAGCAGCAAATAGGCATATTAGAATGTTTTCTGAAAGATCATGTGAAAGTAAAGACTGGCGTAATGAAAATTCAGCTGTGCTGTCAGAGGAATAAATTATATTTTCAAATATTTTCAAATAGAAAACATTGCAAATAAATGCGGGCTTGGTCAGCAGAAAAGATTTCTATCAAAAGCATAAAAAAGATCAACCCCACACTTTTTAACTGTAGTATGTATATATTGAATAATAATATTTCCTGTTCATGGCAGTCATGTTTGCTTGTATTGTTGGCATTGTTTCTGTATCCTCTGGATTTAATGTAGGTTCATGTTTGTAGTGTACTGTTTAGGGGTGTGCGATATTGACAAAAAATTATCATCATTTTTTAGGGATTTTATCGATAACAATAATTAAAGGATATTTTGCAGAGTGTGTTATTGTGCTGTGGACAGCTGACTCCTAAAGTTTTTGATATTCTTCATATTCTGTGGGATGGTCAGTTCACACTGATAGAAATGAATCCTTTCCAACAGTTTTAAACAGATTTTTACATTTTATGGGCGTTTTTACCTTTTATAAAGCCATTTTTTCTAAAAGTGTCCATTATATTTCCAGTCAAATTCTTCCATTTAATCAGTGAATTAGAATAAGACATTTGTGCTGACATGAATGCATTTAACCTGCAATTCCAAATCCATAAATAATGTTTTGATATATTAAACATAAAACGTTGAATACTGATATTTGAAATTATTTAAAACATGAAAAAAAATCAAAAACCAATCACAGACGATATATATCGCACACCCCTAGTACTGTTGTGTTCCGATTATCTTGGGAATGAAGAGAACAGGATTGCTTCAAGTTTCAATGACCCTCTCTAAGTCCCTGCCCCCACCATAATAAAACGTGAAGAGACAGTGTAGCGTGAAGAAATGTGCGTCCCCGAGCACACTCGTTCTGTCCCTCTCATCGGGTTTATTGGGGCAGAATGAGGATTGCTCTGGAGATGAGACCCCATCCTTCAAGCACTTTGAGACCGTGAAAGGGGGCAATAGGACAGAAGGTGTGGTCGCTGTTACTATCACGCTTGAGGCATGTTCTGCTGTGCTCATACATCTTTTAAGACCTGCCAGCCAATAGGATTCAAGGAAAGTGTAACCCACAAAATAGATGGAAACAAAGAGGAAGCATCCCAATGTTTTTTCCTCATTAGCTCATTTCTATAAGTTGATTGAACCAAATGTGGTGATCCTTCTCCAGTAAAGACAAAAAGGCTTTACCATGGTACATTAATATCAGATAGGCTAGTTATTGTTCTTTGGTTAACCAGGGCTCGCAAAATCGCTAGCCCGACGTCCCGGGGCTATTGTGTGTTCCAGTCGGACTACCAAAATATATCACTGCCCTGCCCGACGGGCTATCTTAAATACAGGGCTCCCACCACGCAGTGTTCCCTCTAAGCTGAGCGCGCGCATGACCGAGCTCTTCTTCCACCGCGACCGCGCAGAAGAAATAATGTGCCTCGCGCACACAAAAATGAGTTGGGAAGCCATTTGACTGAATGCCGCCAGTAAAAGGGAAAGAATAGCAATGCTTGGGCAAACCGCTCTATAGAGGCCTCGGGTAAACGCTCTATAGAGCTGATGTCACGACATTAGAGCCGGTGAATGCGGTTTACAGGTTTCATAGAAAGAGAACGATGTGCACCAAATGAGTCGCTGTAGAAACTGAATACTTCAATAGTTGCGGTGCGCTCAACACGAGAGACGACACAAACACAATGATGTGAAATAAAACGTCCTCATGTGTTAAAGAAGAGTGGCTTGATTAAGTGCTGGAAATAACGGAGGATGGGCAAAGAACGGTAACAAAACTCTGAAACGTGTACAGTCACACACAAGAGTATTCGAGTATTCGAAGAGTAAGAAACCTCTTTAAAAAACTTTATTGATCCAAACTTTTGAACTGCAGTGTATTGTTCAGTAAAAATGTTTTCTCAGGTAACCTAAAATGTACATCATTTAGTTACATCAAGGGTCAAATCAAATATAAATAGCACATTAAAGTTAAAAGTTACACACTTTTTTGTGTGCGTGCTGTACAGGTCTGGTATAAAGAATGCTTTTGCTCAGGTGACCGAAATGTCCGCCCAATAGAGAACAGTTTTGCTCAGCAAGAAAACAAATTAGAGAGAACATTGCTCCCACGGGTCCTTAAATTTGACACAACTATATTGAAGAGTTTTTAAGGCTTAGACAGTTTTAAATACGTTAAAGAAATTATTTTTCAAATTGCCTTAAATAGATTTTTAAGAATTCTGCAGATACCTTGTAAATAGTAAAATAAAACTCTTTCCTTTTATTCGTTGATATTTGTGTATTGAAAATGTTTTTGATTGACATTTTTTGGTCTTTATTTTATTTGGGCTAGTTAAATTAATTTTCGGGCTACCAAAATCTGAAGAGTACCTGCCCGAAGGTCTACCGGGGATTTTGAAATTTTGCGAGCCCTGGTTAACATATTCATAGCACTCCAGTATACTTCAAAGAAAACCAAAGTACTTCAATGGTAAATGTTCAAAAACGTGATATCAAACACATATCTAAATAAACAGCGTATACCATGTCACACAAAAAATTCCCATGGTACTATTTTGTTTTGTGGGCATTTGCCATGATAGTGTTCTTGAAAGCTTTACCGTGGTATTGCCATCTGAAAGCATCACTTGCCATTGTATCACCTCAAAATCATGACTCTGTCACTGCACCGTATTAAAAAACATGTTGTTACCATGGAACACATGGGGGGAAGTCGTGGCCTAATGGTTAGAGAGTCGGACTCCAAAGGTTGCGGGTTCGAGTCTCAGGCCGGCAGGGATTGTAGGTGGGGGGAGTGAAGGTACAGCGCTCTCTCCACCCTCAATACCACGACTGAGGTGCCCTTGAGCAAGGCACCGAACCCCCAACTGCTCCCCGGGCGCCGCAGCATAAATGGCTGCCCACTGCTCCGGGTGTATGTTCACGGTGTGTGTGTGTGTTCACTGCTGTGTGTGTGCACTTTGGATGGGTTAAATGCAGAGCACAAATTCCAAGTATGGGTCACCATACTTGGCCGTGTGTCACTTCACTTCACTTCACATATAAAAAATAAAAAATGGTATTACCATGTCTAGAAACCTTGTTTTTTTCCTTAAATGATTCTTTGAATTAACATAGTTGGTTCATGTGTGTTTTGTATAGCATACTGTGTAGCAGTGCTTCTTTGTCACTTCCTGTGTGCAATTCATTGATAACTTTTTTGGTTAAAGTCCAGTCCCGTACTAATAAGCTTAAGAGCTCAGAGAGGCAAATAAGCACAAATCATTTCAAATACAACCAAAAACCCGCAAATGGCTCTTTAATCCAGAGGCTGCTGTTGGCCATCAAATGAAGGAAAAATGAGGTGCTAAAAGTTTTCTGAGCAGCTTAGCATTATCATTATTCCCCTGTTACAATGGCATCATATTACAGATCTGCTGCTGTTGTAGAGTGATTAACACTGCTGCTAAATCAGCTTGCTAGTGGTGTTTTTTGAGAGACAGGGCTTGGGAACCGTCTGCTGTTTGACTGATGTGGGATCAGTAACAGTTTAATGGATTAAGGGTTTGAGAAATTGCGTTTAGTTAGTTTGTTTATCTGAAATGGTTTTATGACATGAGTAATTTGTGCAGTGTTAAAGGAATAGTTCACCCAAGAATGAACATTGTCATCATTTCCTCACACTTACATTGTTTCAAACCAGTGTGACTTACTTTCTTCTGTGGAACATAAAAGGAGAAACTTTTCAGAATGTGCAAGCTGCTCTCTTTCATATAGCGGAAGTGGACTGTGTTCCAAAAACAGAACCTGCTGTATCTTCCCAAGTCTTAAAGTTGGCATGAAATTTAAATTCAACCCGTTTTTAAAATGCATAATAATGATCTTACTGCGAACAATTCATCCATTCATGTGTTCAGCATTCTCGTAGCTCAAACAGTAGACAGTGGTGCTAGTAATGCCTCGGTCGATTCCAAGGGAATGCATGCAGTTATAAATTGTAATTACATTTGAATGCAATATAAGTTGCTTTGGATAAAAGCATCTACCAAATGCATTAATAATAATAATCATAACAATAATGTTAATTTTTAGTTTTTATCCCTGGTGACACACTGGACTGCTAAAATCAATTTATCTGCTTAAACCCCAGCCCTTTCTTACAACATCAAGCTGTCATTTAGATCTTTTAGTTCCCATCCTACATTTTGTTTTTCCATAATCTGTTGCATTAGGATGTACATCACATATTGGAAGAAATGCTAATACCGTTTCTGTGATACAATTTCGTTGTGAGACGAATAGACCAAAATTTAAATCATCATTCATTTCATCTCTTCATTATTCGCTTAATTTTAATTGCTAATGTCGTAAACTCTAACATATAGTGATTTATGTTCAAATGTAGCTGTCAATAGCTGTAGAGTACCAGGTTTTGCACAGGTTTATGTCAGTCTTGAATGCAATTTAATGGCTTGGATGTGTGTTTGATGTTTGTTTCTGTGATGTCTTGTGCATAGAGACTATTCACAGATCTGTGACTTTCATAACTAGTTCTTTAAAGTATATCCCTGCGAATATTTGGATATTGGTATCTTTTTTTTTGAGGAACTGAAGTCTGCAAGAGTCTTGAGTCCAAGATATTGTGAATTTGTTCCCATGATAAGGTTCAAACTGAATTAAAATGAGGGAACAAATTAGAACAACATGGCCATGATTTAAATAAAATGAGGGAGCAAAATCTTTTTTTTTCCTCATGTCAAGACCAACATAGTGGAATTTTTAACCAGAGTATTTTTGTTGTATGATCTTGGGTGTGGGTGTCATTAGACTCTTTACTGGATAATAAGTAAAGATTTACTGATAAAATCCTTCTCTGATGAGTAGGGCTAGGTATCGTTCAAAAATGTTCGATACCGATACCTTGAGTTCGATACCGGTTCCTGAAAGATACTTTTTTCGATACCAATTTTATGAAAACAGTTTTAACAAGATTACATTATCTCAAACAACTTTGGTTTTATTTTTTTCAGCTTGTTGACATGTATACAGACTCAAAGACTCATCTCCTGAGCCACTGCACAAAGGAACAAAATATAGCCAACACAATAAATCAGTACAAATTATTTTAATAAAGCTCAAATAGTTTTCAGTTTACACTAGTGCATGCTCGTTTAGCTCAGACAGAATCATCATTTCTATTCATTTATTCTAGGTTGTTAAAGACTTCAAGAAATTTAAAATCTTTATCCACTTTCATAAGTGGATGTTTTATTTTCTTTCACCATATGTTTTATTGTTATTAAATTCTATGTTGTAGTATGTCTAATTATTTGAATACATAAATCTACTTAGTTTATTCAAATTTATTCTTAAAACAGCCTTATGAAATGTTTTCTTTTTCCTCAGAAATTCTGTGTTCTGTATCTGGTTTTCAAATGAAGGCATAAAACATTAATTTCATTTTTCTTTTAAATTATTTAAAATAAAACATTATTTATTTATTTTGGCAAGCAAAATTTTACTATTAAATTTAAAACATGGAAATGTTGTGTGATCATTAATTAAAAAATAAGAGTTTTAATAATTTTAATAGTAGCCTAGTAGTAGCAGTATGTACTGTCTGTTGAACAATATTAATTTATTTCTGCCGCCGTGTCTTCCAAGTTAATCCAAACTTTTATTTTGACAGGTTTCCGGGAATACCTTTACAGTTCTGTGTGTATATGATATGATGCTAGTTTTACTCGAATCAAACGGTAAAATGCTCATGAAGTGACTCTCAGAGCAGTTCTGGAGCTGTTGTTCATGTGTTTATGTCCTCATTTGGTGAGACGGCAGACGCTGAAATGTCACGCGAGCTTCAGTCTGTGTCAAGTAAGCGAAACCGCGCGGTTTAACCTGTTAACCTTCACCCCCATTTGTGGCCTCGCAGGTGAAAATAACCTACCTAAATTAAAATGGTAACAGTTTGTGACAAAGTGTGCTTACACAAACAAATTAGGTATCTTTGGAAAGAAGAGACTCTGGGCTTTACTATCTATCATCCAGAGTTGATAATGCTCAAAAAGATAAAAAGTTATAGGCACTGACGTGCCTTGAAAAATATTTTTCCACACTGAATGTTTTTTTATTTCATATACAAATACATGAAATAAGTCCTGGAGCAATCCAGAAAAGTAATGGATTGAAAGCCACGTGTCTCATGAGTTCATATTTCAAATTTGAAGAAGATACCATGAAAAATTAGATTCCTGCAATATTTTTTCTGAAACTATTTATAGTCCCCCCCACCCCCCTGTTTGAGGAAAAATAACCACCAAATGGATTGCAGAATTATACAAGCTATTTTAGTCATTATACATGTTCCTGCATAGTTTTTCAATTATAAAATAATAGACAGATTTATTTGAGCACTAAAAAATACTAAAATAATTATTTGAGTAATAAAAAAGGAAAAAAAAATAGAAAAAAAATGCTTTGTATATAGTATGTATACTGAAGTATTCTTCGTTATTCGTTATTACAATGATAAATATCACTGCCAGACGTGAAGTGATATTGCCAGACATGGTCATAGAGTCAGTAAACACACGCTGATGTCCGTCCATTCAGATGATAATCATACAGATGGGCCATATAATCAATAATAGCTGATCAATGAATCACAATGATAGCCGTCATAGATTCGCTAATAAACACGCTGATGTGCGTCCATACATATTATAATCATGCAGACACGGCCACATTCCCCACACAATACACACACACACATATATAAAAAATGTAGAAGAAAAAAAAAAAAACAGTTTTTTTTATGGATAAAGCAGATCGCTAAGTTACGCCCCGCTCAGATGACAGTTGCGTCACAGAAGCGTCACTGCCGGCAGGAGGGAGCGCCAAATTCAAATAATCTATATTCCGCTTTTCTGAGACTTTTTTTTTCCGTAGACGGTCTCATTATGTTTGTAAAACCGTATGCTGCAACACAGTGTTGTTTTTTTACCACCAAGACGCTGTTTTTGAGCGTAATTTATTCCATAACGGACGCGAACAATAACTCTCTGAAGAAATGAAACGTAAACAAAGGGATATTCATCCTTATTACAACGTTATTGTTTCGCTGGACTAAAAGTGCTCGCTGGGATGTTGTTCTGTGGACCCTTACCTCTCTAACTAAACTGGGATTTCAGCAGTGGACGCGTTTGTGGCTCGTTATTACAATGATAAAGGTACGTACGGCTTTTTTACTCTGCGTGTTTGGATGTGTACTGCTTACACAAATGTAGCAAATTTGTGCCACTCATTCCTTATAAGCTTTCCATCGAAAAACAGCGATCTGTCGTCGATGCTTGAGGCTTAGACCCTCAGAATGATATATAGTTTGTCAAGATTAACTTTGTCCCGTTTCATTTATTCTATTAGAAAACAATGACACATGCAAACAAAGAGCGTTCAGTGCGACGTCGCTCTGGTGAACGTTAACAGGTTAAAGAGCAGACTGCTCCGTGCGCTTTCGAATTGCTCTCGCGGAGGTCAAACACTGATCAATCAGCACCGCGTCACTTCTAGTCAAACACACCTAGTGCTGCAGGATTATTGGCTCACTGACGTTAATGAGATTAACCCCTTAGGTATCGAAATTTGGTACCGAACGACAAGACGTTTTTCGATACTCGTGGTATCGAGGCAATTCGGTCGGTGCCTAAAAAGTATCGAACTCGATACCCAGCCCTACTGATGAGGAAGATTACCAAGTAAACCATTTTCTTTGACACTATTTTATCAGACATGTTATATTTTATCAATCAGTCTATTTTTTTCTGCTAGTTGTTTAGAATCAAAACCAGCATTTCCCCAGATGCGAAGTACTCCCTCTTTGGATTGGTTCTTTATAACGAATCAGCGAAACGGCTTAACAAAACCGTCTGAATCACTCATACAGCTCAGTAAGAAAAGTAACCAAAGTACCATGACATTAATTCTCTCTTTTCCTCTCTAATCTCTTGTGAACTGGATTATGAAGCTCTTCCCGTTTCCACAAAGTCATGCAAAATAATTACAGATGTTCCCTTCTTATTGAAATCAGATTTTCTAACTTTTCAGCCCATAGTTCTTTGATTTTCACTTGGCATTAAGAAAAACGGCCATTTGATTTCTCAGAGGATTGGTGTTCTCTGCTTTGATTGTTGTGGCCTGGATCGGCAGCGTTTCAGAAAGCTGTGATTTTGTTGTTGGCCACTAAAAGCTTAAAAGACAGTTTTCCAGAGAAAGAGAGAGAAGTAGAAAGCGCGAGGGTGCAAAGCCCTGAGAATTTATATTTTGGCCCAGTTCTGCCCCCTGCCTTCACTCTTAGCCACCCCAAACGCCCCTTCCTCCCTCATTCACACATTCAGGAAACAGGGGACCCTGCCAGAAGCCCTTTCTGTTTCCGGGAATCAGGCCCACAGGGCTGCTGTGTAGTGGGCCGGCTCTGACGTGAAGGCTATTGTTCCCGTGCGGAGCTCCATTGTGCAGAAGAAGGAACAGCAGCAAAAACAAAAAACACCCGCGGAAGGAGCTGAGAGGGAGGGAGGACGAGATGTCTGAGCTATTTCTGTAAAGAGGCTCCTTCCCCAAGAGCAGCCCGGCCCGCTCGCTGATGAGATACGGTGACTCTTGCGTGTTCAGCTGCAGAGTTTATCGCTGTGATATATCTCAGGAGTCTGCCATGTTAAAGGCTGACGCACAAATTAAAAAATACATGTGACTCGTGAGAATGGAGGATCTGATGTCTGTGGAAACCTCAAAACTTGTGTGTTTGAAAGCCTTACTGTACACAAGCAATGTGTTTTCCGCTCTGTGGTCAAGGGCAGAAATCCCTGCTGGAAAAACCATGTCACACCAGCTTAACATGTTCAGGCTGTTTTGTGTTTTTTTGAAGTGGGAGAGTACAAAAAATACATACTTTCAAAAATCAACTGGTGGATTCATTGTTCTTGAGCGAGGCTTGTATAATTAAGGTGATTTCAGGGTCGGATACGTTATGGGTTTAAGACCTCCATACAGATTTTTAACTTGACATTCTGTCAACTCTTGAAGTAGGATGTTCAAACTATGGTGCAAGATTTAATGATGCAACTATTCTGTCTGAATGTGTTTGACTGTGGCACTTTAAAGCATAAGAAAGGCGAAAAAGGCTATTCCAAGAATATTTTACTGTGCAAACTGTCTGAAAGCTAAAGTGCTGCACATTGTTAGCATGTTAATTAAAATGTAGTTTAAGGGTTTTCAAACTGTGGTCATGAGACCTCCAGGGTTATGAGGTAAGGAAAATAAAAAAAATTCTGCACAATCAATCGGAATAAAACCGAAATCGCAATATGGCTTTATCAAATCACAAAGGTTGATTTATTTAAATGCATGAATGTGCTGTTGTTTCAGAGTGAAGCAGGGCAGTCTTATATACCAAAATACCTAAGACAGTCATAAATAATAATTTTATAAATTTACAGTTGTACTGTAAAATATAATAATATAAATAAGAATATTACAACAGCAGCAACTATTTTACAGTGGTATATTTAAATTTATTTATTAGGATTAACCCTTTGATATGTACCATCTTGTTTTCGAGGGGGTCCCACAATGTATCACAATCACAACATAGTAACAAAAAACAAAACAAAACACATAATTAACATTACATCCATAAACAACACCCAACAACAAAACACAAACATTAATTGGGGGGGGGGGGGATATATTACAATTGTAATTTCTTTCTTTGTTTAGTATTGTATTTAATTATAACAACAACAGCAATTATAACTTCAGTGAAAGATTGCAAGTAACATTTCATATTTTGCTTATTAATAATAATAATAATACATTTACCCAAATTGTGTTGTCTTATGTCAAAATTATTGCAACAAACATTTATCTATCTTAATAGATATCTTAAGTTATCATATTTACTACATTTGACATTATTGCTTTTTAACTGTGCTTTCTAAATGCTGGTTAGAAATCAATAGATTAATCACAATTTTTTTTTTTTTGAGGGCCCCCGGCTTTAGGAGCAAGAAAAAAAAATTCTCCATACAGTTCTGCAAATGTTTTTTTGTTATGCTTTACAGAAAATTTCATAATTTGGCTTCAGTGCAATAACAATAAGAAAGCCGGGTATTTACAGGGTGGGCCATTTATATGGATACACCGTAATAACATGGGAATGGTTGGTGATATTAAAGTCCTGTTTGTGGCACATTAGTATATGTGAGGGGGCAAACTCCTCAAGATGGGTGGTGACCATGGTGGCCATTTAGAAGTCGGCCATCTTGGATACAACTTTTGTTTTTTCAATAGGAAGAGGGCCATGTGACACATCAAACTTATTGGTAATGTCACAAGAAAAACAATGGTGTGCTTGGTTTCAACGTAACTTTATTCGTTTATGAGTTATTTACAAGTTTCTGACCACTTATAAAATGTGTTCAATGTGCTGCCCATTGTGTTGGATTGTCAATGCAACCCTCTTCTCCCACTCTTCTAAGGGGGTCAGATCGGGAGACCTTGGGGGCCATTCAACTGGCCCACGACGACCAATCCACTTTCCAGGAAACTGTTCATCTAGGAATGCTCGGACCTGGCACCCATAATGTGGTGGTGCACCATCAATGGAAACCTCAAGGCCACTGGATATTTGAAATTGCTACATGATGATGTGTTTCCCTCTTTATGCACTGAAGCTGGCACGTTCCCTGAGTTTTTCCAGCAAGATGGTGCACCACCACATTATGGGTGCCAGGTCCGAGCATTCCTAGATGAACAGTTTCCTGGAAAGTGGATTGGTCGTCGTGGGCCAGTTGAATGGCCCCCAAGGTCTCCCGATCTGACCCCCTTAGAAGAGTGGGAGAAGAGGGTTGCATTGACAATCCAACACAATGGGCAGCACATTGAACACATTTTATAAGTGGTCAGAAACTTGTAAATAACTCATGAACGAATAAAGTTACGTTGAAACCAAGCACACCATTGTTTTTCTTGTGACATTACCAATAAGTTTGATGTCACATGGCCCTCTTCCTATTGAAAAAACAAAAGTTGTATCCAAGATGGCCGACTTCTAAATGGCCACCATGGTCACCACCCATCTTGAGGAGTTTGCCCCCTCACATATACTAAACCACAAACAGGACTTTAATATCACCAACCATTCCCATGTTATTACGGTGTATCCATATAAATGGCCCACCCTGTATTTTGTCATGCAGTGAAAGTAAAACCCTCACAGCAGAATCAAGTTTAAAATAATGTTTGAAAACCCCATTATTTCAGTCATGGTAGTTGGCCTGCTGGTCAAAGGTGGTCTGTTAGCTCTAACTAGTCTGAGCAATATATGATCTACCAGGACAAAACAATATTCACAAGTTGGTAGTCCATTGGTTAACCATCTTGACCGGTTTGAAACAGCTAATGGCTGTAAATGCCCTACTAGTTAATTTATTGGGAGCTGGTTGCAGCTACTTTTTCCAGCATGAATGTACCCCAAAAACAAAATGTTTTAGCAACTCCAATCTATGTCCTTTATGTTGAGGATGAGCCTTTGTTTTGAAAGCAGATGAAATTCTGACAGAGGTAATGCCTGGTACAGTACACGAAGCCATTGGCAAGACACACTAAACAGATTATTGGCGGCACACGGGGCAGGGCAAAGTTTAAGGTGATGGAAAGTCAAATACACAAATTTATTATGCAAGTCCACCATCAGCGGTGCAAAGTATATATAGGCAGTTACAACATAACAGTTGACGTAAAGCAGAGCAAATTAATGCAGAAGTGTGTCATTTCTACAGAATTGCAAATATAATGATGTAATGTTTCTAAGAAAACAAAACAGAAAAATAATAATGCATGGCCCTTGTGGGCTTGTTTGGATATGTTTGGAAACTATCATTAGTGGTGCTTGCTGAGGACAATATGTCAACCACTAGCGATTCCACTATACTGTTTATTTGTGGTGGATTATAATTCACTAGATTATCAATAAATAGTTATGTAGCATATAAAACATTTCTGGGTTGAATTACCTACAGGAATGGCTGCATTGTTGTATACCCTTACCGTAATGTAAGATGTTTTTTTGTTTGTTTTTCTGCTCCGCTTTACTAGGTATTTATTTAATAACATTTTTATAACATTTATATTAATATGTAATGTAATTAATTAGAATTTGTAAAAATTCTTTAAAAATAAAATGTATATTAATGCATAAATATTATTGAGATTTGGGTGTTGAGATAGTAGTAAGTAGTAATTTCATGTTTAATGTCATTTTAAAATAATGTTAATGTTTATATCACACACATACACTACTATTCAAAAGATTGGGGTCAGTTATTTTTTTTATTTTTTGTTTTGAGCAAAGGTGCATTCAATTGATCAAAAGTAAAAGACATTTACATTGTTACGAAGGATTTCTTGTTCAAATTAATGCTGTACTTTTGAACTTTCTTGTAATCAAAGTGTCTTAAAGAAAATGTATTATGGTTTCCACAAAAATATTCAGTATAATCAGTATAACCATTTTCAACATTATAAGAAATGTTTCTTTAACAGAAATCAGTATATTAGAATGATTTCTGAAGGACCATGTGACACTGAAGACTGGAGTAATGACTGGTGAAAATTCAGCTTTTCCATCACAGGAATAAATTACATTCTAAAATATATTCACGTAGAAAACCGTTATTTTAAACTGTAATAATATTTCCCAGTATTACAGTTTTTACTGTATTTTTGATTAAATAAATGCAGCCTTGGTGACCTTAGGGACTGTTTAAAAAAAATTATTTTGGCCTTTTGAATGGTAGTGTACTATGAAAATCAAATTACTATTGTTAATATTCTATTAGCATATTTTTTTTTCAAGCACCTTCAAGCACCAAAAATTCCATTGTCTTTCAGGTTTCCCAAAAAAGCGAGCAGGTGAGTGCAGTGCGTCCTTCCTGTTGCTCTTTCCCAGTGAAACACCCTCATAGCCCCAGAGAGAAGCACGGCAGTCAGACAGACAGCTAATGGCGGTTCTCTGCAGACAGCCAAATGGGCAGGTTGAGCGTAGACACAACACTGATGCTGCCGCTGATATGAACGTGATGATAAAACTCTCAGATTCACAGCATTAACTCGGGCTTTACATATTTGTAGACATGGAGTCATATATTTTCTTGCAGTTTTGCCTTGTTTATTTGCTTGTGAGCAGGATCCAAAATGTACACTTGCCAAATGTGAATTAAAAAAATTGCCATTGAAAGCTTCACAAAGCTCACCAACTTATTTAAAATCTAGTTGAAAGAATCATAATCTGTTCACATTCAAACACATTTTTACTTGGAGGAAAAAAGTTTTTCTTTCCCTTCTGAGTTACTACTGTTCAAAAGTTTGAGGTCTGTAAGATGCTCACCAAGGCTGCATTTATTTTGTCTAAAATACAGCAAAAACTGTAATATTGCGAAATATTATTTCAATTTAAAATAACTTATGTTCTAAATATATTTTAAAATCTAAATATGTTTTGTCAGAATTCTTTGAATAGAAAGTTCAAAAGAATAGCATTTATTTGAAATAGAACATTCCAAACTTCTGATCAATTTAATGTGCCCTTGATGAATGAAAAATATTTCTTTCAAATTAAATTTACTCATCTCAAATGTTTGAATGTTAGTGTAGATGTATTTGCATTAAGCCAGCATTGAAGTATTGATATACTTCAAACGAAATCGAAGAACGAACTGATATGATGTTATTTTGAACAAAATCAGGCTGAAATGAAGTTCGTTTTGAGTTCGTTTTGGCAGGTCCAAACAGCTCACCAAAGCAAACTTTCTGGGGGAGTTCGTTTTGGCTCCTAAACACCTTTGAGCTACCATTGGTCCGTGGCGATTATGCAGTCGGTGGGTGTGTTCTGGAACTCCACCTTCTTTGACGCATGATTTTTTTTTTTCTTTCTCGGTTCGTTTCTCATTCAACAAAGGTCAGGCAGGGGAACAACATCTCCAAGTCACTAGCAACATAAATACACTGTGTCGAATAACTGAACTGCCACAAATATATCCGCACCTGTACGATCCCTCGCGGAGAGACTTTAAAGAGTCAGAGAAAGCATTTAATTCCTAGAAAGAAATTGCAACGAAGCTTGGTGTTGACGAGCCGGAGTTATGCAAAAAGCGACGTAGAGAAACATCAGATGCAGGTTTTCCAAAGCCATGAAAAGAATGAAATTAAAGAGTAAAGATATAAGGTAGCAAGTACCAAATAAATGTTACACCACACTGCTGCTGTTGTTCTTTCAATAAGCAAATTTAAAATGTATACAATAAATGAAATGCCACAAGAACATACAATAATAAACCTTTGTTTTTATCAAATTATGACAACACATCAAATATAAAAACGTGTAATAATTTATCCAGTTTAAAAAAAAGATACACCACCATTGCATCGTTGTTGTGTTTAGCGCATACGCGCAATAGTCATGACACGTTTACATTAATCTACAGCCCGCCTCCAGCAGAGCGGGGGTGTTGGAATGTTCGAAAACAGTATACCGTCACTCAACCTTTTCAAACTTCTTTTTGCCCCCAAACGAAGAACAAAAACGAACTTCGTTTGAAGTATATTGGGGCCTTAACAGTTGATAAGATATATTCTGCCCTGGCAGTGGTGTTCCAAACCAAAGCGTTGACAGATAGTTAACAGAAATAAAGCACCATCACTCGTTCTTCCTGCGCACGAGATTAATACTTTACTTGATTTTCTTGTAAAAGGTCGTATCTACCACAAAGCCTGAAAGCAAACAACAACGCGTCCCTAGATGCCGATCACAGTCTCTCCTTATTAACTTTTTAAACTTCCGGTTACGTTCTAGAGAAGTGCAATAACATTTTTTACCACTAGATGTCACAAACGGACCTCTTAAATAAATCAAAGCACAGCTTACAAAAATGAAACATACATTATACAGAACACTCCCCGTCTGGTATGTCTTAAGTTATACCACTATGCATCTTGATTGCCAGATAAAAGTAAGGTTATGTCACATATAGGTCTTAAGTACTCTTTGATGACCCCTTGCTTTGCAGTCTTCACCATGACCTTACGAATTTTCCCATCAGATGAGGCTACAGTCTTTGTTATGAGACCAGTTGGCCACTCACTGCGCTTAGCTTCCCCATCCTTCAACAGAACAAGGTCTCCTTCTTGAACATTCTCTCTCTCCTCCGTCCATTTCCTTCTGGATTGTAAGGTGGACAAGTACTCCTGCTTCCATCGCTTCCAGAATGAATCCGCTAACATCTGGACTTGTCGCCACTGACTTTTGTGCAGGTGACCAAACTCAAAGTTTCCTGGTGGAGCTGGAGCAACACTTGCTTTCTGAGTTAAGAGCATCGCTGGTGAGAGAACTTCTGGCATACCTGCATCTGTTGAAATTGGGGTTAAAGGACGGGAATTCATAATGGCCATGACTTCTGCCATTAAAGTTGTTAAGACCTCATGAGTGAGTCTTGTGGGAGTTTTCATCAAAAGCGCCTCCAGAATACGTCTGGCTATCCCGATCATCCTTTCCCACACCCCTCCCATATGAGAGGAGTGTGGAGCGTTGAATGTCCAGGTGCAGCTTTGATTCCGCAAGAAGCCTTTCAGCTCTGAGTTGCTACTGTCGATTTGAAGTTCTTTCACTGCTCCAACAAAATTCGTCCCCCTGTCTGAACGAAAATGCTTCACTGGCCCTCTGACAGCCAAAAAACGTCTCAAAGCACAAATAAAGCTTGATGCTGATAGGGACTCCATAACCTCCAAGTGAACTGCCCTGGTACTCAAGCAGCTAAATATGACGACCCATCGCTTGTTTTCAATGCTGTGTCCTCTTGTCTTGCGTGTCGCCACAGTGAAAGGTCCGAAGACATCAAGACCTGTGTATGTGAAGGGTGGATCTACAGAAACCCTGTCTGGGGGCAAAGCCGACATCTTCTGACTCTCCATCTTACCTCTCAGCTTCTTGCATAGCACACATTTGTGGATGATATTTGAAACAAGTCTTTTGCAGCTGACAATCCACAATCCAGCACTACGTATTGCGCCCTCCGTAAAATGACGGCCTTGATGAGCCACTTGATCATGATAATGCTGAATTAATAGATCAGTCACATGATGGTTGGGCGGAAGTATCAAGGGATGCTTCTCTGGATCTGAGATGTCAGCATAGTGAATGCGACCCCCAACTCTTAACAGACCTTCCTCGTCCACAAAAGGGTCAAGTCTTAGGAGTGTGCTACGCTGCGAGATTTTACCATATTTGACCAGACTCTCAAACTCCTCTCTGTACACTTCTCGCTGTACAGTTTTAATTATAGTCGACTTAGCTTGTGATGTTTCTACATCTGAAGTCTTTGCACACCAATGCCACTTTCGACAGAGACTGTTAGGTAGAGATTGTGAGAAAGATTTTGCGATGTGAGTAAGAGTAGTGACAGCTCTCACCAAAGATCTCCATCTCGAGAAACGTTGGAATCTGCTTGAGTCTAAAGACTGCTCAGTAATGCCAGTTGCCAGGGCGTTCACTTGAGGGCGAATTTCAACATCCTCTTCTGATTGGACAAGTCCATAGGATTCCTCCGAGCTACATCCTATAGGACGATATTTCCTAAGGAACTCTGGACCTGAAAACCAGTTGGTAAGAGGTAAGTGGGCTACTGTCATGAACCTGGTGGCATGATCTGCTGGATTCTGCTCAGAACAGATGTGGTGCCATTGACTAGGTTCTGTGGCTTTCCTTATGCGTGCAACTCTATTAGCCACGTACATATAGAATCTGCGTGTTACATTGTGAAGGTAACCAAGCACTATGCGACTATCAGTATAAAAATGGATGTTGTGAAGCTCCAGGTCAATTTCTCCTTTTATGAGTTCCATCAACTCTACAGCCATCACCGCTGCGCATAACTCAAGGCGCGGAACAGTATGCGCTGGAAAGGGGGCTAACTTGGATCTTCCCATTACGAACCCCACATGAGGCTGTCCATTCAAGTCTATAACTCGAAGGTATGCTACCGCAGCAATGGCTAAAGTAGAAGCATCCGAGAAGATACACAGCTCTCGAAGTTGAGCTCCACACACTGAGGTTGGGACATAAGCTCTGGGTATCTGCAATCGATCAAGTTCTGCCAAAGATGAAGTCCATGCCTTCCATGGACCTTCTTTGTCTGATGGAAGAACGGTGTCCCAATCCTCCTGGATTGTTGAAAGTTCCCTCACTAGAGCTTTGCCTTGCATAGTGATTGGACAGACAAACCCGAGAGGATCATATAAACTATTGACGGTGGAAAGGATCCCTCTTCGGGTAAAGGGTTTGCAATCCTGTGAAGCTTTAAATGTAAAGCAGTCTGTCTTGAGGTTCCAACTTATACCAAGGCTGCGTTGGAGAGGTATTGTGTCTTTACTGAAATCCAGGTCTTTGAGATCTTTGGCTCTTTCGCTAGATGGAAAAGCTTCCATCACCGAAGCACCGTTGGAAGCCACTTTATGCAGATTCAAGCTTGACTTCAATAGCATTGCCTGTGTGCGCTTTAGGAGATCAATGGCTTCTCTTTCGGTAGGGACAGATGTTATACCATCGTCTACATAGAAGCTGCGCAACACAAAGTTCTTAGCGTCCGTTCCGCACTCCGCTTCGCCGAGTTTTGCTGCTTGTCTCAGGGCATATATTGCGACTGCTGGCGACGGACTATTGCCAAAGACGTGTACGGTCATTCGGTAATCAATTATCTCCTTTTCTGCACAGTTGTCCTTGTGCCAAAGGAAGCGAAGATAGTTGCGATGTTGCTCTTTTACTTTGAAACAATAGAACATTCGTTCTATGTCTGCCATCACAGCCACTTTCTCCCTACGGAAGCGCAAGAGCACACCCAAAAGTGTATTATTGAGGTCAGGACCGCTCAGTAAAACATCATTGAGGGAAACCCCCCCGAACTGGGCGCTCGAATCAAAAACCACCCTAATTTTATCAGGTTTGTGGGGGTGGTAAACACCGAAAATCGGCAAATACCAACATTCTTCCCCCGATTGCAAGGGTGGGGCTAGTTCTGCTTGTTTATCCTCAATCACCTTTTGCATGAAGTCAAAGAAATGTGTTTTCATTACTGGTTTCTTTGAGAGAGTGCGCTGTAAAGAGCTTAGCCTCTGCATAGCTTGCTCTCTATTATTTGGGAGTTGAACCCTTGGAGAGCGGAATGGAAGTGGCGCCACCCAGTGGCTTTCCTTGTCCAGGTAAACCTCTTTGTTCATTATGTCTAGAAAGACTTTATCCTCCACAGACAGAGCTGCTTTATCATCCTCTGGAGAACTGAAGAACACATTCTCCTTCAAACTCTTTGAATACCTCTCATTAGATTTGAGAGAACATGGTGGGTCAGGTATGTATGACAAGAGAGGTGTCTCACCTCGTTCCACAACGTTAATGCCCTTCGTGCACAAAGAGAAGTATGAAGTTCGTCCATTGAGAAGTATGTTTGTCTTGTAAGTATTCACGCCGGATTGATGATGAATACCATCAAGACAAACTTCTCCCACTATCACCCAGCCCAGATCCAAGCGCTGTGCATACGGTGTGTTTTGGGGTCCATTGCGTTGTTCACGCACTTTGTGCACACTAAGAATATCTCGCCCCAACAGGAGAAGGATAGGAGCACCAAGATCTAAAGGCGGGATTTTATCTGACACCGCAGTGAGGTGGGGAAAATGCACAGCTACCTCAGGCGTAGGAATTTCAGATCTATCGTCTGGTAAGGTGTTACACTCTAGCAAGGGTGGAAGAGCAACTACTGTTTTCCCATCAAGCGACTCGACGGAGAATTCACTCACTTTCCTCCCCGCCGTAGACACTATGCCTGAACACGTCTTCAATGTGTAAGGGGAAGAACTGCTAACAACGTTGAACAGATCAAAAAACTCAGACTTCACCAAAGATCTATTACTCTGCTCATCCAGTACAGCATAAATGCGTTTGGCCTTCTCACGCTGATTAGAGGGATAAACTTTCACGAGACAGATCTTTGAACATGATTTGGGCTTACTAGAATCTCCGCAAATCTCTGTACACTTGTTGGTGACCTCTCCAGTGTCCTCACCTGTGTTATTCTCTGACTCCATAATTTGCTCTGCCTTTGACTCAGGCACTTCAACAGACCATGGAGCAGGTCCTGGATGCATGGCTGCAACATGTCGATCACTATTGCATTCTCGGCACTTAATCGACGCCTTACAGTCTCTTGCTACATGCTTAGTGGAAGCACAACATTTAAAACAGATAGACATTTCCCTCAGGTGTGCTTTCCTTTCATCCAAATGCTTGCTCCTGAATGTGCGACACTTGTGGAGTGGATGAGGTTTATTGTGCATAGTGCAGACCTTGTCTGGTTCTACATTTTTTTTTGAGGTTCTGTCTTGGTTTGATTGTGCAGCCATTATTTCAGTTTTCTTGACGAAGACAGAAGTTCTATTACTTGACCTGGCAGCTCCGTCAGTTTTCATGCTGTTCAAAGAGCCAGTTGAAGCGAGTGCAAAACTAGGATCGTTTCTAGTTCTTGCCTGTCTACTAACAAATTCAACAAAGAAGCTGAAAGGAGGAAAATATACGTTATGGTCTTCTTTGTATCTGGAACCTTGCGTTATCCATTTGTCTTGAAGACTGAATGGGAGTTTTTCTGCAATGGGGTTAACTCCTCTTGCTGTATCGAGGTAAGCAAGTCCAGGTAAACGGCCACTCTCTTTGGCGGACTGCAGCTCAAGCAGCAAATCTCCAAGGTCTCTTAGACGATGGGTGTCTTTGTTTGTGATGCGAGGGAAAGCGTCAAGTCTTTTTAACATTGCCTGCTCGATGACCTCTGGACATCCATAGCAGTCTTCCATGCGACGCCATATCACTCCAACTCCTACAGTAGGATTACTGACATAAACTGCTTTAATCCGTTTGGCATGACTGGAGGAATCAGGACCAAGCCATCTGACGAGAAGGTCAATCTCCTCCCTACTAGTTAAATTAAGTTCACTGGTTACAGCTTTAAAAGACGTTTTCCACGCCCAGTAATTTTCAGGGCAGTCATCAAATTGAAACAAGCCGGAACTAACCGTTTCTTTCCTAAGCAAATATGTAGTGAAGTCATTTGTGTGTGGCGGTGCTGGAGCAGAGCACCCAGCAGGTACTTGAGAGGATGGGTCTGATTCACGCAGTGTACATACATGCCTTTGACGCATAACCTCATCATCTCCATCAAATGGCTCAGTCTTAACTTGTGAAGGAGTTCCTTGGTGGCTATGTTGAACTGTGAGTTTCTGCCTCATAGGAACGGTCTCTGCATTAGACTTCTCTTTCTCCGTCGGAAAGAGGGAACTATGTGAGCCTGCAACATAACTCCGCGTCACATAACTAGAACTCTCACTTGCATGTTGTGGTTTAGAAGTCAGATCAGGAGCATTCAGTAGCTGAAAATGTGTCTGCACATACTTTCTGGTGCGTTCAGTTCTGTTGGAGACACACGAAAGTTTTTCCAGGTCGACATCTAGTCCATCTTCTCTGTGAATTGCAGCCTCATAAACTTCTGCTTCTGTAGATGCTGCTACAGCTTCTTTCTGAACTTTCAACACATACAGTTCAGCCTCAACCTCTGCTTTCCTCCGTGTCGTTTCAGCTAGTGTTTTTTGTTGATGCTCTTCTAGTTGAGCTCTCTCTTTCAACATGATGGCTTCCTTCTCTGCATAGGAGGCTTTTACCTTACACGCTGCCGCTATAGCTCTTGCTGTGGTAGCAGCGGCGCTAGCTGAAGATCTCTTAGACCGATGTGATCCGCCTGACCGTGATCTTATTTCCAAAGCTTGGTCAGCTTCCTCTGTTTTCTTGCAAGGCTGTGACTCGTCCATCCTGGTGCTACAGTGTAACTTGATAAGATTGTGCTTGCTTGTCTTCTCCCGTTGTGCAGTCGACCTTTTACTATTCTGCCCTGGCAGTGGTGTTCCAAACCAAAGCGTTGACAGATAGTTAACAGAAATAAAGCACCATCACTCGTTCTTCCTGCGCACGAGATTAATACTTTACTTGATTTTCTTGTAAAAGGTCGTATCTACCACAAAGCCTGAAAGCAAACAACAACGCGTCCCTAGATGCCGATCACAGTCTCTCCTTATTAACTTTTTAAACTTCCGGTTACGTTCTAGAGAAGTGCAATAACATTTTTTACCACTAGATGTCACAAACGGACCTCTTAAATAAATCAAAGCACAGCTTACAAAAATGAAACATACATTATACAGAACAAGATATAAGGGGGCAGCCCTAGAAAAATTATTGAATAAAGTCGTTTGTCTTTTGAGCACAAAAAGTGTTCTCGTAGCTTCATAAAATTAAGGTTGAACCACTGATGTCACATGGACTATTTTACTACCTTACTACCTTTCTACCTTTCTGGGCCTTGAACGTGGCAGTTGTGTTGCTGTCTATGCAGAGTCAGAAAGCTCTTGGATTTCATTTAAAAAACGCTCATTTTGTGTTCCGAAGATGAACGAAGGTTTTACGGGTTTGGAACGACATGAGGGTGAGCAATTAATGACAGAATTTTCATTTTTGGATGAACTATCCCTTTACATTTTTGTGACACATGGGAAGATAATTGCATTTTTTTAAGTGTGCAAAAATAGCTAAATAATTGCAGTCATAGGGACAGAAACAATTTTAATAATAAAAAAAAATGTACACATTATGTTGGTGCCAATAAACTTGTGGGCAGCGTGCTGACATATAGCGCCGTCGCAGCTCGCGGACCTTTCCAACCCTGTCCCCCTCTTTCTCTCCCACTTCCGGTCTAAATTCTGTCCCGTCCTTATAAAGGCAAAAACAGATAAAAAATATGTATGTATATATATGTATGTTTACACAATGTGCTGTCAGCATGCTAAAACCTGGTCTGGGAAGTTTAAATTTTAAAATCATCATCTTTAAAGTACCATATCAACTGGTCGATCATCCTGACCCACCCCTAGTCACGATAGCTCTCTATAATTGTCAAATTCATAATCAACAGTAGTTTGCATTGTGTTGGTCAGAAATGTTTTGTCTGCTCTCTCTGGGCCTGTTTTTGGACGGGGGGCATGAGTGTGACCTTTTGTAAGTGGATCCACATTTCCTGTCTAGATTTTGTGTGCTGCTGGATAAGAATAGCATGATGTGGCAGTGACGTGACCCTTTTTTCCCGTTTGTGTGTATGTGTGCACAGGACAGGAAGTATTCTCAGCAAGGACCATCCCCCAGACAAAAAGCCCAAAAGCGACAAGGCGTCAGTCCCCCCCTCGCATGAGTTTGACCCCACAGGTAAGAACTCGTCTGTTTGTCTCCTTTTGAAAGATATCTAAATAATGCATAACTGTCTCTCTCTTTCTCATTTTCCCCACTCCCAAGAGTATTTTGTGGTGCAAAACAAGATGTGTCAGTGTTATTTTGTTTGAAAACTAAAAGTAACTGACAAATTTAATCAGGTTAATTATAGTCAAATGCGTATATCTGGGTTGTGACAGCTTGGATAGTGTGCAGATACAGTGCACGTTGCTCTAAAGACCAGTGAACTGTATGTCTGTAGATTTATTGTAGCTGAGAGATTAAATGCAGACCCAGTATGTGCTGCTGCTGCTGGACTGCTTCAGTTTGTATGAAGATAATTACAGCAGGAACATGTCAGCTGTGACATCAGAGGGACCACAGGGACCTCAATCATCATTTAAATGCTGGAGTAGCACCTTGTTTAGAGGCACTGTCTTTGACTTCTGAAATAATTATAATACTGAGGGTGAGGTACAATTCATATTTCTTCATTAATTAACGTATAAACTGATTTGAAAACTTTCTGTGAGACATAATTTCACAAACAGCATGAGTGAATCAACGTGCGTGCTCTCTCTTTCTCTCTCAAAATGTGCAAATATGGCTTCAAATCACATCGCGTCTGCACTATAAGCGAGCTGCACAGTTTACACAGGAATTGTCACTTACACAATTGAGGCAGTGTCACATCATCACTAAAGTTTATAAATTGCATATATGATATATCTTTTTAATTCTAGCCAGTGTTTCAACCATTCAGCACTCGCACGCTCTCCAGGAGACTGCGCTCATGCACACTCACAGTGCACACACATAACGCCAGGTTCACATATACTCCGTTTGCTGTGTGTATGTGGTGCATGTTTTTTCCACACTCATGTTAACGGATAAAAGCATTCACACTGCACACGGTTGCAGTCCGGCAGTGCGCTCCAGGGGCGTCTGCAGCAGTGGAGAGATCATTTCCACTGCACGTGCTGATTTAAAGTGACAGCGTTTTGTTTGCAGTAAATATGAACATGGATTGACACGAAAATGTAGTAATTACACCATAAATGCATATAATTAAAGTCTACTGTGTTTCACAGTCAACACATAGGCTATGGCTTTTTGGCTTGGTTTAAAGAAAAGAGCACTTTTTGATAAGCAAGGCAATAATAGATGGCACTCGTGGAGGTAGGAAAACAAAGTTCTTTATGAACTTGCATGATTGCTTGTAATAAAGATTTAAATGCAAAAGAAAAGGCAGTAGAGCTGACCGTTTCGGTCAATGGTAAGTTTTAATTTAGAATGTTTGTGATAATGTAAGAAAAGTAGTTTAAAGGTTTTGCCAACTGCTTGATCAACTTAGTATATAAATCTAGAAGTAAATGCAAAAGTAAAAGTCATTGAATAATGGGTTGCTTATATTTATTGCATTTAAACATGTATTACATGAAAGATTGTATTACTGTACTGTGTAAAAAAAAAGAATCACAATGCTGAAAAAGCATTTTAAGTAACAATGTTTGGATTTGAAATCAAAATAATGGATAAATGTGCCTGTAAACAGCCACGGATCAGTTGCAGACTCCTGTGTGAAAGCTTACGTAGCGCACATGGACTGCATATGCACTGCAAATGGAGTATGTGTGAACCATAGACTGTAAAAAAAAAAAAAAAAAAAAGATGGACAATGCGTCTCCACTTCCTTTCCCTATAGAAAAGTGAAGCCAAAGGATCTCAGTATGGCCGCTGCCATCTTGAGTAAATGACGTCATTTGGAGCCCGAGTCTGCGCAGTAGAGATTCGTTTGGAGCCAGAATCTGCGCAGTAGAGTCGTGAGATGGAGCCACGGAATCAAATTCCCGCCCAAACTCCCGCAGACCCAATCAACCATAATGACACGCCCTGTTTTTATAGCATCAAATTACTAGCTACAATGAAACTTATCACAAAAACTAATAATTGAACGTATATCAGCGTGATAACAACTACCTTAAATGACCAAAACCATATTTTGGAAAATTGCATTGGAAGTGTAATTAATTTTTTTTATTTTGAATCAAGTCCCATTCGTTTACATGGAGAGGGCGGAGTTTATGACCTGTACTGCAGCCAGCCACCAGGGGGCGATTCTGTGTGTAAGCTATTGTGCAACAATTGCACGATTGTCAAAACAAAAATGCAGCGCATGATCAAACATTTAGGTGAGAGAAATATTTTTGAAAAATGTCAAAAAAAAAATGCCCCTCTCCACCCCTCAAATTAAAAAAATTCCCTCTCACAAGAGTCACCTAAGAGGGGAATTCATTTTCAAAAATGAAATTCAGGCCCTGAATAAACGTGTAAAAACCTTGATTGGATCATCTAAATAATTCTACATGATAAAAAGATCGGTATCGGTGATCGTATCGGTAGATACTGTTTTCTGTGATCGGCGATTGGTGATCTGCCTCAAAAATCCTGATCGGAGCACTCCTATAAATAATAGAACCTACCATTAAACATATCAGCAACATACAATACTGGTTTCAAATTTGGGGTCAGTATGATTTTTTTTTTTTATCATAGAAATTCATTTTTTTCTTTTCTTTTTTTTTCCAGAAAGGATGTATTAAATAAGTGACAGTAAAAAATTGTATATTGTTACAAAGATGTATTTCAAATAAATGCTGTTCTTTTGAGCAATCCTGAAAGAAAAAAAAAAGTATCTCAGTTTTCTCTAAAATATATATTAAGTTGCACAGTTGTTTTCATCATTGATAAGCAATGTTTTTGAGCACCAAATCAGCATATTAGAAAGATTTCTAAAGGCTCATGTGATTCTGAAAATTACTGTTTTACTATATTTTTGATCAAATAAATGCAGCCTTTAGTGCAGACCTCATTCAAAAATATTTCAAAAATCTTACTGACCCCAAACTGTTCAGTTGTAGCATATGAAAATGAGAATAAAACAATGGAAAAAACGAAACCTATAAAGCAAAATTTTGCGCTAACAAATATTTTACTGCTTTAAATTTTAAATAATTTAAAAATGTCATGCTCAGTGTGACACACATTCAACCTAGTTCCAATTCAGTCTTGTCAATAAAATAAAAATTAATAAGAACTGAGACTGTCAAGCCTAAAAAATACCACTAAAAACAGCCCACACAACTCGCACAGTAACTTTGCCTTACCTTTAAATTCACTAAAAATCCTTCGCTTCACAACAGCTTTTAGAAATATTACAGAAAAATTTAGAAATATAGAGAAAAAAATTGGATTTCATTTATTTATTGTTTTAAATTTTTATTATTTCCTTTTTCACTGCTAACAGCATTAGCAAATGTTGATTCCAGACACATGAACCAAAAGTGAGCAATAAAAAAAATTAAGCAAGCAATATAAAAATAGCCCATTGTCACAGTGTTAATGTTCACACGCTGTGGAAAAAGCACTATATAATAGCAGTAAAAATGTGCTCTTAGTATACTGAAGTGAATTTATCACACATCTGTGTTTCAGACCTGGATTTGAAGTCATGACTCATTTATAATCTTTCTTGGGATTAACCAGACATGACTGAAGTTATCAAATCAAGCACACCAGAGCCCATGTTGCCATGCAGTATGGAAGTTTAACTCTTTAATTCCCAGCACTTTGGGCTTGATAGCGTTTTAGCAGCCTGGTTATACCATTATGTGGGAGGCCCATCTCATCACAAGCTCCGGATGTTGTCACAGGGCTGTAATCCCTCTCTCTCTCTTCCTGCCGCAGGGACGCACAGCTGTGCGGCCATCAGCGAGGGAAATCTCATTTGAGGATGGCGGTTTATTTTAGTAAGGGATCTAGCTGACTCATCAAGGAGGATATACAGGGTGTGTCTCAGATGGGTCTGAGTCATCGTTTTATAAATTGAGTCGGGAGGAAAAGGAAGCAATGTCTGTTGGTCATGGATAAACTGTCTCAAATTTGGTGAAAGTGTGATTTTTGTAAACTCAAGTGATACTGAGATTAAGAAATAATCTTTTGTTTTATTTATTATAATTTTTATTGTAAAAATCAGTCATTTAAAAAAAAGTTTAACCTTTTTTTAAAAGCTCAAATACATTAAAATAATTCAGCAGAAATCCACACATTACTTCCATATAGAGCCTGAATATCAGTTACTTTTTCTCTTTTTAGTGTATTTTTTTCAATTGTGTTCTTTCTCTTGCTGTGTGTGTGTGTGTGTGTGCGCCGCATGTTTTCTGCTGTCAGAACTGGCTGTTCAAAGTGTAGTATCCGACAGAAGGCCAGAGTCCTGCGGTAAGGGTCACTGCCGCTGCTCTAGGGATTTGCTGTGCTTTGTGTGTGTTTGTGTGAGCCTCATTCGTTTTCTTTTATGCCCACCGCTCAAACTTGGCCTGCACTGATTTCTTAGCATGTCTTGGTGTCGGGCTGTACCTTGGTGGAGCTGGACTTGCTCAAAGACATGTTTAATTGTCAGCGATCTTGAGCCTTTTGCATTATTGAGGTGGCATGCTGTGCCTTGTCCTTACACACCTTAACCTTTCTGCAGTAGTCTCTTTCTCGCTGACTCTGTCTGGCTCTTTTCATCTATTCTGTCATGAGTTCATGCCTTTAGTTTCCTTTTAATCTTACTTTACAGCCATCTGTTTAATGTAAGTGAACAGAATGAATGAACAGATGCTTGAAACATTTCATTGAGTCAATTCTTTGTGGTTAGTTGACCAAAAGAATTTCATTTATTTTAAATAAACTGTTTGTTTTTGTGCAGTAGTTTGAGAACCAACACAACATACTAGTTTTATCACATGGTTTATTGTCCATGGGCATAGACATTCATTTTTGTCATCTATTTTTGTGCTGTGTGAAGGCTATTAATGCAAAGTTATTAATGTGAGTTTATTAAGATGCATTTATTTATTTATCTAGGGTAAACTCCAAAAATTATACATTTATATTTAATATTTCAAATGTATATAATATTATTTATCCAGAATTTATAAATTCATAAAATGTGTGCGTTACTATTCAAACTTTTGGGCTTCCTTCAGAAGTCATTCTAATATGCTGATTAAGAGACATTTATTATATGGAAAACAGGTCTTCTCAGGAATCTTTGATGAATATTTGAAAGAATTTACTGTCACCTTTGATCAGTTTAATGTATCTTTGCTGAATAGAATATTTTGTCTTCACAAGGGGATCAACATATTTGGGGGTCTTTGGCTTAAGAAATTGAAAAACCCTGTTCTATGCTACACACACACACACACACACACACACAAACAAGTGAAGTTGTAAAGTTGTGTGCTTTTGAATTCCTTAAAGGGACAATACTTATGTTACTGCTTTATTACTTTGAGCCTTTCATAAAAATATCTGTATTCATTTGACATCAAAATCACAATCAGGCTGACAGCCTCAAATTGAAACATACATTTATTGTACACTGAGGACAATCAGTAAAACATCTGAAATCATTTTTCAAATGAGTGATTCTCTTGAATCAGATAATGCATGAGAACAAGGAGTAATCAATCCAACAGCTTCCAACAGCTTTGAAAGATGCATTCATTGAGTTAATTAAGGCCAGAGGTCACATACATAAAGCAATATAATTCGGGTAAAAAGGCAGGTCGTCTGGTCTTGTTTTATTGAGTGTAGTTGTCACAAATTTGGTGTACACCAGTCTATCAAGTCCAGTATAATGGCTACACTCAGCCAGAGTGTTTGTGAATGTGTGAGGGTGTATGTTGTTGTGCTAGTAGCACAAATGGAGGAAGATGTGCTTTTGTAACCATCACACATGAATGGCTTAATAGCTGCACTAAAGCTTTTCATGAAAACGCATTGCAGACTGATACAGGCTTTTGAGGTACTTGTCTGACGTGTTTGTATTTTACATGTCCTCTCTTCACACAAGCAGTGTCCATGTTAAAACTGTAAACAGACAGCTGTCTACAGCCATTTTTATTTAATTTTTTGTGGTATACATATGCATTGGCAGATCCTAAATGACAGTATGCTTAAATTAAGAATTGTTAATCTCTCTCGTTATCTGTACTGAATAAATCTTAATTTGTATACTTGGTACACAAGTGTTTTGTATCTCAGCAGCTCTTTCCAGCTGTATTATGATTTATTTATTTGTAAGGACCATGATTTTATTATTTTAAACCGGTGGTGTCAAACTCAATTCCTGGAGGGCCACAGCTCTGCAGAGTTTAGCTCCAAATCACACCTGCTTGGAAGTTTCTAGTAATCCTGAAGAGCTTGATTAGCTGGATCAGGTGTGTTTGATTAGGGTTGGAGCTAAACTGTGCAGAGCTGTGGCCTTCCAGGAATTGAGTTTGAGACCAATGTTTTAAACATTAAATGGCTTTTTTCTTGTTTAATACTTCATTGCTCATAGTTGAGGGATTTACTCTTATGTAATGATGCTGGCACAGATATGCCTGCTTGATTGCAGGGTATGTCTTAATTTATGTTTAATACAGCTGTATGCTTTTCGTAGTATTGTAAGGATATCTCACTTTTTAGTCATCTTCAAATCAAAATTGATCCCATTTACTTTATCAACCTTCAAGTTCCTATTGTAAAATATGATTTAACACTTTATTATTCCTAACAAGAAAAGGTGTCTGTAATTTTTCATCATAATGTAATAACTTATCGAATTCTAAAACATGTTGCATTTTCGGCTGACATCATCAAGCCCTCTAATAATGATAATTTTCTTTTTTCTTGTTGAAAACCAGTTGACACACTGGTTCTACACGTTGGCGGCAGTTTGCCCAGTTCGGAACTCTGATTGGATGTTCAGTTTAGCAGCACAGACAGAGACTATTCTAATGTTACGTTATCTTGTCTCAGCATTCAGTACGTGAACATTTTCATAAAAATATAAGCCACTTAAAATGAAGAAAGTTATCAGAATACCTGATGTTCAAAAGGGTAAGCAAGCACTGCTTTATTTACGTTTCATATATTTGCATATATCTCATATCCTTGTTTCGTTTTCTTCGTTTGAATGACACACAGGCTATAGATTTGCTGATATAGCCAGTTAATTCCTTACACGCAGGAGCAGAACGCACGTGATGGTTCCAGTTTTTTTTTGGTCCAGCCGCAGTCGATACAAGTCGCCGCTAGTCCTTTTGAAGTCAGCTTGGTGTGTCCCGGCTTTATTAGATTTAGAAATATATGTCTGATTCCAGAAGTAAAATTAGTTGAAAACACCATTTCATGCTTTGATGTATACTAAAATCTTTCTAAGCATATTTATATTGTGAAATGAGTCAAAAGTCTGGTCAGTATGATTTTTATTTTTTTTATAAAGAAGTATTTTTTTCAAAAATGCAGTAAGACAGTAAAATTGTGGATATTTTTATAATTTAAAGTCACTCGTTTCATGTATTTTAAAATGGTATTTATTCATGTGATGGCAAATCCAGTCTTCCGTGTCAAATGATCCTTCAAAAATAATTTTAATATGATGATATGGTGCTCAAGAAACATCTCTTATTATTAATCTACAATTTATTTGATTTATTTGAAATAGGTTTTTGTATCTTACTGCCCCCAAACTTTTGAACGGTAGTATGTTTGACTAGCTTTCTTACATTTTCTCACATGAACTTCCTGCAAAGTCATAAGCATGCAAGAAAAGAAACAGGTTTTTGTTGTTTATGTCATTACTAAAGCTCTTTCATGACTGAGTGCATCTGCATGCTCCAGGCCTTTCAAGAAATCATTTTTGGTGTGTTTATCCACTGTCTCTCAGCCGTTTGATCTGGTTTTACACACACACAACCACTATACTCTATGTGACCAGGAATAACACACTCTGCTTTATCCAGCTCCTTGAGTGCTCCTTGGCAAGTCCTCATCCTCTCTCTTGCACCCTCCATATCTTTCCATTGCTTTATCCCCCTCTCTCCCTCTCTCTGTCTCGCAGGGCTTGTGCAGCGTTGTGTTATCATCCAGAAAGATGAGAGTGGCTTTGGGCTGACAGTGAGCGGCGATAACCCTGTGTTTGTACAGCTTGTAAAAGAGGGTAAGAAAGATGCAATTCCTGTTGTTCATTGTCCTTGTTTTGCCCTCCATAACATGCACATGCAGAAGAGTTTCACGAGTGACTTAAACACACACTTGTCTCCTTTAACTTCCAAGGCATGGATAATTATCTGCTTGTGTAACACCACAGTACAGTATAATTACGACACTAACAGTGCTAAATACATAGTTGCTTTTCCCGTAACTACAGTGAGACAGTGAAAATGTGTATTCAAGCTACTTGTGACCATCCTTACTCTGCACTGATGATATTTTGTCATGTCAGCAGGCTGAATGATCTCTTTTTTTCTTGTTTTGCATGTAGATGGAGCTGCCATGCGAGCTGGTGTTCAGACAGGTGACCGGATCATAAAGGTGATGATCATCAGGGGCTCCAATGTGTCAAAGTTCAGATTTATTCATCAGAGAAGTGGATTTTAATGTAGATTGTCGATTTAGTTCAAAATGAGCACAGTCTGTTATTGGGGCTTGTGTCTTTAAGCCCTGAGGCTATAATGCACATCCTCTCCAGACAGCTCACCTGATGTCGGCAGGATGTCTCTGGTGCTGTGCTCTGCCACCTGCTGACTGAATGGAGAATTATAGCTCTGCATATATCTCTGGCCCTACTTATTAATTCAGAAATCATAATTATGATGTGATCTACACTACCATTCAAAGGTTTGTAGTTAGTACAGTTTTTTGTTTTTGAAAGAACTCTCTTATGCTCACCAAGGCTGCATATATTTGCTCAAAAATACAGTGAAAATGGTAATATTGTGAAATAATTTTTAATTTTAAAATAACAGTTTTTTATTTACTGTTTTCTACACACACACACACACACACGGACGAATATTAAGAAACATTTGTCAGGACTCTTTGATGAATAGAAAGTTTAAAAGAAAAGCATTTATTGAAATTAGAAACATTATACATTTTATTATTGTTATTTTTGACCAGTTTAATTTGTCCTTGCTGAAGTAAAAGTATTATTAGTATGTATTAAAAAAAAAACATACTGACCCTGAATGGTTTTGAATGGTAGTGTATTATCATATATCATATCATATCGTATTATCATGCTTTCCTGTAGCTCAAATAGTAGAGCATGGTGCTAGCAACGCCAAGGTCATGGGTTCGATTCCCAGGGAAAGCAAGAGCTGATAAAATGTAAAAACTGTAACTTGAATGCAATGTAAGTCGCTTTGGATAAAAGCGTCTGCTAAATGCATAAATGTAAATGTCTCCATATCATATTGGTCAGAATATTCTGGCCATTTTGACCAGTTTTTTCTCAGCCCAACAAACACAGGAAGCCTTTTGGAGCGCTGCTGTGGAATGATAGGAAATCATGCGTTTGGTCACGCAAGCCTGTCAACTCATAAACTTTTTTTTCCTGCTAGGTACCAAATCAATTTATTATTTAACTTGTACTAAACTAAAAATAAAAATGAATAAAAACTATATAGACTATAACTATAAAAAAAAAATAGAAATTATAAAAAAATGCTCAAAATTATTAAGTCAACTAAAAGTATAATAAAATTTAAAAATGCAAAAATAAAAACTTATTCAAAATATTAATAAAAAGCTAATAGTATATAAGTATATTTAATAACACTGACAACAGTCCGTGTTTTTAGCACATATTTTTCATTGCTTGTACAGAAATGGTAACTGGCAATATTGTTCTTAATGTTAAGCAACTTTTAAATAAGATTATGTAAAAAATTGGGTTAAGTAAATATAGCACAAACTAAAGACTAATGCAGTATTCTGGCTTAAGTATCCTCTATGAATTTAATCAATCAATGTGTTTGTGTTTTTTTCATGCAGGTCAATGGGACATTAGTTACACATTCAAATCATGTAGAAGTTGTAAAGCTAATAAAATGTAAGTAGCTTGTGTCTCTTTAATAAGTTTATTAAGTTATTCACATTTAAAATGAACAATACTGTACAATTGTTGGTGTGTTTGTGTACAGCGGGCTCCTATGTGGCCCTAACAGTTCTGGGGAGACCGCCGGGCCTGCCTCAGATCCCCCTCTCAGACGGTGAGGGGGAGGAGGGGCCTCTCTTCTCTCTCACCTCCCCTCACTCCCCGGGGTCCATCGGTCCAGACCGCTCGTCTTCCTCCCCCAGCCCCTCAGAGCGCAAACCGACCCCTCTGTCTGTATGGGTAAGAGCTGATAAACAGCCTTGATCTTCATCAGCCCCATATCATCTGCCTTCAGTCTTTCATAGCACTGTATGCCTTTTACTACAGGTACTCTGTGTTTCGCTGCTTGTGTTTGAAGTGTCACAGCAGCAAAACAGCAAGAGCAGTCACATGCTTTCATACAGGCAGTGTCTTGAACACGTAAGAGGGCTGTGGCTCTTTACGAAAGTGATTTCTGGGTTACTACAATGAGTACTTCCTTTTATAATGCTTTAAATTGTACACTGCCTTTCACTGTTGGAGTTTTTTTTTTTTTTTTTTTTTTTAATTCGGCACATACGCTTTAAATGGACCAAAAGTGGCAGAAAATACATGTATAATTAATGTTACAAAATATTTGTTTCAAATAATTTATTTTCAAAATAATTTGAGTTTTCTTTGAGCTTTAATTAGAGCTGCACAATTCTGGATAAATTGAAAATCCTGACTTTTCTTTTTTGTAAATAGAGATTTTTTTTTTTTCCCCACTATTCTGAAGAAAAGCATTAGACGGCCAAAACAAAATTAAATGTAATTTACTAGAGGTTCTGACAAAATGTTCATTGCTTCAGTCTATTAAAATATATTAATTTGAATGAAATTATAAAAAAAAAAAATAATAATTTAAGTTGTTGCCACCTACTGGCATAACGAGATAATCAATACAAAACAATTTTTGTCTTTGGGAATAAGATTGCATGGGCTTGAATCGAGATTGTGCAGCTCAAGAATCCTGAAATTAAGTATCACGGTTTCCACAATAATATTTAGCAGCACAACTATTTTCAACACTGATAATAGTTTTACTATTATAGCTTTCTATTATAGAGTTCTATTTTCATTGCTTTGCTATCACTGGAGTAAATTATACTTCAAAATATATTAAAATAGAAACCAGGAATATTCAATTGTAATTTCACACAGTATTTTTGATCAAATAAATTCAGCCTTGGTTTATCATAATTTCTTTAAACGTATGGAAAAAATCTTACTGACCCAAACTTTTGACCGATAATTATAATGTTATCTGGAATGGACAATAGAAGTGTAGTTAAATCAACAAATCATGACTGACATACTTTTTTTCTTCAAGAAATGTATTATAATTGATGACTACGGTGCTGATTAAGTTGCCGTGCATTTTAGCATATTTTCTATCAAGTTTTGAGAACTGAAACCCTTGGAATGCTGCTGCCTTGCAGAGTTGCTTACAAATACAGCATGAATACTGCAACCCATTAGTATGTGTAAATGTGTGCTCTATGTAGCACACATTCAGTTTAGAACCATTGGAAAGTATTGACGTAATTTGCTGAACTGAAGCTATTATTATAGACTGACTTGTGTGATTAGGACCATCATTGCGCTGATACATATAAGTGTACTTGTACCAACCACATGATGTTGGGACAGCACTCTGAGTCTTTAATCTCACATCCTCTATGACAAGAGACGTGGGAATGATCAGAGCCGCTGTGATGTTTAATAAATTACAGGCCATGACGGAGGAGCACAGCAGGAACCCTACACCTAAACTACTGAAGGAAATCCAGGATGCCAAGAAGCACATTCCACAGCACCAGGAGCAGCTCAGCAAGCCCTCTGGGACTGGACAGGTACATACTCATACATAAACACCCACAAAACCAACCAACAAGCTGTGATTCAGAGGAATTGTCAGTTCTCATTTAAAATATAAAAAAAAGTGTAATAAAAAATAAACTCTATATATAGATGTTAATGTAATGTTTAAAATAATATTTATTTGTTATTTTTGATTTGGTATAAATACACACAATTTCAAGCTTATCAAAATTGGAATTGATGTAAAAGTTTGTTCATGTTAAATCATTCATTTTTCTATATACACAACAGGTGTGGAGACAACTGAGAAAATTACATCATAATTTTGCTTTTTAAAACTAATTAATAATGCTCAAAACTACATTTTATTTGTCAGTTAAGCATGTGGAACATATAACATCTTGTAGCATATTTCAAACAGGAAGCCCTGTTTCAGCTTTCATTATACATATAGATAGTGTAGGCTAGGGTTAACTAAAGCTAAAACCATAAAAACATTTTCATTTACTAAAATAAAACAAAAAAACTTAACTTACTTTATTTCGGCTTGTTGCCAAGGTAACATTTCTCATTTTCATTTAGTTTGTTGAAGTACCAAACTAAACTAAAACTTAATCAAATCTATATAAAAAACACAACAAAGTTACCTAAACTTGAACTAAATTTAAAATGACCTGACATGCATGATGCAACAATAAGACAAAAGACAAGCATTTTGTCCACACTAGATGCAAATTATCTTCAAGACACAATAAAATTAATTACAAATCAAAGCCAGAGCATGTGGGCGGTCTCTCTCTCTGCAAGCACACGGCTGTCTCGCAACAAGATGAATACTTTTTACGAGATTTTAGTTTTAGTCTTTGCATGGAGTTACATCATCAACAAAACTAGGCAGAAAAATAATAATGCCGTGACCTCTGTGGTCTTCTGTAACAGTCATTATTTTTTGTGATTCTGTTCAGTACAGCTAGTGGTGCGGAAATTACACTTCACATTCTGGAAATGTCATGACGTTGCAGGGCTACAGTAATAAATGTTTGTTTGTGTTGTAGGATGGCTCCTTATCTCCAAGGCCAGGAGAAGGAGAGCAGGGGGATGGAGGGAGAGATTTGGATCGACCCCCTTCATGGCAGGGCGATGCTGGAATGGAGCAACCGTGGACCAACAATACCACAGCCCCTGTCAGTAGATCTGCTTCCCATCAGCCTCACCTTCCTCATTTAACAATTCTTGGATGCTGATTTATGGTTGCTTTGTGTAATTGACATTTGCTGTCAATTGATCCATGCAGGTCACTCCCAGTCCTGTCCCAGAGAGTCCATGCCAAAGAGAGACCCCCTGCCAAAGCCCAAAGACCACACCCCGAGACAGCCTCAATTCCTGTCCTTCACCGGACGCCGAAGACACACCTGACCTTGTGAGGGACATTTCTGACCTCATGTCTTCATTTGGAGTTTCTCGGTGCTGTGCATAATTTGAATGTTTCTCATTTAGGATTCTCAATCGAGTGTGAGCCCCTCCACTCGTCCAGTAGCACACATCATTGGTGCTGAGGATCAAGACTTGGGCACAGAGCAGGAACAGGTAGGGTTGGCCATGGCTTGGATATAGTCTGTACATTACTACCTGCTTCAAACACTAGTGAGCTGCCTAGATATAACTCATGACAAAATTCTTTGTTCTTAGCTTAGGGGTAAAACAAAGTTTGGAATACCTGAGCAGCGATACACTGCTTGCAAACATTCCAGCACCGCCTGTGCTAAGAGTAGTGTTTAGATGATTATGTAATATGTACTTCAAGCTTTCCTCTCAATGGAAAAAATAAACACAACAAAATGACGGTGGTGAGAAAACAGCAGTTAAGAAAGCATCTGTTCATAGTAATCTGGATATACTCTGCAATTTGGCACTCCAGTTAACTTAAAGGTGCAAAGGTGATTGTCTTCAAAAACATTTTTTGTTATGCTGGTTGAAAGTTTCTTCACATCCTGATAGCAAGCATTAAGTTAAGTGGTCTTAATGTATTTCTCTGTATTTATATATTCTGTGGAAGGCGTAGGACCAAGAAATGTTCATCCAATCAAAACGCTCGGTCCGAGCGTTTTTATTGACTTTCCTGCCTGCCTGTCAATGTATGTGTTTGCATACCTCTGTGCACCCTGTTCACGCAGACAGGATATATATCAGCGCATTCACGCACACTGTGCAGACAGAGCGAGAATGTCTGACAAGCATCAACAACCCGATCTTCCTTCCTGGTATTGTAGTACTTTTACTAACTGTAGTATAAAGTTTTCTCACCAGTGAATGATACATGATGTAGCCAATCCGCCAAGATCTCCTGCTGCACCTTTAAGTCACATTACTTTCACAAACACTTTTTCACACAGGGCAATGTGGGTTTGGATTTTGTTTTCCCTTCATAAAAAAAAACCATTTAAACACTGCATGTTGTGTTTACTTGTGTTATCTTTGATTAATATTTAAATTTGTTTGATGATCTGAAACATTAAAGTGTGACAAACATGCAAAAAAATAAAAAATCAGGAAGGGGGCCAACACTTTTTCACACCACCGTACCTCGCCACAGACCAAAGTTATTTCAAATGTGTTTTACAGAAATTTGTGTTTGCCAAGCTGCTTAAATCTCCAAAAACAAACTCAAAATGAACTTTGTTTTAGTCAGATTTTATTTGAAATTGTCACACCAATTTGTTTTTCTATTTGCTTGAAGTATATTGGGGGCTCAACCAAGCAGCTTTCTGTTGGTCAACACAGCGAATCTTTGTGGATAACTGATGTGAAATCAAATGGAAATTTTGATCTTTTGAACTTTGACCTCATGGGAGGCATATCACACAATCTCCACTCCTACTGGAAGTTCAAATCATTTCTCATTTTCTTAAAGTCACTGACTAACTTTTCTGTTACTGGAGATGACCACATTTCATTATCAGGGTCTTTTTTTTTTCGAGTTTATTTGTATAGCGCTTTTTACGATACAAATCGATGCAAAGCAGCTTTAAAGGAAATTAAGTTTCTACAATATACAGTGCCCTCCAAAAGTATTGGAACAGTAAAGACAAAATTGCTCTGTTGACTGTGGAGTCAAGACATTTACAAATATGATTAAAATATGAATGAGTCAAAACTACAGAATGTCACATTTTTATTATTGGGTGATTCAACACATAGATGTTTTACCAGCTAAGAAGTTCAGCACTTTTAGAGTTTCATCTCTCTATCTGATGTGAGCATAAGTATTGGAACAGTTGCCTCACAGGTCTTTCTAAGTGATCAGCTGTGTCCTGTTGCATTAATTCTTCAGATATTAAAAGCAGGGAATGTGTCGTATCAGTTATATCCATTACTTCTGTATTCTGAATCTTGCATTCGATGATGACACACAAAAGAAAAGAGGAAAAGAAAAGAAAGAGGCTAAAAGAAAAGAGGAAGTCAGTTAGAGCTCTAGCAAAAACAAAGGGCATGGAGAAATCAAGAGTTTGGAAACCAAGAGCAACCAACAACGACCTGATCGGCTGAGAAAACAACAGTAGTTGATGACAGACAAATCATAAAAGCTGTGAAAATAAACCCTAAAAGACATGTCTGTAAAATCACCAACAACTTCCAGAAAGCTGGGGTGATGCTCTGACAATCTACTGTCCTCAGGAGACTTTGACAGAATAACAGATGCTAAACAGCAAGATGCAAACCTCTGACCAGCACCAAAAATAGAAAGGCAAGATTAGAGTTTGCAAAAAAGCACAAAGGTGAGCAAGAAGAGTTTTGGAACTGTGTTTATGGACCGATGAGACAAATATGAACCTTTATCTAAGTGATGGGAAAGCAAAAATGTGGAGAAAAAAAGGGAACTGCAATGATCCCAAGCATACAGCCTCATTTGTAAAGCATGGTGGAGTTGTTGTCGTGGCATGGGCATGCATGGCTGTCTCTGGAACAGGCTCTCTCAACTTTACTGATGACTTAATGTATGATGACAGTAACAGAATGAATTTGGAAGGGTACAAATCCATCTTGCCTACCAATATTCAAGAAAATGCCACCAGATTCATTGGGAAGTGCTTCATATTGCATCAGGACAATGACCCAAAACACCCTGCCAGTTCAGTCAAGGAATTTATAAGGGCAAAGAAATGGAAAGTCTTAGATTGCCCAAGTCAATCACCAGATTTAAATCCGATTGAACATGAATTTCACAGCTGGAGAGGAGAGTAAAGGCAGAAACTCCCCAAAACAAGCAACAATAGGAATTGGCTGCATTAAAGGATGAGACCAAGAGTCTGGTGATGTCTATGGGTCACAGACTCACTGCTGTGATTGTGTGCAAGGGATCTGCAACTAAATAATAGCTTTTAATCTTTTATATATATGCCTTATGTTCAACTGTCCCTATACTTATGCTCACATCAATGAGTGGGATGAACTCTAAAAGTGCTGTTCTTTTTATTTGGTAAAACACATATGTGTTGAAACGGCTAAAAATAAAATGTGACGTTCTGTAGTTTTGTCTCATATTCATCTTTTAATCATGTTTGCAAATGTCTTGACTCCACAGCCAACAGAGCAATTTTGTCTTTAACGTTCCAATACTTATGGAGGGCGCTGTATTTATAGGATCTTTCTCATTTGAAATAGTGATCCCTCTACAGGGACCTCAATTCACAAAATCCACAGTCTAGTTCGGCCCTACGCAAGTAGTGCCTTGGAGTTCCACTTGCCCCCCATTTCTGAGACCCTGCTTATGATGTCATTTTAGAAGGTAGCTGCCTAGGTAGACAATTGATAAGAAGGAAGCTTACTAGCGTTTGGAACAGAGCCCAGTGTTTTATTCATGGAAAATAGCAAAACCTTTTACACATTTACATTCACAAGCCCACATTTAAGTTAAGCATTAAATCATAAAGTTGAATCATATATTTTAATGTGTACTAGTAATGTAATTTAACTCTCTCTGTCTCTAGATGAATGGCCAGTGTAGCTGTTTTCAGAGCATAGATCGCCTGAAATCGCGGCCTGCTCACCTGGCAGCTTTCATTCATCATGTGGTCTCTCAGTTTGACCCTGCGCCGCTGGTGAGATCGATCACCCCTCTTACCCACAAACCTGGAATTTCCAGGGATCTAACAAAATGTTTATAAATTACATTCCATGTTACATGAATCTCTCTTGCATGCTTATGGTTTGTTCTCAGACCAGATGAGTCACATCACTTGTTTCCCTTCTCGCTCCACAGCTGTGCTACCTCTATGCTGAACTTTACAAACAGACCAGCTCCAAAGAGACACGACGAATGCTCATGGAGACCTTCTTCATAGAAAAAACTGCTGTGAGGAGCTTTAAAGCAGTCTCAGCTTGTTTAGCTTGTCATGGATGATATGGTTTCTGATTAAGTGTTGAATGTGTTTTTTTTGTTTGTTTGTTTTTAACAGAGCTTGAAAGTAACAGTGCCCGAATCCATCATCGCTGACCTGGGTAAGTTCAAACCTCTGAATACAAGGGATGTTATTTAAAAATAAAAGAACAAAATATATTGGCTGAATAAAACAACAATTTAACTGTGTGATATTTAGTTTTTTATTTTAAAAGTAATCTGTATTTGCTGATTTATTGATAAATGAGAAAAACGTCCGATTATCGATAATGGTGCCAATATACTGTGCATTTCATTGTAGTTGCATTTTAGTGTAACTTTTCATGACTTTTATTCACGTGTTTGTGTGTGCATAGAACGGACTGCTCACTCAATTAATGCAGAACGGAAGAGGCCGGAGCCCATCTCAGAGGACGTCCACCGACAATATGTGCAGCAGCTGCAGGACACACTACTACCTGACATTCAGAAGAACCTAGAAGACTTCAGGTGAGATCCACTCATCTAATGCACACACACAATCAGATAAAAATGTGGGGTCATTCATTCTTCAACTCCAATGTACCAACAACACAAGTGTCAGTCAAAACTTTCTCCTCCAGTAAGTTCACTCATGTATTATTTGTATGTTTCAGGCACAAGCGCAGCATGGGTCTGACCCTGGCTGAAGCAGAGCTAGCTCGTCTGGATACAGAGGGAATGAGAGACCGTGTAGCTCTGGAAAAAGAGCGATCCTGTGCAGAGCACATCATCTCTAAGATAGAGGATGTACTGTAAGTGCACTTGTCCATGCTGACATGTATGTGAAGATACTTTTAGAAGATGCCACTTGTTCTCTTGATAGGTTTCTTGTCCCCCTCTTCTTGGCTGTCTCTCTGTGTATGGTAGTTGGTGCTCACACATTACAGATTACTACCATTTACACACCCATTTTATCATAAGTTTACAAAGCTCATGTAGAATTTTTAAAATGTTCAGAATTCTTTTAAAAATCATAAAAAATGTCATATGGCTTTATGGGCTTTCATGGTTATAATCGTATCTCACCGATAGACAACACTTAATTGCTGTCCATGACTTTAAATCTTGCACTACTCCCCTAACTCAGGGTGTCCCACAGGGCTCTGTTCTCAGTCCTCTTCTTTTACAGGTACATCTAAAAAAATTAGAATATCGTGAAAAAGGTCAATATTTTTTGTCACTCATTTCAGAATGTGATATTATATAGATTCATTACACATAGAGTGAAATATTTCAAGCCTTTTATTTATTGAATGTTGATGATTATGGCTTACAGATAATGAAAACCCAAAATTCAGTGTCTCAGAAAATTAGAATATTACATAAGATCAATAAAAAAAGGATATTTTGAACAGAAATGTCAGGCTTCTGAAAAGTATGTTCATTTCTATGCACTCAATACTTGGTTGGGCCTCCTTTTGCATGAATTACAGCATCAATGCGGCGTGGCATGGAGGCAATCAGCCTGTGGCACTGCTCAGGTGTAATGGAAGCCCAGGTTGCTTTGATAGCGGCCTTCAGGTCATCTGCATTGTTGGGTCTGGTGTCTCTCATCTTCCTCTTGACAGTACCCCATAGATTCTCTATGGCGTTCAGGTCAGGTGAGTTTGCTGGACAATCAAGCACAGTAACACCATGGTCATTGAACCAGCTTTTGGTACCTTTGGCAGTGTGGGCAGGTGGCAAGTCCTGCTGGAAAATGAAATCAGCATCTCCATAAAACTTGTCAGCAGAAGGAAGCATGAAGTGCTCTAAAATTTCCTGGTAGATGGCTGTGTTGACTGTGGATTTCAGAAAACACAGTGGACCAACACCAGCAGATGACATGGCAGGCCAAATCATCACTGACTGTGGAAACTTCACACTGGACTTCAAGCAACATGGATTCTGTGCCTCTCCACTCTTCCTCCAGACTCTGGGACATTGATTTCCAAATGAAATACAAAATTTACTTTCATCTGAAAAGAGGACTTTGGGCCACTGAGCAACAGTCCAGTTCTTTTTCTCCACAGCCCAGGTAAGACGCTTCTGATGTTGTCTCTGGTTCAGAAGTGGCTTGGTAGCCCTTTTCCTGAAGACGTCTGAGCGTGGTGACTCTTGATGCACTGACTCCAGCTTCAGTCCACTCCTTGTGAAGCTCTGCCAAGTGAATCAGCTTTGCTTGACAGTATTCTCAAGCTTGCGGTCATCCCTGTTGCTTGTGCACCTTTTCCTACCCAAATTCTTTCTTCCAGTCAACTTTGCATTTAATATGCTTTGATACAGCACTCTGTAAACAGCCACACCTTTCAGTAATGACCCTCTGTGACTAACCCTCTTTGTGGAGGGCGTAAATGTTCGTCTTCTGGATCATTGCCAAGTCAGCAGTCTTCCCCATTATTGTCGTTTCAAAGAACAAGAGATACCTGGAATTTATACTGAAGGGATGGTCATTAATTGAAACTCAAATGTAAATATTCTAATATTTTGAGATACTGATTTTAGATTTTCATGAGCTGTAAGCTCTAATAGTCAAAATTAAAATAAAAAAAAACTTTTGAAATGTTTTACTTTACATGTAAATAATCTAAAATAGATGAAAGTTTCACTTTTTGAAATAAGTTACAAGAACTTTTTCACAATATTATTTTTTTTTTAGATGTACATGTATATAAATATACATGTTTAAGGAGTATGTAAATTTTGCAAGAGGTATATACTGTATATTTGCAAGGGACCACGGACCAGTATGCAAACTGAGGTGAATATGCTTTCAGAAAGGTAACAGGGGACTCGTAAAGGTTCGCTAGGGGCTGTTTAGAAAGTGAACGTTTTTTTATAAAAAAATATTCCCAATTGACATATAACAAAACTAAAAAGAACTGTTAACTGTGTTCACTTCCTTAAAGTATAATGATGACGTAATTTTGACCAAATGTGTTGATTTATAGAATTTTACATTATTTTAAAAAGGGTTATGGTAACAAGGTTTATTTATGGCATCGGCCATTCATTGTTAATCATTATTTAACAGGTTCCCATTTTACCCAAAAATTAACTGAGATTAAACCTAGAGTAATATGATAGCATTGAGATTAAACTAATTATGATAACATCTTTAGGTTTAAACCAAAATGAGTAAATAATATTTACATGTTACACTGTACAAATGAGAAGTAAAACACACTGGAAGTTGTGTGTGTGTGTCTTTCACACTTCAGTAAATTGCAATTTATGTTTTGTTTCAGATTGACGTCACAGGCCACAGAGGAAGATAAGTGGTAAGGGGAATTCTCATGTCCTCTCCCTCCATAAACGACAAATTACATCACCCCATATTAACCCCTGAAACACTGTCAGATTGAAACTAAATCCGAGGTCACACAGAAATGGAGTATTTAGTAAAATGGTACAGTTTTATATTACTTCATAAAGTAGTAAAACAAAACAAAAGTATAAAAAGGTACATTTTAAAAGGCAAAACTGGCTACAACTCACACTAGCCCTATAGTTTCCCTCCCAGTTTTTGCTGCAGTCTTGTGAGTGGTGTGTAGTTGCAGCATATGATCGGTCAGGAGCCCATATGGGCGGCAGCAGCAGGGACTGAGGCGTTGTGTGTCCGCCCAGATGGCATGCAAGAGAGTGGAGCCTTATGAAGCCTCTGACAGGAGCTTGTGAGGGCTATTTCTGATCTGGCACTGACTGCGGTTACTCATTGTACAAGTCATCTGTTTGGCTTGTAAGTGTTTGTGAGAACAGCTTTGTAAGTTCTTCAGCTGGGGTCCTAGCTGTCAGAATAATTTTCTGCACACTGTAAAGTATTTCAGCATGGATTGAACTAAGCTCTTGCTCCCCCTGCTGGAAATGACAAATAATGATTTCTCACTATAGTCCGTTTTAAACTACCATAGTGAAACTTAGTTTAAGTCTAAAGGCCATTGCACACCGAAAAATAAATACGACCTCACGTTGTGTCAATCACGTTTACACACTGCATCTGAAACTTTTGTCCGTCATAAAAAAAAAAAATTGTATCGGGTTCGATTTTCTGCGTTTTCGCATCCATTGCAAGCAATTTGATAGGGAAAGATGACGAATACGAAAAAAAAAACCCCAGAGAAAACGTATGTGAAAATTTCTGTCCTTAAGGCTGGATTAGAAAAACATAAGCTAGTCTTCCGTTTTGGCTGAATCATCAACACCTGGGTATATATACAGGTGTAATAACGCAATTTGAATGCATTACTACTGTTCAAACTTAAGGAAGTGAACAAATTCCAAGTATTTTTTTTTTCTCATACTGTCATTCTCTTTCATAGTAGCACCATGCAGTTTGTGATACTGTCATATATGAAGCAGCTCGGCGTAAAAATGTCTCGATGGCAGGAGCACAAGCCCAAGCTAATGAATCTTTTCCCTAAGATAAAGGTACAAACTCTCAACAAACGTCCTGACTCTGTCTCCAAATGACTTCACAAAACCTAACCATTGTCTCTGTGCTCCCTAAACAGAAAAGCATAAAGCCTGAGAAAGATGGAAGTGAGGAGAAATCAAAGAAAACACGATTTCCTAATGTCTTTCCTCAGAGACGGCCGAGCAGGATTGACACTTCAGCAAGTAAGCTGATTTATTTAATTTACAGGTAAACCAGTGGTTCTTAAACTTTTTGATTCAAAGACCCCCACTGGCCACAAATTATTAAAGGGCTTGGGTCGGACTCTGGCCGGTAATTCTGATAAGCTGTCGGACGTGGGCCGGGCTAGGGCCTGAGCGTCTCGGGCCAGGGCTGGGCTATGGCCTACATTTGAGGCCCGTGCAGGGCTCTAATGCAGACAGTAGCAGAAATGTCAGCTATTCATATACAAGGTCATTTACATATAGTCTTAAAGTAGCAAAAAAGAGAGACCTGTTTAATTCTAGGATTTAGAAATGGTGAAATGGGATTTGAAATTAATTAAATAATATTTCTCAAACCTAGAGGAATACTACAAGTGAACTTAAAGGGATAAAAATTAAGCAGGAAAAACTGGTTCATTTCTCAGAAAAAAAGGAATTTTGTCAAATCTCTGTGTGGCATAATTTAGTTCCTTGTGAAGCTCCTTGTGGGTTTATTTTACTTCCCTGTTTGTGACCATTTTATACAGACAACCACTCACTTGTAATCTCCTTTATTTTGAAGGGACAACTACCATTCAGGACTCAATGCTAAGTTTTTTTCTACTGTCCCTGCCACAAAATAAATAAATAAAAATGGTAAATTGCTTTAGTTTTTTGTCAATAATGTTGTCACAACACCAAAATTTTAGATACCAGTGAAATTTCACAATTCCATTTTCCAGTTTCGATATCACAGCAAAAACTACTATCCTAACTATTATAAAGGTTAAACGTTAGTGAAGACAAGTAAACGGTCAGTAATAAAATAAGAAAAATAATAGAGCAAATAAAATGAAACAAACAATGTGTTGAGTTTTTCAGGTAGGTCTAACACTAGTATGCAGAGGAAAGAAATATTAAAGAAATTAAATAAGGTAATCAATGTAAAATAATTGTCCTCACTGAATTAAATATTTCTCCCAATTTTATGAAATGAATGAATGATGCATTTATATAGCGCTTTATATTGCTGTACACCCAAAGCACTTTACAATCGTGTGTGTGGGGTGGGGGGATCTCTCCTCAACCACCACCAGTGTGCAGCGACGGCAGCCACACTACAACGGCGATAGTGCACTCACCACACACCAGCTACAGGTGGAGAGGAGAGAGAGTCATAGAGCCAATCAAGTGTATGGGGATTATTAGGGAAAATTAATCCCAACTTTATGTGTGTGTTCATATATAACAATAATTCCATAAGCTGTCCCGAGGGTCTTTCACGCTGACCCCGGCAAGCAGCCAGTTCTTATTGGCAAGCCCTGACACTGATTTTGTTCTCTCTCTTTCTCTTGCCCTGCAGTCACCAGGGCTCTGGAGCCGAGGCAGCGTACGACAAAACCTCAGCTGCCATTGGGTGCTGGAGAGCAGACAGACGGGTCATCTCCTCCCGTACGGAGCAGTCAGTCGAGTGAAGGCTCAGATGGCACCACTGCCCTGGTCACGTCACCCCCTTACAGCGCTCCAGCAGCACAGGGCACAGACGGCATCAGCCGAGAGTCTGAGACTGGTGAGAGACGCTTCACAGATCATTGTTGTCAAGCCGTCTGTGCTTTTAAAAGTTTTCCTTCTCCAAAAATAATTTTTTTATATTTTTAGGGCTGTCAGTTGATTACAGATTTAGATTAAATGTATTACATTATATACTAATTAATAATGACACTGATCATTGACATTTGAGTATTGGCTGAGAAAAGCCCCAAAAAGATCAGACATGCTTATTTTCTTGGTAACACTATGATAAAGTTCCATTAGTAAAGTAAATTAATTAAGGTGACCCAACAATAAAAAGGTTTTAATTTTCATAAGTTTTTCACAAATAATTTATTATTTTTAATGTTAATTTTTTACATTTACTAATATATTATTCAGACCAAAAGTTGGATCTGTTTATATTATTTAGTAGACCTGAGTGAACATAAAAGGTATAGTTCACCCAAAAATGAAAATTCTGTCATTAATTACTCACCCTCATGTCGTTCCAAACCCATAAGACCTTGGTTCATCTTCAGAACACAAATTAAGTTATTTTTGACGCATTCCGAGAGCTCCCTATAGCGCCATTTTGGGGAGCATCACATCCGTAAACAACGTAACATCTTATTTCTTGAGTCAAGCTTTGAAAAAGGTCTAGTTCTAAGCGAAATTACCAAATAGGGTAGGATTCTGTTTTAAGATGTTTCTGTAATAGAGCCCCAGCTTTGTTTTTAGATGTTTTTTTTTTTTAGTTTTTGCTTTGCCTGAGCTCTGTCAGTGTTCTCCTGATTATTGGGGTTAAGGCTTAAATCTGCTGACTAGGTTTTTTTTTTTTTTTTCAAAAAATAATTGGCCTGTTTTTTTTTTTTTTACTTTTGCATTTTATTTGGAGATGGTCAGATTGTGCCCACATTTAGAGAGAGTGGTATTTTTACGTGCTTCAATGGGAGAGTTCATTCATTGTGTGCATAATTGTATTGTTTTTTGTGTTTGCTTTTTTGTTTCAACTTAAAAAATTCAAAGCCCAGCAAAGGCCAGATTCAAGTTGCCTTTCCTTATGAACCTTCTTCTATTCAGCACTGATTTCAAAAGCTTTTCATTTTCTGACGCACTGTCTCTTTCTGGCTGTGGACTTAGGTGGACTTCCCTCTTCTGCACTACCCAGACTGGGAGACGGTGTCGTCCCGGGAGATCCACAGGACTCGTCCTCTTCAAACACTCACTTTGACTTCAGCCCCTGTACACTGGAGCATCTACAGGAGGAGGAAGCTGAGACAGACAAGTGAGTCAAGTGATCACCATCCAGGCTTATATTAATAATCACTTTCACAGTGCACACAATCCAGATTTATCAAATCACATACTCAGTCATTATCTGGTTTGTTCTCAGCAGGTAGTAGAACAATATAATTAGCATCCTGAATGAGAATATAATCGAACATTTCGTACTGACTGGATTTCTAAATATCACATTTTAATCTTAAAACCACATTTTTGCTGTTCAGACTGCAAAACTTGAAACTGGTTTGAGTCTGAACTACTCTACTATTCAAAAGTTTGGAGTCAGATTTTTTGGTAATTTTAATATATATATACTTTTTATTATTTTAAAAGGCACATTAAATTGACCAAAAGTGATAGTTATTTTAAAATCGTAATAGTATTTTACAATATTCCTGTTTTACTGTATTTTTAAATAAATGGTAGTGTAAATAAGCCTTAAAAATTGTCACTCCAAAAAATGCTTTTACATTGGATTTGGATTTAAGAAGAGCAGTCGCTGTCTCATAATCAGGCTGTTTTGAGTTAGAGTGGTCTCATCTGTCTCAGCGGCCACGATACAGGCCTCACAGCTATTTTTGTTCCTTAAGTCTCTGTAGTGACGATGCACATACAACATTCGAAACAAAGCTTTGCTCTGTGGTGCTCTGCTCTGTAAATGATCTTACTGGGACAGAGAGAATGAAGCTTGTGCCTCATGACTTAGGGCTCTTGGGAAGAGAAAGAGAACGCTGACAACATGCAGCGTTTGGGATGTTGGGATTCTTACTACTGTAGGGTAATTGGAATGTGATTTACCTTACAGGACGCAGGACACCGGCACCCCCAGGCCTGACAGGAGGTGAGTGCTCTCTCTTTGGTGGTTGACCAGTGTGGGTTTTTCAGTGGTCGATGCTGATATCATTCTTGGCCATTTCAGAAAACAAAAATAAGCATTAATGTGACAAAACACACAGGTAATAAAACTGAAAAATATTCAGTAGTGTTCTCAGTCTTTTGGATCCCATTGTGTAACAATACAAAATATAAGGTTGTGCTTTTAATACACACAAAATACACATAGGCCCGGTTTCATAGACAGGGTTTAGCCTAAACCAGGATTAGACCATAGTTCAATTAGGACATTTAAGTAAATTAATAGAAACATGCCTTAGAAAAAAACATTACTGGTGTGCATCACAAGACAAAAGAAAGGCACTGACATGTTTCAAGATCAGTCAGTGCAAGTTTCTTTCAGTTGTAACAGCTCAGATTTGAATTTTAGTCTAGGACTAAAGCCTTATCTGTGAAACCGGAGGAATAACATGCAACACTGACATAATGACCCCAGGTTGTTGTGTAAGTAATGTTTTATATATATATAAAACATCTCTATCTCATCTTTAAATTATAATATAATAACATACAAGTGAAGTGACATACTGCCAAGTATGGTGACCCATACTCTGAATTCGTGCTCTGCATTTAACCCATCCAACGTGCACACACACAGCAGTGAACACACACAAACACCGTGAACATACACCCGGAGCAGTGGGCAGCCATTTATGCTGCGGCGCCCGGGGAGCAGTTGGGGGTTCAGTGCCTTGCTCAAGGGCACCTCAGTCGTGGTATTGAGGGTGGAGAGAGCGCCCTCAATAAAATGAAATGTATTATGTAATAAATTTGAATATAACATTCAAAGTAATGCAAATTTTTTTATGAAAGTGGGAGCCATGTGACACCTCTGATAGAATTTTATTTTGTCTGACTTACTGTAAGGGGCATTTAATGTGTTTTTCTTGCTAGGCCTCTATGATTTCCATGATGCAGAAAACATGGACGAAATCGTGGAATCAAGTCATATTTACTGTAGAACTATTTATAAATGTGTGTATATAATTTTCTAACCATATAAGGACACTATAGGGACACTCTACATAAACTTCATCTCCAGAGCTGCTCTAAAGGTCATTGTACACTGAGTCTGAAATTCTCGTCCGAAATCTTTGCACGTTAAAAAAATAAATAGGACCTCACATTGTGTCAATCACGTTTACACACTGCCTCCGAAACTTTCGTCCGTTATAAAAAAAATTGTCACCAGGTTCGACTTTCTGCGTTTTCGCATCCGTAGCAAGCATTTTGATGACGAATATGAAAAAACGCATGTGGAAATTTTGGACTCGGTGTGCAAAGATTTTAAGACTTAATGTCACTTAGTCATTTGTTAATTTAAAAAACTTGATGGAATTACGACTATTTGTGTAGTAAAATCTACCTCTCAACATAATAACATTAATTAAAACATGTTTTTATGGAATATTTTAATTAATAACATTTAATTTTTTTTAAATGTTACTAGTTGATTGCATTTTAAGATTGATTAAACTGTTAAAGTTGTAAGATTGCCACTGTTTTTTTATTATAAATTAGCATTAAATTATAAAACAGTAAAAATGATAGATGTATTTTAATGTGTTCTCGTTGCATTTGCCATGTTTGTACAGCAGAATGGAGCCGCTGGGCTCTGGAGAGGTGCAGAGTGAAGATGATCAGTGTGCTGAGGTAGAGCTGGAACCTCGTAACTGGCAGACGCTGGTGAGCAGAGACGTCCTGTCCACACTTACCTCTCAGGAAATCAAGAGACAGGAAGTCATCAACGGTGAGTGACAAGTGTGTGGTTTACTGTATGAGCAGTGGTTTGGGAAGTGTCTCCCTGAAGTAATCACAATTTCTTCTTTTTTTTTTTTTCTTTTTTATTATTTAACTTAAAACTTCAAACTTAAATCAAGCTGCATGATATGGATTAACAATGAACACCAAATTGTCTTTTGTTCTTTATTAAATATCAGATCATTTGTTACACAATTCAAGACGTATGGATCTCTCAAGGCTACATGGATCTCTTGCCATTAGTTTTTATGCTAGTACAATTTAATTTTTTATTTTGATTTTAACAGTTTGTTACTGGACATGAATGTTTTTACCATTATTAATTAAAACTGAATAAGTAACATTATTACATATATATTTTTGCAAAATTTTATTTTATTATATTATAAAGTTGCATAATTTTTTTTTCAACTGAAAATGTATTCCCTTATTTTATCCCAGGATAAAGTATTCTGATTAGTCCCAACACAAACTTGAGAAGCAGTGAACAAGTGCAAACCATCCTGTGTAACCACCTCTCTTCCTGTCTTGCTTTCACAGAGTTGTTCTACACAGAGAGAGCACACGTTCGAATGATGAAGGTTCTGGAGAATTTGTTTTACCAGCCGCTGATCAGAGAAGCCATCCTCCCTCCTGCAGACATCAAAAATATTTTCAGCAACCTTGAGGAGATCGTTCAGCTGCACAGTAAGTCTCATAACGTCACAAACCCCCAAAAGTCTTGAACACAGCTAAAGTAAAGACTACCTCTAAACACTCTCTTCCTTCTCATTTCACTTCAGTGTCTTTAACGGAACAAATGACTGCGGTTCGGAAGAAAAATGAGACGGCGCTCATTGACTTAATAGGAGATGATCTGCTTTCCTGGGTAAGAAACTGCAAATATACATTAAAGAACATTTCCTGCTAGAAAAAACAGATTGTACTAGTCTAAAGTAGACAAGCTGTTGAACATGGTAGCTGGTTTGTTGCTGTATTAAATCGGTCTGATCTTCCAACTAAACCAGCTTGGACCAACTAAATGACTAGTTTTGGCTAGCTAGAAACAGTCTAAATCCAGTGATCATTAGATTTTCCAGCAGGTAAGTTTTACACTCAGCTGTGTCTTTACCCACAGTTCAGTGGAGAAGAGGAGGCGAAGATCAAGAGAGCTGCAGGCATGTACTGCAGTAATCAGCCTTTCGCCCTGGAACTCATCAAGAGCAAACAGAAGAAAGACCAGCGCTTCAACTCCTTCATACAGGTCAGTGGCCTAATAGAGCAGTGGTTGCTTTCATAATTGTAAGTAACTCTACTTGCTTTTAGTCGTGTTTGTGTTTTTTATCTAGCCATTCCAAGTAAATGTAATATTAATATGGAAGTGTTTGCATTGCAGGAGGCAGAGAGTAACCGACATTGTCGCAGGCTGCAGTTAAAGGACATTATTCCTGTGGAGACTCAAAGACTCACAAAGTATCCCCTCCTTCTGGAGAACATTGCCAAATACACAGGTACAGCAGTCTCTTCTTTTTTTCAACACTCATATTACACTTGTCACAATTGATCGCAAAAAATTATATTATGCTTGTTGTTCAGTGTAATGTTAATACACACAAACCTTAAGAAAGGGTCGGGGGGGATCAATTCTCCGACGTGATTCTCTCTTCAGCGATTCTGAAAATTTCAGAATCAAATCTGAGCTTAGTTTTTTCTTGTTTTTCTTGATAGAGTCGTATTCTGCTTCCTTGTACACAACCACACTCATAACATTAAATAAGTATATAAATTTGCATAACGTTGAAGCAAAACACAGTGGCAGTCACAGGCTTCACTGCACAGGATATTCGCTGTGAGAAATGTTTCACTCAGTTTTCGTCTTCGTACTGCTGTACAAACGCAGAATTTCTGCCACTTCTAAATGTAAATATAAATATGTTGCATATAGTCGTTTTTCTTTTTTTTTGGTGCACAAAAAGCATTCTTGTCGCATCAGAAAATTACAGTTGAACCACTGGAGTAACATGGAGGGACAGAAACCTCTCAGATTTCATTTAAAATATCTTCATTCGTTTTCTGACTTTCGAGGATGAAAGGAAGTCTTAGGGGATTGGAACAAGTTGAGGATGTATAATTAATGACACAATTTTTATTTTGGGTGAACTAATCTCTTTAAAGACAGGACAAAACATCTGATGTGTTAAAATAGTTCTGTGCATTAATGTGATTGTTTAAAAGCTGTTTTGGTTCGTCTGTAATTTATATATAATTGACTTGTCCTTTGCTTGCAGAGGATCCTGAGGAGAGAAGTAAAGTGAAACAGGCTGGCGAATGCTGTCGAAAGATTCTCACTCACGTCAACCAGGAGGTGAAAGAAGCCGAGAACAAACAGGTGAGTAAATAGTACCTGACGTCAAATCAGTGCTGAACTCAATCAATCTGAGCTGATCCCTGATCTTCTGCTGCCCCCAGAGGTTGGAGGACTACCAGAGACGACTGGACCTGTCCTCACTGAAGCAGAGCGAGAACCCCATGATCGCCGAGTTCAAGGTGAGACTTCATATTTAAATATTTGAAATCCATTTAATAAACCTGTAACTGACAAAGTGTTGCCAAGTCCACGGTTTTCCCGCAGAATTAGGCTACTTTAACACTGTTTCTGTGGGTTGTTCTTCATGTCCACGGGTTGAAGCGACCTCAATAACATGATATTTAGCCCCTGGAATGTGAATTTTACCAAGGAAACCCTGTCATAAAACATGCATTTTACCCCCTGGAACGCAAGGGACCCTCCTCGAATGGGCTAGATTTGAGTAGCAATTGAGCAGGTTTTGTTCTGAAAACCTGGCATCCCTGCTGACAACTCATTATAAACAAAATTGATTTTACTCTCCATCTAGAACCTGGACTTGACTAAGAGGAAGATGGTGCACGAGGGACCGCTGTCCTGGAAGGTCAACAAAGATAAAACTATCGGTGGGTGTAGCTTGTCACGGACTTCACTGTAGACCAGACTCAAATTAGAAATGTCCTCTAGGGCTGACATCATGGAAAACATCAGGGCACAAATTAAATGCAGCAAAAGTGTAAAATATGGTATCTTTAATGTTATTGTGGAATGTTTTCATATGATGTATGTGTGTGTATTCAGAGCTGTACACATTGCTGCTGGAGGATATATTGGTGCTACTTCAAAGGCAAGATGAGAAGCTGATCTTAAAATGCCACAGTAAGAATCTGGCAGGCACTGCTGAGACCAAACACATCTTCAGTCCCATCATCAAACTCAGCACTGTGATGGTGCGCTCGGTCGCCACTGGTAAGAAGTGCTTTTAAAAACGGATAAGAAAAATGGGTGAAATGTATTGCATCATACGTTTATCAAAATGTGCAGAACAGGTATTTAATGGCTTCTTGATAAAGCATATTCAAAAGTAAGTTGAACTAACATTATTGTCTGAATGTATTACAGACAACAGGTCGTTCTTTGTGCTTTCTATGTCTGATAATGGAGCCCAGATCTATGAACTAATGGCCCAAACCGTATCAGAGCAAAAGACGTGAGTGCTGCATTTGTTTTTTTTACCCATAGTTCCATTTTATATACTCTTTTATGTATCTGCTATTAGGAGCTCAAAAATGTTCTCTGTATGTTTAGCCTCTTAAAATGAATTCAAAATGGGTGATTTTTTTTTGTTTTGTTTACCAGTATTATTTTAGCTATTTGTTATTTATATAATAGTTATTTTTTGTTTATTTTTGTTTAAAAATATTATAGTATTTAGTAATATTTAGAATTTTATTTGTATTCAGTTATCTTTTTTTTTTTTGCATATTGCTTCTAAATACCTTGCATATTTCTATAAATTTATATTTTTCTGTTTTAGTAATTTTAGTACTTCAAACTTTGTTAGTGGCCAAAACAACATTTCTAATTTAGGGTTAAACTTTTCAATCTAATAGCTAGATAGATAGATAGATAGATAGATAGATAGATAGATAGATAGATAGATAGATAGATAGATAGATAGATAGATAGATAGATAGATAGATAGATAGATAGATAGATAGATAGATAGATATATATATATATATATATATATATATATATATATATAGTTTATAAAAGACGGTTTACTATCTGTTTTAATTGTTCAATCACTAGGTGGCAGTGTCTGATCACACAAAGAGCCGATTGCATGAAGACCAAATTACACAACATCATTCCTTTACCTCAAACTGAGTGAGTTTAAGTTTTCTACATGTATAATATGAGAAGTGTTTCATAAGCAGTAAGGTGAAGTAAAACATGACATGTTTTGCAGCGGGGAACGTGATGCGGTCGAGTTGATAAACTCTGGTGTTCAGAAACTAAACAAAGACTCTGAGCCCATTTCTTTAGTGAGCATTCAGTCTCCAGGTAAACTTTCTTTCATTTATTTATTTTTTAAAGATGTTTGTGAGAGTGACTATAAAATTGATGCCATAATAAATAAGGGTAATAAGGTAGTTCATTCAAATATAGTAATAACATAGCAATAGAAACACATCCAGTATCCATCCTCAGAAATATCTTTCAAAAAATTGTACGCCTCAGTTTTGCTGTATATTTTCTGTAGAAAAGGATGAAACCGAGGCCATGCCAACCCCACCATGTAGCACCAATCCATTTGAGACCAAATCTGATGAGGAGGATGAAGAAGAAGAAAACTCACTACAGGATCAGGCTGAAGATGATGAAGCGTTCGTGGTGGCCGATATGACCGATCGACTGACATTCCTGAAGCAGTGCTCGAGGCTGGGCATCACCATAGACGAGGACGAGGACCTCGAGGTCCAGCCACTCAGAGCTGATGAAGCTCTCAGAACACGTGAGTAGAAGACATGACTATAGTGCTGCTATGAGCTGTCCCTCTCTGAAAATTAATTTGGGTAGGGATACCTACTAAAATCCAACAATTAAAGCCACATTGGATCTACTGTAAACCTGTGAGTCTGTCAATTTCTCTACTCATTTCTGTGTGTTTTTCAGTGGCAAGACTAAGGCAGCTCCTGATCAACCACATGTCCAGTCAGGAGGACACAAATAAAGAGCAACAGGAAGATGTGGCGAGGACAGGCTCTCAGCAGGGGGTGGTGGACAGCACTGCGATCGGGTCCGCTGTTGAGAACGGCTCAGAGAGGGCCGAGAACAGAGGGGAGAATGCACAGGAACTGCCCTCCGGAGACACAGGCTTCTTTGAGACATCTGAGGATTGTGGTGTGTTGTCCTTTTTGTTGTTGTTGTTGTTGTTTGGAAGTCATCAGAAAATGCAAAGGACTTGATGATGCCCAGCTTGACCGCACATTGTCCCGCTTAATATAAGACTGTTACAAATTAATAAGTAAATAGCAGGGGTGTTTCCTCCGAGGAGGCAAGGGAGGCAGTGTCTCCTCGAAAACTGGATGAGAAAATAATCGATATTACAAACATAAATCGCAAATATTACTAAATACGGCATTAAGAGTATAAAAGTCACTAGTTTTTTATAAAGTAACGCTGTCAAACAGCGACACCCGCAGGTAAAGTTACAGCGGAGGCTTGCCTCCCTTCGGTCCATAAACTTAAAACAGAGACCCTAAAGCGTGCGGTGACTTTTCTGGAGGCTCATTGAAATGAATGGGGGAAAGTCACGTGAGAGTCATCGCGCTATAATTGGATATGATCAGTTATGATTGAATGTGATTGGTTCCTGCGATAAATCCCACCTCTTGTTTCCGTGCGAGCTCTCGGCCTGAATGAAGAAAATGATGGCGTTATTGACTAATTATAAAGTAAACAACTCTCCTGCTTAGATATCACTGCTTTGTGTCACGTCAAAATAAAACGTGGAATGGTCTGAAACCGTGATGACTGCGTCAGTTTTGAATGAGCATTCAGTGTGATGAAATGAAAGATATATATTCGTGTCTGTGGCAGTGTTTACATTGCTTTTATGACGATGATGACCCGAAAATAAGTTGACTATTAAAAACAACAGCTGAACATCAGTTCACAGATAAAAAATATTGGTTACACTTTACAATAAGGTGTCATTTCATATAACATGAACAAACAATGAACATTTATTACAGTATTTAACCTATTAATCTTTGTTTACATTAGTTAATACAAATACAGTTCATTGTTAGTTCATGTTAGTTCACAGTGCATAAACTAATGCTAACAAACACTTTTGATTTTAATAATAAATGATTTTAAACATTTCAGTAAATGTTGAAATTCATATTAACTAATATTAATAAATACTGTAGAAGTAGGCTATTGTTTATTCTTAGTTCATGTTAACTAAAGTAGTTAACTAATTTGAACTAATGAAACCTTATTGTTTCCAGAATATTGTTCAAATGTTTACTGCCTTTAGTTATTTTGGAATAAATATAAAAATGCATAAAAACACTATGAAATGTATAATTAGTATTAAAATGATTAAATAAAATAAAAAATAATATTAATAAAATATAATTATATTTGTTCTCTTTTTTTATGTAATATTTATTTACCCAGGAAAATGTGACAACATTAAGTGTAACAGGGACACACACATACACGTATAAAAAAAATTAAAATAAAAAAACTTAAGTACATTGCATAAGTATTCATACCCTTGTAGCGGAAGCACCTTTAAGTCTTTTTTTGTTTGATGCGACAAGCTTTGCTCATCATCATTTGGCAATTATGTGCCATTCTTCTCCTCGCCTCTCCACCTCTCAAGCTCTGTCAAGTTGGATGGGTTCAGATGCACATTTTCAAGTTTCTCCAGAAATATTTGATTGGGTTCAAGCTCAGGCTGTGGCTGGACCACTCAAGGACATTCATAGAATTGTCTATAAGCCACTCCTTCTGTGTGCTTGGGGTCACTGTCCTGTTGGAAGGTGAACCTTCTGCCCAGTCTGAGGTTCTGAATGCTCTGGACTGGGTTTTCATTAAGGCTATCTCAATATTTTGGTGCATTGATCTTTTCTTCTATTCTGATGAGTCCCTCAGTCACTGCTGCTGAAAAACAGCCCCATAGCATGAGGCTGCTACCAGCACACTTTACTTTTGGGATGGTACTCTGCAGGTGATGAGCAGAGCTGGTTTCCTTAAGACATGATGCTTAGAATTGAGGTTCATCAGACCAGAGAATCTTGTTTCTCAGAGTCTGAGGGTCTTTTAGGTGCTTTTTTTTGTAAATTCCAAGTGTTTTCTTTTGTCTACACTGAGGAGAGGATTGAGTTTGGCCACACCGCCAAAAAGCCCAGATCAGTGGAGTGATGCAGTGATGTTTATCCTTCTGTAGATTTCTCCTATCTCCACATATGATCATGGAGCTCAACTAGAGTGACCATCAGGTTCTTCGCCACCACTCTAACCAAAGCCCTTCTCCATCAATTGCTCCGTTTGGCCAGGAGGCCAGCTCTAAGAAGAATTCTGGTTGTTTCAAACTTCTTCCATTAAGGGTAGCAGAGACTACATGCTTCTGTGACCCTTCAATGAAGCAGAATTTTTTTTTCTGAACTCTTCCCCAGATGTGTGGCTTGACGCAAACCTGTTTCTGAGCTCTACAGACTGTTCTTTTGACCCCAGGGCTTGGTTTTTGCTCTGATATGCATTATCAGCTGTTGGACCTTTTATTGAGACGTGTGTGCCTTTCCAAATCTTACCCTTTCAATTGAATTTGCCACAGGCTAGTAACACCTACAAGCAATATGAATGCTCCTGAGCTAAATTCCAACTGTCTCAGATAAGGGTATGAGTACTTATGCAATGGAATTATTTAAGTTTTTTATTTTTAATAAATTTGCAAAGATGTTAAACTTTTTTTTTTTGCTTTACCATTATAGTGTATGGGAGTGTAGATTGTGGAAAAAGGTCATTTAAAGCAGTTTAACACAAGGCAGCAACATAAAACGTGAAAAAAATTAAGGGTTATGAATACTTTCGCAAGGCACTGTAAAAAGAAAGGCCACAGATGTATATATATTCTGGCCTACTTTCACCTACTTTATAGAAGGGTAGTATGCGTATTTGGATTTGGGCTACTTTTTACACTACATTAACAATTCAATCTCAGCCTGGCAGCATCCTGTAACCCTTTCTCTTGTTTTCTGTCAGTCTCTGCAGGCAGTTACATGGTGCTGGAGGTGTATGTAGGCTCAGGTGAGAGCAGCACAGATGATGACTTGCAGGGCAGCAGCAGGGAGCCGGTGGCTGGTGGAGACTCGGGCATTGACTTGAAGAAGCTCCTCTCTTCCTGCTCTCAGAGCAGCGGAGGACCAAACCTCAACAGACAGATCATGACACACATGCGTCTTCTACAGGCCAGCCTGCAGCATCTGAAGGTGACGAGTTTCTCCCTAAAAAATGGTCAGAGATGGGCAAATATACAATGATCAAAAAGTATCTGAATGTATGTAATGCATTTGTTTTGTTGAATTATATAACGTTCACCCAAAAATGAAAATTGTTGAGATTGTTTATTTGTGTATATGAAGGACCTGGTTTTTGTTTTTAATATAGTTGGACACTTGGTCACACATTTAAAGATATGAATCTTGCGTTATATCAGTGTTGCTGATTTAATATAGGAAGAGTTACTTCTGAGAAACATTCTAGCACCATTTGTAAGCAGATGCCATTAAATGGATAGTTCACCCAAAAACAAATTTCTTCGTTATTTACTCACCTGCATGTCATTCCAAACTTGCTGAAGTTAATTTATGTTGAACACAAAAGATGATATTTTGATTGTTGGTCCCCATTGACTTCCATGGTAGGGAAAGAAAAACTATGGAAGTCGATGGGGTCCATCAACTGTTTGATTACCAGCATTCTTTAAAATAATCTTCTTTCATGTTCAACTTAAGAAAGAAACTCATACAGGTTTGGAACAACATGAGGGTGAGTAAATGATGACAAAATTTGTTTTTGGGTGAACTATCCATTTAATGGCATCTGCTTACAAATGGTGCTAGAATGATTCTCAGAAGTAACTCTTCCAATATTAAATCTCTCATTGCAGTGTTACACTTGCTGGCTGGATGAATAATTGGAATTTGTGAAAATTGCTAAAAAAAATAAATAAATGAATTGAAATATTTTAATATTCTAATAGCAGGAACAAAAAAACTAATATTCTCTAGAAAAATATTTTTGGTGTATATTAGTGTAAATTTTGTCCAGATAATATTTTAATACTTGATTGTTAAATGCCAGGAATAGTTCACCCAAAAAATATTTAATTTTGTCATTTACTCACCTGCATGTCATACCAAACCTGTAGAAGTTTGTTGAACACAAAAGTTATTTTCAAGAATTTCGAAGAGCCAAGCAGTTGTTGGTCCCAATTGACTTCCATGGTAGGGCGAGAAATATTGTTTATTAAATCATTGCATAGTTTCATTATATCCCAAGTATAAATATATCACTTGCAAGGGCCCCCTTTCCTAAAATATAAAGGCAATAATTAAATAATAAAGGCTTAAAATAATTAAAAGATTAAAAAAACAACACTGATTTAACGTGAGAAGATTCATATCTTTAAATGTGTGACCAAGTGTCCAACTATATTAAAAACAAAAATCAGGTCCTTCATATACACAAATAAACAATAATACTCAAATCTGTTCTGCAGGACACAGAAATCAAGTATAACCAGCTACGCCAAAGGCTATCAGAGGAAACAGCTGCTGACACAGAGGAAAACAAAGGTAGTGCAGCTTTAGTTCTACCTGTCCGTGGTTTGATGAACTTTCATTCATAGTTCTCTTCCTCTTATATCCTTCTCTCAGATAAAAGTTAGTGAAGCAGAGCTGTCTTTGTTTATTGAGACGGGAGGAGACACACACTGGGCTACTCCTCCATGGACGGAGACAGACAGAATGTACAGAAGATCTGGAGTTTCTGTTCACACCACACTATAGGACGACCCCAATCACTCGCTCCAAATTTCTGTCCATCTGCACACCAGCATGGTCATGGTACTTTCAGAAAGATTGCCATGTAAGGACGATTCATCACTCCACCATCTGCATTCAGAGGACAGAAGACTCATCATTCCTTCAGCAAACCTCCTAAGACAGAGTCTATATTAGCCAATGAAAGTACAGCATGAGTGGACACATGATCTTTCCCAAAGTAGCTCCACAGATCTTTGACCTCACTAGCATGATAATGTTGAGCAGTTAGTTCAGACAGATATTCACATAAACCGAATGCCTGACTTCTGTTTCGATACGGCATGCAGTATATGTGATTTTACAATGCAGAAACCATGTTTGACATGTACCGCTAGAGCGTGTTATTAGATTTGCGGAGAATATTGATTATCACTAAAATGAGCGGTCTCAAAGAGGAACGGCCAACGTTTGCTGACTGATGAAGGCAAATGATACGAGCAAGGTAATGAGTCTGAGGATGGGCTGATGATTGCGGTGGTGTCTCTCATTCCTCCTCTCTTAATAAACCACATGCTATTTAATGAAGCTACTGAAAGCGTTTTCTCTGGCTTGTGGCCACGGGAAAACCGGACCTTTCGTAGTGTCGTCGGGTCGAGCGGATACGACACGTGTCAGGCAGCTTGGCCTGATCTGTCTTTCGGATTTTCTTGGTTTTGAGAATGAAGTTAAATAGAAAGAAGCTTCAATGCAGGAACTTGATGAAGACCCTTAACGGTCCACTTTAAATGTAATGTATTGTACAATTATGACCAACACTGCATCTCTTACAGAGACCCTTTTTTTTCCCTTTTGCGTTCTAAAGTGTTCAGTCATGTATTATTTTAACAGAAACTACTAAAAAAAAAGAAAAGACTGCAAGGTATCCTTTAATATTAATGTAATCTGTATTTTTATTATTCTGTCTAGACGTTTAAGGAATTTTATTATATTATTGAACATTAATATGGTCTTGGCTTTCCATTGAGAACATGAAATAGCTCTAATAGACGAGATTCTATTAAATTTGACTGAACTTATCTATTGTTCAAAATGGAAAGAAGATATTGCACATTGTGTCTTCATTTTATCACATTTACCTTTTGAGGAGATTGGGACGGATATTTTGTTTTGGATGTATGACCAAAAAAGAAGTTACACAACATCTGTAGCAAAAACGTATTCAATAAACTGGAAACACAAATGATGTTCATTTCTTGTAAAAAATTATTTCGAAATTTTTCAGAAATACACAAGCTGAAACAAACATCATAAATGTTCAAAACTGCTGTCAAGTACTTTAAAAACTAATTCTCAATATGAGAAAACCAATATGCCATCTTTCCGACAATGCCAGTATATTTGGGACATCCATTTCATAACTCTCCATTACTGAGGGCTTTCTGCTTCTTCGGTGCTTTCCCACCACCTTCCCACTTCCTCTTCCCACTGGTTTTTGCCTCTTCCTCTCTGAACTGATGCCTGAGGGGGGAAAAGAGTGTCAATAAAAACAAGAATTATACTCCAACCTCCATTAAAGAAACTAAAGCAAATTTGTACTGTATATTTCTATAAAAATTAAGGACGAACCGATGAACAAAAATAATAAAAAAAGACCAAGAACTGAATGAACCTACTAATGTGCAGTAGTTTGAGCTCACCTAGACTGCCAGCGCCTGCCACTATTCCACACACGTCCAAAAGATGGCAGCCAGTTGGCGTCAGTATGTGAGCTGTGGTCAAAGTTTGCACCCACACGGTTGGGCGGAAGCTTCTTCAGCTTCTCCTGCTCCTCTGTAATTCCAGATTTCAAGACTCATAACGCAGTTATATACAGTATACAACTTGCAGTGAAATGTAAACCTGGTTACCTTTGTATACTTTGTTTAATATATAAATAAGAGCAAAATGATACGATATAAAAAAAAGGTTCTGTGGAAGACTTTTATACATAATGTTACTAAAATACCACTTTTGTAAACAAAATGTAGCATACTATGGTTAAAAACACTATGGATTAAGTAATAGCCATAGTGTTACATATAATTTGAAGGGATAGTTCATCCAAAAAAAGAAAATTCAATCATTTATCCTCCTTTTTCAGACATGTATGCCTTACTTTCTTCTGAGGAACATGAAAGATGATATTATTTTGGTAGCCAAACCGCTTCCACTCCCAATGACTTTCATTGTATTTTGACCTATACAATGGGATATACAGTTTTGTCCAGTCAATGGGAACTGAAACCGTTTGGTTACCAACATTCTTCAAAATATCTTGTTCTACTGAACAATGTCAGTCATACAGGTCTGGAATGATGTCGTCTGTAATATAAAAACAAAGAGTGTGTTAATGAGAGTGAAGTGCATACTGTGTTTGAGGAACTCCTGAAGTGAGGGGCCCATTTCCTGCTGTCCACTGCCTGAAGCTTCATCAGGCTCCTCCAGTAGCCACGGCGGTACAGCTCCTACAATTCAACACAACCTGCTCAGTATCTTCTCAAGAATAAAACCCACCCAAACTAAATCGGTTTTTACTCACCAGTATGGACATTTCCACTGCTGGACGAGTCCTGCAAATAGGGGCAGCAAGCCAAAATGATCCCTGACCTTGTTTATTAAACTAATCAATAATTGTTGCATATGTATAGTATAAGAAAGTTTACCTGGTAACCAATGAAAGTTAAGCCGAGTCCTGGTTCATTCCACTGACTGTGTGAGGCGAAATCCTCGTGGCTCGGCCCTGGGTGTGCCTCCATTTCATAAGAGTGACTGTGGGAACTTATCAAACATCAAAACTCATGCTTTAGACATTACAAACTCTATTAATTCCAGATTATATGAAGAAAAACTCAAGGCACTAAAGAAGCATTTAATCGTATATAACTTCTGTTTCTCAGTACTGGAAACTGCATATTATGCAAACTTTGACTGTATTCACACGTAAAACATTTGGACACCTACTCGTATCTTAATTTTTTTCTAAAACTCTATATTTGCATAAATATTAAGGATGTACTAAACAATGAAAAAAAAGCCCACACTGATACTTCCTTTTATGCACTTGCACCAGTATTTCTAGTAACACTTCATTTTAAGGATGTCATCTATAAAAAATACTGACTATACAACTCATGCCATTTAATTCTTTTGTATGACCAATGTACTGTTATTTCTGTTGTATTTCCGTTCATCTCACTCTATCTTTGTATAAACTGTGACATATCTCACACCAAAAATACACAATAACTTAAAAATTTGGGGTCGGTAAAACAGTTTTTAAAAGAAGTTTCATATGCTCACCAAGGCTTCAAAATAAATAAAAAGGATTCTGCGATGAATAAAAAAGTTAAAAAGAACAGCATTTTTTAAAATAGAAATGTCTTTTTGTTACTTTTTATCAATTTAATGCGTCATTATGCATTTCTAAAAAAAAAAAAATATCTTACAGATTCCAAATTTTGCATACTAATGCATTGTAATGGGTATATATATATATATATATATAGGTATTAAACCATTTTAATAAATGAGTATTGGTGCAACAGTTTTAAGATGGCACGTTTTCCATTTATTTTACCTGGCTGTATGTTTACTGCCGTGCTGGTCCACTTCAGCAGGTTGTTCCAGTTCTGGATCAGGCTAAGTTTGATTCAGGAAAGTCAACAGTGATGCTCCATGTCTTTTTAACATTATTTTCCAGGAAAGGAATTACTTGCTTTTTTAAAAAAAAAAGCTAATTAACAATAGAGTTTGAAAAAGTCACAAATAACATTTCCAATTTTGTTTCCATCAAACAAACGAATACTGAGATATGGATACGCTTGGAGAATCCCAGGAAAACAAACCTCTGATAATGACTGAAGGACCTCCAGTCTGTGCTGCTCCTGGGATCGGATCACTGCTGCTTGCTGAGGATGACAGAAGAGAAGAAATGTTTTGAAGTTCAGATATGGTTAAACCAACAACCATTAACACTGAACGTAGGCCTTACAGTAAAACATCTTTACCTGTTTAATAAACACATCCTCTTTTTCCTCAAACTGTTCCAGAGCCTTGGAAACCTCAGACTTTAATCTATAAAAAAAAAAAAAGTAATTCTTCATTTATTTCTCTTTAGAACATCTGCAAATAGTAATGGTATCCGTGTACTACAGAAATGCTCTAACGAACACATCCATGTCCCCAAAAACAAATAAGCATGCAATAACCTCTCAGTTTCCTCTTCTGTTATGATAAACTTGTCTCGCAGTTTGGGATCTGCTTTATTGTCCCACCAGAACTTGTGTGTGTTTGTCCGGTGCTCTGGGCTGCAAGAAGCGCTCAGTAAATTCACTGCAAGCTCTGCATGTGTTTCTCAAAGGTTTTGATGAGTGATCTTACGTGCTCATGTGCTCCAGCAGTCCTCCATACAGCACACTGATGTTACTGTCAGTCACGTGTTTCTGCACCTCCAGCGTGCAGCAGTAACACCAGAACCTCTCATCGTGATCGGGACTGTATTTCTCTACCTGGGGATTTTTAATGGTCCGCTTTGCTTCTCTGACCTGTAATAACATGCAGAACAACAAATACGTTTATTACAGTTCATGGCACCAAATTGTATTTTGGCACTTAATGTCACTGAATATCTATGACATTTTGTGTTTGTCAACCACCAGCTGAACCTATTCATAGCTAAGTACGTTATACCTGAACTGCCTTCACATACCCACTAAATTTTATTAAACCTTTATTTAACCAGGAAAACATTTAAAAATGTATTTATATCTTACAGAATTGTCCAGGTCAAACAGGCAGCTTAATGTAACTTATATACACAAACAAAAAACATGCGACATTAAAAACATTTACTTATCATTGACTCATCCTCCAGTTCTCACTTTGAAACGCTTTATTAAAATTATTTTACGTGTAATGCAATAAAATACAAACATTATTTGAGCCAGATTAGAGCGTATTATCTTCAGCTGGTTCTCTTGTTAGCACGCTTAAGTTACCTTCTCCAAGAATTTGACAAGAATTACTTTGTTTACTTTGGTGGCTTTTCCCATAGATGTGTCCTTTGCCAGAAAAATCTGTTTTTTCTGCAGATAGAGCAATACAACGCTCCCATTTGGCTGTTTTTGTGTTTCTTTAGCGACTGCAAGCGTGATGTTGTCCAAACATAGTGACGTTGTGTGATGCCAAATATGCTGCGGCGCCCTCTTGTGATTGGGATGATATTTTTGTATCTCCTTAAAGGGATAGTTCACCCCAAAATGAAAATGTTGTGCCTCAGCCCAGCATTATTTAACACACATATTATATATATAGTATAAATTATAATGTATATAGTATACAGTATAATCTGCCAATTCAATAATATATATATATATATATATATATATATATGTACAGTATCTCACAAAACTGAGTACACCCCTCACATTTCGGCAACCAGTATATCTTCTCAAGGGACAATCCTATAGAAATTAAACTTGGATATATTTTAGAGTAGTCAGTGTGCAACTTGTATAGCAGTATATTTACTTTCCTCTGAAAATAACTCAGCACAGCCATTATTGTCAAAAAAGCTGGCAACAAAAGTGAGTACACCCTAAGGGATAACAGCTACACGTCGTTTAACCATGCAAAGCCACATGTCCTATTCATCATGTTCATGTTTTTGTCTGCTTGACAGGGCAATAAAAATTTGTGTATCTTGTTTTAGAGCAATTAAAATTTGGTGCTTTGAGTACAATTCTCTAATTCTGGTCACTGGATGTTCAACATGGCATCTCATGGCAAATAACTCTCTGATGATTTGAGAATTAGAATTGTTGCTCTCCACAAAGATGGCCGAGGCTATATGAAGATTAGTAACAACCTGAAACTGAGTTACAGTACAGTGGCCAGGGTCATACAGAGGTTTTCCAAGACGGGTTTCACTCGGAACAGGTCTCGCAAGTGTTGATCAAAGAAGTTGAGTCCTTATGCTGTGTGTCAGGTGCAGAAGCTGGCTTCAAAAAACAGAAGTATGAGTGCTGCCAGCATTGCTTTAGAGGTTGCAGAAGTGGAAGGTCAGCTTGTCAGTGCTCAGACCATACGCCGCACACTGCAACAAGTCGGTTTACATGGCTATCATCCCAGAAGGAAGCCTCTTCGGAAGCTGCCTCACAAAAAAGCCTGCAAACAGTTAGCTGAAGTCAACCTGGCCAAGAGCATGAATTACTGGAACTATGTCCTGTGGTCTGATGAGTCTCAGATAAACTTATTTGGTTCAGATGGTGTCCAGCATGTGTGGCGTGAGGTGAGGAGTACAAAGACAAGTGTGTCTTGCTTACAGTCAAGCATGGTGGTGGGAGTGTCATGGTCTGGGGCTGCATGAGTGCTGCCAGCACTGGGGAGCTACAGTTCATTGAGGGAACCATGAATGCCAACATGTACTGTGACATACTGAAACAGAGACTGGGCTGCAGGGCAGTATTCCAACATGATAACGACCCCAAACACACCTCCAAGACAACCACTGCCTTGCCAAAGAAGCTGAGGGTAAAGGTGATGGACTGGCCAAGCATGTCTCCAGACCTAAACCCTATTGAGCATCTATGGGGCATCCTCTAAAATCCACCAGCTCCGTGATGTCGTCATGGAGGAGTGGAAGAGGAGTCCAGTGGCAACCTGTGAAGCTCTGGTGAACTCCATGCCCAAGAGGGTTAAGGCAGTGCTGGAAAATAATGGTTGCCACACAAAATATTGACACTTTGGGCCCAATTTGGACATTTTCCCTTAGGGGTGTACTCACTTTTGTGGCCAGCGGTGTTGAGTTATTTTGAGGGGACAGCAAATTTGCACTGTTATACAAGCTGTACACTCACTACTTTACATTGTAGCAAAGTGTCATTTCTTCAGTGTTGTCGCATGAAAAGATATAATTAAATATTTACAAAAATGTGAGGGGTGTACTCACCTCTGTGAGATACTGTACATATATATATATATGTGGACAGCCTAATGTGTGTGTGTGTGTGTATATATATATATATATATATATAAAATGTTTGTCCTAAGTGTGTCAAAATTCTAAGAATGATGTAATTTTACTCTTATTCCTAGACTTAAGAATAAGAGTGATTCTTAAAGGTTCCTAAGTGTTAAGACTAGGTCTCAGCTCCTAAATTATTTCAGAGAGCTGAAGAAGTCTCCTAACCTTTAGCAAAGAGGAGGAGACAAACACTTTCCAGCGAAAATAGGACATATTGGACTTATATGATAATATGGAGTTGATAAAACAATGCAAACTTGATTGTCAAGATCAAAAAGTCTTTTTGTTTTGTTTTTGTTTTTTTGTAACTGACAAGGAAATTTAATAACCTCTTCCACACAAGTCAATGCTCTAACTTCAGAAATGAAAGTCGTAATTAATTTATTTTTTGGCTAGAAAATTGGAAAAATGCAGCAATGCACCAGTGATAACACTGTAAGCAGGGTCTTACATATTGTGGCGCTAACCCCACCAAACACAGTGGCCAAAAGTGACGTTTGGATGGTTTTTTTTATGACCCCAGATTTAATTTAAACCATCAGAATACAAAGGAGAGAAAAAAAACACTGACCATTGTTACCAACTGCTTTCAATTGAAAGTAGCTAAAACTGGTCAATTAATGTTGCTAAATGACCTCATAAAGGTGAGTTCACTGATCTATATTTATATTTATTTATATCAGTGAACTCACCGTTATGATGTCATGGGAGAGTCTTGGAATGTAGATAAGGTTTGTTCAAGAAATTGATTTTGTTGTTAAGCTTTTGAAAAAAAAAGTCTCTGAAGGGGTGAGGAAATCACTAAATCTAGCAACATTGGCACATTAATTACAACATAAGTTATTAATATTTCATTGGTCCTCTTGTTTTTGCATGTGTTCATAATTTCTTTGTATGACAGCATGGCATAAAATTATAACCGCACAATTTGCATGTTTCATTGAATTATTATCACAAATAAAACTCCAAGCAACTATGCAATATGCTTACAAAATCTTGCACTTTTAAAAAAAAATGAAGGGTGAAGATGTCAAATTTCCAAGGCCGGACATCACTTTGACCATTACTAAATGGCAGGATCATTGACTTTCCAACTGACCGTCAAACCATATTGCAAACACAGGCCACTTTTATGAGGATTGTGGGCTTTCCTGGAGTTGCTGGAGTGTTTTATGGAACTCATGTTCACATCATTGCTCCAACGAGGAGACATACCAATAGAAAACAAAGCATCAGTAATAATTTGTGATAATTTTGCTCAATGCAAAGCATTTAAAAATATACATTTAAATATTAAAATATTTCAGTGTCTTAATTAAATGATTTTATTGTAGTTATATAAACCCTGAAACAATATCATGGTTTCAACAAAAATCTTAAGCAAAAAATTAATTTGAACCCTGAATCTTTGCTAATTAATAATGAAGCACGTTAGAATGAGGATCGTATGACACTGAAGCCTGGAGTAATTATGCTAAAGATTCAGCTTTGTCAACACAAGACATTTTAAATTATATTCAAATAGAAAGCTGTTATTTTGCATTGTAACATTTTCACAATATTACCAAATAATATTGCCTGTAATGCACTTTGAACTTTATCGGTTTGTTTTGGAAGTGTTATATTATAAATAATTTGATTTACTTTTTTGATCCATTAAATGAAGCCTTGGCGAGCAGAGACTTCTTTCAAAAACAAACAGATTCTAAACCTTTACGATACATTTATACATAATGATTGAACTATATATAGTTCATTTAGATGTTTAAGACTTTTAGGTATTCCTTTTTTTCCCAGCTGCTTTAAAGAATCTACAAAAGCCCGTTAATGCATTTATTTATTTTGTAAAGGCACAATGTGTCAAAGAAAAAAAAAAAAAAGAAAGAAAATTTACACAATAATAGCAATAACAAAAGTACCAACATTCACAAGTTCATAAAGAAAAATCTAAATCACAGCTCCAGTTGTCCAACCTGATGACGCCATAGGGGTCAAAGTTGGATCACAGCTCTAACAGCGCTTGAATCACATCTGTAACATGAACACAATTGTGAATGAAATCAGCTCAAATTCAGTTTGCTGTTGACCTCACCACTCACTCAGTTCCAAGTCCTGACCTGGATAGTTCATGCTCCTCTTCAGCATTCTGAAGGAATCTCCCGTAAGCATGTTAATTTCATCTCTCAGTCTCTGACGGCCATCCAGCGTGAGATGCCACAGACACGACTTCCTCTTGCCGTCTCCAGACACCTGCTGCGGGGTCTTTTTAAAACTGTTGCTGAAACACAGATTATGGCGGATTGTGTTTTTCCACCCATCTGGAGCTGTAAGGAAAAAGGGGAAGTGCTCTCTAGAAAGACAGAAAGATAACGGAATGAGAAACAAATCTTTCAGAATTTGGAATTTGTGAGCGAGTTAGAGAAACAATGAGTGCAGCCACGATGATTAAAAAATTAAAATACAGCCTATACACACTCAATACAGGTTTTTTTTTTTTTTTTTATATATAAATTGACATCTTTGGTCCATGAGGAACCTTTAACACCCATGGAATCTTTCCATTCCACAAAAGCTTCTTTGTTGTGGAAAAATGTTAAATTAACCTTAAAAAGAACCTTTTTAAAAAGAACTCTTCACTAAAAGGTTATTTTTGTTATTCCATGGCATCATTGCAAAATCAACTTTCTAGAAGCTTTATTTTCAGAATGAATTTAAGCATGTACTGTCAGTGTTTGTTCACATTAAGTATATAAAAGAGACCTGGTGAAGTTATAGATCTGCTGTACGTTAAGACTGCCGTTACGGCTGCTGCTGAGCGCCATTGCGATGAGGATGCAGTAGTTAACAGGAGGCCGAGGCCATCCACCGTTCTTCAGGTTCATACTATCCTGCAGTGCTCTCTGAAGCCTTCGGTTCTGTGTCAGACCCAGTTTGCGAGTAGACGCTTTGGGTGTCCTCACCTTCCGCGCACCCTTTACCTTACGACAAACAGGCACATCTACAGAGGAAGCGTCATCTTCATCTGTGAACTGGGATAAGGTGGAGATGGGTCAACTACATCAGATATAACCTTTCACCCAGTTTATTTATTTCATATGTGCCTTTCTCCTAGACATAATTCTAAAGTTTGCATGACGTAATATCAAGGTGGCAAAGTACACAATGCTGCTTTACTCATACCTGATACTCGCTGGAGAGGGAGGTTTCGAGCGTCGACTCATTCAGGCAAGTTTCATCAGGCAATATCATTGGGCGCAGACTGTGTTCCAGAACAGGTGTGGTGGTTCTTGGCAGTGCAGAAGGTTTTGGTGGTGTTGGGGATTTCGGGTAATTACTAGGGTACTTTATGGGGCAGGCTAAACTGGGATTCACCATCAGCCACAGATTAGGTTGTATTTCAGGCTCTTTAAAAGACAGAAACAATTAAATTTTACGTGCACAGTGACAAGACTTTAAACGAAAGGACTTGGGGGAAGAAAAAAAAAAAAAACTTCTTAAAAAGGAACATACACAAGACTCCTATTGGAATTTCTTATATAATTTGGAACCGATCAGAAAGGACCCTTAAATAAGAATTTTCAAATAATCAAGTACAGTTCTACAGGATCTATTGTGTAGGCTACTAATTAGTAGTAATCAATGGAATAATCACACAAGGAACTATTTCTTATTTTGAAATGTGGAATAGGGCGGTCCAATTAATTGCACAGCCCTAACCTAAGCCAATTTGCGAGACAAAATGCAGTTCAAATGTGTCATGCAAACCATTCTGTTTGTAATTATGACAATACATATCAAGCATGATAACTGACAGACTTTACAAATGGTCAAAACCAATCTAATGTTAAAAATAAAAAGGATTCACTCAAAAAAGGCTTTTTAAAAGACTCGCACAATTTGACAATTCGTAAAATCCAAGTTGAATTGAATAATATTCAATACATATATTAACCGAATAATTGAACAATCCTTAACCAGTTACTCAAAATGTTAAGATTACTCAATTAAATTTGATGAATTTTACTATTAATTAAATCATGTAAATTAAAAAATAAATAAAATATATATATATATATATATATATATATATATACACATACACACAGATTCTTTTTTTGGTAATATGAACATTACTGGGAACTTTGTTTTAAGACAGGGAGCATCAATAGAGAAACTAAACTACTACTGGGCAGAAAACAATAAATGCCAACTTCTATACAAAGCAAATATAATACAACAAGGCAAATATTGTTCCAGATAATAGGCTAGTTTCATAAATTTTGTATTTGGAAATATATAATGTTTTATAACTGTTCCAAATACAAAATATTAGCTTGCATTTTTTTTTTTATTTTGTAAAATAATTTGTTGTTTATGGTTTCAAATAAATACAGTCATTTATATGCCTATATTGAGATATATATGAGTGTGTGTGTGTGTGTGTGTGTGTGTGTGTGTGTGTGTTACACATAGGCTAGACAACATTTTCATGGGGTCTCTGGCATTGAAAATAGTGAAAACCTTTTCGAAGGAGTTTTGTGTTTGATGTGTTTTTGTTGATTAGTTTGCTGTCATGGTGAACACACCTCTGCTGCTGAGGGGCAGCTGGTAGCTCCTGTGAGCTGCTGGAGCTGGAGCTGGAGCTGCTGGGAATGATCTTCTGGAGATCCTCGCGTAGTGCCACTGCCCCAGATACTGGTCAGTCCGCTTATCATCTGCCAAACCACCACACATTTTCCACTCTGAAAAACGCCTCTCTTTCACATACTTGAGCCAATTACTCACTGAGACACAATTCTGTTACCGTGGTAAAACTGATCAGTCGTCGTCGTTAATTGTATTTCCTCATTCATGTCCCAGTCATGTAAACCGCTGGTTAAATGAAGGTCGAGAAATCTGCTTTTGGATTGAAACTGTAAATACATGTCGTCGACTGTAAGAACAGCTAGAAAACGTTTGTAAACAAAACCCAGTATCTCTTTTATTCGAAGAAATATCGATGTGTCAGTGAAGACAAACTGTGGCGATATCGTTCATTAAAACAGCTGGAAATCATTAGGCTCCATTATTAGCAATCAAGTTTTAACAGGTTTTCATTGACCACTAGGGTTCATTGTCACTCTAATTGTGAGTATATTATTGTGCGAATTGATTGATTGATTTTAGTCAGTTTGTCCATATGCAGATAATTTTGACTACAAAAAGAGAGAGAAAAAAGTAGTAAAATAGCCAACCTTTATTTTAGATATCAAATGCTGTCTAAAATGGCAAAAAATAAATAAATCTATAAAATAAAAATAAAAAATATAAACTTTTGTTTGGCTCCAACAGAAATTAATTTTCTGCATTGAAACAAAAACCTGTGACAACTTGTCCAAACCTTGTTTTATTTGTGTAAAAACAACAACAACAACAACAACAAAACAAACACATTTCAGCCTTGTGGTTAAAATCTATACTTGTAGTTATGGTAAAGAAGCTCATTTATGTGTTAAAATGAAAATGCATGTTCAGTTTTTGTGACAAAATGCACCATATATCTTCTGTTTAATGACACTAATTTGAGAAAATAGCCTGCCTTTATTTGAGATAGCAAATATGATCTAAAATGCCAAATAGTTATAATAATGAAAAAAATAAAATATATATATATATATGTAATAAACAAATGATAACAAAAATAAACTTTTGTTTGACTACAAAAGAAGTTGTGGTTAATTATCTGTATTGAAACACAAAACTATTAAACATGTGACAACTTGTCCAAACCTGACATTTGTTTAAAAAAACAACAACACACATTTCAGCCTTTTGGTTCAAATCTATACTGGCCAGTTAGGGTAAAGACACTTATTAAAAATGAATAATCATAAAATAATTTATTTATGTTACAGGATTTATTTGAAATGCAGTACACCATTACAATTTTGTGAAATTCAGTTTGAAATAATTGATAAATACAGTTGTGGTCAGAATTATTGGAACCCTTGGTAAATATGATCAAATAAGACTGTGAAAATTAACCTGCTTTGTTACTCCTTTTGATCTTTTATTTAAAAAATTCACAAAAAGCTAACCTTTCATTGGATAATAGGAATTTAAAATGGGGGGAAATATCATTATGAAATAAATGTTTTTCTCAAACACATGTTGGACACAATTATTGACACCCCTAGAAATTCTTAAGAGTAAAATATCTCTGAAGTATACTCCCATTCATATTCACAATTTTGAGCACTCTAGGGTGATTATGAACATGAAATTATCCAGCCATGGCTTCCTGTTTCACAGAAATATCAATAGGAGGGAAAACAAAGCCCAAATTCCCTTAATCATCCATCACAATGAGAAAAAACAAAGAATATATTTCTGATGTGCAGCAAAAGATAATTGAGCTTCACAAATTAGTGAAGTGGCTTTAAGAAAAGAGCTAGAGCAGTGAAAATCCCCATTTCCACCATCAGGGCAATAATTAAGAATTTCCAATCAACAGAAAATGTAATGAAACTGCCTGGAAGAGGACGTGTGTCTATATCGTCCTAATGCACGGTGAGAAGGAGCGTTTGAGTGGCTAAAGACTCTTCAAGGATCACAGCTGGAGAATTGCAGAAAATAGTTGAGTCTCGGGGTCAGAAAACCTTAAAAAAAATGGTCAAACAGCCCCTACATCACCACATGTTGTTTGGGAGGATTTCAAGAAAAATTATCCTAGCTCATCCTAAAACAAACTCCAGCATATTCAGTTATCAGACAGGACTGGCACTTCAAATGGGACTGGCTTCTATGGTCAGATGAAACTAAAAAATGAGCTTTTTAGCAGCAAACACTCAAGATGGGTTTGGTGAACACAGGGATAAAAAGTACCCCATGTGTACAATGAAATATACTGCTGTATTTGTGATGTTGTGGGCCTATATTTCTGCTGGAGGTCCTGGATATCTTGTTCAGACACATGGCATCATGGATTCTATCAAATACCAACAGATAAAAAATCAATAAGTGACTGATTCTATTAGAAATCTTATAATGGGCCATGTTTGGATCTTCCAACCGTACAATAATCCAAACACAAACCTCAAAAACAACACAAAAATGGGTCACTGAGCACAAAACCAAGCTTCTGCTGGCCATTCCAGTCCTCTGACCTGAACCCTGTAGAAAATGAGTGAGGTGAACTGAAGAGAAGAAGCACCAATGTGGAGCTGAGAATCTAAAGGATCTGGAGTGATTCTGGATGAAGGAATGGTCTCTGATCTCTTGTCAGGTGTTCTCTAACCTCATCAGGCATTATAAGAGAAGATTTAGAGCTGTTAAACTGACAAATGGAGGCTTCAAAAAGTATTGAATAAAAAGGTGCCAATAATTGTGTCCAACGTGTGTTTGAGAAAAACATTTATTTCATAATGATATTTCCCCCCATTTTAAATTCTTATTATCCAATGAAAGGTTAGCTTTTTGTGAATTTTTTTAAATAAAAGGTCAAAAGGATTAACAAAGCAGGTTAATTTTCACAGTCTTCTTTGATCATATTTACCAAGGGTTCCAATAATTCTGACCACAACTGTATATACATTTGTGTAATTCCCTGTTACATTATACACTGTTATTGTATACACTTCAAGTTAAAAGAAAGTAATGTCTGAAAGTATTTGAAAATGTGTCTGAATTATTTTTTAAATTAAACCGACATCATGTATAGTGTTGAAGTGCATCATGTTCAGCCTAGCCAGAAAAGAAGATCATAATAATGAGGCCCACAAGGAGGATCACCATAGCCAAAGACAGAATGACGGTGATGACCACCATAGCCCCACTGCGCGCTTCAAGACCACTGTCTATCTGCTGGTAATCAAAGACTAGAAAGAAAAACTATATTTTACAATAATATATCAAAGAGGCCTACATCATATATTACAAGATGCTCATTTCAAATGACTGTATATATATATTTTTTCTGTATATATAGTAGTTACCATTGGTAGTGTTACTAGTCAAGGTTAAGCTTGTTTTATCTGCAGTTTGGTACTGCATGCTGAAAGAGAAAGACAATTAATATGGCTGTTAATGACATTTGATTTGCAGAGAGATGGTTACACACACTGAGAGACCTTAGACATTATAGTGAGGAACTCCCATGGATCAAAGGGTTTTCATGACAATATAATGGTTATTACTATACCATATCCCTAAAAACCTCACAGAAACCTGCTAACATTTTTTTATTTAAATGAAAAGCTGATATATGACACAAACCCGCACACCCACACCCACACCCACACAAGCACACACTTACATGTATTGTGTTCCTTTTTTGAGGTTTTGCAGAAGGAACATCTGACTGACATTACAAGGTGGAACGAGGAAAGTCTCTGTTTCTGCAGGACACATAGTTCATAATGCTTAATATTTAAACAATGTCATGTTACTCACATTGAGGATGAAAGTGATGCATACTGTTTTCATTGGAGGGCACTTCCGTGTACAGCAGTGTAATGTTCATGTTTGCGTAAACAGGGCAGTTAGGTGGACTCAGCAGAAACATGTTTGGGAATACACCCGACAACACACCATCCTTAGTATCCAGCAGTCTAATTGGTATTTCTAAAAAATAATAATAATAGTAATAATTAAAACCTTAGAATAAACTCTTATTAAATGTTTTTAAATATAGTTTACTGACAACAAATATTATGCAAGAAGTAGTTTTAGTCATTTGAAGCCAAAAAAATGTTTTTACCTGCATAGTTTAGGGGATACAACATCCCAAGAATGAAGAGAAAACCCAGCATATTGTCCTGTACAGTCCAACTGTGTGAACAACTCCGGATGGATAAAACTGTGGGATGGGAAATAACAGAATAACAGTATAGCTAAAACCAGATGAGAAGGACAGAGTGGCATGATTGAGCCAATCATTGGGCACAGAGAACTGGTTTGTCCAGGTGCGTATAAAATAGCAGCCCTTCCCTGCGATACACCTTAGGGAGGCATTCAGTCTTTATGTATGTTTTAACTGACACCCTAAATCCTTTATTATATCAAGAATAATAGTTTAGGGACAATGGCTAACATCTCGCTTACGTATGTAACCACGGTTCCCTGAATAGGGAACGAGATGCTGCGGTGACGTCACCGTATGGGAACACCCTTTGGTGTGATGAATGTCTGAAGCCCTGTACCATCCCGCCAATCCTATTGGCCAAATAGTGCTTGGCACTGCCTTACGCATGCATAAGCATAGTATTTCAATCAAATTTCAGGAAACGCTATCAAAGGTACGGACGGCCTGAACCGCAGCATCTCGTTCCCTATTCAGGGAACCGTGGTTAGTGAAAGTGAAAGGACATACGGCCAAGTATGGTGACCCATACTCGTGCACACACACACAGCAGTGAACACACACACACCGTGAACACACACCCGGAGCAGTGGGCAGCCATTTATGCTGCGGCGCCCGGGGAGCAGTTGGGGGTTCGGTGCCTTGCTCAAGGGCACCTCAGTCGTGGTATTGAGGGTAGAGAGGGCGCTGTACATTCACTCCCCCCACCTACAATCCCTGCCGGCCCAGGACTCGAACCCGCAACCTTTGGATTACAAGTCCGACTCTCTAACCATTAGGCCACGACCCCCCAATTCCCCCCCCTTTTTTTTATTTTTCTTTTTCTTTTTTAGTGAACATCTCGGTTACATACGTAACATTCCCTCTGATAGGTCACTTCAATGCTGTGGTGACATCACCGTATGGGAACGCTATACCATCACGCCTGATGTACCTGAGATAACTGGGATCCGAGGAAAACATCTGCTCAAGCGGAAAGAACCCGAGAGCCAGGAGCCGTCCTCACATGCAGGCTGTAGAATTTGACATAAGTGCTCGGTGAGGATCATCCTGCTGCAGCACATATATCCTCCATAGAAGATCCACTAAGGAAGGCTTGCGACGAAGCCATCTTTCTGCCCTTATGGAATGAGCTCGGATTCCCAAAGGCGACACGAGCCCGCGCGCCACATAGGCTAAGGATATAGCATCAACCAGCCAATAGGACATGCGTTGCTTTGTAACAGCACAACCTTTATTCTTATTCCGAAAACAAATTAACAGCTGGTCGGACTCACGCAATTGGGCTGTACGATCAACATAAATCTTCAGGGCCCTCACAGGACAAATGCTTAGATTTTCTGACGCCAACTCGGTGGGGGAGAAAGCTTCTAAGACCACCTGCTGGAAACAAGAAGGATTCAAAGCAACTTTAGGAATTTAACCAGGCCTTGGTCGCAGCAAAACCTTCACCAATCCTGGTGCGAAGTCTATGCACGAAGGTGAAATAGAAAGAGCTTTTAAATCCCCAGCTCTCTTAAGGGAGGATAAAGCTAACAATAGGACTGTCTATAGAGTCAGGATTTTTTCAGTCACAGTTTCCAAGGGCTCAAACGGATGTCCTGATAGCCCTTGCAATACAACGGACAGATCCCATGATGGAACTCGCGCAGGGCCGCAGCCGTCGTGAACCCTGCATAAATCGCAAGAGCAGGGGATGAGGACCCACTGAAACGCCGTCTACGTACACGTGGTTAGCTGATATAGCTGCCACGTATACATTAAGTGTGGCTGGCGTTACTCCCTCTGAAAAACGACTTTGAAGAAACTCCAGTACTGAAGCGATGGGGCAGTAAGCTGGATCCATATCATGACTCCTACACCAAGTAGTAAACAGTTTCCATTTGAAGGCATATAAACATCTCGTAGAAACCGCTCTGGAATTAATTATAGTCTCGGCAGCCTCCGCTGAAAGACCAGGATATATTAACTCATTCCACTCAGAGGCCACACCCACAGTTTCCATAAATCTGGCTGTGGGTGCCAGATCATTCCCCGTGCTTGCGACAGCATGTCCTGCCTGAGGGTAATCTCCCACGGAGAGCCCTCTAACAGACCGAGCAGTTCTGCAAACCACAGTTGAGTGGGCCACCATGGAGCTACCAGCAGCAGTTGCTCCACACTGTCCGACCATATTCTGGATAGCACCGCTGAAATTAGCCGGATCAGAGGAAAGGCATACAAACTGGTTCTGGGCCATTCGTGGGCTAGAGCATCCAGTCAGAGGGGTGATGGGGTGGTTAGAGAGAACCATAGCGGGCAATGTGTAGTCGTGCTCGACGCGAATAAGTTCTTCCACTACCCCAAATACTTGCCAAATGCAGCTCACCGTTTGAGGGTGCAGCCTCCATTCCCCTTCCTCCAGGCTCTTTCTCGAGAGCATGTCTGCTCCGAAGTTCAGGCGCCCCGGAACGTGAACCGCTCGGATCGACAGAAACCTGTCCTGAGTCCACAGAAGGACCTTCCTCGCCAGCCTGCATCGGGGGCGAGAGCGTAATCCTCCTTGGTGATTCAAATAAGACACAACCGTTGTGTTGTCCGTCCTGACTAATACATGACAGCCGTTCAGCAGTCTTGAAAAATGTTTGGAGAGCTAGAAAGACCGCTAGCAGCTCCAATCTGTTTATGTGCCACCCTCGCTGTGCCTCTGTCCATGTTCCGTGGGCTGGACGTCCTTGACAAACAGATGCGGTGACGTCACCGCAGCATTGAAGTGACCTACGAGAGGGAAGTAACGTTGTATGTTAGATTATTATTACGTAACGCCTGTTTCCAGAACAGCAGGATAGTCGCTCGTTTCTTGGAGAAAAATGACACTTGTCTTTCCAAACCATGTGGAACATAAAATAAGAGACCATAGAAGTGGTTCATAAAACTAATGCACTAATTCTACATCTTCTGAAGACAAACAGTAGCTTTACAAACAGACAAAATATTTTGCAGAGTACATGTCTTCTTGTGAAATCAAAATGGATCATTAAGAACATATAGGCTAATCACGATGTTGCCATAAGTTCAACTTTGCCATTTGCCGTTCTGTCATTTTTGCGTTTATCGCTATCCATGAAGTCAAGTGTCCCTTCACCTCTGATAAACTGTGAATGTTTATGCTTAGGTTCGTTTGTCTAAGGATCTGATGTTTTGTTTACTAATGTTTTTACATAATGATGATTTGGCTCTTTAAGGTTGCAGTAAATCATTGTTTATTAGCATTCAGTTCTTCAGGACACACAAAAAATTGTGTTACTATAATTTTTTTCATAATTATGTTTTTATGACCATAACTGTGCTCAAAAGTATTGTGAGCACAACCCTAAAAAGTTATTTACTATAAACTATAAACTAGCTATATTGTGGTAAAAAAAAAGAAACAAATTTAAGTGCAAATTTTAATAACAGTCAAACAGTGAAATAGAAATATACAACAGTGTTATTCAAATTTAAAAAAAAAGCAAAGAACAACCAAACAAACAAACAAACAATATCTAGATAACATTATTAATCATAAAAGCTAAAATGTGAAACTCAAGGAACTTCAAATGCTTTGGACAATGCTGCATAAAAATATTGTGAACTGCACATATTCCACGCCAGGCATATACAACTTTTTCCCTGCCAGAAATCCTCAGAAATGTCCAGAAACACAAAACTAGGTGTATGGCGAAAATATATTGAGAACTGTAAAATGTTGACCAATCCACTAAATGTTGTCTCAACATTACTATACATATCAGAGCCAGCAGTTCCAGTCTTGACCTTGAGCAGGGCCAATAACGCTCAAGAACACTAGCGTATGAAACTTCATCATAAAAATATCCTTTTACATCATTTAAAACAAGTCTTTATTTTCTGTGTAAAAAATAAAGCAATATGTAAACAAGATCAGTGGTTTTGTTTTTGGTTATGTGCAGTTTTTCACATCAACGTTATCAATACACAAAAAGCCAGATTTGAACCTTCATCTCCAACAAAATTGGCACCAAAATTGGTTTTACACAGAAAGTGAAATAAGGTTTCATGCACATTAAAAGCTCTGCTGAAAATGCCGAACATGTCTGTCATGTTCTTTGTAGCAAGATTGCATATCTAAACAATGTGCCGTTGCATATTAGTGCTTTTTCCCTTCGGTAATTAGCAGTGAAGCTCTATTCACAAGCCCTTTGAACATAAGACCATGACAAGCAGAATAGTGGTTCCCTGTGTTCTGCGTCCTTACTTAGTGCTGGTTGTAAACATTACAGAATGAATATTTCTCTCTCGTTTGGTAAGTTATGAAGTTAAGTGGTTGCCTTCAGAGGGGCTCAGTGGTGGTATGATGTGGTGTTCCAGCGATACCAGGATCTAAGAAAGAGGATCAAATTCATCATTTGTACCTTTTACTGGTTAAGATGGCTGTATGTGTGAAGTAACTTGCTGTGGTTTTACCCTGGGGTGTTGAACGTCTGGTTGACCCCCTGTGCGATCAGTGGACTGGATGTAGTGCACAGAGTGCCGGGGGAGGAGCCTCGACTGGGGCTGCTGGGGGAGGAGCTTGATGACACTGCAGGAACAACAATCAAGTCAAATTTATTTGTATAGAGCTACACACAATACATAGAAGCAGCTTTACAGGAAGTCATACTGTTATATTTGTAATGCCTTCGTGTTCAAGTATTCTTGAAAATATGATTGGATATTGCAGGTGAAAAATCTGAAAAAAAAGATGTTTGTTGAGGCGGCAGCTCAATACTTACCACCACCAGTGGCGAGTGGACTGAATGAACGTGAAGTTGAAGGCTGAAACAGGAAATGAACCAAATTAGTATAATACATATAATATATAAGTATAATATAATATAATGTTTAGAATTGATTTCAAATGGAAAATATTGCCAAATCTCAAATGTTTTATTAAATTTCAACTTTCCTTAAAAACTTCATGTTTGAAACAAGATCTTTCTTTATCCATGTTGAACCAGAGATTATTAGTAAGAAGACTTGATAGTCACCATTTAGGCTGTACTGTTATGACAGTGTGTCACATTTGCCTTATGGATCATGTTCTACTGTTTTGGAAAATTTTAAAAATGATTGCTCAGACTCACCAGACGAGGGTTGTAGTTGTGAGACTTCATAGGTGAAGCGGAGATGGGGCAGTATATCCTCTTCTCTTTCTGCCGCCGGTTGCAGAACCAAACCCGCACTACTTCCTTCTCCATGGATAGCTGCTCTGAGATGAGTGTGATCTCTTCAGAGTTGGGTTTTGGGTTCTGTTTGGGGTAGAAAGTGTGTTTATGTATCACAGGCTGCAGGGGGCATTGCAAGCAAACTGCTGCCTTTTGTCATCGCTGAATGAAAAAGATTTTGTTACACCATGTGGTGCAGGTTAGCGTTACCTGTCTTGAGCAAAGCTTTCTAAATCTTAAAACAGTTTAGGATTAAACCTCCACAAATTTGATGATTTTTTTCTTTAAGTGATAGATTATAACTGATACAAAATTACACTTCCTTACAATAAATTATCAAATTAATAAAAAAATGTATCCCTTTCCAAATCAAAAATCATTCTTCTTGCTCATTCTGTATTAATCAAATGCTCTCTGGAATGTGATTGTCCCTCTCCCTAATGAATTCCGTCTGACATGACTAGCAATAAAAACAAGTAAATAATAAATCATGGTCATATGCTGTAAATGAGGGCCTGAAGCATCTGAAAATAAGTAAAAACTGCAAATTCCACATCAGGGTTATCATATAGCTAAAACCTTAAAATGCTACATGGAATAAAATAAACTAAACAAAACATAAATAAAATAAAATAACCTTAAACATTTTTGGCAAGGCAACATTTCTCACTTTTGTTTAGTATAACTACATGTACTAAAATAAGTAACAAGTAACTATAAGTAAAAATGAGTAACTAAAAAAAAGTAATATATATAATATACATATAGACACATGTATAATAATAATATATAACACACACACACCTGCAAAAATAATAAAAATGACAAAACTAAATTAAAATGAAAGCAGAAAATATAATTATAAAACCTAATTTAAAATAGTAATAAAAATATAATAGTATCTCAATAAAACTAAAATAACACAGACTCACGTCTAAAAAGCGTTTCTCTAGTGTGAGTTTGATGTTAGTTTCTATGCTTGTTCTCTTTTTCCTCTTCCTTCCATAACCCTCCATAAGAGGAGGTAGGGTGGTGGGGTTGGTCATGGTGTCGGATGGTGAGTTCTCTGAGAGGGCAGAGAAGGTTTAAGATTAAGATGGCAGGTATTTGCAGCCCACAAAAGCCTTCTGATGCTAAGAGAGAAACCATTAGTCAGTTCTGTCCACGAGAGGGCAGCAGCACATACCTGCATCACTCAGCCACTTCTCCAGCAGGGGCTTGAGCTTGCACATGTTTTTGAAGCTAAGATTGAGAGCCTCAAAGCGTGAGATGGTAGTCTGACTGAAGTCATTTCCATACAGCTTTCCCATGGCCAGCCCCACATCACCCTGCGGCCACAACAGACATGAGTTTGAGAACTGGGTTAGGTTCACAACAGGGATGGCCAACATTGAGTATCACAATTGTTGGCTTCTTTTCAGTTTAAATATGAGTTTCTAAGATCCACAGACATTTGAAATTACAGGAAAAGTTATATAACAGAAACAACATTTATTATATATATATATACACACACACACTGCTGCTCAAAAGTTTGGGATCAGTAAAATTGTTTATGTTTTTTAAAGAAGTTTCTTCTGCTCATCAAGGCTGTATCTATTTGATCAAAAATACAGGCAAAAAACTGTTATTTTGTGAAATATTATTGCAATTTAAAATAACAGTTTTCTCTTTTAATTTACTTCAAAATATAATTTATTTCTGTGATGCAGCGCTGAATTTTCAGCATCATTACTCCAGTCTTCAGTGTCACATGATCCTTCAGAAATCATTCTAATATGCTGATTTATAATCAATGTTGGAAACCGTTGTGCTGCTTCATACTTTTTTTGGGACCTGTGATACTGTTTTAGGATTCTCTGATTAATAAAATGTTAAAAGGAACAGCAATATTATAACAATTTGTGTTATAATATACAATGCTATTCAAAAGTTTGGGGTCAGTACATTTTTTTTCTTTCTTTTTTTATTTTAAAGAAATTAATACTTTTATTCAGGAGGGATGTGTTAAATGAATAAAAAGTCATAGTAAAGACTTCTTAGAAAAGATTGTTATGAGTTTGAGAACATATCATAACAATGCTGAACAAATGCTGCTCTTTTTTAACTTTGTATTCATCAAAGAATCAAAGAAAAAAGTATCACATGTTATATTCATAACAATATGAAGCAGCACAACTGTTTCAAGACTCATAATAAATCAGCATATTAGAATGATTTCTGAAGGATCATGTGACACTGAAGTAATTACTGGAGTAATGATGCTGAAAATTCAGCGCTGCGTCACAGAAATAAATTCTGTTTTAAAGTATATTCAAATAGGAAACCAATATCTTTTTTACAGCCTTGATGAGCAGAAGAGACTTCCTTAAAAACATTAAAAATCTTACTGATCCCAAGCTTAAATATATTATATATAAATAAATATTACAGAAAAGGTAATAAAATATCAATAATAAAAAACGGTCACAATATACTTGAATTTTGTTGGCCTGACAAACATAAAGACATCATAAACTTTGGCTACATATGTTTTTATATTTACTGAATAAACACAAAGCATGTCGTAATCCAGAAAAATAGAAGTAAACAAAATGAAATGTATTTAAATTAAATGGTGACTCTGTAGACTGAAAAATACATATTTCCCATGTGATGTGTTGTTGTGCAAAATTAAATGTATTAATAAAAAATACTTACAGTGGTTATCATGAATTTATTTAAATAGTATTCTATTTTAATTCTACTTCCTAAAATTCAAATTTGAATTACAATTCTGCATCATGACAATTCACTTAACTTAATTTTTTAATTATTATTTACTTGATAATTTTAAGGCAAGGGGTCTCCTCAATTGTTTTAAGTTAAGTCAACTTATCACTTTTTACAGAATTTAAAATGCATTCTCAATTTAGTTCTGCTGCTGATATTTATACCTTATAATCTATTTTCAAATAGAGATGTGTTGAAAAAAGAGAATAATAAATGAAAATATGTTCATATAAATGGGAAATCAATTATTAAAGAGATAAAGATCCTTGATTAAATAAATAAAAAAACTATAAAATATACAGCTAGTTAGAGTTCTAAAATCAGGCACATTCTTACCTGAGTGAAGCCGAGTTTGATGCGTCTCTGTTTGAAGGCTTTAGCAAACTGCTCGAGTTCCTCCAGGTCATTGGGTTCATCTTGAGGTGATCCCACATGTTTAGGCACCTGTAAGTGAGACATGTCCAGGTGTCCGTCCATAGAGGACCCGGCCAGACCTGACCTGCCCATTGCCTTTTGAGAAAATGAAAACTGTTAGAGTCTAGGTAATCAGTTGTTATCATTTTTGTTTGCTTACATGGTATTTGTCTTATTGTCTAGTTCTTTATTTTTGTTTATTTTATTAATGCCCTCTCTTTTGTGTTTTCCTTTTCTCATGCCCATAAAAAGTAACCTGGTGTTATACATTATGCCAATGGTAATACCATATTTTTGCACTACCAATCAAATGTTTGCCCAAATTTATAGTTCTCTTTTTTAAATGTTTTTTTAAATATATGTTGTTTTAATGAAACTAATGAAATGGCAAAACACAACAAAATTACTAAAGCGTTCACATTAAAATGCAAATAGAAAATATTTTTAAAAATTAATAAAAAGGTAATAGTACTACAATACACTGTTTAAAAATAATTAAATAAAACTGGGGTTACAAATGAAAGTTACTCTTGATTTGTTTCATATTATTTGGTCATTATATAATCCCCATTTGTTATATTTCATAGTGTTGAGGACTTTTTAAAATATATACAGTGCCCTCCAAAAGTATTGGAACAGTAAGGCCAATTCCTTTATTTTTGCTGTAGACTGAAAACATTTGGGTTTGACATCAAAAGATGAATATGAGATGAGAGATTAACATTTCGGCTTTTATTTACAGGTATTTTCATCTGGATCAGAAAAGCAACTTAGAAGATAGCACCTTTTGCTTGAACCCACCCATTTTTCATGTGAGCAAAAGTATTGGATCATGTGACTGACAGGTGTGTTTTGTTGGCCTGGTGTGTCCTATTAATTGATTATTCAAACAATAAATAGCACTGAATGTCTGCACTCAGTTTCAGATCTGTGCAGACTACATTTGTAGTTAGTTAGACGTGTAACCAACATGAAACCCAGAGAGGTGGCTATGGGTGAAAAACGAGCAATTGTGAAGCTGAGAGAAGATGAAAAATCAATCAAACCATTGCACAAACACTGGCAATAGCAAGTACAAACCACTGGTGTACTAAGTAACACACCTCAAACGGGTAGATCAAGGAAAACATCTGCAGTTGATGACAGAAACATTTATTTATTTATTTATTTAGTCATTTAGCAGACGCTTTTATCCAAAGCGACTTACATAAGAAGCAATCAAAACCAACAAAAGAGCGACGTGCAAGTGCCATTACAAGTCTTGGTTAGCCTAACGCAGTACAGATAATTATTTTTATTATTGTTATTTTTTAATAAAAAGACATAGATAAAATACAATTAGAATAGAGAGTGCTAGAGTTAGAGGGTCAAGTAAAGATGGAACAGATGAGTTTTTAGCCGTTTCTTGAAGATGGGTAAGGATTCGGCTGCTCAGATCGAGTTGGGCAGGTCATTCCACCAGATGGGAACAGTTAATGAAAAAGTCCTTGAAAGTGTTTTTCTGTGTCTTTGGGATGGTACAATAATTCGTTGTTCACTTGAAGAACGCAAGCTTCTAGAGGGCACATAAGTCTGAAGTAAAGAATTTAGGTAAAGGGGAGCAGAGCCAGTGGTGGTTCTGTAGGCAAACATTAATGCCTTGAATTTAATGCGAGCAGCTATTGGTAGCCAGTGCAAATTGATGAACAGAGGAGTGACGTGCGTTCTTTTCGGCTCATTAAAGATTACATTGTGAACATTGTGACAGCTGTAAAGAAAGACCCTAAAACAACTGTTAGTGACATCAGCAACAACCTCCAGAGAGCAGGAGTGAAGGTATCACAATCTACTGTTCGCAGAAGACTTCATAAACAAAAGTACAGAGGCTACACCAGAAGATGCAAACCACTCATTAGCAAGAAGAATAGGAGACGAGCCTCAAAAATTCTGGGACAAGGTTTAATGGACTGATTTTATGGACCAAAGTGATGGAAAGGCTAAAGTTTGGAGAAAGAAAGGATCTGCTCATGATCCCAAACATACAAGCTCACCTGAAACACGGTGTACACAGGTGTACATTATAGTACACATTACACAAGTAATGTAATGGCTTGGGCTTTCATCACTTCTTCTGGGACAGGCTCATTAATCTTCATTAATAATGTAACACTTGATGGCAGCAACAAAATTAACTCCGAAGTCTACAGAAATATTTTGTCTGATAATTTACAAAAAGATGCAACCAAACTGATTGGGAGATCCTTCATCATGCAGCAAGATAATGACCCAAAACATAGTGCCAAAACAACAAAGGAGTTCATCAGGGGCAAGAAGTGGAAGTTTTAGACTGGCCAAGTCAATCTCCACACTTAAACCCTGTAGAGTATGCATTTTACCTTCTAAAGATGAGACTGAAGGGAGTAACCCCCAAAAACTGAAAGAGTTTGGTGATGTCAATGGGTCACAGACTTGATGCAGTTATTGAAAGCAAAGGATCTGCAACTAAATATTAAGTCTTTTTCACTTTAATCTATGTTAATTCTATCTGTTCCAATACTTTTGCTCACATGAAAAATGGGTGAGTTCAAACAAAAGGTGCCATCTTCTAAGTTGTGTATCAGATCCAGATGAAAATACCTGTAAATAAAAGCTGAAATGTTAATCTCTCATCTCATATTCATATTTTAATGTCAAACCCAAATGTTTTCAGTCTACAGCAAAAATAAAGGAATTGGCCTTACTGTTCCAATACTTTTGGAGGGCACTGTATATATGTATATATATATATATATATATATATATATATATATATATATATATATATACAGTATATATACTGTATATATAATAGTAATGGTGAAGAATGAAAAGTTTTTGGTTGTTTAATTTATTTATTTGCAATTGAAAGTAATCAAGCATTAGGGCTGTGATGTACCTGAGGAGTGAGTGTGAGACCAGGCTGGTGCGGTAGGAGTCCTGTCTGGGACTGGGATGGCAAGGAAAGCAGATTGGGCTGCAGCAGTGCTGTAAAAACAGTAATTAAATATGTTTAAACTGTAGTTACAACAGACAAACAGAATATTCTCTTGGAATGCAAACTGATGAGCAGCATTATCCCTAATATGACCCAGTGACCCAGTACATTCACTGACCTTGGTGTCCTGATTGGGCCTGTGAGAGGAGAAATGATGAAGGAGAGGACAGGTGAGATCCAGGCATCAGGACTAGTTGGGGCAGAGGGTGCAGGGAGGGCAGCTCCTAAAAAACACCAATGATCAGCCATATTTCACCACAATTCTTCTTTGTGTAAACTTTGCAGGATTGAATCCCACAAAAACATTCTCAGGACACATTTTGTCCAGAACAAAAACAGAAAAGAAAGAAAACATATTTTGCATAAAGTCATCATAGTTTTTGCATTAAGATGTTTTTCATTATGACATCATTTTCAAGACAGTTAAGCACATTTCCCCAAAAATCTCATTACCCTAATGATTTTTGCTTTTGTTTTTAATTTACATTATTCTTAATGGTTATATTTATTAGATTCTATTTTGCTGTATTAACACAATTCATTTAATTTTAATAATTAATTTAAAGCATTATAAATACAAGACAGTGAAATAATAATATACTAAATATACTTAAATAATAACTAATATATACTAATATATACAGTGGTGTGAAAAAGTGTTGGCCCCCTTCCTGATTTTTAATTTTTTGGCATATTTGTCACACTTTAATGTTTCAGATCATCAAACAAATTTAAATATTAATCAAAGATAACACAAGTAAACACAACATGCAGTTTTTGAATGAAGTTGTGTTTACTTGTGTTATCTTTGATTAATATTTAAATTTGTTTGATGATCTGAAACATTAAAGTGTGACAAATATGCCAAAAAATAAAAAATCAGGAAGGGGGCCAACACTTTTTCACACCACTGTACATTAGTGCTGTCAAACGGTTAATTGCAATATATATATTGCGATTAACCGTTTGACAGCACATCTCAAAAAAATTGTATATCATGAAAAAGTTCATTTTTTCATGTAATTTATTTCAAAAAGTGAAACACATATATTTTAGATTCATTACATGTAAAGTAAAACATTTAAACAGTTTTTTTGTTTTAATTTTGATGATTAGAGCTTACAGCTCATGAAAGTGAAAATCAGTAAGTGAAAAAGTGAAAAATCAGTATCTCAAAATATTAGAATATTTACATTTGATTTGATTTGAGGGTAAGTCACAGAGGGTCATTACTGAAAGGGGTGGCTGTTTACAGAGTGCTGTATCAAAGCATATTAAATGCAAAGTTGACTGGAAGGAAGAATTTGGGTAGGAAAAGGTGCACAAGCAACAGGGATGACGCAAGCTTGAGAATACTGTCAAGCAAAGCTGATTCAAACTCTTGGGAGAGCTTCACAAGGAGTGGACTGAAGCTGGAGTCAGTGCATCAAGAGTCACCACGCTCAGACGTCTTCAGGAAAAGGGCTACCAAGCCACTTCTGAACCAGAGACAACACCAGAAGCGTCTTACCTGGGCTGTGGAGAAAAAGATCTGGACTGTTGTTCAGTGGTCCAAAGTCCTCTTTTCATTTCATTTGGAAATCAAGGTCCCAGAGTCTGGAGGAAGAGTGGAGAGGCACAGAATCCATGTTGCTTGAAGTCCAGTGTGAAGTTTCCACTGTCAGTGATGATTTGGGGTGCCATGTCATCTGCTGGTGTTGGTCCACTGTGTTTTCTGAAGTCCACAGTCAACGCAGAACCAGGAAATTTTAGAGCACTTCATGCTTCTTTCTGCTGACAAGCTTTATGGAGATGCTGATTTCATTTTCCAGCAGGACTTGGCACCTGCCCACACTGCCAAAGCTACCAAAAGCTGGTTCAATGACCATGGTGTTACTGTGCTTGATTGGCCAGCAAACTCGCCTGACCTGAACCCCATACAGAATCTATGGGGTATTGTCAAGAGGAAGATGAGAGACACCAGACCCAACAATGCAGATGACCTGAAGGCCTCTATCAAAGCAACCTGGGCTTCCATTACACCTGAGCAGTGCCACAGGCTGATTGGCTCCATGCCACACCGCATTGATGCAGTAACTCATGCAAAAGGAGGCCCAACCAAGTATTGAGTGCATAGAAATGAACATACTTTTCAGAAGCCTGACATTTCTGTTTAAAATATCCTTTTTTTATTGATCTTATGTAATATTCTAATTTTCTGAGACACTGAATTTTGGGTTTTCATTCTCTGTAAGCCATAATCATCAAAATTTCAAGAAATAAAGGCTTGAAATATTTCACTCTATGTGTAATGAATCTATATAATATATGGGTTTCACTTTCTGAAATGAGTGACATAATATTTTTTCATGATATTAAATTTTTTTTAGATGTACCTGTGTGTGTGTATGTATATATATATATATATATATATATATATATATATATATATATATATATATATATATATATATATATTAGGGATTAGGGATGCACCGATACCACTTTTTCCAGTACTCGCCCGATACCGATACTTTTATTTTTTGGTACTTGCCGATACAGAGTACCGATGCTGATATTTTCATTGCATTTGTACATTTTTTAAATATTGGGTACAGAAACCAAAAGAGTATGTATAATGTTAATTGGTTAACTTCATTTATCAAATAAATACAGTCAAACCAAAATTTATTGAAACACCTTTAAAATTTCTCACATTATCACGGTTTATTATAGGAAAAGGGTTATAGTTTAGAAAATGGTAATAAAATATGACAAGAACTCAAGAGTAAAACTGTGTCTGAACAAATTCAGCTTGATAATGTAAGATAACTTTGATAGAAAGGTACATAATGGATTACAATCAACCAAAAATTATTCAGACAGCTGTTAGTATGACAATATTTACACAGCTATCAATACTCTGTTGGGCCTCCCTTAGCCTTAATGACAGCCTGTATAGTCTCCTAGGCATGCTGTAAACCGGGTTCATGCAAACCTGAACTTCAGTTTTTTTCCCAGACTCGGTCTGAATAATTTTTTTGTCCCAAATTTGTATCAATTTTACTGGTAGTCCACTGTATGAAGAATTTTTGTTTATAATATGTCACAGTTTACTTTATTTTGATTTGACTGTATAATATCTTCTATTTATTTTCACACTTATGCCCATTAAAATGTATTTTACAAGTTTTTGTTACTTTCAGTGTTAATTTTTTTGCTGTATGGTACATCATCTTTAATTTAATAGCATTAGAGCTGCTCCATTGCAGCGGCTCAGTACTGTAATTACGCGTTTTGCTGTAATAATGCAGGGAACCACTCGTTATAAATCTCCTAACTGTGATATTTTCAGAAATAAAAGTTGCTTTTTTTCATCTGAAACGTGCTGCAATTTATATTCGAAAGCCACTCATATAATGCTTAATCACTCATGAAGCAAGCAAAACACGCAACGTGCGCACGTATTTGTACTGGTGCAGAACGAGGACAAGTACAGAATAGCGCATAGGCTAGTTTCACTTTCGCCAGAATGTCGTGTATGCTTAAGGTTGAAAATAAATGATGGTTTATAGTGAATACCCCTATAAATTGTCTTATATTTACGTTACATTTAGTTTTAAGCCAAATGATGCGTGTGCCAAGTGAGCGAACACCAATAAAGATCACACAACAGAAGTGCGCGCACGCTCTCTCTCTCTCCCTCCCTCCCTACCGTTAAGTAACTCGTGTATTGTTTTACTTACTTGTTTTTGACATATCCGACCGAACTACAAACTATCCAGTGATGTCTGTGAGAAAGGGATATTCACTCGACGAGCTCGCGCATCTGCGCCGCCGCGCGCTCAATCCACTCAGCGTGCTTTGCTTAGCCCATCAGCTCGCGCACATCAGCTATACAGGCGAATGCTGAATGTTTAATACTGAATGTTTAACATTAATTCCATTGCATGCATATACTTCGTAGACATCCTTAATCTCTAATAACTCCATTCTGCTGTCTGTTGTTCTGTTGTCTGTATTTCTTTGTCTGAATATGGCACTTATCACATGCTGTGTGGTATCGGCGTTTGGTATCGAGAAAAACATTTATTTCATAATGAAATTTACCCCCATTTTAAATTCTTATTATCCAATGAAAGGTTAGATTTTTGTCAATTTTTTAAACAAAAGATCAAATAGATTAACAATGCAGATTAATTTTCACAGCCTTCTTTGATCATATTTACCAGGGGTGCCGATATTTTTGGCCATGACTGTATGTATATATATATATATATATATATATATATATATGTGTGTATATATATATATATATATATATATATATATATATATATATATATATATATATATATATATATATGCATGTATATAAATTAATTGCATTAGATAATTTAATGTATTTAAATCATTATAAATTAAAGAAATATATCACCCAAAAATTAAAATTTTGTCATCATTTACTCTCCCTCATGGCGTTCCAAAACTGTATGAGTTTCTTTCTTATGTTGAACACAAAAGATCATATTCTGAAGAATTTTGAGTAACCAAACAGTTGTTGGTCCCCATTGATTTCCATAGTAGGGAAGGAAATACCAAGTGAATAACCAACACTCTCTCCACCCTCAATACCACGACTGAGGTGAGACCCTTGAGCAAGGCACTGAACCCCCAACTGCTCCCCGGGCGCCACAGCATTGGCTGCCCACTGCTCCAGGTGTATGTTCACTACTGTGTGTACACTTCGATGGGTTAAATGCAGAGCACAAATTCCGAATATGGGTCACCATACTTGGCCACACACCAGTTTCCTTTTTCCTTTCCTAATACATAAGAAAGAAACTCACACAAGTTTGGAACGACATGAGTGTGAGTAAATGATGACAACATTTTTCTTTTAAAGACTAACAAAGACTATAAAGTTTTATAAATACTTGAATAATAATTTTGATAAATATTTAATATATAGCTTTTTCTCATAAATACTTGAATAACACAATACATATTTAATATTTATATATTGAAATTGAATTGCATTAGATTATATTTTACTGGATTTTAGGAATTTATTCAAATAATTATAAATGAAAGGCAATTAACAAATACTACCAAGATTTATAAATACTTGAATAATAAAATAAATAAATAAATAAATACAATAAATAAATGTTTCTCATAAAATTTATTAAAATAAATTATTCTCATAAATGAAGCATTTTAAAATTAATTTAAGTGTTGCTTAACTGTTATTAAAGTAGTACTGTTACAGGTGCTTACTGTTACTAAGTCTATTCAATTGCAAAACATATTTTTGTTTCATTTGATTATTTTTGTGCAAAATATATAACCCGAACGTGCTCTTGATGGATTTCATGACTCCCTATGACTGTGTTTATAAGAATGTACCCCAGTAAGCTGGCCTCCAGTCACCGGGGATCCCTGAGTTAGGTGGCATGTCTTGTGTGACGATCCAGAATGAGGTGAATCATTCAGGTTCTCAGTCTTAATCTGCACATGAAACAAAGACTTTGTTAGTCAACACAAACCCGGTGAACATTTCACAATGTGGAGCTGTTCACTGCAGTGTTTTGGTCCTCAGGCATGTGTGTTTGTGTGTGTATACACGCTCTTTGTGTGCACTCGGAGACCAGTAAGGCTGCTGGACTCGTTCTGCCGGAGAGGGCCTTTAACAAACATTCCTTCCCTTCCCGCAGGCACAGTATGCAAATGCCCTCACAAGCCTGAAGCTAGTTCCTGTGCACAAAACTTTTTACTGTCCTCAACACTAGATTGTATGACAGGCTGATCTGATGAACTAATGAAGTATTATTGCTCAAATATCTCACATACTGTAACACTAGAAAACTTTCGTAAATTTTCAAGCTGTTTGCCCTTGAACTCTGGAGTTTCTCTTCATAAGAGGAGCAATGAGCTGCTCTAAATAGCAAAACAGTTGTTTACAGATGATGACTATTAAGTAAAACATTGTTTGCACTCACTTGTCTGTTGAAGTCAATGCCGTTTTGTTCAATGCCTGGAAAATGAAAAGATAATGACACTGAGAGATATGCATTAACATTCAAACCGCCTCCTACTGGATCCAGCTAATTTCACAAAACATTTTAATTTTTATTTAAACTTTTATTATGATTTCTTTTAAAGGGTGTTCATCATAAGACCTATAATGGAACATACCATAAAAACAAACTCCCAAATGTTCCATTAAACTGAGCGAGGAGGTTTAGTCAGGGGTTCAAAGGTCGTCAATACCAGGTAATCTCTCTTCATTTGAAATTCAAATCCGTCTCTATGAGGCCGTGGTTAGAACGGCACTCACTCACTCCACAATATGGAAATCTACCCTTCTCCTGAGCCAAACTTCCAGTATGGAAATAATCAGATCATGCAAATGAGTTTCCATGGCAACCTTTAGAGGCCTTCAAATTTGAATACTTACAGACCTCCAGGTGCATCTCTTACACTCACTATTTCTCTCTCTCTCTCGGACACAATTTTAAATAAAATAATAATAATATGATTATAAAACCTGCTGTAACCTGTTCTTTGTATTTTAATGACATCATATAATTTTAAAATACTGGTTTAGAGTCATCCAGTCATGTGTTTGCACAAAAATTATGATACTGTTTTTTAAAATGATTAAATTAAAAAAAAAAGATTACTGGAGTATATTTTACAAGAAAATACTTTTTCAGTCTGTTTTAATCTATAGTCAAAAAGTAAGCCTTTTTTGTAATTAATTTATAAGCAATTTCTAAATGAAAATAGTGTCTTTGCATTTCCAAAATAATATAATAAAATGTCCTCAAACTTAAACATAAAAAAAAAGATTTAGATATAAATATACTTCAGTAGTGTTCAGGTAGGGTTTATGTAACAAGACTATTTGTAAACATGAACAGCATTTTTCATTCAATCCAAATATTTGTAGTTATCACACGACCTGATGGGACATCTGATAGGTCTAACCTTAACCTTAATCCATACTCAAACAATTCACACCATAGAGGTGATGGAACATAAATGAAATATATATTTAACATTCGGTGACAATACTCTGCTCTCTCTGAATTGTCATTTCTCTCACGTTCCTCATTTGAAGAAGACGGTTCCGTACAGAAGCCATTGTAAGCAGACCATGATTCAGTACCGCCTGAGGCTATGAGCGCTTCATTGCAAACAAACTGCCACATACATCCTGGTAGACTTCTCATCCATCAGCCTGCGCTCATCACGCACCTGATGAGCTCAACTCAACATACGTTGCAAGAAAAACCTTTTTTTTTATAAGTACAAAAACATGGGGAGGCAAATAAAATTGAAATACTAAAATTTAGAGTTCACCACCTAAAAATGGTTGGCACAAAGCCACTTGCACAGACTTTCATGCCTGAGAGCGTGACCAGTGTCCCATCAACACAAAGAGTTAAACTTTTGGTCATAACCACAAACGGTTATTGTGAAGAAGCCCAGTGGCAGTTCGTGAAATGATGATCCTCATTTCGAAGGAATGTAAAACTGAATCACAAACACTGTACTGTACAGTATCAAAAAAGACTCAGTAAAAGTGAACCATTTGTGAAAAAATTACCTTAAAAAAAAATTCACCTTTGGATTTCACTGAAAGCAGTGAAAAGATTTAAAATATTTAAGAATATAATCACATCATATTTGTAATGTAGAAAATAATATTTAACATTTACATGTATTTAAACATTTTAAAATATTTTACTTATTGCAGTCTGCTTCAAGACACACACTTGATGCTATTTTACAACATTAAAAAGCATCATCAGAAAACTATAATTAGCATATAATTGATTACATATTTGTGATGTTATTTACATTCAAATGTCACCATACATTAGTCAAGAGGTCATTTTACAATTTCATGGCAATTGACAATATTCCAGAGAGTGAAAAGTCTCCTTACCAGCTTGTTCATGCTGAGATTCTGTCTGTCCAACAGCCTCTCTGCTCATCTTAATATCTGTAATGATAAATACAGCTGATTTTCCTACAGGATCACAACTTTATGCAGACACTGGGGCAATTCATGCCATGGCCCAGCCAGTAAAATGATCTTGAGGTTTATTCTAATGTGTCCAGCTTTCAAATGGTCTCCTTTATGTAAAGGGCTTGTTGTAATATTCATAAGAGCAAGGGTATCCCCATTCACCACAATCACTCTGTCTCTCCACCCTAATCTCTTCTAGTCAAAAACATTTAAATCTGCCAATATAGAGAGCTGTGAACAGGTACAATGCAAAACAATATGATTCCACAAAACGGTCACTGCTTGAGAAGAGAGCAGGCATCTGGGAGACAAAGTTTGGTATTTTAGATAAAAACTTTGAGGAGTAACTTACATCTACACTTACCTTACAGCAGGAAAGCCCCACGGATCCAGGCTCTGTAGATTATATCCCTGCGTCTGTGGTGCTTTTCTCAGGTCTTCGATGATGAACTGAGTGAACCTTTCTCAAAAAGGTTCAGAGAAACACATTTAGCAAAGTGAGTTAGTAGAAGAGCATTCACCTCTTCAGTATCCCACACCAGCCGATTTGCATAAGGCCCTCGGTGTGTCCTATCCAGACTCTGACTTTTTGCATAAAACAACAATAGGTAGACAGCAAACTTCGAAAAGCTTGAGAATAAGAGCATGCGTGCAACTCTGCCTGTGTCTATGTACACTGGCAAACTTAAAGTGTGCTTGGTCTTTGATTGAACATAGCTCTATTTATTCAAATACATCACTGTGCATAAAGGCTGGAATTATGATTGTTCTTTTCACTAATCTATATAAGAGAACAGTTTTGACTGAAGTTACATAGCTACATTGCCAAAGTGATGTGATGTTTTTAAACTTTTGTCGAATGTAATATTTTTTCTTAATTTTTTTTTTCCAAGCATAGCCTATATCTCAGAAGTGTGCCTCATTATTCTGGCATTAAAATGGTAACAGTTCATTTCACAACAGAGATCAAGAGACTGTTTCTCTAGCCAGAGATCCGTGGAGATTTTGTATCCGCCACACTATTCCAGTGAATTAGCCCACTAGGTTTCCCATGACAGCACGATGTGAAGGGGTGTATTACTGTTACAGTTTGGAAGTCTTGACTGATTTCCGATAAACAGCCCTGTCGAACAGTTCGTTTGAATGAACCGATTCAAATGTAAAAAGCATATATTATTTACATTTGTTTAGATACATTTTTGTATAGTAGGCTATATGAAATTTATTCCAATGAAGTTGATGACAATACGTTATAATAATATCCATGTCAAATGCGTTCCATGTGTCATTTTACTGCATTTCGGAGATTTCATGACAACTAAACGTTTATCCTAAAGTAAAAACGTTAACACTGCCAGAGTAACATCGGTGAGCTAATGCAGTAAGTGTGCACAGCTGCGCTTGGTTTGTCGCGGATGACAGAGCGTGTGTTTGTGCAAACGTGTGTAAACTCCACCTCTACATTCACGAATTAACCACGTTACGTTAATAAGTTGTAACTTTACCTTCTAAAGCTTAATTTTACTGTCACGCCATCCAGAGTGAACACAGCCTAACAGAAGACTTACACTAGAGGGCAGTATTCAACTGAGGGACTCACATGCAACTATTACAGAAAGTTCAAACACTCGCTGATGCTGAAAGGCCATGCATTAAGAGCCTTCAGAAGCTACAGAAGATACTTACATGTTTTCCAGAAGACAAATTAAGTTAAATCTTCAAATTCAAAAAGTTTCCACGTCCCGGCTCTTAATGCATGGTTTTTCCTTCTGGAGCATCAGTGTTTGAACTTTCTGTAATAGTTGCATGTGAGTCCCTCAGTTGTCCTCATTGTGGAAAGATGAATCTCAAAACCAAACGGTCATTGTTGGAAAGGGTTCAAATACACAAAAATGCTGGAAAACCAAAGAATTTGTGGGACCTGAAGGATTTTTCTGAAGAACAGCAGGCAGTTTAACTGTTCAGGACAAACAAGGGACTCTTGAACAACTATCACTAAACAAAAAAAAAACAACAACACAGCTTTGTATCGTTCAGGTAACAACGCAGTATTAAGTATAAAGTGTATGTAAACTTTTGAACGGAGCCATTTTTATAAATTCAGCTATTATTTTATCTTGTGGACTATATGTAAACATCTTTTATGTGAAATATCTGGTCAGTACTAAATAAAAAATAACATGCATTTTGTATGATCCCTCGTATTTTGGTTAAATAATTACAATTTTGCAGATTCTGAAAGTGCATGTAAAGTTTTGACTTCAACTGTATATATATATATATATATATATATACTCACCGGCCACTTTATTAGGTATACCTGTTCAATTGCTTGGTAACACAAATTGCTAATCAGCCAATCACATGGCAGCAACTCAATGCATTTAGGCATCTAGATGTGGTGAAGAAGACATGCTGAAGTTCAAACCGAGCATCATAATGGGGAAGAAAGGGGATTTAAGTGACTTTGAACGTGGAATGGTTGTTGCTGCCAGACGGGCTGGTCTGAGTATTTAAAAAACTGCTGATCTACTGGAATTTTCACGCAAATGGTCAGAAAAAAAGAAAATATCCAGTGAGCGGCAGTTGTGTGGATGAAAATGCCTTGTTGATGTCAGAGGTCAGAGGAGAATTGCCTTTCTATCATCTCTAACCGACTGGTTAGAGATGATAGAAAGGCAACAGTAACTCAAATAACTTGGGTGTTTTGAAAGGCGCCATTTAAAATAAATAAATAAAATAGAATGCATTATTATTATTATTATTAAATAACCACTCATTACAACCAAGGTAGGCAGAATAGCATCTCTGAACGCACAACACGTCGAACCCTGAACCATATGGGCTACAGCAGCAAAAGACCACACCGGGTGCCGCTCCCGTCAGCTAAGAACAGAAAACGGAGGCTACAATTCGCACAGGCTCACCAAAATTGGACAATAGAAGATTGGAAAAAACGTTGCCTGGTCTGATGAGTCTTGATTTCTGCAACGACATTAAGAAGGTAGGGTCAGATTTTGGCGTAAAGAACATGAAAGCATGGATCCATCCTGCATTGTCTCAACGGTTCAGGCTGGTGGTGGTGGTGTAATGGTGTGGGGGATATTTTCTTGGCACACTTTGGGCCCCTTAGTACCAATTGAGCATCGTTTAAACATCACAGCCAACCTGAGTATTGTTGCTGACCATGTCCATCCCTTTATGACTACAGTGTACCTGTCATGAATCTGGTCTATGAACTTCCGTTAACTCACCACCAGAGGTCACTCGCTCACCACATGGACTCTTGCACCACACTAACTGTTGCACGCCACCTCAGACTACAATTCCCATCATCCACTGCACTGACGACACACAGCTGATTGCACTGATCACACACCCTACATAAACCATGGACTTCCTCTTCCTCTCTGCCGAGTATTGTATTGCGTTTATCACTCCCCTAGTGTTAGCTGCCTTACCGAGCCATTCTGTGTTTTTCTGTTTAGTTCCAGTATTGTTCTGCATTTATAACTCTCCTAGTTTTAGATGCGATACGGAACCCACTTTGTTGTCATAGTCTTGCCTTGTGTGTTTTTCTAGTGTTTTGATTCTTGCCCGCGTTTTCTGGATTTACCCCTTTGCCTTGCCGTTTGGACTATGTTTGCACCTCTCTTGGACTACTGCTCGTATACCTGGATTATCTCTCTGCCTTGCCCTGTTGGATATTGTTTGCCGATCGTCGACTCTCGCTAGCCCTAGGATTACTCTTGTGTCTTGCCCGTGCCATACCCGTTTGCTGGTGTTTTGACCCTGTCTGTTATTTGACTGTTCATTAATAAAAGCTTGCAAATGGATCCGCACGTCTCATGTCTCGTTGGCCCCGTTACAGAATACTCGGCCACACAAGGATCCAGCAGCTTTTCAGAGGAACTTTGGCCAGGTATGGACACAACACGTATATTATTTGCTATTAAGCAAGACACACGATCGTTGGAAAGCCATATGCGAGAATTTTTAGCCATATCTCACTATTCAGATTTACCAGACATTATTTTGATAGAGATTTTCTGTGATGGCATAAATCAACCCGCGTTCATCACTCTGTCAGTTTATGGATTATGCTTTGTTGTGTGTTGGCTCTCCATTCACTGTGGGTGTTGCGGAGGAGGAACGCGACACCGCGTCTTTGACTGAGATGGTGGCTGCACCAGAGTGCGCTCACAAAATGGCGGCGACAGCGGAACCCGATCGCAAAATGGCGGACACAACAACACCCCGTCATGCCATTGCTGCCAGTCATGAGCCAAGTCAAGTCACCGCTGACCCTCCAGAGTCTCCTCACGGCACCGCTGACCTTACAGAGTCTCCTCACGGCACCGCTGACCTGCCATTGTCTCACCACGTCTCCGCTGATCTGCCATTGTCTCACCACGTCTCCGCTGATCTGCCAGAGTCTCACCATGCCACCACTAACCATCCAGAACCACGTCACGTCACAGCTGAGCAGCCAGAGTCTTGTCATGTTCTGTCTGTCACACCCAGATATTCAAGGTCAGTCCTTCAGTATCCTATTCTGGTATGCAGTGTGAGGGATGCACCACTGGTGTCTGCACATGCAGCTGGTATCCCCAAACCAGCTCACTTTAACCCTCCTGTTCCTGCACTAATTTCCTTGTCCGAAGCGCTTCCCATGATGGGGATCGCTTTATGTTGCGTTTGGGCTGTGTACACCACCTCGGAACTGCCCCAGGCGATGGCACCCGCTGCAGCTTCTCCAGAGGTGGCGGCACATGCTGCAGAACCTCCCGGACCGGCGGTGCTCGCTTCAGCTCATTGTATGGTGGTGGCGCCCAGCAATGTACTCTCAGCCTGTCATGTCACGGTCAAAGGAGCCGTTGATGAGCACTGTACCTGTCCGGTTACTGAACTCTACCTGTTTCCTGATGTTACCACTGTAGAACCTCCAGAGGTGGCGGCGTCTGCTGCAGAACCTCCAGAGGTGTCAGTGGTACCCTCCTATGAACCCTCGTCCTGCCCTGTCACGGTTATGTAGACCATCTATGAATCCTCGTCCTGTCCTTTCACTGCCATGGAGGCCGTTTATGAACCCTCGTCCTGTCCTGTCACGGCTATGGAGGCTGTCTATGAATCCTCGTCTTGCCCTGTCACGGCTATGGAGGCCGTTTATGAACCCTCGTCCTGTCCTGTCACGGCTATGGAGGCCGTCTATGAATCCTCGTCTTGCCCTGTCACGGCAATGGAGGCCGTCTATGAACCCTCGTCCTGTCCTGTCACGGCTATGGAGGCCGTCTGTGAATCCTTGTCCTGCCCTGTAGCGGCTATAGAGACCATCTGTGAACTCTTGCCTTCCTTTGAACGGGGAAGTCGTGGCCTAATGGTTAGAGAGTCGGACTCGTAATCGAAAGGTTGCGAGTTCGAGCCCCCGGCCGGCAGGAATTGTAGGTGGGGGGAGGGAATGTCCAGCGCTCTCTCCACCCTCAATACCACGACTGAGGTGCCCTTGAGCAAGGCACCGAACCCCCAATTGCTCCCCGGGCGCTGCAGCATGGCTGCCCACTGCTCCGGGTGTTCACGGTGTGTGTGTGTGTGTGTGGATTTGTTCACTACTCACTGCTGTGTGTGTGCACTTGGATGGGTTAAACGCAGAGCACCAATTTCGAGTATGGGTCACCATACTTGACAATACGTCACGACTTTAACAGGCCACGGAGGCCATTAATGAACCTTCTTTTGCCCATGTCACAGCCTATAAACTGTTGTCCTGCCCTGAGTCAGCCGAGGAGTCTGGTTGTGAATTACCAGTCCCATCAGTCACAACTGAGGGGGTTATGGGTGAACTTCCTGACTGTTGCGTTGCACCTCTAGGGGCCATTTGTGAACACTTAACCCTGCCTGTCATGAACTCAGAAACTATAAATGCACCCCATATCTGTCCCGTTAACCTTATCACTGCCATGGAATCCTTAAATGGACTTGTGTTCCCTGCCTCGGTCCTTGAGGCCACATATGTTCTGCTTGTGCCTTGTGTCTCTGTTTCCCCTAGGTCCCAGTCTTTGCCAGGGGTCTCTGCTCCGCCGTGGTGGTTTTCAGTTTGGCTTTGGTGGTCTTCTGCTCCGGTGTGGAGGTCTTCTACCCTGTCTGCTCCGCACTGGTGGGCTTCTGCTCTGTCTGCTCCACCGTGGTGGTCTTCTGCTTCGTCTGCTCAGGTCTGATGGTCATCTGCTCTGCCGTAGTGGTCTTCTGCTCCGGTCTGGTGGTCTTCTGCTCCACCTGCTCTGCCGTGGAGATATTCTGCTCTGCCCTGGTGGGCTCCAGTCCCGTCTGCTCCGCCCTGGTGGGCTCCAGTTCCGTCGACTCCGCCCTGGCTTCCTGCTGTACCGACTCTGCCTCGGTCCCCGGCTACTACACTTCCACGTGGACCTGGCCCTCCGTCCCTCCCCCTGTTCCGCCTCCGCTCCACCGCCCTCCTGGATTGTATAGGAGCGTCTGGAAGCCGCTCCTTGGGGGGGGGGCTATGTCATGAATCTGGTCTATGAACTTCCGTTGACTCACCACCAGAGGGCACTTAAAGCTACACATGACAATTAATGAGATTATTACAACACTTCTACTCGAATATCACTATCAATCACTATTGAGTGTTTGTAATAACTTCTGACTGTAATCCAATATGGATTTTGGTCAAAAGATGAGGCAGAAATATGTTGTTAGTAACATTCAATAAGACTTTTATGTGGAAGATACATAGTTACAACTTTTGTGGGGTGTGAAAAAAAAGTAATGTAACTAGTAGTGTAACTACTTACTATTGCCGGAAAGTAATAAAGTAACAATATTACTTTTGAAAGGAGTAACTAGTAATGAGTAATATATTACATTCTTTGAGTAACTAACCCAACACTGTATATATATGGTGATGGGAAGTTCGGATCATTTTACCGATTCGGACCTTTGAATCTCATTCAGCAAAATGAACGAATCTTTTTTCAAGTCATTTCGTTCATTTTAGCAAAATATAATTAAAATGTTACGTGTTACTTTCCAAACACATCTACTACTTATGCAAACGCTTATCACACTACAAACAATACAAAACTATAATGCTATAAGAAACAGAAAATATTAATTCATTGTTTACCTGGGTCTTTAGTCTATGATTTGCGCACCACCTCTTATCTGACAAGGCTTCGGGTTTGAGTCGTTCGTTCATCACGTGATAGCCCTATATGCTTAACCAATGCAGTCTGAGCCGGAAAGAGAATTGATTAGTTCAGTGAAGTGAAGTGACATTCAGCCAAGTATGGTGACCCATACTCGGAATTCGTGCTCTGCATTTAACCCATCCAACGTGCACACACACAGCAGTGAACACACACACACCGTGAACACACACCCGGAGCAGTGGGCAGCCATTTTATGCTGCAGCGCCCGGGGAGCAGTTGGGGGTTCGGTGCCTTGCTCAAGGGCACCTCAGTCGTGGTATTGAGGGTGGAGAGAGCGCTGTACATTCACTCCCCCCACCTACCATCCCTGCCTCTGTATTCACTCTGGTGAAGTCTTCTCTTGATTGTTGACTTTGACACACATACACCTACCTCCTGGAGAGTGTTCTTAATCTGGCCAACTGTTGTGAAGGGTGTTTTCTTCACCAGGGAAAGAATTCTTCGGTCATCCACCACAGTTGTTTTCTGTGGTCTTCCGGGTCTTTTGGTGTTGCTGAGCTCACCGGTGCGTTCCTTCTTTTTTAGAATGTTCCAAACAGTTGTTTTGGCCATGCCTAAGGTTTTTCCTATCTCTCTGATGGGTTTGTTTTGTTTTTTCAGCCAAATGATGGCTTGCTTCACTGATAGTGACAGCTCTTTGGATCTCATCTTGACAGTTGACAGCAACAGATTCCAAATGCAAATAGCACACTTGAAATGAACTCTGGACCTTTTATCTGCTCATTGTAATTGGGATATGAGGGAATAACACACATCTGGCCATGGAACAGCTGAGAAGCCAATTGTCCCATTACTTTTGGTCCCTTAACAAGTGGGAGGCACATATGCAAACTGTTGTAATTCCTACACCGTTCACCTGATTTGGATGTAAATACCCTCAAATTAAAGCTGACAGTCTGCAGTTAAAGCACATCTTGTTTGTTTCATTTGAAATCCATTGTGGTGGTGTATAGAGCCAAAATTTTTAGAATTGTGTCGATGTCCCAATATTTATATATATATATATATAGTATCTCACAGAAGTGAGTACACCCCTCACATTTTTGTAAATATTTTATTATATCTTTTCATGTGACAAAACTGAAGAAATTACACTTTGCTACAACGTAAAGTAGTGAGTGTACAGCTTGTATAAATAACTCAAAATAACTCCACAAACTGCCATTAATGTCTAAACCACTGGCCACAAAAGTGAGTACACCCCTAAGTGAAAATGTCAAAATTGGGCCCAATTAGACCTTTTCTCTCCCCGGTGTCATGTGGCTCGTTAGTGTTACAAGGTCTCAGGTGTGAAATTTGGGGTTATCGCTCTCACTCTCTCATACTGGTCACTGGATGTTCAACATGGCACGTCGCATATTCAACAATATGTAGCACACTGCATCAAATTGGTCTGCATAGCTGTCATCCCAGAACGAAGCCTGTTCTAAAGATGATGCACAAGAAAGCCCGCAAACAGTTTGCTAAAGACAAGTAGACTAAGGACATGGATTACTGGAACCATGTCCTGTGGTCTGATGAGATCAAGATAAACTTATTTGGTTCAGATGGTGTCAAGCGTATGTGGCAGCAACCAGGTGGGGAATACAAAGACAAGTGTGTCTTGCCCACAGTCAAGCAACGTGGTGGGAGTGTCATGGTCTGGGGCTGCATGAGTGCTGCCAGCACTGGGGAGCTACAGTTCATTGAGGGAACCATGATTGCCAACATGTACTGTGACATACTGAAGTAGAGACTGGGCTGCAGGGCAGTATTCCAACATGATAACGACCCCAAACACACCTCCAAGACGAACACTGCCTTGCTAAAGAAGCTGAGGGTAAAGGTGAAGGACTGGCCAAGCATGTCTCCAGACCTAAACCCTATTGAGCATCTGTGGGGCATCCTCAAATGGAAGGTGGAGGAGCGCAAGGTCTCTAACATCCACCAGCTCTGTGATGTTGACATGGAGGAGAGGAAGAGGACTCCAGTGACAACCTGTGAAGCTCTGGTGAACTCCATGCCCAAGAGGGTTAAGGCAGTGCTGGAAAATAATGGTGGCCACACAAAATATTGACACTTTGGGCCCAATTTGAACATTTTCACTTAGGGGTATACTCACTTTTGTGGCCAGCGGTTTAGACATTAATGGCTGTGTGTTGAGTTATTTTGAGGGCATAGCAAATTTACCCTGTTATACAAGCTGTACACTCACCACTTTACATTGTAGCAAAGTGTCATTTCTTCAGTGTTGTCACATAAAAAGATATAATAAAATATTTACAAAAATGTGAGGGGTGTACTCACTTCTATATATATATATATATATATATTTATATATGTATATACAGGTGCTGGTCGTAAAATTAGAATATCATGAAAAAGTTGATTTATTTCAGTAATACCATTCAAAAAGTGAAACTTGTATATTAGATTCATTCATTACACACAGACTGATATATTTCAAATGTTTATTTCCTTTAATTTTGATGATTATAACTGACAACTAATGCAAGTCCCAAATTCAGTATCTCAGAAAATTAGAATATCAATTAAGACCAATGCAAAAAAAATTATTTTTAGAAATGTTGGCCAACTGAAAAGTATGAACATGAAAAGTATGAGCATGTACAGCACTCAATATTTAGTTGGGGCTCCTTTGGCCTGGATTACTGCAGCAATGCGGCATGGCATGGAGTCGATCAGTCTGTGGCACTGCTCAGGTGTTATGAGAGCCCATGTTGCCTTCAGCTCTTCTGAATTGTTGGGTCTGGCGTATTGCATCTTCCTCTTCACAATACCCCATAGGTTTTCTATGGGGTTAAGGTCAGGCGAGTTTGCTGGCCAATCAAGAACAGGGATACCATGGTCCTTAAACCAGGTACTGGTAGCTTTGGCAGTGTGTGCAGGTGCCAAGTCCTGTTGGAAAATGAAATCTGCATCTCCATAAAGTTGGTCAGCAGCAGGAAGCATGAAGTGCTCTAAAACTTCCTGGTAGACGGCTGCGTTGACCTTGGACCTCAGAAAACACAATGGACCAACACCAGCAGATGACATGGCACCCCAAACCATCAATCACTGTGGAAACTTTACACTGGACCTCAAGCAACGTGGATTATGTGCCTCTCCTCTCTTCCTCCAGACTCTGGGACCTTGATTTCCAAAGGAAATGCAAAATTTACTTTCATCAGAGAACATAACTTTGGAACACTCAGCAGCAGTCCAGTCAAGACGCTTCTGACGCTGTCTCTTGTTCAAGAGTGGCTTGACACAAGGAATGAGACAGCTGAAACCCATGTCTTGCATACGTCTGTGCGTGGTGGTTCTTGAAGCACTGACTCCAGCTGCAGTCCACTCTTTGTGAATCTCCCCCACATTTTTGAATGGGTTTTGTTTCACAATCCTCTCCAGGGTGCGGTTATCCCTATTGCTTGTACACTTTTTTCTACCACATCTTGTTCTTCCCTTCGTCCCTCTATTAATATGCTTGGACACAGAGCTCTGTGAACAGCCAGCCTCTTTAGCAATGACCTTTTGTGTCTTGCCCTCCTTGTGCAAGGTGTCAATGGTCGTCTTTTGGACAACTGTCAAGTCAGCAGTCTTCCCCATGATTGTGTAGCCTACAGAACTAGACTGAGAGGCCATTTAAAGGCTTTTGCAGGTGTTTTGAGTTAATTAGCTGATTAGAGTGTGGCACCAGGGGTCTTCAATATTCAACATTTTCACAATATTCTAATTTTCTGAGATACTGAATTTGGGACTTTCATTAGTTGTCAGTTATAATCGTCAAAATTAAAGGAAATAAACATTTGAAATATATCAGTCTGTGTGTAATGAATGAATCTAATATACAAGTTTCACTTTTTGAATGGTATTACTGAAATAAATCAACTTTTTCATGATATTCTAATTTTTTGACCAGCACCTGTATATAGTGTACACACACACACACACACACACACACACACACAGTATTCTTGTGATAAATTTGATCAAAAGGATAAGTTACTGTTGCATTATTTATAAAACGCAGCTGTTAGAAAGTGAAAATGAGATCCATTGATACCAATTTCCATATGAACCAATTGTACTACATTATCTATCTACTACATTATCTACCACAATTGATAAGACCATATTTACAGATTTGACGTAACAGTATGTAAGCCCTTGTAATTGCCTTCTAATACTGTCAGCTCCTTTGGCATTTCATCTATAAATTTCAGATTTTTTTTTAATGATTCCCCTGCAAAAATGGCCATGCGGGGCCCATGCTGGCTTTTTGCAGGCACAGTGGGCTAGGGCCACTTATTTACATTTCTGACTATATGTAGCTGTATTAACCTGAATTTAATGTTTTCTATTTTGTATTTAATAAATCCATTGATTTAAAATCCCCTTGACTACTGAACATTTTTGACAATGTAGACATTAGTTATGTGGTGACTGCATCCATTTCAGATGTAACTGTTTCCTCCAAATACTTAAGTTATAGTAGCTGACAAGTATTTAAAATTAAAGTTGTATTGTTATAGATCAGGGGTGGATCCTGTTCCTGGAGATCTACCTTCCTACAGAGTTCAGTTCCAACCTTGATTAAACAAACCTGTCTGTAATTATCAAGTGCTCCTTCAGATCCTAATTAGTTGGTTCAGGTTTGTTTGATCAGGGCTGGAACTGAACTCTGCAGGAAGGTAGATCTCCAGGACCAGGGTTGGGCACCCCTGTTGTAGATTAATAATGTGGGCTAAGTGAGGGCTGCACGTGCAGGGCCAGCAATAAGGGGCCAATGTTTTGCCAACGAGCAAAATCTCAGAGGCCCTGCGCTGGCAGCCTGCTGGGGGCCCTTAGCCCTAAGTGGGCCCATAAAGGGCCCACTGTGTCTGTAGTATTCTCTCTCTACTAGTCCGTTTTACATGGATGTAGTACCATAATTAAACATGTAGCACATATATTGCACTGAAATATTTAACAATTGTATGAACTACACAGTGAAACTACTATATTGTGTGTGGGTGATTGAAGTTACTGCTCCTATAGTATTTCATGAAAAATAAGTTGAATCTGCAAGTGTACGGTTTAAAGATACGAATACACAATGCAATGTTTTGAATACGGGACAGCCTGTGTTACATGTAAAAACTGTTGTTTTGTGTCCAGACTGTTGAACAAAAGACATAGATCTAAAATTAGTACCAAAGTAATATAACTGTAATAAAATAACTTTTACTTGATATAAATGTAAAAATACACATTGAGGTCTCTTGTTGTGAGGTAGAACACAACATTTGGTACAGTTATGTGAAGAATCATACTGCATTACACATTAACCCACTGCAAATGCTTTATCTTGTAAATACTTTTCATACAACAAGAAAAAAAAAACAATGTCTGGAAAAAGTCTAAAAATATGAATTAGAGAAACTAGCTAATTTTAGGACAGGAAAATTTTAGGACAGAGAATAAGAGAAAAGAATACTGAGCCTCACCAGACTGAAGCTCACACACCCATGTTGTATATCACAAACCAAAGCAAAAGACTCTTCATAAGACAGCTGCAATTGAAATGTAAATTAGAATTAGTCAAGGCTATAGAGAGCAATTTAGCCGAGAATAAGAAATTTGGCATCTACTGAATAAATTTGCAATAAATTGACATCACAATATGATCAGAGACATTGTTTTAGCAGCTACTTAGGCCTTTTGTTGCAGCTTTACATCCCTGGATTCATAAACAGATAGCAAAAATGTGAGTTGTCTTAATTTTTATGATGGTATTGAAAAGTCGAACTGTTGCAGATTATTGCATTACAATACTTTGACAATACAGTAGGCAGACTCACAAAAATTACTTAAAGAATAGTAGTACAAAAAAAAAAAAAAAAAAAAGGTTCTTACCAATTGGTTATCATTTAGTTTTTTACTTTAGAACACATTAATTGATCGACTGGATTACTTGGGATTATTGCGGTTTTTATCAGGTGTTTGAGCTCTCATTCTGACGGCACCCATTCACTGCAGAGGATCCATTGGTAAGCAAGTGATGTAATATTAACTTTATCCAAATCTGTTCTGATGAAGAATAAAAAACTTATCTGCATCTTGGATGGCCTGAGGGTGAGTACACTTTCATTTAAATCTGAACTATTCCATTCCATTCCATATATAACATTAGTGAAGGCAACATGGTAAAACCAAGTAAAAAAGAATGAATAAGGTTCAACTGTAAAAGATCAAATAGCGTAGAAACCTTTTAAAATACAAAGGAAAAAATAGAGATACCCACATTCAGACATCATATGTGACCATGGACCACAAAACCAGTCATAAGTGTAAATTTCTTGAAATTGATATTTATACATCATCTGAAATCTGAATAAATAAGCTTTCCATTGATGTATGGTTTGTTAGGATAGGACAATATTTGGCCGAGATATAATCTGAGGGTGCAAAAAAAATCGCCTTTAAAGTTGTCCAAATGATGTTCTTAGCAATGCATATTACTAATCAAAAATTAAGTTTTGATATATTTACGGTAGGAAATTTAGAAAATATCTTCATGGAACATGATACAAATGTACCCTAGCAACTTAAGACTGGTTTTGTGGTCCAGGGTCACATATTGTAAACTTTTTCTAGAATGGGATTTGAATATTTATCAAAATACTCTCCTTTATACTAATGTCATCAACACTAGGAATGTATCGATAGCTAAGACTTTAATATTCAAATATTTTAACTTAAAAATTTAGTAATGTAGAAACTAAACAGAATGAAAACAAGAGCTACAATACAGATGCCCTAAGCAGAACTAAACATTAAAACTTCTAATAATAAAACAATTTCCTGCCCTGAGGTACCATTGTATTGATGTCCCAAAGTAAAAAAAGATAAATGGCTTGATAATCCACATCAAAATATCCATTCTTTCACTAAAAGGCATGTGTCAGAGAAAGTTCCCTGTTGAGACTAAATGTATAGCTGCTTTCAAATCACCGAAGTGTACAAGTAATTTCTAGATAATCTCATTATCAAAACTGTTCCTTTAAGAAAAAGGTTTACATTGTTGTAGAATACCTTACAAATTTTTTTCCCACAAACCAAATTTCCTTTGTCAGGTGCTGCTAATTGTCCTCATCCCAAAGGCACAGCTGTTTATGAGGCGTGTAAAAGTCGAAGCGGTAGCCTTTGCTGCAGCTCTTAATGCCACATTTGTAAGGGTTCGGGCCCTGGCCCCGGCAGTACTTCAGCTGACAGGGGAACCACTCCAGGCTTAACCTGTAACTGCAGGCGCAGGGCTGCCAAGGGTCTGTTGTGGAGCTGCAGCTCTGTAAGTCAGTCACATTCAAACTCTGAGGAAAGACATCAAATATTGACTCTTCAACCCCTGTCAAGAGAAAAAGACTCATTTTCAGAAAAAATTATGGGTTAAAAATCAAACTTTGACAGAACAAAGGTTGCTCTTGGTACAAAACAAACTGTAAACAAGAGTGGTAGAAAATGATCTTATGCTCACGAGGCTGCATTTATTTTGTGAAAAATACACTAAAACCAGAAATATTTTTACAATCTAGCAGCAAAGTCACTGGCAGCCTTAACACATCTCATCTAACCTTTCTCCAGCCAGTATTTGACATCTTGCTGTCGTGTGTACACCAGGTCTCGTGCATCCCTGCAGACATTATGAATATGAGTACTGAGGTGCCAGGAGCGAGTCATGTTGAGCGCTGCATTCATAGTGAACTGTTCAACACTGCGTCTCTCGTCCGCACTTCTCACCACATGAGGGTTTTTCTGTTGGGATCACATAAGAAACATAAGTACGTCTCAGGGCATAAGGTTAATACTTGGCTATTAAGAGACAAAACACAAAAATACTGATAATAAACCATTAATGGTTCAATAATCATTGCCCTGATGATTATCAATACATAATATATGTGTAGGTCTTTCTTTATCTTTCTACACTTTAATTGCGACTAACATTTATTCCTGTGCTATTCAGTGTGCATTTAAAAAAAAGAAAGAAAAAAAGTAGTAGTTATTTTTGTACAAAGAAAAAAATGTGTACATGTTTGGAAAGACATGAGGGTGAGTAAATGACAACAGAATTTAAATTTTGGGGTGAACTATCCCTTTAAGCCACAACCAGCATGAAAGTTAGCTTAAGCTGGTCTTTTCAGCAGGGTGCCACAGATGGTGCTTTAAAATTCTTTAAATTTTGACCTGTCTGAGTCGAGCCATGGCCTCACTCGGGATGAGCTCTCCATGATCCAAATGCGAGATGAAGCAGAGGGCCTGGTACTGAGACTGGCCCTTCTCTGGCTCCCCAAGCACCAGTGCACGAAAGATCTTCACATGCTGTTAGATAAAAAAAGAAAAGAAAGAACGAAAGAAAGAAAATGTGCGCTTAGACACACTGTCATAAGACAAACCTACATTTTATCAATGAATTAGGGAACTGTATTACCAGGATGTTGGAAGAACAGGCTCACATACAATATACAGACATAATATTTTCCAGAAAAAATCATCAAAAAAAGCATCAGCTGATCCACCAACTTACCCAGAGCAAAGCAGGCTAACTGCTCCCATATGCACATAACCAAGAATACAGACTCTCTTTCATGACAACAATACTGCTTTTCTGTGCCTCCGTCCTAGTGGTAACTGCACTACAGCATTCACACTAAATATGACTGGAGCAGTGTGAACATCAGCAAGAGAACAGGCCCTTTTTCCTCAAAAAAACTAGGAGAATAGACTTTGTTTTTGAAAGGTCTGGTAGATTCTGTTACACAGTGTGATATTAAATCAGAAAAGTTAGCATTGCTTCACTAAAAGCTAATGGCTTCTTGAATGTAGAGGGGAATGTGTGTGTGTGTGTGATGGTCAAACATGTTGTGAAGCCATCAAAATGACACTCTATATGGAGTGGGAGGAAGTACTTCATAGACGTAATGTTTTCAGGACAGCAAGGTCCTGATATATTAGATTAGTCATAACTGCAGCCCTTAAAGGAATATTTTGGGTTCAGTACAGTTACGCTCAGTCGGCAGCATTTGTGGCACAATATTGATTACACCAACAAATATATTTGACTTGTACACTCTTACACAGAAAATGTTAGTATTTGATATTTTTCACAAAAAAATCATGTTAACACATAATGTTTATATCTAGTTGCTACAATCTTAAAACATGAAGTATTTCAATGGTTAGAAATTGGCCCTGTTAACCTCCACTGTAAGTGCCTCACTGTAACCCAGTGTGCCAAGTCTGTGGTTTTCCAGCATAATTTTGGGATACTTTTATACTGTTGCCATGGGTTGTTTTTTTTTTTTTTTTGTCTGTGGGTTGAACCAAGCCTCCCTGCACCCAAAACGTGATTTTGACCCCTGAAAGTCAATTTTATAGTCATTTTAATAGCCAATTTCCTTAAGAATGCAATTGGTTAGTTTTGGCTGTGACTGTGCAAGTTTTAAAAATCAATTAAGCAGGTTTTGTTACGCAAACCTGGCAACCCTACTCTAACCTAAACATTTTAAGTATAAGTGAAAGTAATTTTGTGGTAATCAATACAATGCCAACAATAACTTGTAAGGAACCCAGAACATTATTTTAAATGCAACCAAATCAAGTGCGTTAATGTTTCACGGTAATTAGCGTAAAAATTATTTTAATCACAAATCAAATGGAAAAAAATAATTTAATTATAATTTTGTATAATATGTAAACATGAATGTTCTTTAGCTGCTCGCATGATGTTTCCCATACAGTCCACAGCATGACTTTGGCTGCATGACTATCTGGCAACTGGCAGCTTGATTTCATCCAACTTTCAATTGATGAAATAAATCAGACAGAATAAAATGTGATTCTGTAAAAAGGTTTCTACATGTAGGTATGTCTATTGAGAGAAAAATGTGTTTCAGAGTGCAAAATTATCGTAAAACTCCAGGTAATTTTTTTGGCCGAAATGTGATCTTCAGATAGTAATTTACATCAGCACAAACAAATCCATCTGTTAGATACATGATTCAATATAAATCTAACAATGTCCCTTTAAAGTCCTCTCAAACCTTTAAAATAACATTCAAGTTGATAAATACATGTGTGCTGTGTGATACATAAAACTAGATCTGATGTCATGCTGAAAAGCATTTTAAAAGCTCATATTTGATGTAAGTAGTGCCATCAAGTCACAAAAAGTGTGTTTTTTTAGAGAGATTTATATCACCATTTTAAAAAGTATCAGGTGCAGCATCAGATGGTAATACCACAGTATATTGATGCTGTACATACAGCATTTGATAGCAAATGATGCTATCATAATGATATTCATTTACTATAATTAAATATATATATATATAATTATAATTATTATTATAGGCTAACACTTTATTTTAAGGTGTCCTTCTTACATGTACATACTATTATAATAACAATAAATGATGCATAATTACATGCAAGTAAACTTAAGCTAAACCCTAATCCTAACCATATAGTAAGTACATGTAGTTAATTAAAATTACTCAGTATTTAAATGTCGAATTACACTGTAACAAGGACACCTTAAAATAAAATGTAATCATGGTAGTATCATGGTAAGTCTATGTTTTTGGAATATATGCATTTTGAAATACCTTGGTACTTTTCAGAAAAATGCAAGATGCATCAGATAGTAATAGTACTCTGAGATACCATGGTATTGAAATTTATAGTCCAGAGAGGGAGAGTATTTACTTTAGTATTAGGCTACTTATACAGCCTACTTAGTATGGTGCACGTCCAACAAACATAAAAGACTTAATGTTTTGTTGCCACAGAAGTACAGTTGTATTGCAGGGCTACATTGGGATTTGAAGGTGCCAGTATTTCATTATTTTCAAGTTCATTCGCAGCTGTGGTTGAAATACATAGTTGGATTAATACTCACGCGCTTGAAATCAGACAGGAATGTGATGAGAGTCCCGTCTGTCTGCCTGAACTCCACTGTTATGATGTCCTTCTCACTATCCGCCTCTAATTGCTCCTCCGTTATTTGACCATCGTTGAGACGAACAAGCACCGTCAACTGTGAGCAAACACTTACCGATAATAGCAGAGTAAACACGACGAACGCTTTCTGGACTAAAGTCGCTCTCGCGTTCATTACAAACGACGCCAAGGATGTCAACTCATTTAACACAACAATGGGGCATATCTTCAGAGTAAATGGATTAAAACAGACAACAAAACGATGGACAGCGAATGTAAACTACTTTTTAGAGAGGTGGTTAACGGTCGATTATAAAAGAATATAGTTAGTAAACTACTACTTGCTGCTCGATCATGATCACAGAAACTGCGCCTCCGTCAAAATGTGAATTTCATCATCTGTGTGTTGTCCTGATTCAGAAAACACTGGCTTAATTATACACGAACAGTTTCTTCTTAAACTCCTTCTCTTTATACACATTTTTTCTTCATCTGTTCGTTGAACTACTAATTCTTGAAGAAAGCTCCTGTATTCCCGTCCCTTCCTCTGAACTTCAGTAATTTGGTTAAAGGCGCCTCGGGCTCTTAGCACTGCATGGGGCCACTTCTTAAAGACACAGGCTCAGATTTCAAGACTTTTAAAACCTCTACTCTGAACTGACCGGGAGGAAATTTCGTTATTTTTGTTTCGATGAGTTAGCCCTAGTTTTTATAATATAGGCTATAACCCATTATATAATATAAATCTGGGGCATGCACGTTGGTTTATATTTTCATAAAAACCTTTTTTTTTTTTTTTTATAGATGTATGGTGTTGTTATTGTTGTTTTTCCATTAGACAATAAATAGAGTTAAATCTGTCAAATAATATTATTACATTTAGTACCCTGTAAATTATATGACAAATAATAAGTGGGGGGATTCTTTTTATTATTGAGAATGATTCATTACATTTAAGCATCTATTTAATGGCCAGGCACATTATTTTGAGAAGTTAAGCCATTATTCAGATTTCATAACAAGTAGGAGCTTGACCCTTAATAAAAATGTTGTTGTTGTTATTATTATCTGTTTCATCTGTCATCACTTTCGTCAAATAGGTATTTTTAATAACTTTTAAAATTATGAATTATCTTCAAAAATGCATCTCATTCACAGATTTTCTAACAATAAGATACTCTATATTTCTTTACACCACATGCCATTTCTCCAGGACACTTTTCAAGCAAAACAATTCAAGAACTTTGCTAGGTTTTGCATGACAAAGAAGGGGTTATATTATTCAAAATTGTGACAAAAGCAGTTTTCTAGTTGCCAAACAAACAATTATCAAACAATGATAATTCTACCATCATTTACTCCCTGTTCCAAACTCATGTAATTTTCTTTTTCTACAATAAATTGCAATTGCACACAAAATTGCAAAATAGCTTAAAAGAAGACTTGAGAAAAAGCAATGACTGTATAATGTCATCATATCACAGATGAAATAATGGCCATATATTTAGAGCTTTGGGTTACACTTATTTGTGTCTGTTACACATGTTACCTGTATTTAATATAGTAATAACAGTAAATTATGCATAATTACATGCAACTTACCCTAAATCAGTAGTATGTTGTAATGAATTAACATTATTCAATACTTAAATGCATGATTGTCATTAGAGTTTTGCAGAAACTCCATCAGCTCCAAATAATCAAATCAGATTCATGTAAAGCATAACTCTCTACATGAAAAGTTAATGAAAGTTTAAGCTGTGAAAAACATGGCCTGTCTTGTTAAGTGCTCTCACTAAGACACTTATGACCTGTGACCCCAGCAGACTGACTGTGAGGTTTATAGAGATCTTTACCTTCCTCCAGAGCAACCTCATGTATTCATTTATCACCAGACTCTCTGGAGTCATTTTAAATGAGCAGAGCCCTTAACTGCTGCCAGGGGATTCAGACGAGTGGTCCGGAACTAATGGCATGAATCACTGACTAAAGAATGTAGTTCTTAAAAGGTTAACAACAGAAATTCCAATATTTTCATATTTTTGTAAAATCCCTTGCAGGTCACACTTTATTTTAAGGTTCAATTCTCACTATTAACAAACCATTAACTACAACTTTTGCCTTAATAAACTCCTAATGTGATGCTTATTATTAGTTAGCAAGGTAGTTGTTAAGTTTAGGTATAGGAATGTAGAATATGGTCATGCAGAATATGTGCTTTATAAGTACTAATAAACAGCCAATAAATTAATAATAGGCATTCTAATAAGCAACTATTTAATAATGAGAATTGGTACCTATACTAAAGTGTAACTGCCATATTTGAGTGTAAAAAAACACTTACGTGTTCTTGGGAAATGGTTGATTTTTATAATTAGATCGGAGAAAGCTGTACAACTCATTTTAGAGCTTGTAATGTTGTCTTATTTATTAAAGATATGTTGCGATTTTATACAATTAATTTCTGTTGGCTAACAATGGCTACATTTTCTGTTACCTTTTCCATTTTTGCTGTTAGAAAAATATAATGTTAAACACATATACAGTATTAGGTTTGTAAAATATTTCATATTTTATGTGAATTTTTATATGAATATACTATTTATTTATTATATATGAATTACTAATTTAAGTGTATTCTTCTCAAATTAGTGTCCGTAAACAACAGCTTTCCATTGTGACAATATTGAATTTATTCAAATTATTAATAAAGCTTGTTTTGGTCATGCCTCCAAATGTGGGCCATAAAGTTAATGCAAATATTATATTGGTGTATATTACCTGTTATTTTGCACATTGTGTCAGAATAAAAAAGAATAAATAAAAGAAACTGTCCTAATGTTTGTTATTTGTCATTGCAGTCCATATTTACTGTATGTCTTGAATTGATGTTTGGATTAGAAATTTCTGATGATTTTATACAGCTCCCCCTCCACCCCCCAATCTAAAAAAGAGAGAATGGTGTGGTCTCACAAACTTTGACATGCTTTATATATTTGAATTTATTAAAGAAATGCATTTCTTGTATGTTGTTCAAGGTAATAGGAAACATCATGAAAACAGTATGTGAGAAAAGTGTTTCGCTGCTTCCTTAAAGCTGTAATGCTGTAAACAACGGCTGTGTAAAACTGTCACATCCAGATGCAGCGAGTATAGAGAGCAACAGACATGTCTCTTGCACCTGCAGCCCTCAAAAACACCTGTACCTTTAAACAAGTGTCTCAGACACATTACCTTAACAAATGCCTTTCTTGAAATATGCTTCACTGTTTTTTTCTTTCTTATGGGGATTCATTTCCTTTTAAAGAAATAGAAATTAATATTTTACAGCTTTCTTAGTGGAAAGATGTGAATTTTTACATTTCCATTAAAAAATGTTATATTAACACAACACCAAATTTTGACATGTTCATGATTAATGTATATTTTATTGATTTGCTTTTGAATTTTTATTCATTTGTAAGATTTTCTGTAAGAACAATGCTTCACATTTTCCTGAGTTATTACTAAATACATTGTATTAATAGCTACTTTGGTGAAATCAGTTCCTGTAAAACTCACTCAGTGCCAGAGTTAAAAACAATACATACAAAGTAAAAAATAAATATGTTGTCATATAATGCCGTTATCTGATCAAACATCTTCAAGTTATATAAATCTCGACTGCTCATTTCTGAAAGGTGTTTTATTTTAGTCTAGCCTGTGACAATAAAACAATATTTCAGGTCCAACTTCATTTCAATAGTGCAAACATATCTGTGAAGAATAATTAGACCAGCAAAATCAACAGAATCAGTCATCTTGACCCCCTCTTTACTACTGATGACCGCCTTTTCTGGACATTCTTGATGTCTCAATACACAGAAGGGGGTCCAACACTCTCTCCTTCAGAAATAGGGTGCTTGGAGAGCCCAAACAGTTCAAAACCTCAGTTTTCAGGAAACTGGGAGCTGGCTTAGCCTGAGATCCCTATAGAGGAAGAGAATGGAACAGTGAGTCAAAAAAGTCTTAGTTTTTTTTTTTTTTTATTGCCCATTCAATGATATGCTGTTTCTCTACATGGACAAAAGCAGGTGAAACACTCTTCAGAATATCATTGATTAAAAGTCCTGCAGGTTTGGAAGAACATTATGGTAAATGATGACAGAATACTTATTTTTGGGTGAACTATCCCTTAAACTCAAATCTGAAGAATCTGAAGTATGAATGACAATCTTCTAGTTGTTTCAATAAAAGTTTTGAATGTTCTTCCTTCATACCATAAAAGAAGCAAGTTGCCTATTTCTTCTTTCCACCTAAAGACATACTCTCTGTTTTCTTCTTCTGTGCCTGAAAAGAGAGCAAACCATAATGCAAAGGCAAAACAATAAAGTATCTTACATTCTTAAATAAAGTAAACGGTTTCATGAAGAACCTTTGACATCCATGGAACCTTTCCATTTCATTCCATTCTTTATAGTTGAAAAAGTTTCTTTAGATTTATTGTTCTTCACACTAAGAGAAAAATGGTTCCTGTAATAATGGTTCTTCTAAGGAATTGCCCCTTTTGGAAGTTAAATTTTTATGAATGTTGTTTTTCTCATTTGCATTCTGGACACAAGGCCACTACTTCCCCTACATGCTCAGTTTGTTACCTCTGACATGGCATCATCTATCTGCTTGAGCTCTTCATAGTGATCACGGGAGTCCCTCAAAGGCTGAACCATGATCTCCTCAATCTGTGGAAAGAGCTGAACACAGACACAGTATCTCTATATGTTACGTAACTTCAGTTCAAAGTTTCAGTTCATTGGTCAGTCTGTATGAAGGGTGTACAAACCTTCATGACGGTCTCAAACATTGGGATGAGGACGAATTTAATGAAGCCAATTTGTGCCGTTGGTTTGGTGACTTTATCACGATCCATAAATGGAGCCACAGGAAGACCTTCTGACTTTTCTCGGTCACTCTGCCAAAGCAAACCAAAACGCAAGCTACAACATACAATGTTGTATGAGTCCAAAGGGCTGATCAAATCAAAATCTTCAAGTTCTATTGGAAATAATCAGAAAGTTGTATGTTAAACAAAAAAATTAAATATTTAGGGTGTCCATGCTGATTAAAAGAAAAGCAAAAAAATCATACTGACCCCAAACTTTTGAACGGTAATGTAAGCATATTGTGAAATAATAGAAGCATAATAATAAGCTTTTTACCATATTCATTTTCAAAGCACTTGTATGCAGAAACTGCTTGTATTGAGGTACCTGGATGAAGTACTCTTCCAGGAGACAGTCCACCCACGGCTCTGCCACCTCAGTGGGTCTGACCTCGTTGGAGATGTCACAACACTTGATCAACACCATCTTCAGCTGTAAAGACACAAAATTGCTTATACAAGACAAAGCCAACAAGTTTTGAGCATGCAATTGAAGTCATAGCAGGAAACACATACGCATTTAACATGCTCCTCATTGGAAAAGTCAAAGTTGTCCACTTTCTGTTTAAAGGAGGCCAGTATCTCTCCATGCCTGGCCATATCCGTCGCCAGGATAAGAGTAATGATCGCCTACAACAAACACCAAAAAATACATTCAGGATTGTTTAGGATGGCCAGCAGATTTTTAACTACAGTCAAACCAAAAATTATTCAGACACCAGATATAATTTTTTATATTTACTAGTGGGTGCAGGACACTATAGTTTATGTAATATACTATATCGTTTATGTAAGTAAGAATAGCAAAATAAAGTAAACTGTGACATATTATACCCACTACCATTAAAACTGATAAAAATTTGGGACAAAAATTATTCCGACACTTTGACCTGACCATGTGTTTTTCTTTCATTTCTAATGTGACCTTTTTACACCAAAATTAAGCATTTCTTGGGAATTGGTAGACCAAAATTGGTATTATCTACTTAAATTTAACAGCTGACAGCTATTCAACCTAATTCATTACATACCTTTCTATCAAAGTTATCTGTCTTTATCAAGATGAATTTGTTCTGACACAGTTTAACTCTGAGTTTTTGGTTATATTTTATTACCATTTTCTAAACTATAGCGACTGTGACTAATGTGAGAAATGTTGATGTTGCCTGAATAAATTTAGGTTTGAATGTTTAAAGGGATAGTTCACCCAAAAATGAAAATTATGTCATCATTTACTCACCCTCAAGCCTGTATGCAAACCTGTATGAATGTCTTTGTTCTGCTGAACTCAAAGGGAGATATTCTGAAGAATGTGGGAAACAGAGCAGTTCTGGGGCACCATTGACTTCCATAGTATTTTTTTTCCTACTATGGAAGCCAATGGTGCCCCAAAACAGCCTAGTTATAAACTTTCTTCAAAATATCTTCCTTTGTGTTCGGCAGAACAAAGACATTCATACAGGTTTGGAACTATTTGAGGGTGAGTAAATACTGACAGAATTTTCCATTTTTGGGTGAACCATCCCTTTACTGTAGGTGATCAGTATGACCTTTTCTATGTTACTAAAACAAATTTCTAATAAATGCTGTTCTTTTGAACTTTCTATTCAGCAAAGAATCTTAAAAATACATCACAGTTTCCATAAAAATATTAGACAAGAAACCTGCTTTTAAAATGAATAATAACGATAAATGTATAATAAGCAGCAAATCAGCATATTAGAATGATTTCTAAAGGATCATGTGACACTGAAGACTGAAGTAATGATGCTGAAAATTCAGATTTGCTATCACAAGAATAAATTACATTTTAAAATACATTAAAATAGAAAAATGTTCTTTTCAATTGTAACATTACTTCACAATATTACTGTTTTCACTGTATCTTGGATCAAATAAGGCTGCCTAAGAGACTTCTTTCAAAAACCAACAGCAAACCTTTGAACACTAGCGTAACTGGTTTGATGAAGCTATGAAAGAGCACCATCTGAGCACTTCAGTGTTCCTATATGTAGAAATTGCATCTGCCACATGAAGTGTATGTATGATGGATTGGAAGTACCTGTCGTATCTGTTTGAAGGAGTCAGGCTCCACGTTGGCGAATATATTGCACTCGGGCATAGAGAGGATCTGGAAGGCCACAGCACAGTGATGGTTTTCCAGTGGAGAGATGTCATTATAGCGCACGGCCAGCTCAGTGCGAGCATTAATCTGATACCTGGTTACAGAGGGCAAATTTTTGAGCAGTTCCTATACTGTATAAATTCTAGATACATTGGCAAACTGCTGCATATGATACCACAGTCAGTGTTGTCAGAGGTATTGTTCTCTGAGAGGGTGGGCATGTCAGTGACATACGTGTTGTTGTATCCCGGGTGGTCCAGGTCATGACACGCGGCTGCAGTCATCAAAATGCACATGTCTGTCATAGTCAGCCTCTCCTAGGGAACAAAAGCAAGTAGCATGTTGATCTGACAAACGCACACAAGCACACTCTCTAAAGGACATGACCTCACCTGAAGGTTACACAGATGGATCATTCCATACATCATCTGGCTCACGCAAAAGCAGTGGCGGAAGTTGTGGAAAGGGTTGATGCGGTAGTTTTCTTGAATTGCAAGCTAGAGACTCAACAGGTGAGTCTTAAAGTCTAGTGCTCTAGTTAATTCAGAAATTAAATATGCAGGAAAGCACATCTTACCAGCCATCTTTTGAGAGTAATGGGGTTAATGTTGAACTCCTTAACCAGCCCAAGGTCATGATACATATATTCCAGACAGCTAAGCATCTGTAGACAGTATTCATTTAATTAACAAACACTATTCACCACATGACCAGTGTGCCTGATAAAACAACTAATGCTGATAAGCACCAAATTAATTTTTATTACCATTTTAGCTGTAGTGTGTTATGCAATGTTTAAAGTTAATATAGTTTAAATGTACTAAATTTGGGACTTTCAAATGTTTAATTACAAATATACTTAAATACATGACAAAATAGGATAGAAATCATAGAACTGATGATAGAAGTGATAGAATTACATTATAGTGTATTTTAGTTTACTAAATGCTTGTTGGAAGTAAACTTTAACCATATTTAAAATACAATAGAAATAATTATGCAATTACATATAAAGCTGTACTTAAGTCCTACTTGAGTGAGTCAAAAAAGTATACTCACAAATTTAAAATAAAATAAAATTGTATTTGTTTGCAATTAACATGCCATTCATTGTCCTTAAGTGTGATTAAGTGTTTATTTATTTTTGATCTATACTATGTTGGTAGGTTTTTTAAGAAAAACTGATACTTAAGTGAAACACAACGGTAATTCCCTATACCAGGAACTTCTACAGAAATAAAAACATGCATGTCTCAAGATTTCTTGAACACCAAAAAGTATGACAAACCTCATTATGTTCCCAATGCCATACATCAAAGGTAGGCTTTTTCAGAGCCTCTATGGTTTCCTGAGAAAGTGTGTACTGCACAAACACAAAACACAGCATTAATTATGATTACAACAGCACTGCAAGGATTTTATTTGGTTGCAGTACGTAAGCCAAGAAACATAAAGAGTTTTTGTTTGCTTGTTTGTTTACTTATTTATTTTACCTTTGGGTAGCTTGGGACATCTCGCCTAGGAGACAGTTTCTTCCCATCATCAGTAAAATTGTATTTGCAATTGCAGTTCACTCTGGTTGTAAGAGATAAACAGCCAATTAACCAATTTCCTAATGGAATTACTGTGCAAAAAAATTTAAAAATAAAATAAAATAAAATAAAATAATAGTTGTTCTTACCTCACTCCTCCACTAGAGGTCATTTCATCCCTTAATTTCTTCAGATCATTTTTACACTTCTCAATTTCCACCACTTTAAGTCCTTCCACTGTAACGATACAAAGACTATTAGCTCACAGCATCAGGTGGGAGTTGAGGCATGCATTAGCCCTCAGAGAATCACTCACGCTCCACTCTCTTCTCCAGCATGGCCAGTCTGTTGGTCACTTCAGTCTTCAGCTCATTGATCCTGAAAGCCCTGAAACAAATATTACATTCATTACCATGCACACACTGATTTGTATCATTATCAAACCATTTACTTTACAACAAATGCACATAACGTACCTGCTGAACTGCTCTGCCACTTGTGACAGGACGTTCTGGAACATGTCTTCCTTCTCTTTTGATGGGAATAAAAAGTTGTTTATAGGGTATGTTACTGTCAGTTACCTTATTCTATCTAGTTTTACTTAACACATCTAGTTGGCGTTGCCTTTGGCTAATTATGTACAATTTAATGAGTACAATTTTTTTCCATACCTCCTCCTTGGTTTGTGGAATGAGGCATAGCCTTATATAAGTTGCTTGAAGCAAAGTAAGAAAAAAAGTAAAACAATGAATGCTTCGGAATTATTCATTAAATTACAATGATATAATTATTATAATATTAATATTATATTACTATGTCGAATTCTTACTTTGGTGTGTTTGCAGGCATGGTGGGGTCAATAGATATCATTGCTCCTTCTGAGTCAGTCAAAAGTATAGCTGTGTTTCTGGAGAGACATGAGAACAATATATTCAAGACACTTTTGAGATGATAATCTGCTTTAAAAACTTCATAAGAAGATACTGACCTGGCAATATTGGATGATGAACAAAGAAGTTCCTTAATATCACATGGGCTACAGTGTCGACTGAAAATCACCTGCAACATGAAAGATCAGAAATCACCAGCTACACAACACCACCCCCCAGCACTCTGGAGAATCAACACCTGGCAGACGACTTAAACGAGTTCTTTTGTCGTTTTGAACGATCACCCCACACCCGCCCAGAACACCCCTCCACACAACCATTCACACCTCCAGCAACCCCTCTCTCCCCCACACCTACAATTCAAATCAGCGAAGACGATGTGTGCCAGGTCTTCAGGAAGAACAAAAGAAGGAAAGCACCTGGTCCAGATGGTGTGTCACCAGCCTGCCTAAAAATCTGTGCTGAGCAGCTGGCCCCCATCTTCACACAGATCTTCAATAGATCACTGGAGCTGTGTGAAGTCCCCTCATGCTTCAAACGCTCCACCATCATCCCCGTCCCAAAGAAACACAAAATTACTGGACTTAATGACTACAGACCTGTGGCACTAACGTCTGTAGTCATGAAATCATTCGAAAGACTGGTTCTGGCTCATCTGAAGGACATCACTGGACCCTTACTGGACCCCCTGCAGTTTGCCTACAGAGCAAACAGGTCTGTGGATGATGCAGTCAACATGGGACTGCACTTCATCCTGCAGCATCTGGACAGACCAGGGACTTATGTGAGGATCCTGTTTGTGGACTTCAGCTCTGCTTTTAACACCATTATCCCGGAAACCCTTCAAAATAAACTAACTCAGCTCTCCGTCCCCACCTCCGTCTGCCAGTGGATCAACAGCTTCCTGACAGACAGACAGCAGTTAGTAAAGCTTGGCAAATTCACATCCAGCACTCGAACCATCAGCACTGGAGCTCCTCAGGGCTGCGTACTCTCCCCACTGCTCTTCTCCCTCTACACCAACGACTGCACATCTAAAGACCCCTCTGTCAAGCTCCTGAAGTTCGCAGACGACACCACACTGATCGGTCTCATCCAGGACGGTGACGAGTCTGCTTACAGACAGGAGGTTAAGGAGCTGGCTGTCTGGTGCAGTCTCAACAACCTGGAGCTTAACACGCTCAAAACGGTGGAGATGATCGTGGACTTCAGGAGAAACCCCCCTGCTCTCCCCCCACTCACCATCATGAACAGCACTGTGACTGCAGTGGAGTCATTCAGATTCCTGGGCACCACCATCTCTCAGGACCTGAAGTGGGATATTCACATTGACTCCATTGTCAGGAAGGCCCAGCAGAGGTTGTACTTTCTTCGCCAGCTGAGGAAGTTCAACCTGCCACAGGACTTACTGAAACAGTTCTACTCTGCCATCATTGAATCCATCCTCTGCACCTCAATAACTGTCTGGTTCAGCTCAGCTACCAAATCTGACCTCAGAAGACTATGGAGGGTAGTCCGGACTGCTGAGCGAATCATTGGTACAACCCTCCCCACTCTCCAAGAGCTGTACTTATCCAGAGTGAGCAAAAAGGCTGGTAAAAAACACTCTGGACCCCTCACATCCAGCACACAACCTCTTTGAACTTTTACCATCTGGTCGACGCTACAGAGCTCTGAGCACCAGAACGACCAGACACAGGAACAGTTTCTTCCCTCAGTCAATACATCTCATGAACACTCAATAAATAAACGTAGAACACACAACTAATACATTATCCATTCACCACACTCACTTATTTTATTTTCTCATTTCTAATTTGCACATACTTGACCTGTACATACATAGTCGCCTATATTATATATTATATATTGTGTATTTTTTACTTTTTTTTTTGCTGCTTTGTACATTGGTCATTGGCTATTTCCTGTTATTTTGTTTCATTACCTGTGTCCTGTCCTGTTACTGTCCTTCTGTTGCACTGTGGAGCTTCTGTCACTACAACAAATTCCTTGTATGTGTAAACATACTTGGCCAATAAAGCTCATTCTCATTCTCATTCTCATTCTCATTCTCTCATTCTCAAATGTTCTTAATGATTTGCCCTTGGCAGGTGTCACAAGTGCTTGTTTGTGTCAAAGGCACCTGTCACCCACAATGACCCTCAATATATTTTGAACACAAGTATTATCCTAAAAAGGGTGCCTGTCTTAAAAATACTTTTAAGCATAATAATATTAATATTAATAAAATGTTGTCTGTATTATACAAGTAGTTATACTACTGGTCAACTTTTTTTTAAAGAAAATAAATTAATATTTTACTAATTATAATACTAATACAGTACAATACAATACTAATGAATAAAATAAGAATTCATCAATGATGGATTAAACTGATCAAAAGTGACAGTAAAGACATTTAAAAGACAAAATATTTCTGTTTCAAATAAATGCTGTTCTTTTGACATTTTTTATCTCGAGCTCAGAAAAATATTATGCAGCAAAGCTGTTTTCATAATAATAAGAAATCTTTCTTGAGCTGCAAATCAAATTTCTGAAGGATATTTTACACTGAAGCCTGGAGTAATGCCTGCTGAAAGTTCAGCTTTCATCACAGAAATAAATTTTAAATACATTTGAAAATATATTCGAATAGTAAAATAAATGAATAAATAATAACATTTCATGATATTTTTATCGTATCAAATAAATGCAGCTGTGGTGAGCATATAGGAGACTTATGTTCCAAAACATTACAAATCTTACCGACCTTAAACCATTGAACAGTACTGTATTTTACAATCTTAATTCTGCGGGGATTGTCTGTGGTTGCTCTAAAAAGTATTTGGACATGTTAGTCGTAAAGTATTAGATGCAAAATGATCAAACCAATGGCATTGTTCAAATAGTGTTCAAAATTAAGACAAATTGTGCAGTGACAATCTGTTTGTTGAACTTTGGGAAACCATATTCATAGATAATGTGATGAACTACTCCTGTGGTTACTCTGACACTTGTGTGAACTTTAAGAGAATTGCTTGAAGCTATTGCCACACCAGTCTATTAAAAAAGTTCGTTCAGAGAAGCATTTTTATAGTACTTTTTATGTACTTCCAAATACTTTTAATGTTCACTGAATGTTTGGATGAAATCCTGACATTTCTAATCATATGTTAACAATTGCACTTGCAATTAAAATACATCTCATTTTGATGGAATCTTAAACATACAGCTTTTATGTTTGAAATGTTGAGACTCACCCTTTGCACCTTTCCATCCACATCCAGATAAATAGTTTTAGGGGCATAAGATGATGAACTCGACCCCATGATGACCTCTTATACTGATGATGCTTTAGCAACAGATACACAATCTATAGCTGCCTCCTCAGAACCTGCAAACAACACTTCAAAACAAATAAACAAATGTAGTTACTTTCAACTGCTGATTTCATAGGATATAAAGTGGAGCTAAGGCACTAAAACAGGCATTTGCAGAGTGATAATTGACAGAGCATAAATAAAACCAATTGCCTTACCTCAGCATGTGCCGTTAAATCTGGTGCAGATGCTGATGGATGCGGTCGGCTTCAGCAGGAGTCACAGCTCTGCCCTTTAAGTAGCTATCACTCACTCCCCTGCTCTCCAGCGTTGCCAAGGAACTGTTAGAGCAGAGAGCTGACAATGTACTCCATGTCATCTACTGCTTGGAGGCGACACACGTATCCATTACAACACTGTTCCTACAACATGACACATACAATATCTACCCAAACATACTCAAAAAAGAATATGCTTAATTATTATTACAAATTTTGTTTAGAATTATGTGTGTGTGTGTATAATTCTTAATAACATTTATAATCATAATTGATGATTTTTACACACACACACACACACACACACACACACACACACACACACACACACACACACACACACACACAAACAATACACTGAAGATTATGTGTTATATTATATACTGTAAATATTAAATATTCACAAAAATTACCAAAGGTTCTATGACATGCATGTTTGACTGCACCAAATCAATCTTTGATCTGAACACTATTAGAGAGAACAGGATAATTTCACACTTTCCTTAACTCATAGACTACATAAAATCTGTCTGCCATAGTGTCTTTTTTTTTTTTTACAAAAAAGTATAAACAAATTTATGATGACTGCAAATTTATGATATTTATGATAAATGTAAAACCGGGCTGTTTCTTAGTAAAAGTCTTCAGGTTCAGCTTCATCTGCTTCAATATCTTGAGTTACAACTGTTTAATGAAATTGCTTTTGTGAATTCTTCCATCAATTAAATAATAAATATAATACACTAATTCAAGGTAAACAAATAATAAAGGTACACTACTGTTCAGGGTCAGTAAGATTTTTTGAAAGATGTTTTATGTTTTTGAAAGACACCTCTTTTGCTTATCAAGCCAACAATTATTTATAAAATACAGTAAAAACAGTAATATTGTGAAATATCATTAGAAAAAAAAAAAAAAATCTGTTTTAATATCTTACAATTAATGTATTCCTGTGGTGGCAAAGCTTAATTTTGGTAGTCATTACTTGAGACTTCAGCGTCACATGAGCAAAGATTTTTTTTAAATCGAGCGTTGATCGTTATGATACAAGACTTCTTGACTTTTGTCACACTTGCACCAGGAACACAGACAAACAAATTGGAGTGGATTCGAAGATGTTCAGTGGGTGTGAAAAAAAAGTAACAAAAGTGTCCCTCGCGGGTCAATTTGACCCGGAGCCAAAAAAGCAGACTTGATGAAAAAACTGCAGATTTTTTAAATTGAATTTTGTCACACTTGATCACAGAGCACACACACACAAAATGTAGTCGTTTCAATGATTTTATGTGGGTGTAAAAAAAAAGTTAAAAAAACTAACAAAAGTGTCCCTCGTGGGTCAATAGGAATCAATGGAATTTCTGAAAAAAAAACCCAGCATTTTTTTGTGTGTGGGGGGTTACCATACAAAATCTGACACAATCCAGAAAAGATGCATACCAAACGAAGGGCTGAGACTGCAGAATGTCCCTATTGCGGAAAAAAACTCACATATCCATACACACAGACACAGGCACACACAAACACACACATGGTACACACACTCCCATAGACATACATTATAACATAAATAATGTTTCTGCTGGGAAATTAATATCATTTTGACTTTTTTTTTTTTTACCAAACACAGTTAAATTTGAGTGATGAGGTGAAGACCAATCATTTAATATCATATTTATATTTTTCAATTTATTACATTTATGGATATGAATATGTTTGGATTAAAATATAGTATATATATATATATGTTTTTTTTTTACAAAATATAGTTTTTAAAATGTTTTTGTATATATCTGAAAGCTAAATGAAGCCTCATGTTGGTGTAGTTTTAAAGATTTCACTTTTTGAGCTCAGTTCAGAATCTCCATAGGGGTTCAATAGGCCCATGTATTGGCTGAAAATATAAATGCAATTTTTTGTCAATTTTTCCAGCCAGATGGCCTTAGAGACACTCAGTGATCCAGTTCCTGATGGATCATGATGTTTAAAGTGGAAATTGTCTGGTTTTTTTTTGTGAAAAAATGTATGAAAAATATGCTCATTTTCATAAAAAAATTCCAGAATTTAAGAAAAATAAAATAAAAAAAATCACCAAAAATAATAACAAAACGTACAGAAAAAAAAAAAAAAAAAAAAGATTAAAAAAATTTCAGGACTGAAAAAAAAAAGTAGTGTTGAAGGCCTTTGGGTAATTTGTTATCTTGTACATTTTTACTGTTTAATTGTTTTACTGTTAAAATTTTTTAGTATTGTAACAACTTGCCCCATACCATATGACAACATGACCTTTTTTATAATAAATAAACCAAGTAAAAAAAATAAATAAATGAAATGACTAATAACAGCTTTTAAACAAATGGAACAACCCTGTGTTTTCAAGAATCATTAACGTCTCCAGAAATAATCAGAGCATTATTCTACAGATATGACTGCTTGCCTTTCACACAATTTCTCATTTTGACAGAAACTGATATTATCTATACCCTAAAGCTAGAAAACCAGCTACCAGTAACGTGCGCCCATATACATACAAAGCCTCAGAGAATAAAGCTGACAGGTTCTCTTGGGATGCTTGGAGCTACCTGGTATTTTAATGAAGTTGAGTGTGATTAAGCGTGTATGTACATGAATATGACATCAATATCTACTAAAACACATATTCAGACTCAAAGCAAAGATTCACAGGCTAATAACAAACAGGAAATGTACAAATGATCACACAGACAAAAGGATAAAGCACCGATGGCATATTTTAATGCTAGAAAAATGGTAATTTTTTTTATTGAGCAGTCACTAAAAACATCCTGTTCTAAAATGAAGCTTAGTGATCCTGTTGTGTTTGTCCCGCTCAGGCCACGTGTGGACGAGGGTGTGTGTAACTCGCCTCCTCCTTCACTGCAGCAGCTGAGCTTTGTTCCATTGTCAGTATAAAAGGATGAAAGTCTCATGTTACAATTTTCATATAAAATAACCCTTGGGCATAAAAAGGCTTGGTGTGTTGCATCAATCCATGGTCCCTTTTTGTCGTTATGCTGCAGGTAATTTTCGGTCACAGGTGTGATATTCTCTTGTTCGACGGGCGGCTCAGATCTCTTTGAACCTGAAAGAAAAGAGCAGATGAAACCACTGCAAACACATGGTGCAAAATTAAACGCTTCCCCCTTTTAATCATCAGATTCTATCAGTTGGAAAAAAAAAATACAAACAAGACCAAATAATTACCGTCTGCTCATTTGACAAAATGTCTACAGTGGATAGTGGAGAACATTAGTTTAATGAATGCATTTAAATACATTTTTAAAAAAGCACAAAAATGGCTTTGTACAAACCAAGTTTTTTTTTAAAATGGATAATTCATAACCAGGTTTTGTTCAAGCCAAAAATTGACTGATAATTATAAGGGTGTCAGAGACGTAATGATATTGCACTTGAAGTGCATACATCATTTTCCACCTCGGCACACAGATCTCTGCCAGTCATTTGGGAACACAGTGAAAATGAATAAATCCCGAGGCAGGTCGCAGCCTCAGAGTAATTGTGATTGCCTTGCAACCACTAAAAATAGCCTCCACTGAATCATATTGAAGGCAGGAAGGCCCAATTAATTCAAGTACAGCGTCTCTTTGGTCATGACATTCTACATTTTTAGAAGCCACTAATATCAAGCACATGTAATGGCAATCAGCCCAATCAGCACCATTCAGGATATTTAAAAGCCACTAGCTAATAATAGAAGGTAAAATATAAACCATAATGAAGTCATCTGCCAATGAAGTCACAGCATGGAACATTTTGCCCCCGAAAAAAATACATACGGTACCAGTCAAAAGTTTGTAATAATTATGATTTTTATATTTCTATAGTCTCTTATGCTCACAGTAATAGCTGTAATATGTAAGGAATAATTGACGACGGGCCGTTGAATTATTAGAAAAATAATGCACACTCGACGCGAAGCGGAGTGGCCGTTACACCTCGGGTGTGCATTATTTTTCTAATAATTCAACGGTCCGGAGTCAATTATTCCGCTTATACTACGGTTGCCACACCTCAAGACATCGATCAGATTATATATTTCAAGGGATTCGTCCGGTTTTTCTACTTAAATCGCTATTGTGAGTAGGATTATTTCTTCCGCATCTCATCCAACGACTCTTTTGCTAGTTCCAAAACGTCATTTTAAAGCTGGCAATGGAGGCTTGAGCCGTTGATAGCAGACTAATGCAGTTAATAATGAAGTTATTAGAAAGAGAGCGAGAGAGACAGAGACACAGAGAAAGAGAAACAGAGAGAGAGAGAGAGAGAGAGAGAGAGAGCTTGTATGAATTAGGCTACCTCTGTGTGTCCCTCAACAGTGTTCTGAAGCACCGTCTCTAAACTGTAAGTCTGCTTTAAGATGCAGCGCTGTTATTACCTCGCTAGTGAGAAATGTCATGTGTAGCCTTTAAGTTGCTACACTAGGCTAACTGATAAAATCGTCAGGGCAGCGCTGACAACGATGCGAAGTGATATGGAACTGTAATGCGGTCAAGAAAGCTGCCTGGAACTACGTTCGCCGTGCGTTTCCCTGAAAATAATTGCACACCTCAGAACGTTCGTCAGCCAATCAGATTCAAGCATTCAACGGCCCCGTAGTATAATGTGCATTATTATTACAACGATCTATTTTAATACATTTTAAAATGTTATTTATTCCTGTGATGGTAAAACTGAATTTTCAGCATCATTACTCCAGTCTTCAGTGTCAAATGTTCCTCAAGAAATCATTCAAATATATCTATGTTGATAATATGTTTGCTGCTTTATAATATTGTGATAACTGCGATACATTTTTTTCAGGATTATTTGATAGTGTGCTCAAAAGAACAGCATTTATTTGAATTAGAAATCTATTGTAACATTACATTTAGTCATTTAGCAGACACTTTTATCCAAAGCAACTTGCAATCAAAACCAACAAAAGAGCAACAGTAAGTGCTGTGACATGTCTTGATTAGTCTAACAGAGTATATGTATCAAGGGTTATTTTTTATAATAAATAAAAAGAAAACAAGTAGATGAAATAGAAATAGAATATAGAATGCTAGTGTTAATAAAAGTAGTTAGAATAAAAGAGTGCAACCGTTAAGAGTCCTTGTCACTTCATTAATTTACTGCAAAAAAGTGTTAATTTATGTTTTATTTTTCTTTGCTTTCTTTTTTTATTATCCCAAACTATTGAATGGTAGTGTAACATTGTTTTCACAAGCACATTAAGCATCTAAAAGTGGTTTTCAACATTGATAATAATAGCAAATGTTTCTTGAGCATCAAATCAGCATTTAGAATGATTTCTGAAGGATCACAAGACACTGAAGACTGGAGTAATGATGCTGAAAACACTCTAAATTGTAATAATATATCACCATATTACAGTTTTTACTGTATTTTCAAATAAATACAGCCTCGGCGAGCAACAGGAGTCATTATTCAGACTAAGAAAATTACTAATTATTCCAAACTTTTGACCGGTAGTGTATTTACATGAATGGTTTTAATGACCTTCTTACATAATTCACCATAAATGCATAGAAAAAGAGTGAATTATGGATGTTCACCCTCTCAGCCTTGTAGTGTATCCGCACCATCCTCTGACCTCCTTATACACGAGCCTGGACAACAGCTACACAAACAAGAACAAGAGGAGACAATGAAACACCAGCCTGAAAACACATGTTCATCATGAGAACAGATATTTTGCTATTACTTATTGGATAATGTGTGACCCTGGACCACAAAACTGGTCACAAGGGTCAATTTTTGGAACTTGAGATATATACATGTATGAAAGCTGAATAAATAAGTTTTCCATTGATGTATGGTTTGTTAGGAGAGGACAATATTTGGCTGAGATACGACTATTTGAAAATCTGGAATCTGAGGGAGCAAAAAATCTAAACATTGAGAAAATCGCATTTAAAGTTGTCCAAATGAAGTTCTTACTTCTTAGCAATGCATATTACTAATCAGAAATTAAGTTTTGATATATTTACGCTAGAAAATTTACAATATCTTCATGGAACATGATCTTTACTTAATATCCTAATGATTTTTGGCAGAAAAGAAAAATCAATAATTTTGACCCATACAATGTATTGTTGGTTATTGCTACAAATATAACTGTGCTACTTATGATTGGTTTTGTGCTCCAGGGTCACATATTATAAATAACAATAAAATCAACAACATTAATAACAACAAAAATAATAATGCACATCAGCTTTAGTCTCACCAGACAGGCCAGCACATCAGCAGCAATGAGCATATAGAAAACGTTATTCCAACCGGTGGGAGAGATCAGGCCAGCCAACAGAGGTCCAATAGCGGCACCTAGAGCCCATTAAACACATTACACAACATGTGAATGCCATAACAGGCCAGTGTGAAGTTTTCAAAACAAACACTGGTTTCTGAAAGTTACATTTAAATTGACTGTCAATAACCTAATAAAAAGTTGCTCGATTCTCAAATGTAATATTCACTGACAGGTTATAACACAACGTGCATTCAGTGTTTGACTTTATTAGGTCAGTCTCAAGCTTAAGAAAAACACACACACACACACACACACATTCCCTGCATACCTATTGATCCAGTGCCATCAATAATGGCGGTCACAGTGGACAGTGCTCTGGAGTTCCCTCTCAGGCACTCATGTGTTCCCTAAAAGATCAAAAAACCTTATGAAATGTTCAATACAAAATGCTTGTTGCATTGCAAAATAGTTTAATGATCAGTTATTGACGCCAGGACTTGTAGGCTGGTCCCGACGTATCTATTTTTAACCTTTTTTTAAGACTTTACAAATATCCATGTGAAGAGCACATGGAGGAAAGGTGCCCAGCGCTTACTAGGTCAGCTGATACAGCAGTGGTGATGAGGGCGTAGGGTCCATTCACGAGAGCACCACACCACAGCAACATGCCTGCAGGTCCGAAAAGGGCAGAGGAGGAGATATCTGTCGTCAATATGGCACTTATTTCATAATTCACAATATCAGCCACAAGGCAAACTTAAGGTTTAAAAATTGATTTTACTTAAAAAACTAGTCCCAATTTATTAGGTGGCCTTAACTACTATGTACTTCCATCAAAAAATAAGTACTATGTAATTATTGTGTTCATATTGTATTGCAAATAATTTTTGCTGCTTTTGAGGTGGGATACGGGTAAGGTTAGGGACAGGTTTGGTGGTATGGGTAGGTTTAAGAGTGGGTTAAGGTGTAATAGGTCAACAGTATAATTATAAATGTAACTACAGAAATTAATTACAGATGTAATTACATGCAGGTATTTTTTTTAAATATAAGTCCAATGCAAAACGTGTATGTATAATGCAAAATAAGTTGCATTGTATCAAATTATATGTAAGTACATGGTAGTTAAGGCCACCCAATATAATGTGGGACCAAAAAAACTTGCATCTGTCCAAACAAAACAAAACAAAACAACATACAAAACATAAAACAAAAGCCATGTACTCCATACTCACAAATGGTGGTTGGCAAGCCGTTCTGCCCGATCTTATTGTACAGGAACAGCTTGAGGAAGAAAAACAAACATGAATAAGCAGCAGATCTCAAAGGAAAGAGAAACCCATCCATACGTTTACACATGTTCACAGGTAAACTGGAGCTTGAGGGTTTTGTGTGCACAAGATTACACATGTCTGTAAAAACTCTGAGCAAACTTCAAGATTTACTGACAACACTTCAGATTCTGTAGCTGCACAAATCTAGCCAGCGTTGCTATTTTTATTTTTTTTGCTCAGACGAATAGTACTCTAGGAAGCACAATCTGTTACAACAAACATTTACAGTGCCACTGGACATAAGCATTGCACATTAAAACTGAAATAAACTCCCAAGTGTACATTTTATGGTCCATAAAGCTAGCAAATAAACATGCATGTGTTTTAATAATGCTTGTACATACTCTTAATTGATGAAATCAATCTGTAACATTTTACCCAAAGTTTGAGCAAAGAAAAAAAAAAAAAGAAAAAAGACAACAGTTTGACTAACCATAGGAGCTGCAATGATCAACATGGCACAGCAAGTAGTGGCTCTGCCTCCACTGTAGTCAGATATCACTCCAGCCAGGATGCCACCTAACAGAAAAAAACCTTATAGTACCACCAATCTCAAGAATCACACCCTTAGATATTTCTTATTCCTATAAATAATTTAAATGCCACATACTTACCCACAATTCCTCCAACATCAAACAGCGTAGACAGGTCCCCGGCTTCTTTAGGATCAAAATGAGCTAAGAGAGAGCAGACTCAGTGACTTTTTTGACAGTTCGTTTATGCCAAGAACAGAGTAAATATGAGAGAATCTGGTGAAGGATTCTTACCAACATTAGCGATGTATAAAGGAAGCCAGTAGAGGAAGGTGTAGCTGACCAGTTTGGCAAAAAGCAAACACAAGGAGAACTCCATCACACCCTGCAGGAAGAAAACAACACGATGAGCGAAAATGACACTATGATATTTACTCCTGTGTCCTGTCTTAGCAACAGCTAGGGATTACTCGGTATCGGCAGATACTCAATATTAAAAATACACGGATCGAATCAGGAGCGCAAAAAAACAAAAACAATATCAGGACATGCACAGCAACAACTGAACGCAAATGATACTGCTGTCTATCAACTTGTACACTTGTAACCAAATTTGCAACATCATATTGCCTAATTTCTAACATTAGGATGAATTGTTTATTTTGTAGCATTCCTTGTGCGAGTTACTTCGCATAAAGAAGAAATAAATGTAAATTCAATAATTGTCTGTCAAATGACCAAAACAGAGTATAATGCTTAAATGCCATTAGATAAGACTTTTAATCTTTTAAGAACAGATTTAATTAAATGTTTAATCTTAAACATTTTATTATTTTAAGAAAAAATTACATTTAGGTTGGGAAAGCAAAAGCATGATTTTTGATCCAAGAACTCCAGACACTTCACAGGATTGGCTCCTCTCTCAGTCTCTTCAAAATAACACCTTATATTCGCTGATTAACAGCTGTGGGTGTAAAACTGAGAATAACAGGTCACTCACAGGAATCCTGAGCGCTCCACAGAAGCTGATGGGTTCTGTGTGATCCTCCACCGTCTCCACGGCTGTGGAGGTGTTAGCGCTGAAGATCTCCTCATTACTGGACGAGTTCCTCAGCAGAGGCTCCTGCTCCACACTCTCCTAAACACATTACAGCCTGTTAGTGTTACATCAACGAAGATAAACAGTGTTTGTTAAAGGAAGAACATTAAGTGACACTACTTTAAGTACATACTTAAGGGTGGAATACACTACACGACGTTTGCACATATTTTTGCCCCAATTTTCAGTCTGGAGGAGTCAATGCTATTTGCTGAAAGTCACATCCTGCAGATTTTGGCCAATCAGAGTTTCGGAAGATATCAAACATATTCAATATTTTGATCTGATTTTAGAACAAAGACCGTTTTTACTGGTCTCCTGTCAACATTTATATTACATTTAATCGTTTAGCAGACGCTTTAGAGATGCCGTTTTGAGGGTCATTTTTTAATGAATAAAAAGAAAACAAGTAGACAATAGAAGTAGAATAGAGTGGCAGTGTCAACATTTTGCATATTTCTGTTTAATTTTGTTGTGTTTGAAAGTCTCTCAGTTTATGGTCCTCACTCATTTAGTTTTTCCTATGTCAGCAAGTGTATGATGCCTACAGTTTAAAATCTGTTCCCATCTGAAGTTATCAGCCTTTAATCATTGAGACCAACACAGTTAATCACATAGATCAAAAGATTTCAACAGACAGCTTTAATCATAGCTCTTCTCACGTGCAGATTGTTACATGTGATTTCTCTCTGTTGACAATTACTTCTGCTTTCAATTCTCAGGTCATTTCTCAACCAAATTCACTACAGTGTTGTGAACTACAGGCGCACAGTATGACAATGTTACATTCATTGGCTCAATTCTCTTGCTGCAAAACATGTTATTGATTGTAACCAAATGGTCGTAAAAGAGTGTTAGCTCTTGATCACATAATCAATTTGCAAATAATGCAACTTCGGAGATTCACAGTAACAAAACACAAATGGGAGGGGAGCACTGCTGTTCAGCTGGTTATTCAAGGTTTAAGTGAAATAATGGTACTGTAACACATGCAGGTCATAGAGTCAAACTGCTAAATATTTTGCATAGATTTTAAATTGTAAGTGAACTCACATGGTGTTGTGGTGGAGTACAGTTCACATCTTCAGGTTCTGTAAAAAACAAATAAAGTTGTGATTTAGGTAGCACCTTTTTTCCGCAAAATGATCTTGAGTTTGTTGAAAATATCTTTTATATCTGCAGATAAAGTTAATATTGTGTTTGTGTAGTCTTTATTCAATTTCTAACACACTCATCTGATCTAGGTTGAAGTAATGGAATATTTACGTGCATGTAATTTAGTTACACAATCTTTGTTTTTGATCCCTTCTGTTCCTGTCTTTGTAAACAGCCCCCATGTATATAATAGCAAATTTCCCCCCAATCTAAAGTGTGACTTACTTTCAACCAGGAACAAAAAGCAGATGACTCCGGCAGCAGCGATGATGATACCAGGCACAATGAATGACAGGCCCCACGCTGACGACACATAGACCCCAGCAATGAGAGAGCCCAGAATGTTTCCTACTGAGGTGTGAGAATTCCAGATGCCCATGATGAATCCACGCCTGCATCAGAGAGCAATTTTAGAAATTTGAAAATTACATTTTGGAAGATTGAAATCAGTTTATTAATACACTACCATCTAAAAGTCTGTGTATTGTTTATATATATATATTTTTTTCTAAGTCTTTTATATTCACCAAAGTTGCATACATTTGATCAGTAATACAGTAAAAACACTAATATTGTCAAATATTCCTACAATTAAAAATAACTGTTTTATTTGAACATATTTTAAAGTGCAATTTACTCCTGTGAAGTCAAATCTGAATTTTCTGCTAGTATTATTCCAGTCTTCAGTGTTAATATAGTCTTCAGAAATCATGATGAAACATTTCTTCTTACAATTATTGATCTCAAAAACAGTTGTGCTGCGTTATATAATTTTGGAAACTTTAATATGAATATTTTTGGATGATTATGAAGTTTAATAGCATTATTTGAAATAGCCATCTTTTGTAACATCATGCATTACTGTACTATAATTTCTGATCGAATACTGATTATTACTGATCCCAAAATTTTGAACGATAGTGTACGATCTTAATGTGCACAATTCATCAATGAAGTTTAATACCTTGCCCTGCATTAAAAACAACTCTGCCTTCCTTTGACATCACTTACGCCATGCAGGCTATTGGATAACATTAATAAACGGTTTATAAACAGTGATTTATGAATTGTTTTGTTTACTAAAGTTCACATCTGGCTTAGTTCCAAAATTAAATACCCTGTTTTTATCATCCAATCAATTCCTGATGTATAAAATCAAGAATTGCCACGATTTTCTTGTGAAATATCCTTTTTCACTTTGAAATTTGTCATATTGCTGTTGTAAAAAGGGTTACAATTGTGGTTTCATGTTGATTTAAAAGTACAGTTCACAGCGGACAAGTTTTAACAGTTTGGGATTGTGCAAGCAAGAGAGATAATTTAGATCTGCACTTAGTTGTTTTTGTGAAAAAAGTGCAGATACAATTCTGCACTGTCAACAGCCCACAAACTGAGCAAGCAGTAAAAAACACAACAGTCACTTACTTTCCCTTCCCAAACCAGTTCCCAACACACGCTACCACTGCCGGCCAGCCTGTAGTCTGCACCAGCCCATTTAAGGCCTGTAAAAGAAAAAATACATAGGAATCAGCAAGTCTGAAAAGCACATGGGTTTGACACATTCAAGAAGCAAACCATTCCACCCGATTCAGTCATGTGTTATCAGTGTGACTCCAGATTTACTATGAAATAACTCTGGGGCTGAAAGACTGGAATACAATGGGCTAAGAAAATGAGAAAATGCTCAACATGATGTACACATCAATCATGCACTGATAAGGTTTTTATTTGATAATATTCAAACATACTTTTAATTTCATTTTAGAAACAAGAAATGCGTCATTGGAAAATAATTACTTCTGTTTTTTTTGGTTCCACATTGTGAAATTCTGGTACTCGCTCTGGTACTTTAAATGAATTTTTTGATGGACTGATACACCTTTGGAGATACATTGGTTTAAATTTAAAAATAGAACTAGCTTACCTGAACTAAGCAGTAATACCACAAAGAGTGGATCTGCCAGTAAAAGCCCAGGCCAAACAGAGCAGTGAAAATGCCACTGAGAATCATCCCTGAGCTCAGGTAGTAACGCAAGGGCAATCGCTCTCCAAATATCCCACTGTCAAAAATATTTCAAAACCAGCTGTTATAACTCAAGCAAGACACACTAACCAAGAAAGTCTAACCAAGAAAACCTAATCTCATACCTAAAGAACATGCCGATAGCATATGCAACAAGAAAGCAGTTGTCCAAGACTCCAAACAGGTTCTGGTAATTGTTCTGGTCTGAATTTAAACAAAGAAATACATTGATGGGTTAATATAAACTAGTAAACAGTACGTTTTTTTCTATTAGCAAGGGCACATTTGCTGGTAAAAAGTGAAAGTAAAAACATTTCTAATCCAACAAAAGATTTCAATTTCGAATAAATTCTTTATTCATCAAAGAATCCTAAAAAAAATGATCACAGTATCCACAAAAATATTAGCAGCACAATTGTTTTCACCACTGATAATAATAAGAAATGTTTCTTGAGCACCAAATCAACATATCAGAATGATTTCTGAACGATCATGTGCGCTGCGGAAAATTTCAATATATTACAATAGAAAACAGATATTTTAAATTGCATTAATGTGTCACCATTTGTGCATGGATTTATTAATTGTAGGACAGATATGATATAAGCTAGAACACAAAATATTTTAAGCAATGAATCATCTTACCAAAAGGAGACCAATCACACCAGGTGTCATTGTCAGTGATGTTGAGGTCTGCTGGATGAATAACATTAGAGCAGTTTCTGTGCAGCTGACTCTGTCACAACATAAAATTATTATTAACACATTTTACACTTAATGTATTACATGTAAACACAACCAAGTGTAACAAAATCCTGTTTGTTGCATGTCTCCCGTTTAGGTTAGGCTTATCATGGAACTAGTTCATGTTTAGTTGCCAGGTCTCTGACTTTTTATTACCTTGACAATACTGATAGGCTTTCGAGAGAGGTGGTAGGTGGTGTAGAAGACAAACGTAAGGAGGAGGGTGAAGAACCGGTACCTAATCAAAAGGAACAAGTTAATGAAATAAAAGATTTACTAGTCAAAAAGCATCAACAGTGAAATCTGGAGGTGTCTGTGGTAAAACAGCCAGGCAGTGATAGAAATGAAACCACATTACGTGACTTACAGGAAAACAGCCTCACCCAAGGCAAACACACACACACTGAATGACCTATCTATAAGTTTTCCTGTGGGGGACGCAATCAGTTCTGAAGGCTATGCATGCTGCAAAACATTTAGGTCACAGTACTGTACTTTAACTTAAGTACTGATTGTCCATTCATATATTCATAAATCATGTTTAAATTGTGATTTAACCTGTTACCCTGCGCCCCTATTTTTGAGCATTTTGTAAAAAACGATATAACCAAATAAAAATGTCTGTAGCTCTTGAACCCTAAGGTCTATATTTAAAAATCTGGTGTTGTTTGAAACTAGACACTTGATCCTTTGTTACTCTAGAGTCATAATAACTCAAAATTAGTATAGCAATAGAGTAAAACAAGGTAAAATATACATGAAATTGACTCGCGATATGTTTTAATGAAGCTCACTAAGGGAAAAATGGATGAGACTTTCATGCCAAAGGCCTGAAAACACCATAAAGATAAAGCTGAACATCTGACCATGTTTTGATTCAAATTTGAGGATGATACTCCCAAAAATGTAGTTTCTGTAAGCTTTTATTTAAAAAAAATCTAGGCGTCCTTTCAAAAAAGCCATTTGGAGACCCCAAATAGACACTTTGTAAACAAATGTCCAAATGAGTCAAAACTACATAATACATATATGTATATCAATTCAGAACTGCTCTGCCCACCAAAACACACAATAAAAAACTATTTCTGAACAGCATTTGTAGTGCTGACTCATTTAGTCATTTGGTTAGTCTACAAATGGCATTTTTGAAAAAAAACGCCTAAATATTTCCTGAAATAAAATATGAAATAATAAATTTTTTATAGGTAAAGACTTACAGAAAGTACATCTTTATGGTATTTCATTTCAAGAAAAGCTTTGGAAAAGTCATTTGGATATTTTATTTCAAGAAAAGTCTAGGAATCCTTTCAAAAATGCTATTTAGAGACTCCATAAGACACTGCATACTACATATGTATATCAATTCAGAACTGCTCTACCAATGAAACCACAAAAAAACACAAAACTATTTCAGAATTTGAACATAACTAAACAGTCTTTATTCTGAACAATTCCAATAATGAAAACAGTGAACCAAAACAGATTTGATCATTTTTGAACTAGTGAAAACACAAAACATGCAAAATACATTGTTTTTACAACATTTGTATTTTTTATTTATTTTATATGGTGAATATTATGAATATTACTATTTTACTAATATAGTAATAGATTACTATTACTAATATTACTAAATAATAAAAAAAAACAACTATTTACAGTATTTACAGTGGAGGAAGACGCTCTAGCAGCCACTAAAATGGTTTTTTTTCTGACCATCTGGATTCACCAGACCTCTGAAAAGACCGGGAAGAGTGAGAGAAAAAGAGTGAGAAAGTGTGTAAGCAAAACAAATCAAACTTGCAACACTGTTTACATTTTGTACACACACACACACACACGCGCGCACGCACACACACACAATAACCGGGACATACCCACAAACAAACACACCCACCCACCCACACGAACAAAACTCATGTAATCCCCTCATATTATCCCTCTCCGTTGTCATTTTTAGAATCTAAAACAGCTAACATGAAACAAAAGCTGCAAATACATGATAAAGACACATAAACATTCAAGAGGAGGGTGGAGACACTTACGTGCTAATGCTATCCACGCTTCCCAGCGATCTCAGCGCGTATTCGGCTACTAAATTAGCCATTTTTCTCCCCACGTCCTCCAAAACACCACCAAACGCCACAGAAACACTTCTCAAGTCGAAGATCCACGATGGAGAGATTCAGATGTGAGCTTTGGACAACATCTGTTCGCTGATAGCCAGTCTGTGTAGCGCTGCGACGCCATTATGTGTACGCTTCATGCGTAACCCGAGAGCGCACGAAAACACACGGACAATACGCCGAGCTATTCTCTAAACAATCTTACGTAAACTATTCAAACTGTCAATCACTGTAAACGTCCTTGTGGTTGGCTAACACTTCCATCCATCAAAACTGTGCTGGCGAGGCATTGGCTGGGTTCAAACACCCCTATTGTGATGTGTCCGGATTGACACCTCGCTGACCCATTCACGGACGCGCTTACTGTCCCGGGTTATAACAGCTCCTGCGATTGAAGGAGAGAGACGAGGGAGGGCTATTCTTACTCGGAAGAGACGATTCTGCTGGAAATAGATGGCGTTTCAAAGCTGGAATACGAATTATAATCGATATTTATTGGAAAATGGACGCTATCGATAACTATAACTCGAATCGCTTATGTAAACAAAGGAGGATCTATCGTGTTTTCCCCTATTTTTTCGTTGTTTTGGATTAAAAAGTGGATGCATTTTGAAGAGTGGACCCTTCTCTTGAAATGTATGCTGGTGTGTCTTGGAATAGTCTGAGCTGACCAGCGCTATTGGCGATCAAACGTGAGTACTGCGGTTCGCTTTGTTCATTTTAAATGGCCGGTCTTTCAGCATTTCTGTTAACCCTTTCCTCTCTGGTGTATTGATTTCAAAAACAAGCTCACATCGTTAATCTTGAGTGTTTTAGCTTTCAAATGATATATAGTTAATGATAATTGATTGAATATTGTTCTAAAACAAAGGTAATAAAAAGTCCGACCACGCCCGACCACGCCCTTCCGGCCCGCCCGCGGGCCGATGCGGGTTAACAGGTTAAGTTTCTTAATAAATAAAATAAAAAGTAATAAATTAAGTTGTGCATATACAAACTGAGGTTCAATTTCCAGAGTAGTAAATTTGTTCAAAAATAATTATTTGCCTGTATTCAATGTATATTAACACGGACTAAAAACATTATATTTTATAGATTAAGGAACTCTTAAGCAGCACTAAAACTCGAAAATCAATAATCATGTCGATTACAATACAATCCCACATGATGGGATACGCATTTAACATCACAGAGCATGCTATCTGTATAGTCTGTTGTGTTTATATGGGCCTGTTACTCACCAGCTGTCTCTAGAGAAAGAAGTAATGAGTTTGATTCCCGGGGCCAAAGATCTCATTTTTACAGGTAACGTTTTTTGTCTCGTTGCAAAAAAATAAAATAAAACGTTACACTAAAATTATCTACGTTATAAATGATGTATAAACAATCCCATATCTATTAAGACTTCTAAAATCCACAATTGTTTGATTAAAATCAAGAACAACTAAAATACACAACGAAACTAGCTGACTACTCGTTTTGTGCCTCAGATCAGTTTGCGCTCATTTCTTACGACCTAAAACTACGAGTCCATATAATCATGTTCGATGAAAGCCGGCGATCCTATTTCAGATAAAAATGTTGCATTTAAAGTGTCGGAGACGTGTTGTCATTTCCCAATTCCAGAGGTGGAAAAACCGTAAAGCGCTCTGAATTCCCAAAGATTTCCATGGTTGCCTTGGCCTGTGTCCGTCTGCGTTTCAACCCGGGTGCTATTAATACCGGTTTGTCTGGTCTTTAAAAATCACATGAGTATTAGCTAGGCCTAATTGATCTTTAGCTCGTGCAGTGCTGGTGTAGCGTCTCCATTTTCCATACAGGGCTGCGGCGCGCGCACACACACTCAAACACACACTCAAACACACACACACACTCAAACACACACACACACGCATGTTGGTTTTTGTGGTTTATGGGGACTCTCCATAGGCGTAATGGTTTTTATACTGAACAAACTGTGTGCTATTGCCCTACACCAACCCTACACCTAAACTTAGCCCTCACAGGAGACTTTGTGCATTTTTAGATTTTCAAAAAAACACCATTTAGTATGTTTTTTAAGCCTTTTGAATTACGGGGACATAGGCAGTGTCCTCATAAACCACCTTCATATTGTAATACCTCTGTCATACCCATCTCATTATACAAATTTGTGTCCTCATAAACCACATAAACATGCGCACACACACACACACACACACGCGCGCGCGCGCACACATACACAAACACTCAAAAACACGCGCACGCGCGCACACACACACACACAACACACACAGGATCTGTCGGCGTAAACATGTGATACATCGTGACGTCACCTGGGCTCAAATTAACCCTTCATTCGGTTAAAGCAGTACTTAACAAACCCTGATTCATTTTGGAATATTCTTCCTAATTTAGTTTTCTCTTGGGTGGGAGATCTCCCTAATTTATTATTAGCATGATTTTAGTCCTCACGGTTATTTTATCTGGGATAATGGTGATATTCTTTATAACAATACATATTTGTTTTCCCATATTGGGTCAATAATAATATAAATCCGGTTTCTCAATTAATAAATTCTGGTGGTTAACGTTATATATTCCTATTCAGAGTTCGCCATTATGGGGCCATAACTCTTCTTAGACTCAGCTAGATCCCAAATTTCTTTGTCAATAACTCATCCTCTTAATTCAATGATTGGTAATATATATATATATATATATATATATATATATATAATAACTCCTCTTCCTACTTGAAAGGCTAGTTTGACATTCCATGGAAGAAATTCATTTAATTAATTTTTTTTTAATTACTTCAGCTATTTAAGATCTATTAAAAAATGTTTCCATATATAGATTTTTTTAAAGTTCTTTTTTTGTGGTGCTGAAGACGAATCTACTTCTCATCTCCTTTGGGAATGCAGATATACAGTTTTATTTTGGAAGGATTTCTTTATCTTTGGACGTGCTTTTTCTTCACAGATTTTCTCTTTGTTATACAAAGATGTTTTATTTGATCATCACAACTTTGATAAAGACGTTAAGGACCCATATGTTTTGATAAACATTATTCTTTTCTAGCATTTTATTTATTTATTATTATTTTATTATTATTTAAAATGTACAACCCGAATTCCGGAAATGTCGGGAGTTTTTTTTTTTAATAAAATGAAATCTAAAAGACTTTCAAATCACACGAGCCAATATGTTATTGACAATAGAACATAGAGAACAAAACAAATGTTTAAACTGAGAAATCTGACACTTTTATCCACTAAATGAGTTCATTTCAAATTTGATGCCTGCTACATGTATCAAAAAAGTTGGCACGGGGGCAACAAAGGGCTGAAAAAGCAAGACATTTTGAAAAGTTTCAGCTGGGAGAACATCTAGCAACTTATAAGTTAACTGACATCAGGTCTGTAACATGATTAGCTATAATAGGGATGTCTTAGAAAGGCAGAGTCTCTCAGAAGTAAAGATGGGCAGATGCTCTCCAATCTGTGAAAGAGTGTGTAAAAAGATTGTGGAATACTTTAAAAACAACGTTTCTCAACGTCAAATTTCAAAGGCTTTGCAAATTTCATCATCTACAGTGCATAACATCATCAAAAGATTCAGAGAAATCTCTTTGCGTACGGGACAAGGCCGAAGACCTTTGTTGGATGCCCGTGGTCTTCGTGCCCTCAGAAGACACTGCATCACTCATCGGCATGATTCTGTGCAAATAAAATATTGGCTCATGTGATTTGAAATTCTTTTAGTTTTCATTTTATTCAAATGTAAAAAAAAACACCCCAACTTTTCCGGAATTCGGGTTGTAAATTTCAGGGTGCTAAGCCCTACTTTGTTTTCTGTAAAAAACTTCAATCCTGGACACTCTTCTTACATCCAGCAACTCTAAAGCACTTAAAACTGTCTCACTTTGTCATTTTATAATGTTTTTCTAATTATTCATCCTGTTATTGTATTTTCAGTTGTACTCACCACTGGCATTGATTTTTGTATGTTCTTTGTATAACAGTTCTTCAGCTTTTTTTTTTCTTGCAGCAAAACCTGTTAGACCTAAAATATTTACTAATATATTTAATTAGAACTATTATATATATATATATATATAACTTTAACACACCTTTAGTACAGTGTTCATGCCTTTATGTTCTTACTATATATTATCCAAATCCTTTAAATTCATGAGCAGATGAAATACACTTTTTATAGTTATTATGCAGCATATCATACATGAAATAAGCCCAAGATTTCACCAATCAAACCTAACATATTTAACCTTGACTAGAAATTATGATGTTGCTTCCTGGAATGGAAATAAATACTTCTTATTTCCACAGATGAAGACAGAAATAAATGTGACTGCCATTCATTTACTGACTTCTCAACCTGAAGCATATGATGAGGCACTTTGTGTGGATAATGACTGAATAACTGTACAAAGGTCACATACACATTTGCCTGCATTTAGGTTAAGAAAACCAAGTTGTGACATAATAAACAATCACAGCAGTTGATTTTTCCCAGTTCAGTAAGGTTTATTAAAACAGTAAAAATGCTGTAAAAAATTACATAGAGGTATGTCAGGTATTTTAAAACCATCTATGAGAGCAATAAAAAAAATCACACCATGTTAATACAACATAACACTTCAGGCTGTCCAGTCTTAAAACATGTTCAATATTGACTCTAAAGATGGAATACAATCACTTCCTTTGAAAATGGACATCTATAGAGGACGCCTTCCAGGTGGACGAATGCTGTCCAAAGCCTCCTTCCTTCAGATCACAGCTTAGCAAGACAGACTGCAGAGCCTGAGTATACGCTGCAGAAAACAATAAAACATGACCAATAAATAAACTCTAAAGTTGAATAAATGTCAGTATCAAAAAAGTTGAGCAATGTGGTCACGATTACCTTTGTGAAGAAGAAGTGCGCTTAATTGTACTTTATGTGTACTTGTAATCTTAAAAGTATATTTTAAAAACTATATTTGCAGATACAATATTAATAACATAAAATGCCACTTAAATGTACTTGAAGAATACTTTCATGGTTATTGTTTTTTAACTCACTTAAGTATACCATTAATAGGTACACTTGTAATAATGCAAAAGTTATTAACAGTTATTTTTAAAATGCATTTAAAATACATTACATATAGCAAATATAAATTCAATATGTAACATACAAGTTTCAAAAGAAAGTACATTCAATTCTATTTTAGTTTAGCTTGTCAGTTCATTTGGCGGTAAACTTTAACCATATTTTAAAGATACACAATATAATATATTTTCATTTAATTGTGTGATTGTAAAACATTTGATTCACTTTCACTTGAATATATTGTTTTGAAGTATATTCCTTCATAATAAGTACTCTTTTTAAAAGTATGAAATCTTTTTTCAGAAGGGTATTTATAAAAATTTTTTATCTTGTCATAAAATAAGGCTGTTGCTGTGATGAACTAAATCCATGATTAAACTTCAGACTGTCTGGTAAAAATATGTACTGTTATACTCTGTCATGGAAAGTGGAAAAACAAAAGATGTCAGTTGTGACAGGTCCCACATGCATTGTCTGTCAAGTCATGGTACTGTGAGTAAGAACATTTATGACATAAAAAAAGGCACAACGTGACAAGTTTCCCAGCAACACAATCACAACCAATCAGAACATTTCTGAAGTTCAGTTATGAGGTACAGGATTAAGGACCAATGATATTTGTCTGTGGGCGGGGCTATGCCACACACAATGCCATGCCAAGCTCCTAACAAAATATTGTGTCACTTGGACAAAAACTCAGAATTACCCTATACACAGAGTAACAAGACAAAGAAAAGTAGAATACTTTATAATTATAATAAAAACTAAGGGGACCCAGAGTGAGTAGTTTACCTTTCGGATTGTTGTAGAAGATGCAGTTGTTGGCGCAGGTATCTGGATGACTGTCCCAGAAAGAGTCTCCACAGCAGCACAGAGGAGGCAGTTCTGTTTTATCCTTCTCCAGCTTCTCTTTCATTAGAGCCTGCATGGCCTCAATGTACCTGTCTCACAATCATCACATGCCACAACAGCTCTTTACATATGATTAAAGCATAATTCTAATCTACTGAATGGAAAACAATAGAAGTTATGTTTTGTTTATGGTTATATTTTGGGGTCAGTAAGATGTTTATTTTTTTTTTATTAATACTTTTAGTGAGCAAGGATGCATTAAATTGATCAAAAGTGACAGTAAAGGCATTTATAATGTTACAAAAGATTTTTATTTGAAATGAATGATGTTCTTTTGAACTTTCTATTCATTAAAGAATCCTGAAAAAAATGCACCATGGTTTCTTCAAAAATACTAAGCAGTACAACGGGTTTTAATATGGATAATAATAATAACAATAATAATAAATGTTTTTTAAGCACCAAGTTAGTATATTAGAATGATTTCTGAAGAATCAGGAGACACTGAAGTTTAGAGTTATGACTGCTAAAAATTCAGCTTTGATATCACAGAAATAAATTGCATTTTAAAACATATTCAAATAGAAAACAGTTAAATCTTTTAATTTAATAATATTTTACTGTATTCGTGATCAAATAAATGAAGCCTCGGTGAGTATAATAGATTTTCTTTTTCAAACTTCCCACCCCAAACTTTTGATGTATTTATGCTTATAATGAACATACTCATAGCAAGATAACTTGGGCAGTATATACCGTTTGCTTTCTTTGTTCCTCTTTGTTTTCTCTCGTCTCTCTACCTTCTCTGCTGCCTCCTCCTCATCAAGCCTCAATCGCTCCAAAATCAAATACTCCCTCTCAGCCATGTCTTTTCTTTCCACCTCCTGCTGTCGCTGCCTCTCCATCTTCTTCTCCTCTGCTTTCCTGAGTTGTTCTTTTTCATTCTTAATTCTACACACAGAAAAAAGTTCTCATAGTTTATAAAAGAAATTATAAAGCGCAACATGAAGTCTTTTGTGTTCTTGGACAACTTAATAAAAGAAAAATGATGTGTGATTACTTGCTTCAACAGTACAAAAAATACACTTAGGCTTAAGGACAGATTACTAAAATAAACTTTTGAACTGAACTTAAAATGAACTTTTTTGTAAATTTTAATAAAATATTTTTGTAAATTCAAAAAGAATGTTTACGTTAAATTAAGTGTAGATAAAATGTACAGAGTCCCGCACATGACAGGCAAGAAAAAAATAATAAAACGTGCACACGATTACCAATTTGTTCCCTCAATTGCTAAATTTTGTGCACGATTTACTAATTCGTTCCCTCGATTTGCTAAATTGTGCGCATGATTTACTTATTAGTTTCCTCGATTTGCTAAATTGTGCACACGATTTGCTAATTCGTTTCTCGATTTGCTAAATCGTAGGGCTGTGTATTGGCAAGAATCTGGCGATACGATACGTATCACGATACAGGGGTTGCGATACGATATATTGCGATACTGTAAGCAAGGCGATATATTGGGATATTTCTTATTTTAGGAATAGATATATTTTTTTAGGAAAGCTGTCATTAAGAACACACCACCATATGCAAACCTTAGCAAAAAACAAATAAATAAAAATAGTTTAACCAGAAAACACTGCAGAACACACTAGAATCTGCATTTGCAATAATCAGTCCCTGTAACATTCAACATTATTGAACCACTTTTTGTACAGTACGAGTAAAGGGGGAAATATTCAAGTGCTGAATATTATATATATATATTATTATAGATATATTTATAGACTCTACTTTAAAGGTTCACAGTTTAAGTTTACAATTGTGACATGCAATGTAATAACATTTGATCTGAACAAAAAATTACATCTGCTTAATATCAATGAAAAATAAAGTGCTTGTAGGATTCCCAAAGAAAACAAAACAATTGTAAAACAATCAAATAAATACAGATGTCAAACATTCTCAGAACTTTTCAACTTGGATTTCACAGGTTTTTCAGTTTGTATTTATGTTCTGCGTGGAATCGCAGAGACCGCGACGCAAGCACCGCCCCAACTGCACAAAACACCCCCGAATTATGAGAAAGCTGCAGCTGCACAGCAACTCTACCGAGTCCGCGGTCCCGGGGCGGACATTATCACAAAAGCCCAAATGGTGCTACACTTCAGCTTTGTACACCGAAACGAGAACTGGAACAATTCTTTCATCCTCCATTACTGGCAGTGAACTATATTAGCACTAACATTAGTGGAGTGCCCTGATGCTAGTTTTTCCTGTCACTGTTTAAGTTCAGAGATGAAGACTAGCGGTCGGGATATGAACTCAAAACGAAACAACTGCCATGAATCTTGTATGATTTTATTTATTTATAATTTTTTTTATATCCGATATTTTTTGATATTCCGTTTTGGAGAATCGATACAGTATCGCCAAACAAAATATCGCGATACTCACGTGAATCGATATTTTCTTACACCCCTACTAAATCGCACGATTTACTAATTCGTTCCCTCGATTTGCTAAATCATGCGCACAATTTACTAATTCGTTCCCTCGATTTATAAATCATGTGCACGATTTAGCAAATTGAGGGAACAAATTACCAAATCGAGTGCACGTTTTATCAAATCGAGAGAACGAATTCGTAAATCATGTGCACACGATTTAGCCTACTATGTTTTTCCTGCATGTCATGTGCGGGGCTCCGTAAAAATGTGCACATACATATAAATTAAGTTTGAAATGATTTATTTTTAACTAAATTCTATATCATCTATAAAGAGTATACATTTTGACGTGTCTTTTCCTGGGAATAAAATACTTGAATTTAGCATTGCAAGTCTCATGCTCTATTAGTCGAGTTATATGAAAATCCATAATAGTTAGGGTTAGGTCTTTGTGTCGAAGACCTAGCAATCATTCTACCAGTTCTATTAGTCCAGTATTATCATTATTTTACAGTAACTAGTCAGTCATGTAAACTACTTACTATAGCCTGAATACAAGAGAGACACCAAAAGAGAAGTGAGCAACCATTATGCGGAAAGAAATGAAAATAGACCTTTTTAGTAGAAGTGAGATAAGCAATGTAAATGCGATGCTGTTGTAGAGAAGATACTTGTAAACATGTGGTGAGATTTGACCTTGCAGTTCTCTTCAGATGTTTCCTGTGCCTTTGGTGCTCCTTAACTTGCTCTCGCTCAACGTCCATGAAGTGGCGTCGATATATGAGGAACTGAGACTGTCTCTGAAATGATACAGTTAGCACTTTGAAGAAAACAAAGATTTCACCTAAATCAAGACTAAATCCACTACAAGAAATTATATTTTTATTAATCAGTGATCCATTAAATGTATCAACTGTCACACTGAAAACATTAATTCAATATGCAATATAATTTATTCAACGAATGTATTTATTCAATAGAAATCTAAATATTTTTATTTCAATACCGAAAAAATCATCACCGTTTGCGCAAAAATATTAAGCAGCACAACTGCGCTAATAAGAAATATTTCTTGAGCAGCAAATCAGCATATTATAATGAATTTGTATGGATAATGTGGCAGTGATTTTAAAATATATTAAAATAGACAACAGTTATTTTAAATGTAAACTTTCTTTGCCACAATTATAAAAATGTACATTTATCTCCCTAATAATTTTTTTTAAATAAAGCATGATTCCCCACCTGCCTCTTCACCTCCTCCTGATTCTCATGAGGCCAAAGCACTTGGGAAGCTCTGTAGTCAGTTGTGAATGAAACAGTGGGATCTGGCTCATACACCTGCAGAGACACCAACATGTATGCATGAAATAATACAAGGGATTGTATTATATAATAATAGTATATTACAGTATATTACATTGCTTTTATATAAGGGTTACTTGGTGTAAGACAGCTTGAACAGCACAGATTCAGAAAGTACATACTTATTCTGAAGCGCCCACTTAAACACGAAGAGAATGTCTAAGTTATTTGTAAAACCAGTATGCGATGTTTAGGGACAGGTGAATTTAAAAATTCCTTTTTGCAGACTCCCTAGTATCTCATGCAGGTTAAAACAAACAAAAATAAAAACAATAGACCAGGGGTTTTCAAACGGTTGTTCAGGGACCAGCAGGGGGCCGCAAGGTTGTGTGATAGGAAGGTTTAGAGTAAAAAATTAAAATATATAATAACTATAAAATATAAATATAAAAATATAAGTAGAATTTTTTTTTATAATGTAACATAATAGAATCGAAATATTTAATACAATATTTTAGATATGTTTATAATAGTAATTTTTCAATGTATAAATTGAGTCTTTAACCAAAAATACACAGCTGCCTTTATATGCTTTTAACAAACATAAGAAAGCATAATATAATGTTATTCTCATGGATCTTGTTAACTCTTCACTGTTTTTCAAATATCCTATACCACAAGCCTCAAACACTTTGGAAAATACTGGCTCTTCTGCAGAGGAACTTATTGAATTGTAGCAGCCAGGTCACTTGTAAGCAAAGTGTACTGATAAAAACCTCTAAACTTGTATGTCTACGAATGTGGGTGTGCCATCTGAGACTACATTTAAAGGGATAGTTCACCCAAAAATTTTAATTCTGTAATTAATTACTCAGCGCCATGTTGTTCCAAACCCGTAAGACCTCCGTTCATCTTCAGAACACAAATTAAGATCTTTTTGATGAAATCCGAGAGCTCTTTGACCCTCCATAGACCGCAAGGGTCCTACATGATCAAGGCACAGAAACGTAGTAAGGACATTGAAAACTTTTTGTATGCAAAGCAAACAAAAATAACGACTTTATTTAACAAATCTTCTCCTCTGGAGAGTATCACGACCAGAGGTTGTGTAAGACTTTAATATTGTCCGTCATTTTGACGGACAGGGTCTTAAAAATTCCATCATAATCTATTATTATCCGTCATTTTAATTTTCATATTTTAATTATAATAACCCATTTAATTGCTTTCATTTTTGTTCATGTTTTCATTTTTAATAATGAACCTAAAGGGGTCTTATGCATTTATTTATTTATGAAGAGAACAGATGAACAGAGATTGCATCACTTTTCATGTTCAACACACACCGCAGTGACAGCGGAAACAATAAAAACAATAAAATATTGCTAGTGCTGGGTAAAAAAAACAAACAAACGATTTCTCTATTTTAATAGATTTTTATGAACCAATATCGTTTCTTAACTCCCAATCGATGCTGTTTTCATTTGATGAATGCACAGTAGGCTTGTGCATTGTTACTTTTGCTATGAAATACAGTTTCAGATTTCAAATTCTGTCCATTTTATTAGGAAATTCAAGCAACAAATACCGTTTTGGTGCTCTTTAATGTGGTGTGATCGCTGTAGACACCTCAGATCAAGCGATTCGCTTTACTAATACTCGCCTGTGCATAATCAAAGGCATAGCAAACATTTTTATTTTTGTTCTGGGGATGATAGCGTGCTCTGCTGCCTCACTGGAGCACACTCGCCACCAACTGGACAGGCCTAGGAATTACAGTTATAAATGACAATAGATCACCCTCAGTGTAATCTGCCAAAGCGACGGACGGCCTTCAGATTTTTCCGTCACTGCTAAAAAAATTCCGTCAGTGACGGAGAATTTTCGGTTAACGCGAACTCTGATCACAACGCATGCGTTGTTCACATGAAGAAAAAGCACGTGCATCGTGGTACTCTCCAAAATGGCACATAAAAAGTATTCTCATAGCTTCATAAAATTACGGTTGAACCACTGATTTCACATGAACTACTTTAACGATGTCCTCACTACGTTTCTGTGCACTGACCGCGGTAGGACCCTTGCTGTCTGTGAAGGATCAGAAAGCTCTCGGATTTCATGAAAACATCTTAATTTGTGTTCCGAAGATAAACGAAGGTCTAACAGGTTTGAAACTACATGAGAGTTAGTAATTAATGACAGAATTTTCATTTTTGGGTGAATTATCCTTTTAAACCACACAAGATCTTCTTACCATATCATTCTGAAAAGTTACAGTCTTGCTTCTGTGGCGATGCAAATGAAGAGGTTGATCATGTTGCCCCAACAGCATCTCATCTTCCACTTCAACATCCTGCTCGTTTTCCTCTCCTCCATCATTTCTACTTTCAGTATAATCCTTCTGATCTTTCCAAGTGTGTGATTCAGGTTTCTGTATATAACAAAACGCGAATATATTAATACTACAACACTGAACATTCAGGTCTCAAAAATGACCCATATGCATCATGCATGACTCACTTCTCTAGCTGTGGATCTTTTCCATCTCCCACCAGGTAGCTGTGAGAGTTCATCACCCTCTTGCACTGTCTGACGAGCAGCTAGTCTGTGTCTCACCTGCTTCCTGACTTTACTGACCTGGACAAGCGTAAAGAAACTCATCCTTACATCTCTGTTCAGCCAAATCACACAAGCAAAATGATCCACACAGATGTATAAGGATCATGCTCTGTAAATACCCGTATATTATGTGTATGGTGATGTAAAGAAACAGCCTCCGTCCCCAGAGCGCTGACACAGCGAGAGCTGGGACTGCAGATTGCTCGCTCCCCATGTGTCCAGGAAGGGAATAAATTGGTTTGAGGTGTAAGACGATAGGCTGCTTTGCTGGTTTGTTGCAATACTTTGCTCTCACATTCAACCTGAAGATAGAGCTCACATGAATAATTTTATGAGTTTGGGTATTTGAGAATTTGTTAGGACACATTTGGAATTTTCATTACCATTTAAAGTTGCAAGTAAAGCAAAGTCAGGCTTTTTTTTTTTTTTTTTAAGAATAAGGTGTCATAAGGTGATTTCTTACGGTCTCGTATGATTTCAGTAGCTGCTGTTGTTTGCGCAGACTGGCCTGCTGCGACACACGTTCACGAACTGCATCCTGAAATCGGCGCAGACTCTCCTCTTTTTCTCGTCTGGTCTCCTCCAGAAGCTCTTCTGTGAGCAAAGCCCGGATCTTCCACACACACACACAGGGATACATTTACAGGACATGTGTGGCTGTGAATCCTTTAGCTGTCAGCATCAGATACCTGCTAGTAGGAGCTTTCCACAAATTCTTCAGTTTCAAGAGGTCAATAAGTCTATTTATTTGGGTTTACAATTTGTGTTACCCTAATTTGGGATATGTCCAAAAATATGTCTCAAAGATGCTTCAAGAAACCTAAATGCAAAGCTATCTGAAAAACTATGTGCAAGTGTACCTAGGGCAAAAGCTGCTTTAAATGCAAAGGATGATCACACCAAATGTTGATTTAATTTAGTTAATAGAAGTTAATTGATAAAGAAAATCTATTTATGACATTATTTTTTACAGCATCCTTATTTTGCAGCATTTTTACACAAGTGCCTAAAACTTTTAACAGTGCTGTAGCTTTGCAGGGAGGTTTTTTGAAGCATCTTGGAGACGTTGCCACAGTTCTTCTGGATTTAGTCTCAGTTTGTTCTGTTTCTTCATGTGATTCCAGACAGACTGGATGACGGTGAGATCAGATCTCTGTGTGGAGCACTGGCTGTTGTCAGACTCCTTGTGCAAACAAAAATCTCACTGGATTATTACTAATGACAATATTAATTATTAATTATATTATTATTAATTAATTATAAATATGACTAATATTAATGGCAAAATGAATGTTTGTAAATGTAAACTGATATTTCCCACTGACACATTACAGCAAAAGATAGAAATAACTGATTTAAAACCATTTTTTAGCTGTATGTATATATATACAAGTATTAAAACTAAAACTGGAAAAAAATAAAAAATAAATAAATAATAATTATTATAATTATATATATATATATTTTTTTTTTTTTCAGTTTTAGTTTTAATACTTCAACTTTAATAAAAAATAGAAATGTTGCCTGGGCAACTAGGTGGAATTAAATGAGCTTTTCTTTAAGTTTTAATTTTTTTTTTAAATTATTATTATTTTATTTCAAAATTGAGATTTTACTCAGTAGCAGCTAATAAGCTAGTTTGGGCCCAAATGTTGGATTGTGATTACTGTTAATTAATATTTTATTTCTTTTCCCATAAATTTCCTTTTCATTGTGAGACAGACCAAAATCATCCTGCTATGAGACATCAACATGTACCGTAACAGTGGAAAGTGCCAGTCAAGGAAGCTGGTATTCAACATCTCTACAGCTCTCATGTTATTATATGTGACCCTGGACCACAAAAACAGTCATAAGGGTCCGTTTCTTCTTTTCGTTTTAATTACATACATAATCCGTCATCTGAAAGCTGAATAAATAAGCTTTTCATTTCCATTGGTTTGTTAGGAGAGGACAATATTTGGCTGAGATACAACTAACGTTATTTGAAAATCTGGAATCTGAGGGTGCAAAAAAAAAATCTGAATACTGAGAAAATCGCCTTTGAAGTTGTCCAAGTGATGTTCTTAGAAATGGATATTACTAATCAAAAATGAAGTTTTAATATATTTACGGTAGGAAATTTACAAAATATCTTCATGGAACATGATCTTTACTTAATATCCTAATGATTTTTGGCATAAAAGAAAAATGGATAATTTTGACTCATACAATGTATTGTTGGCTATAACTGCCTGTGCTACTTATGACTGGTTTTGAGTTCTAGGGTCACATATATATATCATATTAGTGCAAGTTCTTACCGCGGGATGCTCCTGACTCTCATCGCCGCTCTCCACCCAAACACCCACAGGCGCCACAGCCGGGTTCCTCTCTGCCAACACTCTCACATCTTTGGCCTTTCTCCTGCTTCCAATGGTTATCCTTTTGTTTTCGTGCAAGAACTTCTTTTGTGATATCGAAGAGCAAACCCTTTCTTTAGCTGTTTTTGCATGATACATTTTCAAGTAAAACCTGGTAACTTAGATATGAATGAGTAACTTAACGTATAACTATCATTTATAGCATTTTGGGAGTCACTGATGTTCACACCTTTTTACCACGCAAGACACCGATCCTTCGAGCAAAAACAAAACTTCTTTATAGGTGTCTTTTGACGGTACAGCGGTGGATAATATTGTTACTGTCCTCATACAAATAGCGTTAATATCTCCATTGCTGTAACTGTCAGAATTAAAGCTCTGTTGTCAATGACGCTAAGAGAATCACAACATTCCAGACACGCCCATTTATGATTCTATTGGCTGCAGCTTGTGAAGATACGCGCTCTTATTCGTTGAAAGTAACGTCATTCAAAACTCGATGTGCTCCTAAATGAAAGTTCGATGGGAAAAAGAATACCTGCTAGTTTTAGTTCCACAGTGACTACAATTAAATATAGTGTTTTTTTCACAGGATTCCATATCCTTCAAATTCTTATAAATCTGATTTATATTGTGTATCGATTTTAAACGGGGCTGTGTTACTATTATTATAAAAAATATAACTTGAAACGGTCGTGTTATCATTTTAAATGGGCACTGTAACTGTAATGCCCCTACTTATGGAAGCCCGTTTCCATCAAGGAATAATAAAAAAAAAAACTAAAACGTCTCATAACTTTGCGAGGTTATAACGAATGAGATTTCAATTCAGAATTGCGAGATAAACAAACAAACTCCCAAGTTGTAATATCAAAAGTCGCAATTACTTTTTTATTTTTAAGCTTCCACGCCTATTAATGCTAGTATTTTTTAAACTTTTGTTCATGCTTGAAACTGTTTTGGCTTCATTGTTTTTCCACAGGGTAATCTATTAGCATTCCCTGCGCATATTTGGGTTTCTGTCTCCAATTTATACATTTATGCATGGGTATGAATCAACACAAGAACAGCCTGGTCCCTTTACAATGCCTGTTCTCAACGGCCCTGCCCTTGCATAACAAGGAGCCTACTGTGTCCTTTGTGTGAATCAGCATGCACATTGTCTCTCCCTTTTCAGGAACAGTATGAACTTCAGTGAGAAAGACATGATTACATAATGCTCAGATTATGAGCAGGAGAAACACTGGGCAAAATAACAACAAATATGTGAAAGATTGCATTCAGGTCTTTCTCAATCTTATTTAACATCTTTATTACAGATCATATCTACTTGTCATTTAGGCTACATTCACCAAAATAAAAACAGGAAATGATAAAACTAGAAAAGGAAAGACAAACATTCACTGTTGGCTTGACAAAGTCTCTTGAAGTGTACAACAGGGTTGTTTCATCTCAAATTTGGCTCAAATATGGACTAACCCAACTGATGGGTTAATTTTTCAATTATTTTTTTTAATCCAAAAATTGGGTCAATCCATATTTTAGAGTGTAGTTTGAATACATGGGTTGTTCAAACACATATAGACCTAGTTAGGTGGGTTCTAGGGTGTTGCTAGAGCACTGCTTTTGGCTGGTTGCGCATTGCTATGATGTTATGGTGTTCTGGGTTATAAGTTATTTGAACAGTGTCTAGGGCAGGCGTTTTCAAAAAAGAAAAAGAAAAAAAGAATTATATATGTACACATAAAAAAATTATATTGGGCTACATATATATATATATATATATATTACCATACAGAGTTTCTGTTATGGACTCTGAATTTTTATATTGACTCTATTTGAATTTTTATATTGACTCTATTTGTTACATTTACATGCATAAACATAAAAAAATAAAAATTTTGGTTAGGGTGTACTGAATGGTTGTTACGCAATTACAGTAGAGTATTCTGCTAAATGGTTGCTATGGTATTCTGAAGTTTTTTTTCCCCAAAAATGGTTATACTGGTTGAACAATATGCTGTATACTGGTACTAGCTGGTAAGTTAAATGTAAAGTTAAAATATGCCTAATATTTTGGAACTTTTGTTGAAAATAGCCTGCTTTTATTTGTGCCATGCCATGCCATGACTTTTATAGACCCATAAGAGTTGTTTGCGATGTCTGAGTCATGATGCGCGAAAGGTATGTTTGCTAAAGCTGTTTGAAAACTTGCTTTATTTTGTAGTTCTGCTAGATGACACTAGTAGCGGAGACACTGGCTACCTTACTGCAAACTTGATGAACTAAAATAACTCAAACTTAAAAAAATCTACATAGACTGTCTATAGCTTTTATTAAGTTTTAGTTTTAGTTATTTTTTAGATACTACTAGATTTTGAATATTTAGTGTTTATTTTTGTATTTTACTTTTTTATTTTAATGAATTTTTTTGTAATTATGTTTTTTGTCATTTTTATTTGTTATTGTTTTTTTATATATCTATAATAGTTGTTGCGCAAAGCATGTAATAAAATATTGTTTTATTCCCCCTCCACCGCATATATATGATAATATCAAATTGGTAATGAAAGCCCATAGTTGTAATTAAACAAACATAATTAAACTATAATTAATCTGTAGGACTGTGCTGAATTGGTGGATTTATCTTGAAGGGTTTGTCAAGCCAGCGCAATCACATTGAAATACCCTGACATCTCTGAAAGTGAATCTGTCTTGGCGTGTTAAATGTTTCAACTAAACATTCACAATGTGCTTTTGAAAAAGTGTCTTAAAGGGATAGTTCACCAAAAAATGAAATTTTTGAAGCTTAATTTGAAATTAAGATATTTTTGATGAAATCTGAGAGCTTTCTGACCCTTCATAGACAGCAGACGTATAAAGCTACGAGAATATTTTTTGTGCGCAAAGAAAACAAAAACAAGGATTTCTTCTCTTCTGATCAGTCTCCGCCACCATTTATTCATGGTACTCTCCTGAATTGTGTCGAAGACTGACACAGAAGAGAATAAATTGTTGAATGAAGTAGTTATTTTTGGTTCTTTTCACATAAAAAGTACTCTCATAGATTGATAACATTATTGTTGAACCACTGATGTCACATGGACTGTTTTAACGATGTCCTTACCTTTCTGGGCCTTAAATGTGTCAGTTGCGTTGCTATCTATATGTGAGGGTCAGAGAGCTCTCAGATTTCATCAAAAATATCTTAATTTGTGTTCCGAAGATAAACGAAGATCTTATGGGTTTGGAACGACATGAGGGTGAGTAATTAATGACAGAATTTTCATTTTTTTTAATCCCTTTAACATGATAAAGCTAAACAAGTTTGAAATGCATAGTTTTGGAGCATAAACATATATATGTGTCTTTACAAATTTACATACATTAATGCAAAAGTATTCGTGCAGGTCAATAGAGTATCTGTCTTTTTGCAGCATGTGCATGGGCTCGGCAAAAGTGGTCAGTGCTATCATTTATGTTTTTGGGGAGCCTCTGGGTTCCTGTGGAGGGGTGGATGGATTCTTAGGTATCCTGGCTGGAGACGATGACGCAGGGCGCTGAGAGGCCCGACCGGACCCTCGGCTGCGGGGTGAGGAGGGGGCCGGTGGGCTCTGGCTGTGTGCCTTCCTCCGGCGATGGTGCGGTGGGGATTTAGTGGGGGTGCGAGGGTATCTGCGAGAGGAGCGTGCTGGTGGCTCAAGCGAGTCGGATGGAGGAGGTATTGAGCTGCTGTATCTTGGAGGGCTGCTGCTGTTGGAGGTGCATGTTTCACATATTGACGCTGGTTCGCCAGGAGGAGAATCCTGAGGATGTCAAGTGCAGGCATTTACAGTCTTTACACGCCTACATCAATGCACTTTCATTTTTATCAAGACACGCAAAACTAGGCTGTTCTTGTAGCACAGAAGTATGATAATCTCATAACCTATTCTGCTGTACAGTATATTAGAATGTGTGGTGAAAACATAAATATTAATGTCTAATGTAAAGAAATGTTGCAGTCAGGTGGTTGCAGGTTCAACCTTTGCTCTCTGAATCACAGACAGCTCTACTGAGGTAATGAAGCACTCATCCACTTAAAAAGTTATATTTAAACATAAAGCACGTGTGCTGGTAGAGGGAAATTAAATAATGACGTGACAATACCTTCTCTTTTAGGATGTAGAGTGATACAGGATTCCTGCGCTCATGATCAGTCATTATTGGGACGGCATCATCTAGAATCATAATATAATATAATATATACAACAGTTACTTCTGGTCCTGGAATCTGATTGGCTGAGAGGTCTTTCCAGCCATGAGATATTTCACTGGTATCACCACAGGAACCATTTCAACGTTTTAGCTTTTATCACTCCACTTGCTGCATTTCTCACAGCAAGTGTCATGGCAGACAACCAAACACACTTTAATTTTACAAATACTACTGTTGTGGTGTCACAGAATGTAGTTTTAAGAGTTTTTAGTCAAGCATTTAGTAGAATTTTATAGCTAAACTTTAAAAATGCTGAGCAGAGAAACATTTGTTTTCCTCACAAAATTGACATTGCTTTCTCTTGTTATTACAGTCATGTATATTTACTATATAAATAACCATTTGTTGCTAACTGTATGTATTGTACACTTGAAAATAGCATATTGGACAAAAATTTCGGCATTGTCAGAAAGCTGACTATGTTGATATGGTGAATGTTTTAATGGTTACCAATGAATGCGATACTGCATTTTATTGGGATACTAACTAAAAACTTATTCATGTTGGCTTTAATAAGAATGATGAGCTGTCCTCAGTGATTCCTGATCTTTCCAAAATATTTGAACGTGACAAACTTGTAATTACAACTTCAGAAGTGGGAATTAGGACATTTTCAGTAGCATAGGAAGGCAACATTATAACAGTCTGTTTAACAGAATATTTTTGCTTCTTTTGAATTGAGGGATGAGTCAATAATTTTTCTGTGGTAGTAAACAATAAAGCAGACATTTTAACTGATAATTTGGTCAGTTGTACATAATGAGGGTTATGTTTTATGGCAATCAACAACACATAAGCGCATTTCTTTTAATTACTAACATAATTCATTACAAATGTAATAAATGGGGCTGTTTAGTGTGTATTTGCTTTGATCAACATTTAATATGGATAGTAAATCAATATGAAGAAACATAATTACATACATACCCTCTGGCTTGACATCTTGATACCTGATGTGATGGTTTTGTTGAATAGATCTTGGTTTAATAGGTTTGGACTTCTGTCTTTTTGATCTGTTAAAAAATGTATTTGTGGTGACACATCAATTTACACAAATATTATCAACTTAAGGATAGACAAGGGGCAAAGGAAAAAAAAGTCATACTTTGACGGCCTCCAGCAAGCACACACAGTTACAAGAGTGACAAGGAGGAAGATGCCCACTGTCGACAGTATGATATAAAGAGAGCTTCTTTCTGGAAATAAAAGAACATATTCAGCCATTTTACATCTGCAAACATGACACAAATATGTATTAAATATTTAAAACAGGAAAAATGTTTAAATAATGAATAATGTTCAAATAAGCCGTTCTTACTGTAAACGGTGAGCCTGACTGGTGGACTTCTCATGTTACTTATAGGGTTCTCCACCATACAGCTGTAGACATCATCATCAATCATCTGAACACGTGTGATGGTCAGGACCTTCTGGTCTGGTGACAGCAGCAGACGGGTCTCATTTAGTAATGGATGACCACCTTTTGCCCAGCTGTAGGTGGTCTTAGTGCCAGTTTCATGGGTGCAGTTTAGTGTGAAATTCTCCGTTAGTTCCAGCACGGTGGAGGTGACCATGTGGACGTGTGGCCTAGAGATTGGCTCTGGCAAAATTTTAGGTATGGTTTTATTGTTATGAGTTACTGGTATCAGTAGATTGATACCAATTATGAATCTGTAATGTTTGATTTTACTTACCATCCACCGTCAGATTGATTCTGCTTTCTCCGGTGAAGGTATCGTCCGTGATGGAGATCTCTACTTCATAAGTGCCCTCATCAGACAGCCTGAGGTTATGGAGCAGAAGTGTCCCGTTCTCAAAAACAAGGATACGGTCTCGGTATTCTGATCGCAGGTTACCGATGATCTCCGTGCCGATGGACTGGACCACTGTAACAGGTTTGTCCCTCTTCAGCTGCCATTTGATTACAGGATGATCCATACTGGTGCTTGAGTATCGGACGGAGAGCAGAGCTTCTCCACCCACTGTCCCTCTGATTAGAGTCTCAAGACTGGTGATGTTCACTCCTTGAACACATGCTGTGACATAAACAATCTAATTTAAACATCTGATTTATGAGATTAATGTTAGTTTGCCAAATTGTGAAATTGTCAAGTCAGCAGTGAAGTCATTATCAAATAAGTTTATAATGAGTCATTAACTGAACTGTTATTGACTGCACTCAACACTAAATTTAAGATTTCTGTTTTTGAATTGCATGTGAAATCTGGAGTTACACAATAGTAGGAGAAAAGATGAGCACTTGTGGTTAAACAGAATGTATATATATATATATATGATTGTTTCGCTATATAAGAGCCTTATTCCTTTTTCTGAAAAAGCTAATTTGGACCTTCAACTCATTGAAGTCCACTAAAGAGAAAAATCCAGGAATGTTTTCCTCAAAAACCTTAATTTCTTTTCGACTGAAAGAAAGACATTAACATCTTGGATGACATGGGGGTGAGTAAATTATCAGGAAATTTTTATTCTGGAAGTGAATTTATCCTTTAAATGTGATGCATATTTGTGAGCCATTAATGAAACAGGTAATAAACATTCCTATAGGAGTGTGAAAGTATTTTAAATGCACAATCATGTTTCTATATTTATCATCAACAAATCTAACTTGTTACAGTCTCATACATTTGAACTGAATAATGCTCATTCCACATTTCAGTCATGTTCATAGTTTTTAACGGAATACATACTTCTTAGCAGTTTTGTTCTGTATTCATTTGAATAAATACATAAAAAATATTTGTGAATATTTTATGAAAAATATTAAATGAAAATATTATTGAATTAAAACAAGCAAATAGTTTATAGTTCATAAACTATGTCATGATTTTTGAGTGCAGAAATCATTTGTTAATCTATGACCGACATATATGCATCACATAACATTTAGTTTTTGTTACAACTGTAATCCAAATAGATAGGAATTTTCTATGCAATTCAAATGCATAATTATTTCATTTTTTATGTTAGTTACCTAGATTTTAGTGATTTTTTTTTTCTTGAAAAACCCCCACAAGTATTCTATACAGCTCAGGGCTCATAATCAAACGTCTGATGGTTTGATCCACATAAGGATTGATCTGTGCTATTAGCCATTATGCACTCGAGCAAAGCACTTGACCCCAGGCTCCTCTATGAGGAAAGTAGTAAGTGCACTGTAGGACACTAAGGATTAAAATGTCTGCTAAATTACTACTTAAATAATTACATAAGTACATAATTATTAAACACAATAAATATGACTGGTCCAGTAAAATAATTGCATTTTTAAATTTTGCATTTTTTTTCGTTATAAGTAAAGTTTGTTATATAAGTAGTGACAGACAGATCTTTTTATTTTGTTTTGTACATTTAAGTGAAACTTTCTCTCTTTCTCTTCTATTTCTATTTCTATTTCATATTGTGTTTACTTTAGATGATGGTTCGTTAGCATTCCCCCACTGTTTCTCCACACAGGGAAGATTACACTTAATTTGTTAGTTTGGTAAGGCCTCACCCTGTCTGACTGTCACTGCAAACCTTGTGCACAACACTCATCAGATCCCATTGCCAGAGAGGGCAACAACATAACTTACATAAAGTACACTTGCACATTCCAAGACACCTTTTACAATCGAGCTCTTAAGATATCGATGACTCACATTTGAGCACATTCAAGCCAAAAATGGGTCACAACTCTGTTATGACACTCTCAGGAACAGCAGGAATGACAAATAATAAAATAAAACTAACTATAAATCAAGCATAGTAACTATAGCAATATGCACTACAATTTAAAAGTTTGGGGTCTGTGAGATTTCTTTACTGTTTTTGGAAGGAGTGTTTTATGCTGTGGTAGCATTTATTTGATTAAAAAGACAATAACAACAGTAATATTGTCAAGTATTTTTGCAAAAATTTTTTTTTTTTCTGTTTTAAAATGTAATTTATGCCTGTGAGGGCAAAGCTGAATTTTCAGCATCATTACTCCAGTCCTCAGTGTCACATGATCCTTTAGAAATCACTCTAATAAATCTATTTTCTGCTCAAGAAACATTTATTATTATTATAAATGTTAAAAACAGTTGTGCTGCTTAATATTTTTAATCACACGCTACAGTATTAAAAACAACAACAACAACAACCCAGACTATATGTTAAATATAGGTTCACACTGTAAATTTCCCTTATTGGCTTGACTCGTTAATGCCATACGTGGTATTTATAAATGCCAATGCTTAATTTTAAAGAAGATTTGTTTTACTTTTGTACTGTATTTTAGTGTGTCACCCTTTAAAGCTGTAAGTATTCTAAAGCATCAAAGATTCTCACTCTCTGTCTGATAACCAGCAGAATAAAGCCTGTGTGGAAACAGCCCATCTCCTTGGTAACTGCTTACAGTGCGAAAGGCCTACAAGAGATGAGCACACAAAAGCTTGAATTGTTTGGTCCAATTTCCTGGCATAAAAAGGACCTACAGAGCGACAAACAATCAGTGTGATTAGATGAAAAGTGGCACACGGGGCTCCTGTGACTCTGTTGAGGACAACATTGGCCAGTTGTACAACACAAACAGCTTCTAAAATAGTCAGGATGCGAGGATAGGAATGGGTTTTCATGATGTTGTTAATAGCATATAAAGTACACTGAAAGTCGTCTTTGTCCTTCTAGTTACTTATTGTCTCTGCAATCTAATGCTGCTATCTTCTCTAACACTGCTGCAGACAGGCACAGCATTACACTGTAACACTAGACTACAAAACTTATAGAACAACAAACCATACATCAATGTAAACTTATTTATTCAGCATGATGTATAAATCAATTAAATTCAATATAGAAAATGACCCTTTTGACTGGTTTTGTGATCCAGGGTCACAATGCCTTATCCTGCATATTCTACGTAGATCCCTTAATCCAACCCCGCACCAAAATTTAACAACTAACTTACTAACTATTAATAAGCAGCTAATTAGGAGTTTATTGAGGGAAAACTCTTAATAGTTAATATTTGTAGGCTTAAGTTTGCTATTCAAAAAAAAAGACTTAAAACGATTTTCAAATCAAAAGACGTACCAATTTTAGAATTATACTAAAAGGCCTTTTACATGCTAAAAATGTATGAAACATAATTTAGATGACAAAAACAGGTTTTTCAACAAAGTTTTGATCATGATGGTCATTTAGGGTACAAATATGATACAGTAGGCTTTATAGGGTTAAAGAAAGTGCAATAGTACATTTTCAAGCACAGCATTTCATAAAAAGACATTTGGTTTCAAATGATAAAAACAGATATTTTGTTATTAAGATAAAAAGTATTGTGACACTTTTTGGCTGCCAAACATCCACAAAAACATCACACTGACACCAGTTAACTGATTAAAAGATTCCAGAAAAGCTCAAAAGTAACACTAGTTTAGAAGAAAGCTTTAGCAGTTTTTTGTTTGCCACTTGATTTGATATTTTTTACCTTGTGCTATGAAATTCATACATCATGTGATAGAAGAGCCCAAAAGGGTCTAAACACAGTATTAATTACTCAACATCAATAGATAATATAGTTATGTTCTGGCTACTATTCATTAATAAATCAGTCCGAACTAGACAATGACTTGCAATGACATAAATACAATATAAAAGGACATTTTTTTTGTTAACTTCCAGCCATAACTACGCCATAAGCTCTTGGTCAAGGCCAACAGTGCAGCATTGTCATTCGATAAAAAAATAAATTTTTGTCTCTCTTACCTGAGTGAATCAGAACTGCAAGGATCAGGAGGAGAGGAGCAGCAAAAGCAGCTGATGCCCAAGAGAAAGCCTCCTTCTTTGCCTTCATCTTGGGTCTAACTTTCACAGTCTTCCCAAAACAATTAGCATGATTTGTTCACTCTGAGCACGTCCCTCAACCCAGAGTTTTGCCATTCCTTCCGAGGCTGGGCTATGCCATGCTGCTGACAAACACACACACATAAACACACACGGATGTGCATGTGTGCATGCATTCTCACAACCAGTGCACTATTATGGCATGTTTGTGAATCGCTGAATGGGTCTGTTTGTGTAAGGGGGGGGGGGGGGGGGGGTGCTAATATATGTGTTGTGAGGTTGTTGTTGCTTCATGGCCTGACTGTTTATTGTATTTCACAAATTAATTTTTCTTTGAGTAATTCAAATAATAATATAATGAAATAACAGGATTCATAAAAAAAAAGATAATCGTGCAACAGAACATTTCATGTTAAGTGAATAAAAATGACAGCAATGAAAATAATTGTGGTAAAAAAATAAATAAAATTAAAACAATGACAAAGAAGCATTGACAGTATTTTAAAGGGATAATTCAAACAAAAATGAAAATTCTGTCATCATGTATGTGCCCTCAAACCTGTAAGACTTTGTTTCTTCTGCAGGACAACAAACAGTTTTGTAGCAGTTCCCATTGACTTCCATTGTATTTTTGCCCATATTTTTGGATAAACTATCTCTTTACTTGCACAAATACCTTCCTCTCCTGATAAGCTTAAACAATTAGCAGGGGAGAGCAGGCATAAATAAGAAAAGAGAAGAAATTCCTATTTAAGCTGATCTGGGAGATGACTCGCCATCATAAACCTGACCACAAGAACAAGAACCAGCTGATTTTAGACTGTGCAAATGGGCAACTGACAAAATAGCATGGACAAATTTGTTCAAGATTTTAGGGTGAAATATATTTTATTAGTGGTTAAAAATAGTTTTAGAGTTATGATGTCATATAATGTATAAATTAAACTCAGTCAATACAAAAACAGAATTTCAATTAAAATCTCTTTTGTCAGTGATTTGTCATTTATTTCCAGTAACGTTATTTGGATTTATTTTATATGTATTTTTTTCCCCAAGGAATTTGACAAACACAACAATTACACAGTCTGTCCAACTTTTGTTGGTTATTAGTCATTTTCTACATACAGTATTGAAACCTTTGTAGGAGACTGATACATCTGTCCATCTGTCTCTTTTGAACCTTGTTTAAGTTATAAGCTGCATTAATCTCTGTGCTTGTTTTCATCAATTAAAACATGCTGTAGCAAAACTGTAGTAAAGATTTTGGTCTGCAAAATACCCCACAACTTTAAAGATTCTTGCAATGCCAGGAACCTTTTAAACAGTTTAGATATGCAGCTGGGGTTTCATGGGGCACGTTTATACAATGCTGCCCTCCACTGGTTTGAAAGCACCAAATTGACCCTTCCTTCTCTGTCCCACTATAAAATGGACAGTGTTTCTTCAAGGTGTCCGGGTTGACTAACTCTTAATGAATAACAGTCATTCATTAAACTGGGGCAAACAAGAAAAGAAAGAAAGAAAGAAAGAAAGAAAGAAAGAAAGACAAAAAATATTTCCTGTACATACACTACAGGCTAGGAGCTAATAGCCTTAAAGCAAAGTGAACCTTATCCAAATTCACATTAATATGTATGTTCACATTTCCCTTTAACAAATACACATACAGTACAGGGATTAATTAAGCCAGTGACTAATTCATTTTACTCATACTGTAAGTCAGCGTAGGTGTAATGACCTCGTGTCATTAACAAGCTTGCATATGTCAGCATGAACATGCTTTCTGTTCTAAACAAAAGGCATATTTACCAATAAAAAAGAGAGATGAAAGGCGAACATATGAGCCTACAGAAGCAGGAGGCAACACTATAGCAGATTTTGTCTGTGTTGCCATTGGAAACCTGAGTGAAATTCATATTTTATAACTCTACCACCCCCGGCTGAGTCCCTGGACGTGTCAGAGCGAGTGGGAGCCAGCGTGGGTGTAAAGTGGGCTCAGAGGCTCCAAAGCAACTTAAGGCTCTCCTCCCACAGCGCAACACAGAGCAGGATATTCAGTTACTACTCATGGATTCAGACATGCTTGGGTTGTTGCTGTGATGAATTCCTTGAGTTGTGATTTGCTTTGATTTGAACTATGTGCCCTTAAGCACCTATTTTTGAGAATGGCTCTTAAAAGAGTATTTTTAGATCAGAAAATTGTATTTTTTTAGAGGTGTGTTAATATGTGAAAGAAAAGGAAAGACAATTTCATGATAAACACACACACATACACTGTGATATGTACAAGTAAATTTTGTTCATTTCATATAAAGATGAACTCATCAAACAGAGACAAATTTCTCAGCTCTTTAAAAAAATGTCATGTATCCTAAATATGTGCCTAATGTTGTAGTATCTAAATTAACTGGTTCCCTTTTGAAGCAGAACTTTGGCAGTGTGTCATGGAGTTGATGCTCCGGGGAACACCATTCATGTAAAAAAGCAAAGAAAAGGGGGCAGTCGTGGCCTAAAGGATAGAGAGTTGGACTTGTAACCCAAAGGTCACGGGTTTGAGTCTCAGGTCCGGCAGGAATTGTCGGTGTGGGGGAGTGAATAATCAGCACTCTCTCCTCCTTCAATACTATGACTGAGGTGAGACCCTTGAGCAAGGCACCGAACCCCCAACTGCTCCCTGGGCGCCGCAGCATTGGCTGCCCACTGCGTGTTTCTGTGTGTTCACAGTGTGTGTGTGTTCACTGCTGTGTGTGTGCATTTGGATGGGTTGTATGCAGAGCACAAATTCCGAGTATGGGTTACCATACTTGGCCACATTCACTTCACTTCGTAACCGGTGTCTGTAGCATGTGAGGTGTAACCTCACGCCAATATTCATTGGTGATGATGGTTCATAACATTAAAAGCGGAGTGCCTGTGAGTATAAAAGGGTGCCTACAATACACAACATTAGCATTTTAAGAGACATTTGTTTGTAGCACATGTTATTGAAGACAATGGAGAATTCAATCAGCAAGTGTTTCAGAATGTGTGTGCCTTCATTGTTATTTGACACCTCAGGAAACCTATGATCTGCATGTTGTTTGCTTGGGAGTGGCGTACACACATACAGCACTCGAGGTTGCTGGATGAACTTACTGAGACAAGCTCACATTGAGGAAGCTACGATCATCCCACTTGTCCCTCTTCTTGAAGGATCAGGGACAAATGTCTGCCGAGGCAGCTTGAAGACTTGACAGTGGTCACTTTTTCTGAATCCTTGATTGCTGGCTTGAATGATCTGGTGGATCAGGATGCCCAGTCTCTGGTCTCTTTTCCGATGCAGCAGAAAGCATGTTGCTGGTGCCATCTATCTCTGAAGTGCTCGATGTGGTTGAAGAGGGCAAAGAAACTGTATGCAGCAAGCCCTCTCCTTCTCTCAGCCTCACATGTGGGAAACTGTTGGATGTCATGGCCCATGCCACAGATTGGATCCCCCCTCCATAAACCTGCTGTTTCTTCCTTCCAGGTGCTCACACTGAGGTGGAGAGATCATGGAAAAAAAACAAAAACATATTCATCTTTTTTATTTCCCTTTCAGCATTCCGATTGTAGGGATTGAGCGAGTTGGGATTTGTGAAGATGTTGAGGAGACACTGGCTAGCTATCTCTCACAGGGTGAGGCATCCTTATTATTGAAGGCTCTGGTCTTGCCGTCCGAATGGTTACAGACCACCTTGTGGTCGATTTGCAGGCCATATGGAGCAGCAGGTCAGGCTGGGGATGCCTTGCACTAGATGGCTGTGTTGCAGGCATACCTGGGGCCAGTTGCACCAGCTGGACGTACACCCGGTTATAATACAAGGCTGGACTAAATCTTATGCCTGGTCAAAGGTAGGTGTAAGGTGAAAAGTCATGATTTGCTCATACATTATTAATTTTTAGTATTCATGTCTGTTAATTATTACTGCAGACATGAACTGTAGTAATGTTTATGGTCTTTTCAGGCAGGATATGCAATATCAATCACGAAGCTCGGTGTACTGCCTAAATGACCTAACACAAAATGTTCTGTATGTAATTATGCAGAGAAATATTATGAACTGGGATTATAAAAAACAAAAACAAACTGTACCATTCATCATCTTGCTTCTTATAAATGCTTGGAAATATTTAACGTCTTTAAGTCCATTATATTTAGCGTGCCATCCAATAATCGCAGTAAGTTTTGTGCTTTGTTACTTTTAATCAGAAATAAAGTTTCTACACAAAGTTTCTAAAGTTTTTTACACACACACCGTGACGTTGCAAAGCCCAGAGTAGGATTTACACCCAACATTTTTACGTTTAGCTGGTGCAACCAGCCCCAGATCTGCTGACATGGATCAGGGGCAGGGATTGTCCCCTGAACAGTTGTTAAACTGTGCCACACCACAGACTTGTCCGTCCTTCTTGATACCCCGGTCTCTCCCTCTGGACTTTTTGGCACTCCCGTTGAGACAGTCATGGGAGAGTTCAGAGAGGTGAGGACATGCTCTCAGAGGAGGGTGCTGGGGGCACAAGTGGTTAAGTGCTTACATCAGGCTTTGAGACTGGATTAATGATGTAAGAAATGCGTGTCGCAATAATGGATATTGCACTACTCCTGACAGTCATCTGGTAAATTCAGTACAATGCTTCATGTTAAAGCACTGCTGTGGTAATGGATAAGAAGGTTGGTTGCATATCCCTTCTGTTTCCAGGTACCTTCTTCAACTGGAGCAGAGTCTTGAGATTGAAGGAAGAAAAAATAATATTTTCTCTTGAGCTCCTTCAGAGCCTCTGGGACTGATGTCAAGTATTCCATCAGTTCTTGTCCAGCATATAGCTGAGAGGTTATGAGAGTGGGCAGTTAGATGGTACACAGGTCCAGCAGTAATAAACACAGACTCTCTCAATCACAGGGATTGAGTAGGTTTTGTTTTAGTGCTTAAAGGAAAATACAAAGCATTAGTTATAGTGGGTCTTAGGTAGTATGCCTTTACTTCCTTGCTCCCTTGGGGTTTAGAGCCTGGGTGATAAGAGTTACTGGGCAAACTGCATTATGCTCTTGCTCTCGTTTGCCTCCTTTTCCTGAGTAAGGTTTAGGATATATGCTACCCCTTGGAGGAATGGCAACATTAAAGGTTTAAGAATGAAGTGCTAATTTTGCAAAGATTGGGAATTTTTCTTGCAGAAATATTAACATAGGGAGTATCACCACTATGTCTCACATAGGATGCACCCATTGAATTGGCGTTGAGTCAATTTATGCTATGCCCACAATGTTTGTGCATATTCACAGCTTAGTGAGGCATGCATTCTCTCAGCATGGCGTAGAGCAGGGGTTCACAACTCTGGCCCTCAATGTCTACCTTCCTGCAGAGTTTAGCGTCAATCCTAATCAAACACACCTCAAAAAGCTATTCAAGTTCTTCAGGATTACTGGAAAGTTACTGGCAGGTGAGTTTGATAAAGGTTGTAGGTAAACCCTGCAGGAAAGTGCACCTCGAGGGCCAGAGTTGAGAACCCCTGGGGTAGTGGGTATTGGTTCCCATAGCCTCAACTCTATGACGCAGCATCCAAGTTCCAGTTTGAAAGTGAACATCTCGGATTATGTATGCATCCTGGTTCTCTGAGAAGGAGAATGAGACACTACACATCTCGTTGCCATGCCTAGGGCTTGCCTGCACATCTCATACAAAAGAGTTGATGATGTGTATTGCAGGTTCCTTTTTAAACTCATGGGCAGGGGCATCACAATCAGATGCTGAGAGTGGCCCAGAGTGGCCTTTTGAGGGGCCTGACTGACTGGGGCCAACTCCTACACTGAATGTGAATTTGAGGGGGCCCCATAGCAAATTCTGTGCAATGGGCCCAGAATCTATCCACATGTGCGCCATGATTTTTAACCACATATAATATAGCTTTTACACTCACATAGCTTGCAGCAGTCTTGTGCCACTGCTCTATTTTAACTGCTTGATATCACTGAGGAGGCCAAGTAGATGTAATAAAACCTCTGTAAGGGGACAGGGCAGGAAGAGATAATTACAACACGCTCTACTTTCTCCTGCCCATTGTGACTTGTGTACTGTAATTAAAACGTGAGTTCTAGAGGCACTCTTTCACTGCCAACTAAGAGCACTCTGTGGGAAGAATGGGATGTCAGCTAAATAACCTACTGGTAAAATGTTTGTTTAACCAAGGCATGTTAAAACCAACAAGAGTCAGGGTTTTGGCTGATGGTCCAGTTCAGAGGTTCCCAACCTTTTTTCCAGGAGACCCCTAATTTAACCTTCAAAATCATTAAAGAAACTTAAAGAAAGAACACTTTCATGACTGTGTTTTTAACACACTTCAGCACACTATTAAAAAGCCTTTTTAAGTTACCTTTGTAACAATAATAATTAAATAATTAAAAGTTTAAAGTACATTTTAAATAATTGTTTTAATAATCTTTTGTTTTGCTTTAAAGTACACTTATTTTGATGTGTCAACTAATGGACTAAGTAATATGTAAAGTGCTTGATAATAATTATAACTTATTCAATAGTACTGTACATTTAAGTTCATATTTTAGATGTACTAAATTACAACTTCATTACAAATATTTCTTAACATTACAAGTAAATACAAATATATTTAAATACATGTTTGTCAGTATAGCAGTCTGCAGCACACTTTAACCATATTTCAAAGACAATAAAATCAATTATGAAATTACATATCCTCTATTTGAGCAAGTCAAAAACACTCTAAAATTTAGCTTATTGCATTTAAAATACATTTAAACTATAACACATTTTCATTTAATTAAAATGCAGTTAAGTGTCCAAAAAGCATTACATTCAGTTCGCAGTTTTATATTCTTTAAAAAAATATATTTTTTAAAGATAGCACATTTCAAATTGTGTGCTTCATGCACCAGCCAAGCAACTGCCATTGAAATTAATGGGGATGCTAACAGAGCTTTCTACAGGTATTACAGACCTCTTTTAAAACCCTCAGCGATAAGTTCAAGAATACAGTCCAGTGACATTTACATTACATTTATCTGTATGCATTTCGCAGATGCTTTTATTTTAAGTGACTTACAGCACATATGCACTATACATTTTATCAGTATGTGACCTTGGCACCGCTATGTCATGCTCAACTAGTTGAGCTACAAGAACACAAGATAAAAATGCTGTATTTTACCAGGAGATGATCTGATACAAATAGACAGGTACAGAAACACAAATGCACACACACCAAAAAAACATTCACACAGGCAGGGGAGCACGCAAGGAGTGCATTTGAGCAAATCCATTTTTAATGAACATCTGTGCTATTTGAAGGATACAGTCTCACTGTTTGAAAGATTGATTAAGCTGTGGGAATACTTCACTGAATCACATGGATCTGACACACACTGTCTGGAAATACGAACAATATTCTCAGTGTATCACACAGCTTGCATATATTTGTCATGTAAACCACATTTTTTGACTAATTAAAAAGATATCTGATCATTAATTAACATATTTATTATCATCAACACAAAAATTCCAATAGTAACAGGTCCAATGAACACAGAAAGCTTATATGAGGAACTTAATTTGCTTTATTAAACAGGCATAAACAAAATTTATGCTAGAAAAAACACTGACTCAATGCATACTTGTATATTGTAAGATTCAGTACAGCCAAAGAAGTAAAGCACAACTTCAAACAAATCAACAAATCTCCAGACAGAGTATTTGGCTTGCCTTGCTTGAAGCAACAAGAAAAACGCTTCAGATTTGAAAGCTGACAGATCACAAACAAACTTAAAATGAATCGAATTTAAAATGTCATGCTGTGAACCTGTTTCAAGTCAGAAACAGCCACTCAAATGCTAAAGGAAGAAGAGGAAAGTTTGAGAGAGTCTGCTAGTCAGGTGGCAAACTCTGCATGTTGTTTGGATGTCGATGCTTTCATATCATACGCTGAAGGGTTCTTTTTAAACAAAAGAGCTCTGGTTATTGCAGTGATGTGCTATCGGGCGGTGGTGATGGTGGTCCTCTTAGCTACTTCTGCTCTCGTTGTTTCTGAAACAGATGACACATGTTTTTGTTTTGCACAAAACTCCTGAAAGATGTTTATGAAAGGCTGGCATTTACAAATGATTGTGTCGTGTTCCTATGCATGAAATAGACCAGCTGCATTCAAAACAAGAAATTTGTCAAAAGGCATTTCATCGAAATTCTATAAAATAGCTTTCTTTTCGTCTAAAGCATTACCATACATAGCCAATACAACTGAGAAGGGTGCACACATGACATTAACTGGGTACCATCTGTATTATTGCTTAGCAACAAGCAATTAAGGCAGAATTGCTAGGATACCATTTTAACCATACTGACGTCTGCTGGAGAAATTCTGATTCCCGACAGAAATGATTGTGTAGAGTTTGTGATAACAATAGTTCCAAAGAACCTTTATGGCTTTAATAGTTATTATTCTTTCAGTACAAGATGGATTAAAAGATAATCTAAGATTGATTAGTATTTCAATCGGCCTTGATTTTCCAGGAGTGAAAAAAAAAGAAAAGAAAATCACACACATATTCAACTAACTGGATAATGACTTACAAGACTGGCTGATGGATTTAAAAATCACACTAATTGAATTGTGTAATTGGTTTTTTTGTGTGTGTGTGGTTTTGTGTTTTTCTTTGTGTGTGTGTGTGTGTGTGTCCCTTTGCAAATGTATTTTGCAAATGTATTTTGACATAGTGCCCATGCTGCTAACCTCATCTCTAGGCTTGTCATCCTTCATTTTCTTCCTGGTCATGTGACCTCGAAAACCAGCTTGAATCTTAGCAGCAGCCTTGTTTGCAGCTGGGTCATCAAGGGGAATGTCCATGATGTCCTCATCTTGCGGCTGAGTGCATCCTTCCTGCAGTTCAGATAAAACACAGTCAGCCATTTTAGCTATGACTACATGGCAGAAGAACACTTACAGCTCCTTGTCAAGATCTGCACTGAAGTGTCAACGAACTTTCACACTATGTAATACCACATGAGACCAATCTTTATCAAGAACACCAAGTGTAAAATGATTGCAGACTGCAGAGCAAGTCTCTGAGGAACTTACAAAAAGGAACCCAGTAAGTTCCTGCAAGAACTCCAAAGATCCTCTTTGTTCCTCTTTAACCCTGTCACAATGGAAAGGCTTTGAGGAAGGTTATAAATAATAAAACTGAAATTCTAAATTGATCTTGAATACACAATAGGATATTTGAAGTACCTTCAGAAGGTGTCTATAGAGGTTCTTTCAAACTGATCTCTGATCTGATGAAAAAACTTAACTATTTTATGAGGTGGATTTGTTTGATGTGATTTGTACTGAAACATATGTTAAAAAAAAGAAAAAAGAATTAAACATAATCCCACCTCTAAACCTAACTGCCAGTGGGGTGTAAGCAGATCAGACAAAAATGTATTAAATTGTATGAATGAATTAGCCACCAGCTTACTAAAATGTAAAATAGTTATGAAATTGCGATTAGAGTATATGTTGGTTCTTCTAAAGATTGTAGTGGAATCTTTTCACTTTTACAGCGTGGTTTGTTGGAGTGGGTAATGGTATTGTATTAAAGTATTGTTACAGTCATATCAAAACCTAAAGTCGACACTCCGTTGCTCCCAAAGGAATTGTTTAATGGTACTCTCACCAGCCCAGTTTTTGGTGACAGTCCCATTAGAAAATGCCTTTGGGAGCAACCGTGCACTGGGTTTAGGTTTAGTAAATGTGTTTTCATGCACAGGTATGAGTTGCTTTTGGATGTGTGAGCTTTTCAGCATTTATAGTATTATTATAATGCATGATATATCCATCATATGATTCCTTTTAGACTTAATCTTTTGCTATTACTGTTCATATTACTGCTTCATTTTTATGAAAACATCCAGCAGGTGTAAATTGCTACAAATAAAATTCTAACATTCAAGGGATAAAATTTTGTCATCACCCTCATTTCATTCCAAACCTTTTATTCTTCTGTGGAACGTAAAAGAAGATATTTTATTAAATGTCATGGTCACCATATCGGGGTTTTTTTCCAACAATTGTCAACATATCTTCTTTATGTTTGCAACAGAATTTTCTTATTTTGGTGAACTATTCCTTTAATACTATTCCATTAACTTTTATGTTTCTCTCACTAAAAGAGTTTCCCTTTCTCTCAGAATCAAAATCATTAAAATACACGGCATCTCAAAGGTAAATAATTATGTTTTGGGGAATGCACATTTCTTTTTTTTGATTTCTTTGATTCTTTTATTCTCCTCATCCAGTGGGATCCAAGCTGTCAGCGGTCCCTAGCGAGCCTCGAGTTTCCGACAGCTCGAATAATTTTCCCTGCCTGCTGGGGGTGCATCACAGTCAAGGGACTGAAGCTGGAAGCATTCGGAGCTTCGCAGACTAACAGTGTGAAGATCCAGCTGAGTGAGGTGGAAGCCTGACGCTCCTCTGAGGTTTCTGCACTATTATGCAGGGATAAACAATGATCTATTACACAACAAACAAGGACATGAGGGCTCCTATTCTGTGATCATTCACCATAAAGCCCCTCGTCTCAAAAACCCCCTTTGATATTTTACCTACATGCTCTTAAATATGCATCCAACATCAAAGATCTGTTGATTTTCCCAGCAACAGAGCTTTCTCAAGCATGACGGGAGCTGATCCAATCATCAATCAAGGAACATCTTGTGTGAACTTTACTTGTATGTCTCATCCGAAAGATCTCCCGTCAGTTTGGAACATGCAAATGACCATCTGTCTCATCAGTCACAGCCACATCTTCAAATTATACACAGATAATTGCTGTTTCTAGAAAGTTCTGAACCCTCCCACAAACACACAATTCCAAGCCCACGCAATGGATGACTTGTGTAATCAACCGACTGCTTGTCGTCCTGCTGTACAGAGAGGGTAAAACAAATGGGAATGAACAATTTTGCCAACTTGACATTAACCAGTCACAGCTTTAGTTTATTCACAGCTTTAGTTCACATCTCTAGTTTATTTCAAATCATTTTAATCAGTATGTAATGTGGAAATAGTAGCACAAATCTTGTGTTTGAGCTGTGATAAAATGATCAGTCATTCAAAAATTGTATTTCTAGACACAGACATGTCAATTCTGAACATCAACACTTATCAATGTACAATGTACAAGACCAGACGTCAAACCAGTGACCCTTCTCACCACACACAACACAGCACATCACCTTTAAGGCATATCAATCATTTCATACAGTAAGCTGTGGAGAAATATTTCTCTGAGAATTAAGACTACCAAGTGTCATTCTTTGCACTATCAATATAAACAGATAAAAAAAAGAAAAAAAGACCATAATCATGTTTCCATAAACAGTCAAACTTTTAATATTCCTCAAATATTATGTGCAAGCTGTGATTCCTCTGCCAGGACATTGATACAATTGAGTACAGCAGGTTCTCTTAAATCCTCTTGTTGTAAACAGTCACTTAGATAATGGTTGGTTTTAGCTGATTAATCTGGCTCTATAATCATAATGCAGATTCTCTCTCAATTTTTAATTAATTTTGTAAGTTTAATATTTTAATATAACTGGTGTCCAGCAGTTCCGTAAATCCTAAAATATTAACTCAACTAAATTGTTGTTCTTGCTGGATTATTTAGGCTAACAACGGCATTTACAATTCAGTTTTACCTTAACTGTTTAGAAATCAGAAATTGATGATATTTTTAAACAACAGACTTTTTGAAAATGTATAGAATATCGCAAACACTGTAATATAACATACATTTGGTCTGTTGCCACAAATCTGCACAATTCATAAGTTTCTTTTTGAAGCTGTTCAAACATAAACACGGACTTCACTTACGTTTCGACAATCCATAGCGATTTGAGCTGACAGGTTTGTGAAGTTTAAGATTTGTTGTCCAGTAAAACTATGAATATATCGGTAAAGATGTTGCCCCTCTCTCTCTCTTTCAGGGTGTTGAGCTCTCTGAATGCGCTCTGCCTGTCTGTAGATGATGTGCGCTTCAGATGAATGGACCAATCAGAGTGCGCGACACTCTCCACATCACACATATGGGCTTTCCTACGGATTATTAACGATTAAATATTAAGTAGGAAGGTGCAAACACTCTATGTTTCGATGATTTTTTTATTTTTCAACAACACTTAAAAAAGTTTTAACCGTCTGACAAAACCAACAGGCAATCGCTGTAAGAAGCTTATTTGACCAGATTTGTGCTATTTAGTGCCAATTTATTTTTCTCGCCAGGCAGATATTATAATACATCTTTTGTTTTCGTAATGTCCATAACACATAGATTTCGAAATCTACAACTTCCAAACCTTGTAAATAAAAATCGTCTGATGTTACAACCTTAACCACTATCAGATGGGTTGAAAAAGCAAAACAAACAACTATTTAGAATATTTTATAAGATGTGCATGTATTGAGGTAATCAAATTTGCTTAAAAATCATTATTATGCTATCCTTACTCACCACCCTCCATGCTATTTCATTTTATTCTAAAAAGGTTAACACATATGAAACATTTAAAATAAAAAGAGCAAATTAAATTGGGAAAGAAATACATAAAACATAGACTAACAACTCTAAAAACACAACAGACAGCGTGGGTGTGTGTTAGTCAGTCTAACAGTTGTGTGAAATCGAATACACTGTCCTAATCTGTGAACCCTTTGTGGATCCAGCAGATACACTGAAAAGTGTTACCACCCTCCCTGTCTGGTCAAGTAAGATATTTCTAGTTGTGTTGGGATGTAAATGAACAGCTTGTGTGGATGTTATATAACAAATTGAATGAGAGAATCTGATGATTCATATGTTATCAGCTCTATCATTTAACATCCAATACAATGAGTGCAAATCATAATTCTGAAATGAAATTATACTTCCTTACCCCAGAATCTCATAAACCCTAGATTCTTCAGATAATTACTAGGGCCCAACAGCACCCTCAACAAGGTGTCTCCTATGGCTACCATGGTAAGTCTCTGAATATCATGCACTACAGTGGATTGTTTTCCTATATTCCACTAACACACACACACACACACACACATGTGCGTGTGTGTTGGTTATTACAGTTTTTTTACAATCATTTTTGCACTGTTAACAGAACCTTAATGTCATTTTTTAAAACTCTACACACATAATTCACAACTGATGATCAAAATGCAAATTTTTCAAATTATTTAACACTTTTTTCAAATGCTTGGATTCAATACACATAAACCAAAGATCTTTTGTTCATTGAGCTAAAATCACTGGTTCAAAATGACACAACTTAACAACAAAGTATTACTATTTCAAAATGCACCTCCCATATTACATCTGAATTGAGTGTCTATTCATTTCATTACAATGATCTAACTATCAATTGATACAACTGCTCAAAATGCTATGTAACAGTTGCATTACTCTTGAAGCATAGTTTTTTTTTATGGAAAATGATGAACAATATTAAATGTTTAGATTATGAAAGTGAAGCAACAGAGGACCGAGTATGTTCAGGTATGATCAGTTTCAAGATGCCTGTTGTTGGGAGAAAATAAAAATCTATATCATAGTTATCAGTAATTGTTTTTCCTACTGTAAATGTCTTTTTAGAGGGTGATAGAGCTGGAAGCTTATGAAAACCATTCATATTTTTGGATAAGGCAGGCTTTACTGTAACCTGGCCATGACATGGAGGAGAGTTTGAGAGCACCGGGGCCCAGAACGATGTTCTCTGTGGGGTCTGACCACCCCCCCACTGAATGTTATTTTGGGGGGCTCCATAGCAAAATCAGTGCAATGGGCCCAGAATTCCTAGCGACAGCACTGAGTGCAATCATGGTTTCAGGCCCATCCACAGTTTGTATTTACCCCCATACTCCCCTTTTCTTACTGTAACCCGACTATAGAGTTTTTCTCCACATGGAGTTGGGAAGTTTTCAATAGGCTCCTCACAAACAAGTCCCTCTTCCCCAGGCAATAGATGATGTATGCAATGATGTATGCAATCATTTTTTTCAAGATGTTTACGTAACTAATGAAAACATCCATTATGATGTGGATGAGAACCTGTGGCCAAATCCACAAGACAGGGTTGATAAAAACATGCAGTGAGGGACACTGCAGTTGACATTTTACTGTAGGCCAAATGTAGTTTTTGAAAAACCTGTTGTGTTGATTGTCATAAATAATTTAAAAAATTAGTTTAATGATTCCAGTGTCTGTACTTTTCTCTCTAGTCTATTACAATGATGCATGAATGTGTAGAACCATAATGAAAGCTGCCTAATGTGTTTTGAACAACTATATTTAATGATTGTACTAAAAACTAAACAGTGAAACTATGGGTATCTTGTGTGTGGGTGATCTAAAGTAATGTTCCTATGATAATTCATAATAAATTAGTATTTTGAACCAATGCTTCTGCAAATGCAAGGCTTCTTTAAAGATATGAACGCAATATGCAAAGTTTTGAATATTGGATAGCCTGTGATACAAATAATGACTGTTTTGAGTTTTGTGTCTAGAGTTTTGAAAAATGACATCAAGGTTCCATTATTAGTGCAAAAATGAAAAAACTGTAAAACATAAAAACATTATGGTAATTAGACAAGTTGTCATGATAATACCATGGTATTCTTGGAAGTACCTTGAAGTACCATGAACACTATCCACTACTGTTCGAAAGTTCGAAAGACGTCTCTTGTGCTCACCAAGACTGCATTTTTTGATCAACATACAACAAAAACAGTAATACTGTGAAATATATTTTATATATTTTTACTATATTTTAAAATGTAATTTATTTATGTGATGGCAATGCTGAATTTTTTAGCAGCTATTAGGCTGCTACTCCAGTTTCACATGGTACTTCAGAAATAATATACTGATTTTGCTACTATTGTGTAGAAACCATAATACATGTTGTATTCTTTGGCAATTAGAAAGTTCAAAAGAACAGCATTTATTTGAAATATAAATATTTTAACATTATAAATGTATTTACTGCCACTGTTGATCAATTCAGTGTGTCTTCGCTGAACAGTAAGAAGAAAAGAAGTAGTAAAAATCTTACTCACTCCAAACTTTTGATCAATATAGTGTAAATACTATGGTAAAATATACCACACAGTAGTAATTTTATTCCATCAGTGTGCCATGGCACCACTACAGTTTAAAAAAATGTACTACCCTTAATTTGTAGGTCAAGGCCCAATGTATTATTCTGTGCTGACAGGTTAAAATGAACAAAGCTAATGTCTTATGCATGGTGCAGTACTTTAGAGCGCTAGTATCTCAAATGACATGCTTAATTCCAGTTACACATGTACAACTATTGGAGCATCTTGTTTAAATGGAAGCCTTATCTTTTTCTTCTTCATTCTTGTTATACAAGCATATTTACAACTTTATGCATTTATAAATATAATATATAATTCAAGACACGTATTAACCAAGAACTTAATGTGTTTGCATTAGCCACAATGAATTTATAACAATGAAAATATTATTTGTTATCACAGCATCTTTATGTACTAACATGTGCCATTGTTTCCAGCTATTAGTGTCCTTGTGATATGTTGTATAACTTTGACTAAAATAGCAAGTCGAACATTAAATGCTCTAAGGCTGAATTGTCTTTGAAAAGGATGCAAGCATGTCAGGCCAGAATCCTTCAGGCACACATACGTGTTTATGTGCTGAAACTGTTTCATGCGCGCTCATGTCACAGACCCATATAATGGATACAAGCCAATGTGTCTGTAAAGATGAGCGCTGTTCATTCTGGCAGTGTCATTTCATCACATCCTAGATTAATTCTGATTAAAGAAGCATCAATCAAGCATCAGAAAGACAAATAACTTGGTAAACAACATGTCACTGTATTTTAAAACCTTTGTGTTGTTGTATTTATTTTGTCATTTATTTGACATGCTGATTTGGCGTAACACTCCCCCACTATTAACACATTTACATGCACATGCATAAATACACTGCATTCTGAATTAGTGACAAAAATGATGTGCAAAGCAGCTTGTTTTATAGGCCTGAAAGAAATAAATATCTAGCTTACACCAGCACTAATAATGAAATAAATAAATTACACTCTAAGAAAAGACCATAAAATAGGGACAAACGTGCTATGTTAATGTGATAGTATTGATTTTCCACAGTTGTTTTGCCCATATTTGAATTATGAATTATGTGATTTGTGTTGTCTATCTAATCTATCCATCCATCCATCCATCCATCCATCCATCCTATCGATTTTATTTTAATGCATTATGTGTTATATATTTTAACTTACACAAAATTGCACAAATTAATATGCAGATTTTTTTTCTAAATATTGCACTTTTATTGTATTTTTTAACAAAACAAAGAAATTTAATTAATGTTATTTAAACATCAATCCTCAATTACTGTAGACCTCATAGCTTAAAAACGGTGTTTTGTGATATTTATGAGTATACTGCCATCCAGTGGTATTTATATATATATATATATATATATATATATAAAAACAAAAAAACAATAATAAAACACTGACTTCTTATTCTGGATAAATCCCAAGCATCCCCCTATCTCAGAAAAAGTGTAAAACATTCGTCTTGTGATGAACATTATTCTGATGATGAACATTATTGTTGTTTTATTACCCAAAAATGGACACAAAAAGACTGCAGCCTAGAAGGAAGAAATGATCCTTTGCAGAACCTGTGGGTAAGAGTTAGGCACTCAATGAATAAACAAATATCACCTCAACAACTGTACCCATGAAATTTTATGAGTGGTCTTTAAATTTTAATTCTCAATTAATTGAACACAATTACATACTGTACCTGGCTGATCTACCTTGCCTTTTGGTAATACAGCAGAGAGATCTAAACATATTACAAGATTTCACACTGTGAGCTATAGGCTACAGAACTTGATACAGTTCATGCATTCATAACTGTTGTATCACTGTTAAAAAAAAAAATATTAATGCGACTTAATTTAATGCACCATCCTCACCTTCCTTCTGGTATAATTCAATGCTGAAGTCTGAGAATTCATGAAGCTTGCTCACAGAACACACGTGCCTCCCAAAATCCTCCTGCCTCACCTCAGCGATGATGAGAGTAATATTCCCTGGGTTGTAGTGCACTGAATATCCAGCTGTGCAGTTGCTGTACGTTTTGTGCTTGATCAGGTGACAGAGCAGCTGGTTCCTGGGGCTTCTCCACTGTAGGGACAACTGCTGGATACTTCCTCGAGCCTCATATTCATATTGACACGGCATGTTAATCATCCATCCGGGAGGAGACCAGAGCTTTATGGCAGTTACTGTGGGTCATGGGGAATAGATAAGCCCACATATTCAATGAAATTCATAATTTAGTCAAAAATTAATGGGTTAAAAAGACAAAACTGAATGAGAGAAGGCAAACATGTAAGACAAAACAGTGCAAATAAAGTAACATTTTGTTAAAACAAAGCAATAATAGTGTGTATAAAACAAAGATCTTTAATATAAGATTTTAAACTCACCTTTTAGTATGAAGTAGAGCAACAAAAATCTCAGCGTTTGGTAAGCCATTTTTACTTGTTCCTTCAAAGACTCATAAAGGATATCAGCACGTTCAAATGTTTAAAATAAAATATTTTTCAGTTTGAATTTCTTTCAAATTTTCACTCTCCAGCTCTAAACTGATTGAAACTGGAGTCACTTTTGTTTTCTAAAGCCTGCCCTTACACGGCTATTTCTATGTTGTATAATTTGATCCAGGGTTCTTCCAAATGGATATCAATGTGTCTGTGCATAATGATGCAAGATATTAAATGACCTCATTAATTTGAGGGGGTTTTGCCATTAAATACATGGTATGCAAATATATTTTGTCATGTGAAAACACTTGACATAAACAATCTCACTTTGAGGCACACACACAGACCTCTTTTCCATTTGTAGACACACATACATGCAAAAATACAGAAAGAGTCACTTCTGTGCATCTAAAGATTGTGCTGCTGACTAACTATTTTCAGTTTGTACTCTAGCATTTGTTCTTCTGGAGACTCTGATTTCACTCTCCACAAACACAATAGAGCAGGGACAGTTACAAAGTATTTAACAAACCCAATGAGGCAATAAATGATATAGAAAGATGCACAGATGTGCAAACATCTGCTCAAATATAAAGAGTTTTCCTGTATAAATCCGACATTTCCTACTTCCATATTTCCCTACTTTTGAAGTTGTAATTATGAGTTTTTCAAGTTCAAGTGGTTTGTTGTCAGAAAGAACAGGAGTCATAATGAACGGCCCATTTATCAGTTCATGCTTGACTATTTCTTGCAGAATAAAGCCAAATTGTATAGAGGATATTTAGCCAATGTCCTACAGGTTTTGAATAAAATGTAGCATCCTTTCACTGCACTATATTCTGCTTGTAATATGCACATAATGGTCATTCATATATGTAAATATACATGACTGTAATAGCAAGAGAAAGCAAAGTATACATTGTGGGAAAAAAATGAATAAAACTTTACAGCTCTACAGCCAGGGCTATGTCTGTCCCCTCCGCCATGTTTTAGCTTATGGCCGACTCGGAAACTCTGGTATAAAAATGATCTACCTTGAGACGCCATTCATGTCCAATTTCTAGGACTAAGAAACTTGTATTTACAATAAATCAGATAGCACATTGAGGCAGCATAAAGCAAGCATGCTGTTTTCTGGTTCTTAGCTGATCATTCTTTTGAACCCATTCTTTTTATTTAACCAGTTGAATCAGTACACCAAATCAGATTAAACAGTTTTAAAATAGCTCACGTCTGATGTCAGCATTAATCACAGATGACTCAATAATGAATTATAGTCTCTCAAATGTGTCCAAAATTCCTGCATAAGATAAAGTAGTGTTATTCTAAAAGGACTCGTAAACGAGGGAAATGGCATCCACAATCCACTGATTGAGGGTCTATTTAGAGGCAGGAAGACCCTTCTTAGGAGGACCATAGCACACTAATAGCTGGTTCGACTTCCTTTCAACCCTGCGGAGAATCTGGCCAGCAGGAACTCCAGCACTGAATCAGCCAGGCAGTTAACTGGGTCGAGCTGGCGGTCTCCCCACCAAGAAGTGAAAAGCTTCCGTACAGTTTCCTCATGGAGGGAGCTCTGGACTGGAGAATGGTCTCAACAACCTCAGTTGAGAGACCGGAGGCTATGAGCTGTGCCCCCTCATGGGCCACACCCACAGCTTCCACAACTCCAGGTGGGGGTGGAAGATGGTGCCCTGTGAGAGGAGATCCCTCCTGATGGGAATCTCCCATGGAGAGTTGTCGAGAAGGGAAGTCAGGTCCGAGAACCATGCTCGGCCCAGTCAGAATGGGGCTACTAGCAGCAGAGGGACCCCTCGGGGGAAAGGCGTACAGACGAAGCCTCGGCCAAGTCTGTACCATATGGCGTCCAGTCCGAGCTGAGATGAGTCAGAGAGAACCAGAGGGGACAGTGCGATGTCTCCTGAGTCGCAAACAGATCCACCTCAGTCTGGCCAAACACTCTCCAAATCTGACCCACAACATCTAGGTGGAGTCTCCATTCCCCGGGCCTCGGCCCCTGCCTCGACAGGATGTCTGATCCCTGATTGAGATGTGAACTGCTCTCAGCAAGAGGAGTTTCCCTTGGGCCCACACAAGGATCTGTTGTGCCAGCCTGTAAAGGGGGAGCGAACGCAGACCTCCCTGGTGATTGATGTAAGAGACCACCGCTGTGTTGTCAGTGCGCACCAACACATGGTGGCCTCTTAGGTCTGGGAGGAAGTGTTTCAAAGCTAGAAACATCGCCAGCATCTTCAGGTGATGTGCCACAAGAGATGGCAACCAATCCACAGACCACGGGCCAAGCGGCCACTCATGACCGCTCCTCAACCAGTGAGGGACGCATCCGTCGTTAGCATTATGCAATGGCAAGGAGCTCATAGTACTGGGCCCTGAGACAAGAACCAGGGTTTGCTCCACATGTCTAAGACACGTAGGCATTGCGGCGTGACCTTGAGCATGCGAAGTGGGTTGCCCCTTGGGGAAAACCCCTTGGTCTTGAGCCACCACTGTAGGGGTCTCATGTACAGCAGGCCAAAAGGTATCACGTTGGATGCAGCTGCCATCAGCCCCAGCAGATTTTGAAACTGCTTGACAGAGAGTGACCGACCTTCTATCACTCTCACGACTGCAGTGAGGATCGAATCCCACACCACGCCCAGATAAGTGGTTCTCTGTAGTGGAGAAGGCACACTTTTCTTGGCCTTTAGTCTTGAGCTAATATCAACCAATCGTCGATATAATTGATTATGCGGATGCCCTGGATTCGCAGCGGAGCCAGAGCAGCATCCACACACTTCGTGAAAGTGCGGGGTGAGAGTGCAAGGCCGAACGGAAGAACCTGATATTGGTAAGCTTCGCCCTCGAAAGCAAACCTCTGGAATTTCCTGTGTTGGGGAAGGATAGAGACATGGAAGTATGTGTCTTTTAGATCTATCGTCCTTGGACCTGATCTGAGACACAATCTATTTGATAGTGAGCATCGCATGACTGAACGGTTCAATTGGAGCAGATCTAAAATGGGTCGCAACTCCCCATCCTTCTTTCGAACAATGAAGTAACGGCTGTAGAACCCGAACTCTCTGTCGAGAGGAGGGACCACCTCGATGGAGTGTTTACCTCTTGTTCCATTACCAGAGCCTGCTCGGGGCCCACCAGGGTGTGAATGACCCCGTTGAAACGAGGTGGAGGCAGAGCCGAACTGTATTCGGTAGTCTCTTTCTACAGTGTGCAGGACCCATTGAGACACATTTGGAACAAATGTTCTTCACATTTAGAAGTTTCCATGCTGCCAAATAGTCTACTAAGGGAAGCAGTCTCTCGAGACTGACCTCTGGTGTACTTAGAGCTGCTAGCTCGGTGCCCTGAAGCGGAGGACCGGCAGGGGATGGCCGATCTAGCTGCTCCAGAGACCTCCGTGGAGGTGGCGAGCCACGCAGGTCCTCTACGTTTCCAGGCGGAGGCTGAGGGAAGCACTCGCTGGAGACTGCTGTGCCCTGAAGCTTTGGAGGTGGCAGGGTTGACAGACCGATCTCCTGAGGGCACTGAGGAGAGACGGGCACCATATGATGAGGTGTACACCCTTCTTCCCCAGAGGGACTTGCCCTCAGAAGTCCTGAGCCAGAAGCGTCAGGACTTTTTAGCCTGAAGGACAGGCCAGAGGGTGCAAGTGGGGCGTCCATGAGGAAGATCCTGTTCTTCTCTTTTATGTCAGACAGGGTCAACCACAAATGCCTCTCTGTGGCCACCAGTGCTGCCATAGACTTGCCGATGGTGCGGGCAGTCTCTTTGGCGGCACGGAGATACAAGTCAGCAGTTTTGCGGAGCTCAGTGATATCCTCCGACTTAATCTCCTCGCCCTCATCTAGCTCCTTCTGCAGGTCGGCTTGGTAGGCTTGTAACACCGCCATGGTGTGCAAACATGCACCAGCCTCATTCGCTGCCATGTACCCTTTGCTTACCAATCTAGATGTAGTACGCAGCGGCTTTGAGGGCAGTGCCGGGGTCTTCAGGGACGATGCCGAACTGGGCGACAGATAGCTCGCGAGCGTCTGTCCGACCCGAGTCATCGCTCTGTAACCGCTCTCATTCAGCCCCAACACATTAGCATAGTGGCTAGAAGCGGGGCTGAAGATGCGGGCCGAGAATGGCTTAGACCACGATTTCGACACCTCAGTGTGGAGATCGGGAGAAAACGGGCGTGGAGGTATTGGCTTAGTATGCTGAAAGCATTCATCCAGCTTGATTTTCTGCAGCCTGTTTATTGGTGGGCCAATCGATGTTTAACTTAGCCACAGCGCGAGTAGCTACCTCCAACAACTCCTAATACTGGGGAGACAAAGGCAAGTCCCCCGCCTCATTGACAGTCTCCACAGCAACCTCCTCGTAGGAAGAGAGGCGGAGTGTCGAGCCCTCTACCCTGGGGGAGGAAACTGCGGTACGGGCTTTCGATCCCTGAGAGAGGTTGCTGGAGCTCGAGTTCCTAAAGGGGAACTGATTTTATGCATAATGCTATACTGGTAATTATAAGCAAGTCTGAAATACATTAAGTAAATATAGTAAACAGTCAAAATTCATCAGCGGATCATAAACAATTGCCTGGCATAAATGTACAATTCATTGTTTGTAAACTGCTCTGGAACCACAAAAAAGTGCACAGTGCTGCGTTTTTACTTTGAAATATTTAGAGCTCACATTTAATCATAGCCTTTTAAAGTTCAATAATCACTGTACCCCATATCACTATTCCCTTTTTCCATTCCCTAATTTAAGGCCTTCTAAAATGGTTATTGCGCCTTTTGTTATAGTCTGCCATTTAGGGTGTTTATGACTTTTTATGACCTTAAATACAGCTGAATTTAGACATTCTAAAACCTTTGTTTTTATTGTATTTTTTTTTTCACATTATCTAAATACACTTCATAGATTAGTTTTAGTCACAAATGAGAGAGTAATGCTGTATTACAGTTGGAGAGTCTACAGACAAGAAAATTGTCAATGCTTTTTTTTCTCAAAAATAACATGCTCCAGTCATTTATCATGCTATATATAATGCAAAGCATAAACATAACATCTTCTATTTATTGAATAACACAATACACAATACAATCTGTAAAAATCATATATTGATTAATTTCTTTAATGACTTTGTGGTCCAGCTTAAAACAACTGGTAGAGATGCAATCAGTGAAGTGCCCCTTGCTGTTTGGCTACCAGCATTGGCTGGCTGACACATTATTGTCTTTGCCCATCCTAGAATGACTGGTAAAGATACAAACAGTGGTCTGTGAAACATCCGTTTGTGTCTGGCTAGTGTCAGAAGTGTTGGCACATTGTAGTCTTTGAATCCAATCCTAAAATGACTGGTAGAGATGCAGGCAGTGGTTACTGAAGGATCCTTTGCTGTCTGTCTCGCATAGACTGCAGTTGGCAGTAAGCATTGCTCAGCAACACAGATAATGTGGGATGGGTATCCCAAAGGAGAAGAAGAGAAAACAAATTAGATTTAGTCGGCAACACGTTCTCACTCCCAACTCGTCACATATAAGCTTGGTCAGGACCACTTGGCATAGCTTTTTGACCCTCAAGGTACCCTTTTAGCATCATTTTTCCACTTGAGTTGTTTTAAATTGTTTGTCTTAATTTAATGGTTTGCATGCAATTGTAAAAAATAGAAATAATTTTATATAAATGTATACTTTCACTGGAGCACCTAACCACACCCCTACCCTAAACCTACCCTTTTCTGAACAATATCCTTTCACAAATCAATCGTTTTGCCTCGGAAGACTTGGAATATAAATACTTTTTGAATAAATTATGACAGTAGTAGTATCTGCCTGTTATATCTTGTGTTCTATTGTCAAATGGTAGGTTTAGGGGCAGGGGTTGGGTTACGTGCTCATAAATGTGTAAATAATATAATATAAATAAAACAGTTGTGACTGTTTACATGGAAAAATCACACCCCAACATATATGCAATAATGGCAATATTATTACCCAATATATAATTTAATTATAACAAGAAAATTCTCAGTACCTTTCGCGTCGGCATATTGACGCTAAGGGGGTTTCTTATTTAAAGCAACGGAGGACCCTGCAAGTCGAAAAATGACGCTAAAGGGGTACCTTGAGCGTCAAAAAGAGATGCCAAGTGGTCCTGACCAAGCTTCAATATGTGACGAGTTGGGAGTGAGAATGTGTTGCAGTCTGATTCATTTATTTATTTATTTTTGTGCTGAAATAAATACCTTAGGATTAAGTTTGATGTATGCCGGCGAAAGAGATGAAAGTAATAGGAGTCATATAGATGTAACCACCTATTTTGTTTTTAATTTAATTAATTTATTTATTTGTATGAACAACAGGCTGTTTGTGACCTTAATGAGTGTGATGAACTATAGCATGGTAGAAAACCACTGAGAAGCTAGAATATTAAAACCTTTATAGGTAATTAATATTTTATAATCAAATGTTCTGAATCTGGTAAGAATTTTGAAACCTGAATTTTGAAAAAACTGTATTATGTGTATGGAGATTGCAGGATTTACTGCCAGTAATGCATTACAATAATCTAGAGGTCATGAATGCATGCACGTTTCTGTATCAGGAACAACAAGCATGTTTTGTAACTTAGCAATATTCCTAATGTGGAAGAATGTTGTAAAAACACAGGCAAAATGTTCTTCTCAAGAGAAATTCTGTCATGCTTGACACCAAGGTCTGATGACATTACACTTCTTTCATGTAGATTGTCATCAACTGTAACAGCTTATCATGAGATGTTTTGGTCTAATGAACAATACCTTTGTTTTGTCAGAATTTAGTTGTAGGAAATTACTGGTAGTCCAATCCTTCCATTGTCATCAATACACTCCACTAGCTTGGAAAATTAAGAAATGCCATCTAGTCTGGGGGAAATATAAATCTGAATGTCATCAGCATAATAATGAAAATTAGTTAAATGTTTCCTGATAATATTTTATAAGGTAAACATGTACGAAGAAAACAACAGAAGACCTAAGACAGAGCCTTGTGGCATGCCATATAATCGCTTGTGTAAGATTTGACTTAAACACAAAAAAGGGTAACGATCACGCAAATAGGACAAACAGGAATGCCTGTCCACAATCGCAAACAGAATTTTCCAGTCTGCCCAAGAGGATGTAATTATGCATTGATCTATCTATGGCCTGTAATTTACAAATTGACAAAGATCAATTTGACGAGAGTTCATGAGAGACTGCCTTTCTGGCGGATGACTTACAATGTAAGTGCAGCACATGCATGTGTGAGTCTCGCGAACACCAACGTTTGTTTACAGGGGCAAATTGCGAAGTTTCCTTACTTTACCAAAGGAAAACCAGTCTCCTCTTGGCTTATATTGAACTCCTCCAACATTTTACTTTACAAATCCTCGTTTTGTGCTTCTAATTCATGACCAGCGTTTTGTTTTCTCTCCGTCACGTTTCCGTGTCCATCACTAATCACCGGTGCTTACGCTACGCATTCGTCCTACATCATCCACCCGGAATGGTTTCCGCCTACGACAGATAGCAGAAGTGAGAAAAAGGTGTTTATATCGTTTTAAATATGGATATTTGTCTTTCAAAAATGCATCGATTCACTACAGGAGGCTTTATTCACCCCCAGAGCCATGTGATACGTGTTTTAATATGGATGCGTAAGCTCTATTTGACTACTTTTGGACTGTTGAACAAAAACACCCGCCCACACCATTATAGAGCTTGAAAGAGCCAGGACAATTTTTAATATAACTCCGACTGGATTCATCTGCAAAAAGAAAGCCATATACACCTAGGATGCCTTGAGGGTGAGTCCATGTTTTATCTAAAACATGGACTAATTTTGGGTAAACTAACCCTTTAAAAAAAATGTAGAAAAATTTACCTTTGTAATCTTTTTCATGACTTTTTGTTGTACAAAGCTGGATTTACAGTAAAAAGTACACTATTTTGCAACCCAGGGAGGTTACCTGACATTAATCTTGCAGTTACATACGTTCTCAGAAAATGTTTGTTGCATATGCTCAGAAAAAGTCACTGGGGTGGTAACCTTTAAAAGTGTACTCATATGTACTAATATTTACATATATATTTACTAATATAGTCCGTTTAGGTACTAATATATGCATTTTTGGTGCAAATATTTTCCTTTAAGGTATAAATATACACCCTTTGGGGTAGTGAAAGCTTCTGTACATTTTTTTCTGACTATACTGTTTCCCCTGTTATTTAAATCAATAGTCGGCAGAATATAGCATATGCTGTGAAATAGGGTATGCAGTAAGCAATATGATAGTTTCCATCCAGCAAACACTAGTGATTTTGCATGCAAATGTAAGCAGAATCATATCCTGTCAAATCTAGGACCAGACCAGACTAATGATCCTCACTGTCCATTTATACTATATCTTTATCCACCATGCGAACGGTGCCTATTTAATCTTCATAGCAGTGGATTTTGAAGTGAGATTAAATCGCCATAGCAGCATGTGGGGCCATAGACCCCAGCTAATTTCTTCACAGCTGTTATTAGATTTCACTGCTGTGCGCCATTACTCCTAACCCCCTAGAGAGAGGTAGCGAGGGCCCAAGAGCTTCTACTCATCCACAAATGCACACACATGCCCACAGTCATTAGCTGCGCTCGATTGTGGATATCAGTCATTTCAGCAACATTAGCAAACCTTTCTACCATTTCATGACTCAAGCCTAATCACTGGCTGGTGAGGTGTGACTGAGGCGTGCAGAGTGCATCGCACAGCAAGATAGCACTAAAATTAGAATACATAACTAGCAGGCCAGATAGCCGGACTCGTAATGGTGTTGTACATCCTATTCTCCACTGGAGGGCAAAGTACACTCATCCATTCTGTATCTATATGTCAATATCACAGCGGTTTGTTTATAGAAGAAATGTCAGGTAGTCGATGGACGCTCCTTAGTGTATAAGAGTATTTCGGTTTATTCACACTTAACATGCATTAACTTGTCTTAGAGAGACATGAATACATCCTCAAGCATATAGGCACTATTTATCTCGCTTAATCTAAATGCAATCCTGCAGATGCATACCCATAATGCATTCTAAATGACTAAAAAAGTTTTCATCAGGTAATGATCAAGAGTTTAGCTTGGCTTATTAAATGAATTTATGACAAAGCACACACAATGTAGAAGCTATAGGAGGTGACCTGTGTCAGAAGCAATTTCAGTGCTTCATAACTATCAGATGTAGTTTGAACAAGGGGCTGTTTTCATGACGAGACCAACAAAGTCTATTAGCATCAAAAGCTGGGATGAACAGATCAAAGCTGTGGAAAAATAATCATGTTAACACTGAATTGCTAACCATACCAAGGGACTAAAAATCAGTTACTCCTTTCTGTAATTGTTTTAGGAAGGATCTGTAAAAAGGTTAAAGAATGGGGAAAGAAGAGGTGAATGTATGATTTGCATGTAACAATGCAGCATAGATATGTTCGCAAGAACTTGTCTAAATATAGAAAAACATTTTTTAAAATGAAGCCCAGAAGGGTCTGATTTTCCCAAGGGAGTAAGTCCGTACTGAAGAGGAACACCTCCATTGCATGTAACAAGAAATTGTTTTCCTGCATTTTTACCTGCATTTTATCACCGTCATTTGGCAATAGTGTGTGCTACAGTACATTATTGATCTATTCTTGTGTTGCATTGTATATAGTTCTTTTATTGCATCACAGAGCTTCCATAAAACACATTTTGTCCAGCTTGTTGCATTGTTTCTTCATTTATACTTGTATGTAAGCAAATGAGAGGATGAATGACCGCTTCTCATATGGTGAATTTATATGACAGGTGGAAATGGATTTTGCCAATGGTCCTCCATGAGGCAAAGGATTATACCTGAAACTGCTATTGAACCAGGCATGCACATATTTATCAAATGATTTTAAATTATGTCTTAATCCAATTGACGCATGATCAGGAAGGCTGGGATAATGTGGGGAGTTGTTAATACAATTTTGACAGTCAAATGACTGCAGAAAAATAATTGCTCTTAAATAGAAATCTAAAGAAACTGCAGAATGGATTTATTTATTTATGTCCCAATTATACACTCCTCATAATGTAAAAAAAAAAGAAAAGATTTTACAGTAACTGAGAGCACTCTAAGACTCATAAATGATCTTCCTTAGGAGCTCAATATTAATGCATTCTTACCACCCTTACATATGGCCTACTGGGAACATCAGGGATATTTGCATGGTTGTAAAGACTCCCTTGTGAGAAAAAAGTGCACTTTAGCAAATACTAGAAATAATCTACTTAATGTTGCTGAATGTAATGTTTTCGAATACTTAATCTCAATTCAATGAAAATGTAGGTTATTATAGTATAAAGAGCCCTGCATTTTTAAAGAGTCTGACTTATTTACACCCTCATGACAATTTTTACTTTGATAGCTCACATGCGGGATGGGCACCGGGTCTGTTTTAGGCTTCTCTTTCTTTTTATGTTAGAGACATCCATCAGTTAAGATGATGGAAAAGAAACAACACGAGACCATGCTACAGCGACTGTCTGAGTTTGATTTTGGTGCAACTGGAATTTAGAAGAGAAGAGGACTGGATTAAAACTAGGGCCGGCCCCAACTAAATTTTTTTTTTGTTGACTAGTAGTAGTGTCAGTCCTTGTCTTGTGTTTCCCCTCCTCTCGTGCCCATATTTGGCCTTCCTGTTCCTGTCCTCGTTCCTTTAATTAATAGTTAATGTGTCCCCAGCCCTGCATGTGATTGCCCCACACCTGTTTCTGTTCTTCCTTGCTAATTTCCCAGTGTTTATAGTCCCTGTGTTTCCTAGTCCCTGTGTCCGGTCTTAAACGTCATTGATGTTCGTCTCTCCCCAAGCTCCTCGTCTCATTGTGTGTATGTCTCTCCAATAAATGTGCTTATTGGAACTCCTACGTCTCCTCGCTCCTTGTGTCCCGAGAGGGAACGTGACAGAAGACCGGACCTACAAAGTAAGCGGCGCTCCTTTTCCCCCGTTTTGTTTTCCGTTTTTGAAAGTTTTTTGTTTGCTCCTTTTTTCCCGCTCCCTCCATGGCGATGGAGTTCGCCGCCCGCCTCCGCGCCCTGATACTCCGCGAGCTTCCCTTCGTGGAGTACGCAGAGGAGTTCTGCGGGCTCGCGCAGAGTTCGGATCTGCACGACGCGGCCATCCTCCATCTGTTCCGGCTCGGAGCCTGTTACAACTACCCCATGGACCTCCCAGACACCACAGGATTGACCTGGAGGGTAGGAATATACCGGTATCTGGGAGACTTCCGGGTCCGAGTCGGAGCTAGCCCGCCGTCGTCCGCGGCTCTCCCGAGCCCGCCGCCGCTCGCGCTTCCAGAGCGCCCCCGCGAACTCGCGCTTCCAGAGCGCCCTCCAGTGCCTGCTCCTCGCAGGTGGACTCCCGCCCAGCCGTCCTGAAGTCCCGCTGGTCCCGCCCAGCCGTCCTGAAGTCCCGCTGGTCCCGCCCAGCCGTCCTGAAGTCCCGCTGGTCCCGCCCAGCCGTCCTGAAGTCCCGCTGGTCCCGCCCAGCCGTCCTGAGTTCCCGCGGGTGCCGCCCAGCCGTCCTGAGTTCCCGCGGGTGCCGCCCAGCCCTCCTGAGTTCCCGCGGGTGCCGCCCAGCCCTCCTGAGTTCCCGCGGGTGCCGCCCAGCCCTCCTGAGTTCCCGCGGGTGCCGCCCAGCCCTCCTGAGTTCCCGCGGGTGCCGCCCAGCCCTCCTGAGTTCCCGCGGGTGCCGCCCAGCCCTCCTGAGTTCCCGCTGGTTCCGCCCAGCCCTCCTGAGTTCCCGCTGGTTCCGCCCAGCCCTCCTGAGTTCCCGCTGGTTCCGCCCAGCCCTCCTGAGTGCCCGCTGGTTCCGTCCAGCCCCGCGCTTCCAGAGCGCCCCCAAGTGTCCGCGCTTCCAGAGCGCCCCCAAGTGTCCGCGCTTCCAGAGCGCCCCCAAGTGTCCGCGCTTCCAGAGCGCCCCCAAGTGTCCGCGCTTCCAGAGCGCCCCCAAGTGTCCGCGCTTCCAGAGCGCCCCCCCGTGCCGGCTCCACGCACGTGCCCTCCCGCGTTTCCGCTGGTTCCATCCAGCCCCGCGCTGCAAGAGCGCCCGACGGAGTCCGCGCGGCAAGAGCGCCCGACGGAGTCCGCGCGGCAAGAGCGCCCGACGGAGTCCGCGCGGCAAGAGCGCCCGACGGAGTCCGCGCGGCAAGAGCGCCCGACGGAGTCCGCGCGGCAAGAGCGCCCGACGGAGTCCGCGCGGCATGAGCGCCCGACGGAGTCCGCTCCTCTGTGGCTCCCAGGGGGGAGCTTCCCCAAGAAAATTTTGGGGGGGGGTAAGAGGGTCACAGCCTGTGTGGCCGGGCCAAGGACCAAGGCCACACGACCCGAAAAAAATAGGCCGTGGCTTCCCGAGTCTCCAGACCCGCCCTGGCCTCCCGAGTCTCCTGACCCGCCCTGGCCTCCCGAGTCTCCTGACCCGCCCTGGCCTCCCGAGTCTCCTGACCCGCCCTGGCCTCCCGAGTCTCCTGACCCGCCCTGGCCTCCCGAGTCTCCTGACCCGCCCTGGCCTCCCGAGTCTCCTGACCCGCCCTGGCCTCCCGAGCCTCCTGACCCGCCATGGCCTCCCGAGTCTCCTGACCCGCCATGGTCCCTGGAACGGGCACCGCCCTGGAGGCCTCCAGAGCGCCCACCCCCCCTCCCCATTGGATGGTGTTAGGCGTGAGGACACGCCTTCCGGAGGGGGGCGTAATGTCAGTCCTTGTCTTGTGTTTCCCCTCCTCTCGTGCCCATATTTGGCCTTCCTGTTCCTGTCCTCGTTCCTTTAATTAATAGTTAATGTGTCCCCAGCCCTGCATGTGATTGCCCCACACCTGTTTCTGTTCTTCCTTGCTAATTTCCCAGTGTTTATAGTCCCTGTGTTTCCTAGCCCCTGTGTCCGGTCTTAAACGTCATTGATGTTCGTCTCTCCCCAAGCTCCTCGTCTCATTGTGTGTATGTCTCTCCAATAAATGTGCTTATTGGAACTCCTACGTCTCCTCGCTCCTTGTGTCCCGAGAGGGAACGTGACAAGTAGTAATTACTTAAATAACAAACCATAATGAGCCTTTAATATATACTTGCCTATTCCATGCGAAAGTGCACGCATACCAGTATATTTTCATTATTTATTAATAAAATAGTGTTTTCTATGTATCGGCTGCAAAGATCAGGTTTGTTGTTATTGTGAATATACGCAAATAAAAGTAGAGATGTATTACTCTTACCTGTATGAGCAAAAATGACAGCATATTTTAAGTTTCCATTGTTATCAGGAAAAAAAATGCAAGTGATCGTGCCGGCGCCTCAATGCATTAAGTATGCTTTACTTCCAATTAACACCAAAAACTTGGCTATATGCGCATAATAGCCAGGGTCTTGTTTAGAGTTTTGGGGGCACCGGTCCCTGGGGGAAATTGCGTTATTCTGATAAGTTGTTGGACAAAGACCAGGCTAGGGCCTGAGTATCTCTGGCCAGGGCAGGCAAGCACCTATATGTGAGGCCCGTGCAGGGCTTTAAAATGAATATTAAATTCCATAAGCTAAACTACTGTTTTGACCTACTTACGATAAATAGAACTTAAGTAGCTTTATATGTACAGTAATTTCATAATGACTTCTATTGTCCTCAAAATATGGCTGACGTGTACTGCTGAATGTACTGACAAACATTTATGGTAAACTAAAATATAGGTTACTTGTCATTTCTATTGAAGCATGAATGTCATATATTTTAAAATATTTGTAATGATGATGTTACAGTTTAGTACATTCAAAACATTAACTTTAAATGTAATATCAAACAACAAAGTGCAGTTCAAATTTTTATTAATTTCTTTACATACTGTATGCTGTAGTATGTTATTCAACACATCAAAGTATTTAAAGCACAACAAAGGATTATTAAACAATGATTTAAAATGTAAAATTCCCTAACTCTTAATTGTATATTACAAAGTTCACTTTTCAAAGTGTTAAGAAATAGTTATACTCTCTTTAAGTTCACTCAATGACTTATATTTCATTACTATTATCTGCAAGTACATTTAAAAAATACTTAGGCCTATTTAAAACCATGAGAAATATAATATTTAAAATACACTACAAGCGCACATTCAGTGCAATTAAGCACACTTCTTTACACACTTCTTTTTTTTTCTTTTTTACAGAATGCTTGGTCTGAGGGCTTTTGTCTACTCTAATCCCTCAATATTTCACACTGTCAAAAACTAAAAGGTCTGCGATACCCTTTGTTATGTATATTAAATCTAAAAAAAATTAAAAAGGAGCAAAAGATGAATCAGACACCATTTGCATGAAGACAAATGTCTGGAGCTATAGAAAAGCACTACTCCCTCAGTTTGAGCCTGGATTCAGTATTTCAGTCTGTAATGCTGAGCTCAATGCTAATCCCACACACTGCCTACTTATTTTTCTTCAAAGAGGGCATTTTCTGTCCAGTCCAAATGCATTGTTTACAATCAATTAGCCGGCACAGAAGCCCTGCATGACGAATCCATTTATTCCAGAGTGGCTCTTGCCTATTACACCAGCATTTTACACTGACTAATATTTAAAAACCGCTTCAGAAGTAGAAGTCTCAAATGCACCTTGAATGTGATGTCTCTGGACAGTTATTTTTATCCTGTCACTAATGAAATATCCCAATCAGCAGCTCTCATTGGAAGTGCTCATAAGGAAATTTTCATGCGAGTCATTTTAACTGCTTGCCCATTTTGGTAAGGCAACATTTTTAGTTCAGGGAACTGACAACACAGTTTAAATACACTTTTAAATAACCAACTATAAACCTCATTTTCCACAAGCTAAAAGATGACTTTTATCCTGAAAGCTATTTCCATAAGTTGTACCTATTTTTGGTTGACCCTGATACAGTCAGAATGAGAGGTGGGCTTTTCCTTCAGGCAAGCGAGTAGGACACTACCCAAGAGTAACCATGGTGATGTGTCAGTAGAACAACGGTCATGTTCTTGTATGGCAGTTCTCTTCTTTTAGCACAGCAAAACCACCTACTTCTATTTCCGTGGATCAGCTTATGCTTGACATGCTTTTTTACAGTATCGGTGAACAGATGCAGCATATGCGATAACAGGGTGGATCTCTCAAAATCTGTCAAGAAAACGACTGGGTCATATTTGACATGTTTACTTTTATATATATATATATATATATATATATATATATATATATATATATATATATATATATATATATATATATTTGCATTGTGACATTATTTTCATGATATTTTCATTATCATTTATTACAATCTCATGAGCACTGTGGTTATCATATTCTTAAAAATGAAATCTGTAAAAATGTAATTATATATATATATATATATTAGAGGAGCATTCACTTATCTTAGATGTTGATTTTGCTGTTTCAGAAAGCATGATGCAAACTGCTACAGCAAGCACTAGTCATATATTTGATTGTTGAGCTAATTTGCTACCGATACAGGAGAGAACCAATCAGCTGTGCCATGTGATAATGATGTCATTAGGTCAGATTGAGTTAGAGTTAGTTTTTATATTTAATTTGATTACATTAATGTTATAAGTTGAGATTTACAGTAAATATTTTAACTGCTACTATGTAAAAGGAATACTACTGTAAAAAAGCACCTTATTTGTTTGCATATCAAACGTTATTGCACTTTTGTTCATATAGCAGTACTTTTAAATGAAAAAGTGCACAATACACTACTTTTGAATTCATCATTGAATTTTGTGCATAATGAAAAATCATGCGATTAAAATTTTAATCGTAGCCTATAGCACTAGTATATATATATATATATATATATATATATATATATATATATGTGTGTGTGTATAAATCTCTCTCTCTTTCTTTATGTCCATTTCTGCCTTCTGAATCATCTCATGGTTCAGTTGCAGTTGTTAGACCGTAAAAGTTATTAAAAACTAAATGTCTTTTGCTGTGACTGACTTTTACAGCTGACACACTCTATTCCTCAGTCAGTCACGCTATCTTTACAAAGCAATCAATGAGTGTTGCTCAATCAGCTATTCTGGATGTGCTAGTTATAGCTAATACAGCAAAATGTTCAAATAATCTTGCAGATAAGCAGTTATTGTTATCTCATTAATGAATAAACTTCAATTATACTATAGCACAAATAACCAACTCTGGAGGTTGATTAGCTTGCTGGTAGTTTTCTGATGCAAAACATTAGTAATGCAGAATCTAACCATTAGGAGCACTTAAAAACAGAGTGAAAACTGAAGAACAGTATGACTGCCGTCTGGATGAAAAAAGAAACTCTCTAAATGCTGAGGTTTTGCTTTTTAAACCGATTTCTGGAAATATAAATGCTTAAAAAAAGCTTGATAAAAAGACCACCATGGAGCAACACAAATATCCATGCTATTTCAGTATCCAACACACAACATATGTGCTATATATATATATATATTTTTTTTTTTTATATTTTATTTTTAATGCAATCATAGAAAAGATTTAAACAATTTCATTTTGAACCAAAATAATGTTTTTTTATGCAATGAAAATCAATAAGGATTAAAACAAAAATCTTGATAACACACCAATTTATTATATTTAATATATATAACTTTGATGTATAATTTTAATGCATTAGGTTTTATGCATTAATTATGCTTTGTAATGGACCTTATAATAGATTGTACGATCCCGTAAACAATTGCAACAACAGTTGTATTACATTATAATACTCATCTATACATTGTTAACTTTAGAAAGTATAATGCATAAAACACATGACAAACAAACCTACAAATATTATAATGCATTTTAACTTTGGTTACAATTATTTATTAAAATATATAATTCATTACAACATACATTATGAATACCTTTATAATGCATTATACATAAAGGCTCAAAGTAAAGCATTACCAAAAATCTTCTTTTGTATGCGTTATTGGCATCTATGGTGCCAATGGACAACACTGTAAAAAATGACCATGAATTTAATGGTAAAAGTTGCTTGTGTGATATCCATCGGCTCGCCTTCATGGTTTAAAACAGAAATATTTCCAGTATTGCGACGTAACCACAAACCCCCATGCTTATGTATCTTAAACCACATGTATCTGTATCCACAGCCATATCACCCTGTAGCCCAAGACTGGTTGCCCACTGAAGCTAAGCAGGGTTGAGCCTGGTCAGTACCTGGATGGGAGACCTCCTGGGAAAACTAGGTTGCTGTTGGAAGAGGTGTTAGTGAGGCCAGCAGGGGGTGCTCACCCTGCGGTCTGTGTGGGTCCTAACGTCCCAGTATAGTGACGGGGATGCTATACTGTCAAAAAGCACTGTCTTTCGGATGAGATGTTAAACCGAGGTCCTGACTCTCTGTGGTCATTAAAAAATCCCAGGATGTCTTTTGAAAAAAGTAGAGTTCACTGTTCATATTTCCCCATTGGTCTCTGACCATCATGGCCTCCTAATCATCCCCTTACATTGATTGGCTTCATCACTCTGTCTCCTCTCCACCATTAAGCTGGTGTGTGGTGGGCGTTCTGGCGCACTATGGCTGCCGTCGCATCATCCAGGTGGATGCTGCACACTGGTGGAGGACGAGGAGACACCACCCCTCACAATGTAGAGCGCTTTGAGTGCTTAGAAAAAGTTATTTTTATTATAATTATTATTATTATTATTAAACGCAAGGATACATGAAAGAGGAAACAAATTGGTATGCCATGCTGTCTGAAACATGTCTCTATTCTTGTGAGCGCTGGTCTGTATATCAATAGCATACAACAAAAATACAGAATAATTAGAGCAATCATTTATGCACAATAAATAACAGAGCGTCATATCTATACACATTTTCTCCAGAACGTTCTCGTGACCCGGTAGGAATTTTTCCATGGTAGTGGTAGTTTTCCCGGTAGTGGGTCGCGACCCAGTGGTTGGGGACCTCTGCTCTATAGGTACTCAAGATTAACATGAGATTGGGTGAAACTGTGTGTGTTATGCCCCCTTTAACATTATGTCAGTTAATGAAATAACAGTATTTAACTGTAAATTTAAGTTATAACCGTAAAACCTAAAATATTGCTACCGTATTTTTTACAGTAAAATTCTGGCAACCACAGCTGCCGGTCTATTACCGTAAATTTTACGGAATTTCTTTTTTACAGTGAACCTTTAAAGAGTTAGTTCACCCCAAAATGAAAATTTTGTAATTAATTACTCAACCTCATGTCGTTTCAAACCCATAAGACCTTTGTTCATCTTCGGAACACAAATTAAGATAATTTTGATGGAATCTGAGAGCTCTCTGACCCTCCCATAGACAGCAACTCGACTGTTCAGTGTTCTTTTAAAAACTTTTCCCTAAAAGGTTCTTTGGGAAACCCAAAATGTTTTTTCAGTCAAAATCACTACAAAACCCCCCATTTGAAATCATTATTAAGGAAGGAAGTCACAAAAGTGACTGCATGTTCATTTCTGGCTGAACTCTACCTTAAAGAGTGAGATGAGGGATTTTCTTTTTTAATGTGTGTAATGTAGATACTTCTACTTTAGAACAAACAAGCACACACAAAACTACTAACGTCATTTTGAATTCAGTCAAAAACACTCAATTGCATGCAACAAACAGCTTTCAGTGTTTTAGAAATAATTTACCCCCCACTCATGGCACAATAAATACTAAGGCTTTGAGGGGAAAACTGCATACATTACCACAAATGCACTGGAAGATCTCAGATCTGTTCACAGTAACAGCATGATACTAAACCCTTTCTATGTCAGCCTGAATGTGCTAATCTGTTTGATGTGGATGGCGAAGTGCATCTCAGTCTTTGTCTTGCCAAAACACAGGTAGATGTGCAGTACAGCCAAAACATTACAAAGAAAATGAAAACTAAAATCGGGTGCGATTGAAATGGTAATGCACTAAAGAGCCACAGCAGTCCTCAGCTTTATTTATACTTTGGATTAAATCTCTACAGGCTTGCATGGGATGCTTTTTCTTGTTCACCGGGCTGATAAATATATCAAGCACATGGAAGCAAATGTAATCAGCAGCAGACGCTTCTGAGTGACCTGTTCAAAACCTGCGCTTTATTCTCGTCAATCTCATTAGCCACTGATACAGGGGCTGTTGTTCCCTCTACCATGCAGGAGACATAATAAATGCATATGGGACCTTATAATGAGTGTTTGTGCATCTGTTTATGTGGGCCTGACCAACACAAAGAAATCAAGTCACCAGTGATGAGAAAGCCAAATAATGGATAGAGGTCCGATCAATATTGCATGATGGAAGAGGCAATCAGTGAGCCCTAAAGTATGCCTTTACAAATACAGTTCTAAAATGAATAAAATATTGTAGATGCTAAATAAGCTGAACATCTTTAGGCCTGTCAATTTATCACAAGTCAAAAAATAGGTCACACTTTAATTTAGTGACTAATTCTCATTATTACCTAGTTGCTTTTTTTTTTTTAAACTACTTGTAAAGCACATGCTAATGCCCTATTCTGCATTACCATATTTTATATCTCTTAATCCTATACCTAAACATAACAACTACCTTGCAAACTATTAATAAGCCATAATTAATAGTTAGTTAATAATGAGAATTTGTCACCAAATTAAAGTGATCAAAAATATCCGATATCTCAATCTAATACGTTAATATTTTCTGAGAAAAGCCCCCAGATCATTCAAAGACATTGCTGACAGACAAAAGCCCTTAATAGACATAGAAAAAGTGGCTTTAGTCAATATATTGATTGTTTACATCTTTATTATTGAATTAATAAAAATAAAAATTTTATTGTTTTATAGTCCACAGCTTTTGATTTTGCAATTAAGTTTTTATCTAAGGGACATTTTAGAATATTTAGTAGTTCTTGTGTTCATGATAGCAATATTAAAGATAAAGGACTTGTATTTTAGCTGGAAGCAACAGTTTGGATAAATGAAACATATAACAGTTTGTTAAATTATTACTTGAAGTCCTTATATGTACAGGTTTGATTAAATGTATTATTTTTTTAATTGTATGTTTAATTGAGTCCTAGAAATCATATAGTGTAGCTGACTGTGAATCAGCTTTTGAAGTTAGTGAAGCCAATTACTGGTGTAATGGGATCATTTATTTATTATGAATTTAATCAGTCTTCCAGTTGATAGCGTATGCGTCTCCCCATATTCTATTTATTGTGTAAATGGTTATTGCATGTGCATAATGAGACTAATCAGATTAAGCAGTTTCCCAGTAGAGATGAGCATGTTTTCATATGTACATTTCCTTACTCTGGCATGGAGAAACCATCAAAGCATGTTGGCTGTTGCTGCTGTGAAATGTTGTGAAAAAACAAACATGATGCTATTTGATGTGTTGCATATTAATAATGGCTGTTCATAGGAAGAATCACACTGACATTGTTTTATTTCAAATGTTTAAAGTTGTTTAAAGTAATGGAATACATTTGTCTAAACTCTGCAGGTAGGCTACATACTGTAGCAATACAGAAGATTGCTTCTTTAAAATGTACTGATGAAAACATAAAAAAAATATTTCCCATATTGCAGTGCACTTAACTTTCCATTTCTAGCATTATTTGTGATTTGGAGAGTAAATCAACTGTGATTTGAATCATTACATGATTGGACTGGCAGAAAGATTTTCTACTCAAAACTGATTATAATGCATAACTGGTTTTAGTTAGAATAACCTAATAAGGTCATGTTTGAAACATTTTCTGTTGCATAATGTGTGTGTTACGGGGCTGACGAGACGTGAGACGTGCGGATCCATATGCAAAGCTTTATTAATAAACATGGTCAGAAAACAGGCAGGGTCAGACAGTGGCAAACAGGTATGGCAAGGGCAAGACAGAGCAATCCGTGGAGCAAGCGTGGGTCAACGATCAGCAAACAATATCCAAAGGGGCAAGGCAGAGAGATAATCCAGAGACGAGAGCAATAATCCAAACAGGGAGCGAACAGAGTCCAAACGGCAGAGGCAAAGGGTAAATCCAGGAAACAAGAGCAGGGTCAAACACGGCAAGACTAGACTAAGACTATGATAATGGCTCTGTAGAGTTGCTATCGCTATGCAAGTGATATACGCTAACAATACTCGGCCCCGATGCTGAGGAAGTCCATGGTTTATATAGTGTGTGTTTGGGTGATGGTGATTGCGAGATGGTTCTCAGGTGTGGGCGTGATCATTGTGAACAGCTGTGTATGAGTCCATGTGGTGAACGAGTGACCTCTGGTGGCTAGTGAACGGAAGTGCATGGTCAGGATTCGTGACATAGCCCCCCCCCAAGGAGCGGCTTCCAGACGCTCCTATATAGTCCAGGAGGGCGGTGGAGCGGAGGCGGAACAGGGGGAGGGATGGAGGGCCAGGTCCGTGAGGAAGTGGGAAGACCGGGGACTGAGGCAGAACCGGCAGAGCAGGACACCCAGGCGGAACCGGAGACCAGGACAGAGCAAGAGCCCACCAGGGCGGAGCAGACGGACCAGGAGCCCACCAGGGCGGAGTAGATGACCACCAGACCGAAGTAGAAGACCACCACGGCGGAGCAGACGACCACCAGACCCGAGCAGAAGACCACCATGGCGGGGCAGACGACCACCAGACCCGAGCAAGAGCCCACCAGGGCGGAGTAGACGGACCAGGAGCCCACCAGACCGGAGTAGAAGACCACCACGGCGGAGCAGATGACCACCAGACCCGAGCAGAAGACCACCATGGCGGGGCAGAGGACCACCAGACCTGAGCAGAAGACCCTCGCCAGGAAGCAGACTGGGCAGGAAACCATGGCAGAGTGTGAGATCTGGGGGAAACAGAGACAGACAACACAGGGAGAGCAGAGACAGACAATACAGGGAGAGCATTCATGATCTCAGGGGGCGTGGCAGGGCAGGACGAGGATTCATAGATTGCGTTTTTAGCCGTGACAGGACAGGGCGAGAGCTCACAGACGGCCTCTTTAGCCGTGACAGGACAGGGCGAGAGCTCACAGACGGCCTCTTTAGCCGTGACAGGACAGGGCGAGAGCTCACAGACGGCCTCCTTGGCCGTGACAGGACAGGGCGTGAGTTCACAGACGGCCTCCTTGGCCGTGACAGGACAGGGCGTGAGTTCACAGACGGCCTCCTTGGCCGTGACAGGACAGGGCGTGAGCTCACAGACGGCCTCTTTGGCCGTGACAGGACAGACAGTGAGTTCAGGGGCGGCCTTCATGACCATGACAGGGCAGACAGTGAGTTCAGGAACGGCCTCCATGGCCGTGACAGGGCAGACAGTGAGTTCAGAAACTGTCTCCATGGCCGTGACAGGGCAGACAGTGAGTTCAGGAACGGCCTCCATGGCCGTGACAGGGCAGACAGTGAGTTCAAGAACGGCCTCCGTGGCCGTGACAGGGCAGACCGTAAGTTCAGGAACAGCCTCCATGGCCATGACAGGGCAGACCATGAGGTGAGGAACGGCCTCCGTGGCCATGACAAGGCAGACCGTGAGTTCAGGAACAGCCTCCATGGCCGTGACAGGGCAGACCATGAGGTCAGGAACGGCCTCCGTGGCCGTGACAGGGCAGACAGCGAGTTCAGGGACGGGTGCCACCACTTCGGGAGGTTCTGCAGCGGAAGCCGCCACCTCTGGAGGCACTGGAGCAGACTCGTGGACAGGAGAGGCCTCAGGAGCACAGTGTGCAGCCCACACACTCAAAATGGCAACCGCCATAACGGGAAGTACTGAGGTCAGGGGAACAGTCTCTGTAACAGACAGGGTTGAGGCCCTGGGAATGCCAGCTACTCGCACTGACATCAGTGGTGGGTCCATCACACTGGATATCAGAACTCGAAGGACCGACCTTGAATCCTTGGGTGTGACAGACTCTGGCTGGAGCACTGTGACGTGGTGTGACTCTGGCTTGACAGCGGAGACGTGGTGTGACTCTGGCTTGACAGCGGAGACGTGAGCAGACTCTGGCTTGACAGCGGCGACGTGAGCAGACTCTGGCTTGACAGCGGCGACGTGAGCAGACTCTGGCTTGACAGCGGCGACGTGAGCAGACTCTGGCTTGACAGCGGCGACGTGAGCAGACTCTGGCTTGACAGCGGCGACGTGAGCAGACTCTGGCTTGACAGCGGCGACGTGAAGGAGTGTTGTTGTTGCCGCCATTTTGTGAGTGAGTGCGGTGTTGCATTCCTCCGCAACACCCACAGTGAACGGAGAGCCCACACACAGCAAGGCATAGTCCATAAATTGACTGAGAGATGAACGGGGACCCTCGCGGATTAACTGAGTCTTGAGCGGCTGATTAATGCCCTCACAGAAAACATCTATGAGTGCGTAGTCCGGCAGATCAGAAAAATAGGCAAGGTCTAAATACTCCTGAATATAATCCTCGAGCGGTCGCGAGCCCTGCTCGAGGGTTAATAACAGTCGTGCACAGTCCATACCTGGCCAATGTCCTCTGGAAAAGCCGCTGGATCCTTGTGTGGCCGAGTATTCTGTTACGGGGCTGACGAGACGTGAGACGTGCGGATCCATATGCAAAGCTTTATTAATAAACATGGTCAGAAAACAGGCAGGGTCAGACAGTGGCAAACAGGTATGGCAAGGGCAAGACAGAGCAATCCGTGGAGCAAGCGTGGGTCAACGATCAGCAAACAATATCCAAAGGGGCAAGGCAGAGAGATAATCCAGAGACGAGAGCAATAATCCAAACAGGGAGCGAACAGAGTCCAAACGGCAGAGGCAAAGGGTAAATCCAGGAAACAAGAGCAGGGTCAAACACGGCAGGAAAACAAGGCAAGACTAGACTAAGACTATGATAATGGCTCTGTAGAGTTGCTATCGCTATGCAAGTGATATACGCTAACAATACTCGGCCCCGATGCTGAGGAAGTCCATGGTTTATATAGTGTGTGTTTGGGTGATGGTGATTGCGAGATGGTTCTCAGGTGTGGGCGTGATCATTGTGAACAGCTGTGTATGAGTCCATGTGGTGAACGAGTGACCTCTGGTGGCTAGTGAACGGAAGTGCATGGTCAGGATTCGTGACAGTGTGCTGTTTCACATACTATTTTAATAGGGAGTATACAGTATATACTGTGCAGTATTCAGCAATAAAACTAATAGTAAATACCATTCTGAACACAGCCACAGTGTACTGATGTGTTTTATTAACGTGGTCTGTTTCCATAAAAATCTGCTATGACGCTCACTCAGCTATATTGATCGTAAAGGGCATCAGCGTATCAGGATTCAGGGCTCATCAAAGACCCTTTTACACAGAGAACTTTGACTAGTGTTTTGTGTTTTACAGCTTCTCACAGCATGGTTTTTAAGTTCAGCCCAGTCTTTTGATAGCCTGCTCTGCCTGTTTCTTTTGTGCTGGTGAAAATTTGTTGTGTGTCTTGGTTTTTCAAGCATTGTTTTATAATAACATTCTCAAGAAGAAAAATGGCTTTGGCACAAGATGGTGATAAGATTTTCAGACAACAATATTACCAACTTAAACTAAAGGGCATGGCCAAAGCTAACAGTTGTACAGTACGAAGCCATCAAATACTTGTTCTTGCATATCTTTTTTTCTCTTATATTCGAAAAACTACTCAGCAACAACAACTACAACAGAAAGAACATTGTTTGTAATCGGCTTGTTTAGTCCATGATTTGCTAGGTTGTTCGCATCAAGTTGTTTTCTCTGCTACCAACTCTCCTGTTTCCTTTGAATGGCAGCAGCATCGATCTATTAGAGTGTGTCTATTGTACCGGAAAATTAAGTCTCTTAAGGTTGCACAGGTGGTCTCCTTTTGAAAGAGGAGAAAAAGGGCAAAAAGGTCTTATTGACTGACTTTTGGGCTACAAAGTGGATTGAATGCAACACAAGATGAAAGTTATTTTGACATACTTTAGGTTGTTAAATTATCCAGACCCAAATTACAATAACAAAAATGACACTGAAATCTGTAGCCATATCTAAATCTTTCCATTTTTACCCTTGGAGTACAATGTAAATGGTAGGCTATATCAAATAGTATTACCCTCTGATATTATTAACATACCAATGAAGCACCAATTGTGTAACTGATTTACACTTCCAAAACATGAGTATGTTATATCTTCATTAAGAGGCCTAACTTAACATGTTTTGACATTTTCAATCGGTTGAAAATCCATCTGAAGGTTACAGTCATCCAAGAGCTTTGTTCTGCTGTGTACTGTACCACAGACACAATGATTCACCTCGCACAGCACATTTCAAACAGACAATGAGGATAAAATGGTGATAGCACTTGAGGTAGATTGCAACGTATGCTGTTGTAACTGCATTAAATAGATGGCCTCCACACCAAGCTATTTTGATAAATTTCATGTAGCACTTGAAAAGCCCACTTAGTCTTTTCCTTCAACCAAGGCACTGGGGGAAAGTAATGAAAATGGGCTGAGGCTTTCCTTCTTAACAGGTAAGGAGGAAAGAAGTATAAATGGATGAATGTCTTGTTCATTTGGTCTTTTGGACATTAGTGATATAAATATATTCTAACAAGAAAAGAAACTGATGACTTCTTGTGAAAACATAATGGACTAATCTTCACTTGCTAAAACTGAGTAATAGATTTCATAAAGATTAAAGAGCAATCATTAGAATGTGCCATGTTGAGAATAATCTTTCTTTAATATACATTTTTAAAAGATTTGATATAAAAATACTAAAAAAGGTATCTTTGTAAACCCTGGAGAAAATTATTTGTTAGCATTCTCATTAGTTTTAAAGAAAGAATGTTGAATCAATAGGAACAAAGCAGGCTGTTATTTTAAACTGCTTCGTCATTCTGTGGATCCACTGGAGCAGGGATTCTGAAACGGAAGATTCAGCCAAACCACTTTGACTTAAAATATTTAGGGTACAACGGGGCTAAAGGCCCACCTTAAGAAAAAAATTACTATTCACTGTGCCTAAAATGTATAACTGCAGAAAAAAATATATACACGTTGTATTGAACATTAATGGAGCAACCGATTTTGTGTGAAAATAAATCATTCAAGTTGTTTATTTTGTTTAAAAATCGTATAAATGTATGAGGCCCACCACACTGTAAAAAAAAAAAAAAAAAAAAGTTGAGCCAACTTAAAATTTGAAGGCAACCAGCTTCAGCAGATTTTTGAGTTTTCTTGTCACGAATCTGGTCCGTGCAATTCCATCCATTCACCACCAGAGGTCACCCGCTCACCACATGGACTTTCACACTACACAGCACATTGAACTCCATTTCCCACCATCCATTGCACTCACTAATCACTCACAGCTGTGAACTATCACCCAATCACACACACACTTTATAAGCCTTGGACTCTCTCTGTTTCACTGCCGAGTATTGTTTAGCCCTGCTACTCTACGAAGCGGTCTCTGTTCATAGTTTTCCTAGTTAGATTTCCTGTGTTCTGATTCCTGCCTGGTCTCCTGGTTTATTCTCTCTGTCTTGCCCTGTTTGGACTCTGTTTGCTGCTCGTTCGGATTATTGCTCATTCTCCTGGATTATTCTCTCTGCCTAGCTCTCTGGATACTGAATGCAGATCGTCGACCCACGCTGCCCTTCGGATTGCTCTGTGTCTTGCCTCTGCCATACCTGTCTGCTGTTTATTGACCCTGCCTGTCTTGACCATGTTTTATAATAAAGCTTTGCAAATGGATCCGCACGTCTCACGTCTCGTCAACCCCGTAACAGAATACTTGGCCAAAAAAAGGATCCAGCGGCTTTTCCAGTAGATATTGGCCAAGTATGGACATGGCAGGTATGTTACTAACCCTCAAGCAGGGCTCGTGATCGCTCGAGGGTTATATAGAAGAGTATTTAGACCTCGCCCATTTTTCTGATCTGTCGGACTGTGTACTCATAGACTTCTTTTGTGAGGGCGTTAATCAGCCGCTGAAATCGCAGCTAATCCGTGAGGGTCCCCGTTCTTCTTTCATTCAATTTCTGGACTATGCTTTATTGACTGTTGGTTCAACGCTCACTGTGGGGGTTGCGGAGGAACGAGACCCCGCACCCAATTGTGTTCACAGCCGCGCTAGAGCACGCTCACAAAATGGTGGCCACAACCACACCCCGCAGCACCATTGCTGCCAGTCAGGAGCCAAATCAAGTCACAGCCATTGTTAAAGAGCCAAGTCAGGTCACAGCCATTGTTAAAGAACCAAGTCAAGTCACAGTCATTGTTAAAGAACCAAGTCAAGTCAGAAATTATGTCAACCAACCAAGCCAGACCACAGTTGATCTTCACAAGTCAGACCAAGCAACAGTTAATCGTCACGAGTCGCGCCAAGCCACCGTTGATCATGTGGGATTAACCCACGTCTCAGCTCTCCAGCCAGAGTCACACCACGTCTCAGCGCTCCAGCCAGAGTCACACCACGTCTCAGCGCTCCAGCCAGAGTCACACCACGTCTCAGCGCTCCAGCCAGAGTCACACCACGTCTCAGCGCTCCAGCCAGAGTCACACCACGTCTCAGCGCTCCAGCCAGAGTCACACCACGTCTCAGCGCTCCAGCCAGAGTCACACCACGTCTCAGCGCTCCAGCCAGAGTCACACCACGTCTCAGCGCTCCAGCCAGAGTCTCTCCCTGCCTCAGCGCTCCAGCCAGAATCACACCATGTCTCTGCTGAACTGCCAGAGTCTGTCAGATCCAGAGTTCTAAGGTCAGTCCTTCGAGTCCCCTGTCTGGTGTCCAGCATGAGGGATGCACCGCTGGTGTCTGCACGTGCAGCTGGTGTTCCCAAATCCACCCATGTTAACCCTCCTGTCCCTGAACTTACTCCCCTGTCTGAAGCACTTCCCATGTTAGGGATCGCTTTGTGTTGCGTTTGGGCCGCACACACCACATTTGAACTGTCCCAGGCGATGGCACCCGCTGCAGCTCCTCCAGAGGTGGCGGTTCTGTAAACTTAAAACTTAAAAGTAAACTTTTCTTAAAGTGTATTGCTGAATTTTACTGTATCTGCACCCCTTTACAGTATTTATGCCGTATACTGTAACAGACATTGACTAGCAAAAGGATTCCTGTTTCCCAAAAGGAGGTTTTTGTAACAGTGTTTTGAATTGATCTCACTAGACAGGAAAGTAGTCTGAGTATTTGACAGGCTTGTGTATCATCTGAGGCCAAAGTTTGAGTCTGAGAAAAGAGAACATGTTTTTGATTAAACTATTTGATTTTGACCTGGAAGTTTGAAGTTTGCACAAGTTGGTGTTTAATTTTGAGATTGTGTTTATAGTTGTGAGAACATGGTGAATTGTTTAATGAATTGTGTGTTAGCAATGGAGAAAAACTGTAATAAACTTTTCACTCATGTCCTCCGTGTCTGCAGTTATCTTTCACTAGTTGCATTCACGAGTTTTCCAAAGTCATCTTGAACGGTGAATTTTCAATACAACTGAAACATTTGAGAGAACATCACATAAGCTGACTTCATAAATTGATTTTCCTAAAATGTGTGTTTTTTTTGTTGTTTTTTTAACTCACCATTATAGCGATTAGCATTCCCTTTGGTTGGGCACTTGGAACTTCATTTATATTATCATATTGTTTTTCCTATTAATGCAGCAATGCAACATGAAATCAGAGTTATTTGATTTAAAGGGAAGGAAAATAATAAACAGGTTTCTTTAGGTAGTGACCTAAAGTGATCTATCTTCTAATTAAAGAATTAGTGTATTTTCTGTGTTTATGAATGATTTTTCAGTTTCATTGTTTATCATAACTTTGAGAAACTTTTAATTGGGTTGATATAGTCCGTTAACATTTGTGGTTATAATCTCAAGTAACACACACAGAATTAAACATTCAGCACACAAATCACAACAATGGTAACAATTCAATTTTATTTATTTTTATTAATTATAACCATAAGCATTTTATTTGCTCTTTTTGTTTTGCTGCTACTGCCGCAAGACAGCAAATAAAATTGGCAAATAAAAACAACAACAGTAAAACAAAGCAATTGCATAATTTATTCATGTCGCAATGCACTCTGAGAGTCAATGAGTAGCTATACTAACTCATGAGTAAACCTACAGTAAAGGATCAAGTACGCCCTATGGTTCTTTTTTAGTTACAAGTTACTAGAGCTCTAGTGTAAGAAAACCATACTAAGCATTTGTCAGTACATCATACTTTTCCTATTTCACTTTACTTAGTTTTTTAAGGCAATCGGTTTGCATGCTTTTTTTTTCTGTAAGTATGCCCACCTAATTAGATTTTATAGTTTAGGGAAAACTCTTTTGAATCCAGTTTTTATCCTAGTCATCTTGCAGCTCCATTGAACGCTTGCACAGGCCTCACAGAACAAACCAAACAAGACACACTCCTTTTATGAAGTGACTCGAATTTCCCATATGTTGCGCCTGGCTTTGAGGTTTGGGGCTCCACACCATCAAACCTTCACTGCCCTCATCTGGTTTGATCCGACAGACTTCAAACACATCCATTTTTAATCGCGCATACAGATTTGAGCCTTAAACAAAAAGAACATCAATAATGCCCCCCTCCCCAGCAGCAGTATGTGAGAGGCAGGAATTACTAATAGTGTGTTTTGAGGGCCAGTTGGAGTCGAGGGCACCGTGCTGTGCAGGCTATTGTGAAATAAATTAACAACTGGTTGTCAGCGCTGTGAAATCCCATCCCTATGGGAGAGGATAGAGGTTTACACTTGTGGAAAGGAATGGCACTACTGGGAGGTTGTGTAATTGATGCCTTCACATCAGAGATGTGGGAAGGTTAGAAAGTGAAGCAAATAAGAGGTGCTGACACCGACAGTGTCAGTCACAATTGTGTGTCTGTGAAAAATTAATGCCTTCAGATTTCAAAATATTACATACAAAACCAAATAGAATTAAAATACATTAGATTAAAAGAAATTATATGTTTTTACTGCTATAGATTGCTCAATGGGTGGATTTAAGATGATTTGACCCATGACCATGATTATCATACTGGCCCTTGTAATTACGACTGGAGTGATTTTATATGTGGCCAACATAATGAAATGACCCGTTCACCTGAACATTACTACTGTGTAATTTCAAGAGTCAAACAAAAGACTAACTGTCATCCTGGGGCCTTTCAGCAACTTCTATTCATTAGGACATGCCAAAGCTTAGGGGAGCAATTCTTTGGGAAAAATGTTGCATGCACATCACACATTCTGGCTAATTTGTTTTGGTGTAGATACCTGAGTGCACAGGGGAATGTAAAAGCTGATGGATAAAAGAGGGAAACACTCCAAGTGTTATTATGACTAAATTGCTTTTTGCTGCTTGTTTGGCTGCATACATGTTGAGCCAAGCACAATTCTTTTGTCATTTGCTTATTTATCATTTAAAGGTTCACTAAAGGATCTGTCCTGGGAGTTTCCCTTCCTATGGCTGAAGATGTTGGGATTTAAATTTTTGTATTTGCTGTGGTGTTTTCCAAACAACACAAAATACAAACGTACAGCGATGAGAGTCAATTCATTCCATTCCATGTTTCCATTCATGTATTTTTACATAAACTACACTGGAAGCACATTGACTGCACAAATTCCTGGATGTGCAGCAAAAAAAGACTGCATTATTGTACACCATGTCAAATATTGTTTTAGTCTTTCTGAAAATCCGCCTCCGAATGTAAGATAACATGGCAGCATTTGTTGTTGCATTTCATCTGCATGCTTCAAGGCACAAGTGATTTATTATGTGGGAAAAAAGGTATAGGCTTTCATGGTTGAAGCAACTTTTTATTATATTATTACTAATAATTTGCGCCAGTTGCCTAGGAAGTGAATATTTTGTTCTCTTGAACAAATTGTAGGAAAAAGGTGCTTTATTTGCATAGGTTTTATACAATATTCCAGTTTTATTTGCAACATAGCTACTGTCGCTTAGCAAAGTTTTTTGTTCATGAGCACCAAGTCGTAGTTTATGTAAGAGCAGTGGCTCTGGGCGAGTCTATGGTAAAAACAATGCAAACAAACACATATTAACAGCCGTTCAAATTAAATTATTTATCACACCAAATATTTTGCACAGAGCATTTGTCTTGGTGCAAACAGGCCTTGATTTGCATGTTTGCAGTGTCCGTGATTGGATAAATACAACATGCAACTGGTTTAAGGAAAGACACCATAGGTGAATAGGGTAAAAAAAATAGCTACTGTAATAGATATGTCTATCGTATAAATCCCTTGTTGATTAATCATAGTACATTAAGACAATTGTTTTGTAGTACAAGGCTGAACATTGAATAAACGGGTTAATTTGTGTTTCATTTTGTCTACAAATTAGAGTAAAATGTTTTACAGAGTGGATTTCTAGATGTTTCTTTTCATCACTCCTTAAATCAGAAAATACTTTCAACAGCCAGAAAAAAACAAAATCACAATTATTTAATTTATTCCGTATATAGGAATTAAACTGGAAATTCTGGTGTACATAGATTAATGGCTCAGTGTATTAAAATAAAATTGAGAAAACAGCCTTTAAAATGTACAACTGCATATAGGTAGTTTCATAATATTTTGGATGTTTTCTTTCCAATATAGTCTGATATAAAACATATTATGGAAACAAAATAATCCAAAACAAGTGTACCAATGCAAAACACACACACACACACACACACACACACACGTTGGTTTTTGTGGTTTATGGGGACTCTCCATAGGCGTAATGGTTTTTATACTGAACAAACTGTGTGTGCTATTGCCCTACACCAACCCTACACCTAAACTTAGCCCTCACAGGAGACTTTGTGCATTTTTAGACTTTCAAAAAAACACCATTTAGTATGTTTTTTAAAGCCTTTTGAATTACGGGGACATAGGCAGTGTCCTCATAAACCACCTTCATATTGTAATACCTCTGTCAAACCCATGTCATTATACAAATTTGTGTCCTCATAAACCACATAAACACACACACACACACACACATACACAAAACAACAACAATGGTTCCCTATCTGTCGGTCACTACGAGTTATGTCGTGACGACATTAGGGGATTTACTTGAGAGCCCCGACTGCCTCTGATAAGAGAAAACGCCAATGAAATTTGGCTAGTGGATTTTGCATACCTGAGCCACTCCCCGTGCATACGGGTATAAAAGGGCGACAGGTGCATCCACTCATCAGATTTTTGCTTCGGAGCCGAGTGGATGAGAAATCTTCAAAACAGATCAGATCTCCACAAAGCCGTCTGCCTCGAAGTTTGTTCCTGGGTGGCGTTACGGTGCAGACAGCGGTGTCCCTGCAGCAGCGATTCCCCTGGGCACTTCACCTGAAAGAGCAAATTTCTAAAACACTGGGCGGTTCGCGTCTTTTTAAAGATGCCGTTCCGTCCGTGTTCTCTTGGTTGCGGTCGCTTCCTGTCCTCGGATGACGGTCACGAGCGTTGTCTTCAGTGTCTGGGCATCCAGCACGCTGAAGATGCGTTTGTGGATGAGTCATGCGCCTGTTGTGGGCGTATGAACATGGCAACGCTGCGTTCTCGCCTTTCCTTTCTGAAAGGATTGGCACCCTCTGCCGCCACCCGTCCCGGTCTCTCTGGCTCGAGCAGAGGACCGCCGGCTGGCGCTCTGGGAGATCTGAGGGTGACGGTAAGAGCTTCTCCGCCGGGCACGTCCCCGCGGACCTCTTACTCCTCCCGCAGCGCTTGTTCCGTCCGGTTCCCGAGTGATTTCGCTGGTTCGCCTCACGGGGCCGCCAGCATTTCATTCGGTGCGCCGCCCGAGGATCAGATGTCGATCGCGGCATCGGGGGATGGGCTTTCGTCCTCTGAGGATGAACGATCGGCGGGGCTGCCCCCCTCGGGTGTTGTCGCCACTGCCGATCCGGACCCAGAGCTGACGGCTATGCTTGCCCGGGCAGCCGTGAGTATCGGGCTGGAGGTCAACAGACCGCCCAGTCCCGAGCCCTCGCGGCTGGATGATTGGTTCATCGGCGCAAAACGCGACCAGCGGCCGCACTTTGCCCCGGTGCCTTTCTTCCCGGAGGTGCATGAGGAGCTGACGAAGTCGTGGACGGCCCCTTTCTCGGCCAGAAGCCGCTCGTCTCCCTCCTCCGTCCTCACTACCCTCGATGGCGGGGCGGCCAGGGGGTACGTGGATATTCCCCAGGTGGAGAGAGCGGTTGCGGTGCACCTGTGCCCGCAAAACGCCGCCACCTGGAGGAATCGTCCGCGTCTCCCGTCCAAAGCCTGTAAGCTGACGGCCGCACTCGCCGCCAAGGCCTACAGCGCTGCGGGCCAGGCCGCCTCTGCCCTGCATGCCATGGCCATCCTGCAAGTTCACCAGGCCAAGGCACTAAAACAAATGCACGAGGGTAGTCCCGACCCGGGGTTGATGCAGGAGCTGCGCACGGCGACTGACTTCGCTCTCCGGGCGACGAAAGTCACGGCGCGGTCCCTCGGGAAGGCGATGTCCACGTTAGTGGTCCAAGAGCGCCATCTCTGGCTCAATCTGGCCGAGATGAAGGACGTCGACAAAGTACGCTTTCTCGACGCCTCCATCTCCCAGACGGGGCTATTTGGTGACACTGTCGAGGGTTTTGCCCAGCAATTCTCGGCAGTACAAAAGCAGACGGAGGCAATTCAGCACATCCTCCCTAAACGGCGGGATGCTCCAGCTGCCACCGCTGGCCCAAGGGCCAGGCCCCAGTCTGCTGGTCGCCGTGGGCGCCCTCCTGCGTCCTCCAGAGCTGCTCCGCCCCGTGCTGAGTCGTCACCTAGGCCGGTGCGTCGAGCCTCTCGCAGGAGTGCGGCGCCCCCTGCGCCTCAGCCGGCCGCCAAGTCCTCCAGGAAGACGACAAAGCGGCCCTGACGCGCACAACCCGGAGATGGAGGAATTTGCTCTTTCCCAGGAGACGACGAGGCTAGCGTCGCTCCTTCCCCCGGAGGAGGGCCGGGTGGAGAATCCTGTGTTTTCTTTTCTTTCTGTTCCGCCACTGGCTCAAGGGCCAGTGGTACCCACATTGTCAAAGAAAGAGCAATTTCCCTTCCCTCCGGGTTCCCAGGTCTGCGGGCTGACAGTGTGCGACGCAATGCCTCCTCACTCTCACCCGAGACCCATATTGCCAGTGGCCAAGAGAGTGCGGTCTGGGGACGCGATGCCTCCCCGCGCACCTCTAGCCAGTCCCCCCGGGGACTTAGGGAGTTTTGTGGGGATGAGTCAGAACGCACTGCCTTCTGTTCCATCCAACCTTACTCCCCCTCGCTGCACCACTGCGGGCACGTCGATTGGGCCTTTGGTGCCGCTTGCACGGTATCTGGGGGCGTGGCTTGCGCTACCCAGCCCGTCTCGCTGGCTCATTCGCACAGTTCGACTCGGCTATGCGATTCAGTTCGCTAGGCGGCCGCCCAGGTTCAGCGGCATCCTCGAGACTTCGGTGGCAGTCCGAGATGCACCTGTCCTGCGCGAGGAGATTGCTGTCCTTCTGGCAAAGGGTGCAATCGAGCCGGTCCCTCCAGCCGAGATGAGGCAGGGGTTTTACAGCCCCTACTTCATCGTGCCCAAGAAAGGCGGTGGCCTTCGGCCAATCCTGGACCTGCGAGTCTTGAATCGGGCCCTACACAAGCTCCCGTTCAAGATGTTGACGCAGATGAGTTCACTCCGTGGATTGGTTTGCAGCGATCGACCTGAAGGACGCTTACTCTCATGTCTCGATTCGCCCTCGACACAGGCCGTTCCTACGGTTTGCGTTCGAGGGGCGGGCATGGCAGTACAGGGTCCTCCCCTTCGGGCTCTCCCTGTCTCCCCGTGCCTTCACGAAGGTGGCGGAGGGCGCCCTTGCCCCGTTACGGGAAGTGGGCGTCAGGATCCTCAACTATCTCGATGATTGGCTCATCCTGGCCCGATCGCGAGAACAGTTGGGTGGTCACAGGGACCTGGTGCTCCGGCACCTCAGCCAGTTGGGGCTTCGGGTCAACTGGGAAAAGAGCAAGCTCTCCCCCGTGCAGAGAATCTCTTTTCTCGGTGTGGAGTTAGACTCTGTGAGTATGATGGCACGTCTCTCGGACGAGCGTGCCCAATCAGTGCTGAACTGCCTGAGTTCCTTCAGAGGCAGGACAGTGGTTCCGCTGAAACAGTTTCAGCAGCTCCTGGGGCATATGGCATCCGTAGCCGCAGTCACGCCGCTCGGGTTGCTTCATATGAGACCACTTCAGCACTGGTTACACTCACGGGTCCCGAGATGGGCATGGCGCCGCGGGACACGTCGTGTCACCATCACGCTATCGTGTCGCCGCTCTTTCAGCCCCTGGTCGGACCTTGCCTTCCTACGGGCCGGGGTGCCCTTAGGACAAGTGTCCCGGCATGTTGTTGTCACAACAGATGCCTCCAGCATGGGCTGGGGCGCTATATGCAACGGGCAGGCAGCCTCGGGGCTCTGGATGGGGCCTCGACTGCTTTGGCACTTCAACTGCCTAGAGCTGTTGGCAGTGCATCTGGCCTTAAAGCAGTTCCGGCCACTGCTCCTAGGCCAGCACGTGTTGGTCCGCACGGACAACACTGCGGCTGTTTCGTACATCAACCGGCAGGGAGGTCTACGATCACGCCGCATGTCACAGCTCGCCCGCCATCTCCTCCTCTGGAGTCAGTCACAGCTCAAATCGCTGCGCGCCGTCCACATTCCGGGGGAGCTCAATCGTGCAGCCGACGCGCTCTCACGACAGCTCACTTCCCCGGAGAATGGCGACTCCATCCCGAGACGATCCGGCTGATTTGGAGTCGATTCGGGGAAGCTCAGGTAGACCTGTTTGCTTCCCGCAAGTCCTCCCACTGCCAGCTGTATTCCCCCTGGCCGAGGCCCCCCCCCGGCAACGGACGCACTGGCACACAGCTGGCCTCGGGCTCTGCGCAAGTATGCGTTTCCCCCAGTGAGCCTGATCGCACAGACACTGTGCAAGGTCAGGGAGGACGAGGAGCAGGTCTTGTTGGTTGCGCCATATTGGCCCACCCGGACCTGATTTCCGGAACTCACCCTCCTCGCGACAGCCCCTCCCTGGCGCATCCCTCTGAGGAAGGACCTTCTTTCTCAGGGGCTCGGCACCATACGGCACCCGCGTCCGGCTCTGTGGAACCGCCATGTGCGGCTCCTGGATGGGACGCGGCAGACTTGAGTGGCCTGCCACAGGCTGAAGTGGAGTCTGTTCGCGGACTGGTGTTCTTCTCGGCGGGAGGACCCCCGAAGATGCACGATTGGAGTGGTGCTTTCTTTCCTGCAAGAGAGGTTGGAGCGCGGGCTGTCGCCCTCCACCTTGAAAGTGTACGTGGCTGCTATTGCGGCCCATCACGATGCAGTGGACGGCCGGTCCCTGGGGAAGCACGATCTCATCGTGAGGTTCCTGAGGGGTGCCAGAAGGTTAAATCCTCCTAGGCCACCCCTGATGCCCTCCCGGGATCTCTCTATTGTCCTGGCTGGACTTCAGAGAGGTCCCTTTGAGCCGCTGGACTCAGTCGAGCTGAAATTCCTGTCGGCCAAGACAGCGCTCCTGACCGCGCTCACTTCCATCAAGAGGGTCGGGGACCTTCAAGCATTTTCGGTAAGCGAAGAGTGCCTTGTGTTTGGGCCGGCCTACTCTCACGTTGTCCTGAGACCCCGGCCTGGATACGTGCCTAAGGTTCCCACCACGCCTTTCCGCGATCAGGTGGTGAACCTGCAAGCACTGCCCTCGGAGGAGGCAGACCCAGCCTTGGCGTTGCTGTGTCCCGTAAGAGCGCTGCGCATATACGTGGACCGCACCCGGAGCTTCAGAAGCTCTGAGCAGCTCTTTGTCTGCCACGGAGGTCAGCAGAAAGGGAAGGCTGTCTCCAAGCAGAGGTTGGCCCACTGGATAGTGGATGCCATCGCCTTGGCGTACCAATCCCAAGGCGAGCCGTGCCCCCTCGGGGTGAGGGCTCACTCCACACGGAGTGTTGCCTCCTCCTATGCGCTGGCGCACGGCGCCTCTTTGGCAGACATCTGTAGAGCTGCGGGCTGGGCGACACCGAACACCTTCGCGAGATTTTACAGTCTCCGCGTTGAGCCAGTCTCTTCCCGTGTGTTGGGTAACAGGTAAGTGGCGGGAAGAGTTGGCCGGTGTCACGCTTGCTGCGCCATTCCCCCTTACCCGGGGATACGAGCGCCTATTCTCTCCTCCAGTTAGTTCCCCGAACGGCGAACCCTGGCGGAGTTCCTCCAGCACCCCCGGCAGTCAGGCTGGGCGGAGCAGTCTGACGCCAGGCCCAGTACCGGTGTTAGCTTGCCCGGGTCTCCGGTCAGCCCCTGTACTCGGCTAGGTGCCCGTGCGGCCTTCGCATCGCATTTGTCTGTCACGCGCTAGCTTGTCAACATCTGCATGCCACAAGGTCGTGACGGGGTTCAGGTTGTGGCGCTTTCCATAGACCCCTAATGTCGTCACGACATAACTCGTAGTGACCGACAGATAGGGAACGTCTCGGTTACGTACGTAACCCTCGTTCCCTGATGGAGGGAACGGAGACGTTATGTCCCCATGCCACAATCTTGAACCATCGCTGGTTGCCAGGGACACGTTCTCGGCTCCTCAGCGGAAAACCTGATGAGTGGATGCACCTGTCGCCCTTTTATACCCGTATGCACGGGGAGTGGCTCAGGTATGCAAAATCCACTAGCCAAATTTCATTGGCGTTTTCTCTTATCAGAGGCAGTCGGGGCTCTCAAGTAAATCCCCTAATGTCGTCACGACATAACGTCTCCGTTCCCTCCATCAGGGAACGAGGGTTACGTACGTAACCGAGACGTTTTGCCTGTTGTGTATTACCTTAAATAATGACTTGTCTCATTTTTCTGTCAAAAATGCTGACACGGAAATCATCCTTGGCTGTTTTACGACTCACAAGATTTTTATTGTACAATGTTTGTGATATCACACGTTTCTGATTGGGTGCTACACATCTGTGACATTCAAACAGTGCACTGTTGCCATTGTGCTATGGTCAACTGGGCCATTCCTATCATTTCCAGTTGATGGGGATACACTTGTATTTCATGTAATGGCTCCAAATTTTGTCTGTTAAACCAACGGTTGTGTGTTCAGACCTTGGAGGTGGTGATCAATATAAAACCATCATTGTGCCCTTGAGCAAAGTGCTTAACCCCAGAATGCTTCAAGGTGACTGTCCCTATCATAAATGTATGTTTACAGTAATATGTTTTGGATTAAAAAGTGTCTGTCAAATGACAAATAACTGAAACTGACCAAAATTTCACATTGATATATATATAATATTGAGCCTGTAAAAATAGGGTACTATATATGGCAGGTTTTCCAACATACTGTCAATTGCAAGAAAATGATAGGGAGCAGAAAGGCATGTTCTCTGAATCATCCAGAACACCTGTCTTATCATCATCATCATCCAGCAGCCTCAAGGACAAGCTGAGTAGAATGAATTATTTAGTGATGGGTGGCAAATATGAGCATTGGCAATGTATTTGTGCCGGTTAATTGCTTCAGATTGACGGAAAGGTTTGTGCTGATGATGAGATCGTGATGTGTTGAGATGTTATGGAAGACAGACTTCTGTATGCTGTGGTCCTGATGTAAACCAAGAGAAAAGACACTTGTTTTTTTGGTATGGAAATGTAATGGATAAAATACGGACATACAGTAATTGATTTCTGACTTTGTTTGATTGTTGTAGCATTGTGGAGATCTCACCTACACTTTCTGAGTATACACAGATTCAGCATTTTAGTCAAGACCAGCTCATATGTGTCCAGGCTGAGACCAGAAAAGGGTTGAGTCTGAGTCAGTACTGAAACCAGAAGGTCTTAATGATTGAAACAGTGTAAATATGCTTTCCTTTGGGGTAAACAAAGGTCTGGTTCTTTGTAGAACCAAAAATGGTTCTTCTATGGCATCGTGAAGAACTTTTTAAGCATCTTTATTTTTAGTGTAAGTGTCATGTGAACCTCCAGAGACAAGATGGACAAGACAATATATAGGATGAAAATATAGGAGTCAGACTTGACATGGACTCTATAAGGACTTGAGTACAGTTCTGAATATGACACAGCACATGTTGTAGTCATTCACAAATCATTTGCATTCTACTGCATTGCTTTTCCAGTATTTTTCTATGTAAACATGCGCTAGAATGGACATGTGTGACTGTTGCATCCGCATCTTTTTCAGCATTTCAAAAAACATATCTGATTTTTCTTTTCTTGAACAACATTCAATTTAGACAACTTAACATCTCAAGGAAGATTTGCTGAATAATTTATGTAAGTACTCTCACCCAAAAAAAGGCCATTTTCACACTGTTCTTTCTGTTTTTAAACCCTACAGAACAGTGGTCCTTTTTGATTCCATAGTGTCAGGGAGTCTCTGTCACCAGACACCAGCTCTGGACTCCATGTCCCAGAATCCTCCCCGGCTCACACCTGTTCTCAGTCACGATCACCATCACTTCTGTTCTGATTCCCTGCACCTATCATCAGCAATCAAGTCACCATTGATAAGCACGCTCTTTCACTCACGGTCCGGTCTACCGTTCACTACCCAGAACTTTGAGTTTCTCTGTGTGCGACTTACCTGTCTTTACTTACCTCCAGATTTCTGATTTGAGGTTGTTCTCCTCCGCTCCTGGATCTCGAACTCCCCACGAACCTGCACAGAAACCAAACATCAGTATTCAGCTAAGAATCATTGAATTTGAATGTCTGTTGGATTCTCACCTGCCTTGCTCCAAACAATCACCCCTTGCTCCTCATGTTAATAAACTTGCATGTCTTTCACTTACCTGTTGTCTCCAGCTTGATTTGTGGCACATAGTAACTTGCTGCCGATCACCACCAGAGGGAACCCTCACCTGAGTATTAACTCTGTCATTCGGACTTAATTTCCCATCACACCCCTTACCTGAGACTGATTACCTGCACAGGTGTTCCCCATTGACTGGTCTATTTAATTTGCTCCACCCTTGCTCTCTTTGCGAAGTCTTGTTCTTGCCATGCAGACATTTCTGAGCGTTTATCCCGTGTTTGATTTCCTGTTGCCGACCTGGACTGTTTACCCATTTATGAAAGAACTCTGCCTGCCTAATCTGACTCTGCCTGCCTTGCTGATCTGTTTTGTTATCTGTCTGCCGCCTGCCCAGACCTCTAGGCCGTACTCTGTTTATGATTCTGCCCTGCCTACGTGGTACCTGACGCCTGTGATTGACTTATGCTTGTATGACCATTCTTGTGTGATGATAAAGCTGCACATGGATCTTAAAGACACTGCCTCCAGTCCAAACACCTCCCTCAAGCTCACCTCTCCAAGCCCTTACCCCATCTCCATCCACCGCCAGTCCTCGACTGGCGTTTCCAGATAAGTTTGATGGCTCACCCACGAAGTGTAAGGGCTTCCTATTGCAATGCTCGATGTTTGTTAGTCAACAACCCATGCTATATCCGACCGATGATAGCCGCATCGCATTTGTTTGCTCGCTGCTCACAGGCAGAGCACTGGAGTGGGCCACTGCTGTATGGAGTGATGATCATCCTCTCTTTCCTACTTTCATTGCCTTTATCCAGCGGTTCAAGGAGGTGTTTGAACATCCCGCTGGTGGGAAGGAGGCGGGTGAGCAACTAATTTTGCTAAAGCAGGGAGGAAGTTCGGCGGCGGATTATGCCTTCTCCTTCTGCACACTCGCAGCTCAAACAGGATGGCTGAAACTTCACTTTCGCAAGGGTCTGAGTATGGAACTACAGTCTGAGTTAGCATGTAGGGATGATGGCAAAACCTTGGATCAGTTCATTCACCTGGCCATTCGGATTGACAATCTTATTCGTTCCTGACGTCAGCCTCGTTTCTCCTCGGCTCCAGTCGGCACTCCAGTTCCATTCTCTAACTCTGAACCCATGCAGATCGTATTCACTCACCTCAGTGAGGAGGAGAGAGAGAGACGCATGCGCAGGAATCTATGTCTGTACTGCGGACTCTCAGGACATATGAGGGCTACCTGTCCCACTCAGCCATCTCGCAAACCCCCGGCGGTGAGTTCTAATTTGAATCCATCCACTGTTCTAGAAATACCAGTCACTCTAACTTTCGACGGGCAGATCACGGAGACTAAGGCTTTAATAGATTCTGGAGCTGCGGGAAATTTCATTGATGCTAGTTTTGCCAAAGATCACAACATTCCTCTCGCCCCCTGTGTATCTCATCTGGCAGTGGCAGCGCTAGACGGTCGCCTGCCGGGTTCAATTCATGACCGAGGACATCCAATTAAGCGTTGGAGTTCTTCACACTGAATCCATCAGACTATTTATTTTCTCATCACCGCAGACTCCAATCATCCTGGGATTACCCTGGCTAGAGAAACACAATCCTTCAATCTCCTGGTCCGAAAGGCAAATTACTCAGTGGTCAGAATTCTGCCGACAGAATTGCCTCCCTTCTACCTCAGCCAAAAAATTGACATGCACGCACGAATTACCGCTCCTCTCAATTCCCAATCAAGAACTCATCATTCCATCCTCCATCATCCTCGCATCCATTCAATGGGATATTATGACGGAAATCACTAACGCCCGCAACACTGAACCTCCACCAGCTGAGACTCCACCTAACCTCACATATGTGCCCCAAGCTCTACGACAACGAGTCCTTAGTTTGGTCCGTTCAGGACATCCAGGTATAACAGCCACACTTCAACTAATGAATAACCAGTTTTGGTGGCCTTCCATTCAGCCTGAAACGATCGCCTTCGTCAAGAACTGTGTTACATGCAACATCTCCAAATCACCTCATCAATTGCCTGCTGGTCTGCTCCATCCATTACCCATACCACAACGTCCATGGTCACACATAGCCATCGATTTCGTGACAGACCTCCCAGCCTCACAGGGCCATACCACCATCCTCACTAGGGCTGTGTATTGGCAAGAATCTGGCGATACGATACGTGTCACGATACAGAGGTTGCGATACGATATATTGCGATACTGTAAGCAAGGCGATATATGATATTTCTTACTTTAGGAATAGGATGTATTTTTTAGGAAAGCTGTCATTAAGAACACACCACCAAGTTCAAGTGACAAAACTTTATTGTCATTCTGCTACATGTGGACATATAGTGGAACGAAATGTCGTGTCTCGCAGAACCATGGTGCTACATACTAGTTAAACATAAGATAAACATACAACAATGCAAGTATAAGAAAAAAAACAAAAACATCTGACCATACATATACTATAAATAATATAACTAGTATACCTAGTTGCCTAGACATACACAAACTGAGACTGTACAAGAACTTTACACATATACTGTACATGAAATTATGCAAAAGGATAGAAATAAAAATAAAAATTGTATATATATTTCGTACATTAAATTGTTGTGTAGATTAAAGAGAGATTTTGTGGGAAGCAGCACATAGTGCAAAAAGATTTGTAGTGCAATGCTCAAGTAAACATCTTTTTTATTGAGTCTTTGTAGCAGGGAGTGTTCATAGAAAGTGACTAGTGTGCATATAGTGGGATGAGTGCATTACTACTACCATATGCAAACCTTAGCAAAAAATAAATAAAAATAGTTTAACCAGAACACACTAGGATCTGCATTTGCAATAATCAGTCCCTATAACATTCAACATTATTGAACCATTTTTTGTGCAGTACAAGTAAAAGGGGAAATATTCAAGTGCTTGCATGATTCTTTATGTATGTATAAAATGTATTTTATAAAAATATAAAAATATATATTTATAGACTCTACTTTAAAGGTTCTCAGTTTAAGTTTACAATTGTGACATGCAATGTCATAACATTTGATCTGAACAAAAAATTACATCTGCTTAATATCAATGAAAAATAAAGTGCTTGCAGGATTCCTAAAGAAAACAAAACAATTGTAAAACACAGATGTTAAACATTCTCAGAACTTTTCAACTTGGATTTCACAGGTTTTTCAGTTTGTATTTATGTTCCACGTGGAATCGCAGAGACCACGAGCAAGCACCGCCCCAACTGCACAAAACACCACCGACACGAGAGAAAGCTGCAGCCGCGTGGCGACTCTACCGCCCACCGCGCCCCACGCAAAACTCTTCAACACGGGACGCGGCAAGTGGCAGAACCTGGGGCGGACATTATCACAAAAGCCCAAATGGTGCCACACTTCAGCTTTGTATACCGAAACGAGACCTGGAACAATTCTTTCATCCTCCATTACTGGCAGTGAACTATATTAGCACTAACATTAGTGGAGTGCCCTGATGCTAGTTTTCCTGTCCCTGTTTAAGTTCAGAGATGAAGACTAGCGGTCGGGATATGAACTCAAAACGAAATAACTGCCATGAATCTTCTATGATTTTTTTTTTTTTTTTAAATATCGATATTCCGTTTTGGAGAATCGATACAGTATCGCCAAACAAAATATCACGATACTCACGTGTATGGATATTTTCTTACACCCCTAATCCTCACCGTTATTGATCGCTTTTCCAAAGCCTGCCGTTTGATCCCTTTACCTAAACTGCCCACAGCCTTCGAGACCGCAGAGTCTCTGTGCAATTACGTCTTCAGGTTTTTCGGTCTTCCCGAGGATGTGGTCTCGGATCGAGGTCCCCAATTCACCTCACGGGTATGGACAGCATTCTGCCAGAAACTCAATATCAATGTAAGTCTCACTTCCGGTTATCATCCCCAATCCAATGGCTAGGTGGAACGTTCTCAATCAGGAACTCACTCGATTCCTTCGCTCATATTGCCATAGAAACCAGTCCATCTGGAGCCGCTACCTATTCTGGGCCGAATATGCACAAAACTCACTCTGCAAACCTGCTACTGGAATCACTCCCTTCCAATGCACTCTGGGATTCCAACCTCCTCTCTTCCCCTGGTCGGGGGAACCCTCAGAACTCCCTGCAGTCAACTCATGGTTACAGCGAAGTGAGGAGACATGGAATGAGGCTCATACCCATCTCCAGAGAGCAGTTTGTCGTTCCACTGAACAAGCCAGTCATCGCCGATCAGGCATATCAAGTCTGAGAGATTCTGGACTCTTGTCGCCGGGGCAGGATACTTCAGTATCTAGTGGACTGGGAGGGGTACGGCCCGGAGGAACAATCATGGGTCAGTGCGGAGGACATCTTGGACCCTTCTCTTAACACAGACTTTCATCGAGACCATTTGGATAGGCCAACCCTGTGGAAGCCCCCGGCGTCGTTTGCCTCTTCGCATCAGGAGCCGCTCACAGGGAGGGGCTCTGTTACGAACTCAGCCTCTGTGGCTCCCTCCGATCACCACCAGAGGGAACGCTCACCTGAGTATTAACTCTGTCATTCGGAATTCATTTCCCATCACGCCCCGTACCTGAGACTGATTACCTGCACAGGTGTTCCCCATTGACTGGTCTATTTAATCTACTCCACCCTTGCTCTCTTTGCGAAGTCTTGTTCTTGCCATGCAGATATTTCTGAGCGTTTATCCCGTGTTTGATTTCCTGTTGCCGACCTGGACTGTTTACCCATTTATGAAAGAACTCTGCCTGCCTAATCTGACTCTGCCTGCCTTGCTGATCTGTTTTGTTATCCGTCTGCCGCCTGCCCAGACCTCTAGCCCGAACTCTGTTTATGATTCTGCCCTGCCTACGTGGTACCTGACGCCTGTGATTGACTTATGCTTGTATGACCATTCTTGTGTGATAATAAAGCTGCACATGGATCTTAAAGACACTGCCTCCTCGTTAAACTTGCCTCTTAACATCTCCCTTTTTTATTCAGCTTTTCCATTTTATCTCTCTGTTGGAATCGGTTGCCTCCACCTGAGCATCTGTACCAATTGCTGCCAAAGAAATACTGCTGTCTTATGCCCTGTACACACATGGGTATTTCTGTGGTTTTGGAGCATACACGGTTTTTTCACTTTTTTTTTAAATATCAGAAGGGTATTTAGTTATGGTTCATGTTTTTACTACATCTGATGATTTGTATGGTTTTTGCTTTCTATTATACATATAGCACATTTTACAAATTATTTAATTTCATAATTTATTTGTTTCACAGGCTGTTCAGTAATTTAAACTTCAGATTATCTCAGATAAGCTTTTCCATTTTTCACCTTTCTTATAAGTGCACATGGTCAGAGACATACCATATAAAATTGGAAAATTGCTAACGGCAAGGATCAGCTTTCCTCTCTCTTTTTGTCACTGGAGATGGATCATGTGAGATCATGGTCTTCTTTTGTATTGGTTATCCCTCTCAAAAGCAGATCTTTGATAGAGTAAGTGGATAAATTTGTCTTAACTTTCTCGAGTTGCTGAATGCACCCAATTCCTGTCACTAGAGGTTTTTAGATGAGGTCACTTTGTCACTGGAAGACACTGCGCATATATATATATATATATATATATATATATATATATATATATATATAGCCAAATTGTTTTTTTTGGCTATTGTGCATCTTGACCCTGCTGTGCTTTAATTGCACATTTGACTTACATTTAGAGTTGCGTTCTGAACTAAATGTACTAAATTATAACATGAAAAGTTGTGAACGTTTCCTTGGTATCTCAGAATTTCTACAGTAACATTTTCTTCATAAATGCTTTTTCTCATGGAATACTTTTTTTCTTGGAAAGCTTTACTGATTCCTCAGTAATTTTCAAGGTCTTGAGTTATTAACAGCATACACGTTCTTGCCTCCAGTATTTGGCTTTGTTAGTTTTAGGTGTTTGAAGATGGTTTGGCCTTAACAAATTTCTCAGGAAACAATTAATCTGAAAGTGTCAGTGAATCCAATAGAACAAGTCCTTATGTGAATATCTATATTACTGACTTTATATAACAGCAATCAAGCATCTGTGCAAGCAGCATGACTCTGACCGTCATGCTCTCTCTATGGTTCTGACCATTTACAGTGTTATTTTTACTGACTTCCTGCGTGGGTTCATTGCACAAAGCACAAATTACTGCATGGCCATGGACTGACACCTCAAAAGACGAGAAGACTTACAAAAGAATCACTTTGGTCGTTTTAATGACCAGTTTAATACTCAGGGCTTTAATAAGAAATGCAAATGTGTTTAATGAGATTTTTCTGGACAGATCTGTGGCAACATTTCAAATGTTTACATCTGCATTGTAGTTTCAGCTAGTACGACTTTATAGTTTAGTTTGTTCTCTCAATCATAATGACTGACCTTGAAAAATGCTGTGACATTCAGTGGGTGAGACGCCTGTTATAGAATGACTCCGTGTTCAGTACAAATAACTCTGAGTGCTGCAATTTTGTAATTTAAATAGCAAACTGATTGGCCTGGACAGTGAAGGTGAGTATGTGGGATGTGTTTGTTTTTCAGCAGTTCTCTCAGCACAATTTAATTTAAATAGGATCTCTTCTGATTATTTTCTCATGTCCTCTAATTAACTGGCAGGGTTGTCATTTTTAGTCACAGAATAAGACAACATCTGACCTCTTGTTGAAACACTTGTGGGAAAAAATGCTGAGGTATTGATGTTGTACGTTGTTGTATGCAATCAGTTTTAGGAAACCTACAAACCACAGTAGCACTTTATCTTACAATCCTGTTACACATGTACAGACACACTAAGCAATTACTATAATAATTACACTAATCCTGAACCTACCCCTAAACCGAACCTTATTTCATGTAGTTAACTTATATTACAGTACTTATTACATTCTAAGTTCATGAAAGTACATGCACTGTAAAATAAAATGTAACCCAAACCACTCATGAATGAAAGTGCAGCTATCCTACCAACAAAACGAAGCAACTACTTTAAAGTTATTGTAAAGTTGTAAAGGGATATAATAATTTTTAACACATAATAATGTATTTTAGCAATGTGCTACACCAATATTTGCTCATTATTTTATTCCAACATTTATTTTTTTACTGCAAGATTGTATTTTTTTTTCTTCCCATTAAAATTGCCAATCTTTCCTATAATTCCAAATGTTTGGCTAATATTTTATGATTACAGAGCCTTGTGAAAAAGAAGTACACTTTCACAATTTAATAATATTCTAAAGTGCAAACCAAATATAATGTTTACAGACACCAAACTGCATGTTATTTGGAAATAAATGAAAATGTATTATAGTTTGAATTTATATTAAATGTAATTATTTTAACTCACTTAAGTAGGACTTAAGTATATCTTTATATGTAATTTCATTATTGTTTCTATTGTTTTTGTTATATGGTTAAAGTGTGAGGTTAAATGTACTGACAAACATTTATGGTAAACTAAACTATACTATAATGTCATTTTGAGACTTGTATATCATGTATTTAAATATATTTATAATTAAGTAGCAATTTAGTAGATTTAAAATACAAACTTTAAATGTAATTTAAGAAAATATTCTACAGTCAAATTTAGAATCAAGTACTGTGCTGTATTATGTTAATCAACAGTGTCAGCACTTCTGTAAAGCATGACAAAATATGATTAAAACACAATGATTTATAATGTACTTTTAAAATTTTACTTTTAAAGTAAAACTTTTAATTTTACATTATTGGAACATGCACTGTTTAAAAGTGTATCTGTTATTGCCATAACAGTGTACTCAATAATATTATGCAAGTTTTATAATTAACATTTTTTTAAATGTAACTAACTAAATACACTTCGTTTCACAAGGGAGTTCCTTTCTTAATGTATGATCATGTGAAAAAATTATGTAATACATTATTCTTACTAGCTCCAAGGTTTTTTTTTTTCTCAGACTTTGGGCCACTGAAGTCCTAATTCTGTCCTTTTAGGTTCCTATTTAAAGGGTTTGAATGTGTTGGTACAGGTGTATGTCAGCTGTAAAGGAATTGATAATTCGCCAGTATGAGCCACCTGCCTCTTCTGAATGTCATTATAGCCCTGGAGGGCTAATCTTATATCTTCAGCAAAGTAAAACTACAGAGACCTTCTGTAAGCTTCTGAAGAGCTCTGAAGATGAAGTTTAGAAGCTACCAAAATTACAGTGTGGTAAACAAGGGCTTTATGAAAACCCAAGCAGATGGCATGAACAATTAGCCAGAACTCTAAGATCTCTAAAGACCATTCTGTCTGAGGTGTTGGAGATGGTATTTAGAGATGGAGGGAAATAATTAATATTATCATAGGAACACAATATCTCTTTTGCTTTCACTTGCCAAATTGGCCCACTGTTGCTTGTTCCACTGCTAAAAATAGATGTAACAAGTAGATGTCAGATTCAATGTTGTATTCTCAGCTAGCTGTTTCACACTGCTCTAACAAATAAGAAGATATTTAACACCCCAAACTTAATAGCCGTTTGATGTTGGAGCAGAGTGAGCCTTTAGTATTACTGTCAGTATATGCAATCTGAAATTAAGATTTCCTTACAATCTACCAGTGCTGGAAAGCATTTGGCAGAGGCTTTCATCCAAAGTAAATTAAATTACATTACATTGAAGGTATAATATATATATATATATATATATATATATATATATATACAGGGGCGGACTGGGACAAAATTTCAGGCTGGGAAATCTCACACTCATCCAGGCCATCCCATAAACCCACAACAAAATGTGAAACCACGGACAACAATATTTTTTTGAATGACCATCATCATTATCACATAAAAAAAGTTTAAATCCCTAGGCTGAGGCTGTGCAAAATAATTTAAGGTTATCACTTGAACTTCCATTTTCCTTTTTAGTCTCTTCATTTTCCCTGACATCTCTCTGTCCCTTATGTGTGTTTACTTTTTTCACAATTTTTTTCATCAACACATATCTACCTTGTTGCAAAACAAACACATCATTATAATTAGTTTGCACATATTGTATTTTAGAAAAAAAATAAGTATTACATTAGGACCATTTGTTATTTTTTCTTACCTATATGTCAAAATTGGTACAATAATAGCTGCATACTGAATATGTCTTTATAGAAAAAATCTTAACACTGAACATGTTTTTGCATTATCATGGGTCATGTTTTGTCCTATAAAGGAAAATTAACCATGGTATTATTAGGCCTATGGTAAAAGTAACCATGTTTTTTGGGTTTTTTTTTTGGCAGACTGATTACCAGTTATATAACCAGAGTTTTACTACAAATACCATGATGAACTATAAGTGTAAAACCATTGTTAATTTGTGGTTACCATGGTTTAACTATAGTAACCATATTAATTTTCGTTGTGTTGTTGTCTGCCATAGCTCCCTCTAAACCCGTTATAAAACGATGTGAATATGTGTCTGCTAAATTCCTACTCTTTACAATAGTAATTATGTCCTTTTGGTAATTTTGCAGTAATTAATTGACTGCTACTGCTAACATTTGCTAGCAGTTTGATGCTTAACTAAGTAAACAAAGACAAAACTACAATAGTCTATTTACAGATGTAAATAAAAAGTGTCAGCACTTGAAGTCCTGAACAGGACAGTTTTGCCTCTCTGCTCCACTGGGCACTCCATTCTCGAGTCTCGCGGAGCGAACGCGAGCCGAATTGCGATGCCAGTCTAACCGATTCATGATTTATTATTTTAATTCGTTTTTTTTTTTAAATTAATATTATTGAATGGCGAATTCGGAAATAATCACTTTAGTACATTCGGCAGGCAACAAAAACAACAACAACAAAAAATGTAGGGCAGTGGGCCAAATTGACTGCCAGGCCACCGGGAATTCTCCTGGTGCTCCCGATGGCCAGTCCTCCCTTGCATGCATATATATATATATATATATATATATAGTAGGGCCTATTCATACCCCTACATTTTTTTTTCTTCACATTTTCTGTTGCTGATTTATGTTAATCTGCTTTAAATCACTTTTTTTTCCCCACATCATTCTACACTTCATATACCATAATGGCAAAACAAAAAACAGGTTTTTAACATCTTTGCAAATTTATTAATAATACAAAACTTAAATGATTCCATTGCATATGTATTCATACCCTTATCTCAGACAGTTGAAATTTAGCTCAGGAGCCTTCATATTGCTTGCAGATGCTACTAAACTTCGAGTAAAGTTAACCTGGGCAAATTTGGAAAGGCACACTCGTCTCAATAAAAGGTCTAACAGCTGAAACTGCTTATCAGAGCAAAAACCAAGCCCTGAGGTCAAAATAACTGCCTGTAGAGCTCAGAGACAGGATTGCATCAAGGCGCATATCTGGGGGAAGTGTTCAGAAAAATAATCTGCTGCATTGAAGGTTCACAGAAGCATGTAGTCTCTGTTATCCATAATGAAAGATGTTTGTAACTACTTGGACTCTTTCTAGAGCTGGCCTCCTGGCCAAACTGAGCAATTTATGGAGAAGGGCTTTGTTTGAGACCAAGAACCTGATGGTCACTCTAGTTAAGTTCCATGATCATAAGGGGAGACAAACATCACTGCAACACTCCTCAAATCCGGTCTTTACGGCGATGTGGCAAGACTCAATTCTCTCCTCTGTGAAGACACTTGAAAACACACTTGGCATTTGGAAAAAAGCACCTAAAGGACCATCAGACTGTGAGAAACAAGATTCTCTGGTCTTATGAACCTCAATTCCAAGCATCAGGTTTGAAGGAAACCAGCTCTGCTCATCACCTGCAGAGTACCATCACAAAAGTCAAGTGTGTTGGTAGCAGCCTAATACTTTGGGGGGTTTTCTGCGGCAGGGACTGAGGGACTCGTCAGAGTAGAAGAAACGCTCAATGCACCAACATATTGAGATAATATGTTAATTAAAAACCCAGTCTAGAGCATTCAGAATCTCAGACTGGCCAGAAGGTTCACCTTTCAACAGGACAATGACCCTATAAGCAAACAGCAACTGTGCCTTATAGACAACTCTGTAAGTGGCCCAACCAGAGTCTGGGCTTGAACGCAATCAAATATTTCTGGAGAAACCTGAAAATGTCTGCCAGCCCCCATCCAACCTGACAGAGCTTGAGAGGTAAAGAGGTGAGGAGAAGAATGACAGATAATTGCTGAATGCTAATGTGCAAAGCTTGTCGCATCATACCCAAAAAGACTTGAGGCTGTAAATGTGCTTCAGCTAAGTACAGAGTTAAGGGTTTCATGTTTCATGTTTCATGTTTTTTTTTTTTTTTTTTTTAAAATAAATGTATGGAGTTGTGACAGTTCTGTTTTTGCTTTGACATTATGGTGTATGAAGTTTAGATTGAAGTGGGGGAAAAATAATTTAAAGTAGTGTAACATAAGGTAGCAACATGACAAAATATGAAAAAAAGCAGGTGTATGAATACTTTTGCAGGGCACCCTATAATTGATTATAATTGATGATTTGATTTTTAATTAAATTAATTAATTGAATCTTCCGAAAAAGAATTGTACAACCAATTTTTATGAGAAGCACCAAGCACCAAGCTGCAACTGTCAGTTCCCTCTCGGGCACAAGGAGCAAGGAGACGCGGAAATGTCCATAGTACACTTTATTGTATTCCAACACGAGGCGCTTGGGGAGAGACAAACATATACGACGTTCAGACCGGACACAGGGGCTGGGAAACACAGGGCTTATAAACACTAGGAAATCAACAGAAACAGGTGTGGACTAATAACACAGGGCTCGGGACTAATTAACTAATGATGACAGGAACGAGGAGGGCCAAATATAGACACGAGAGGAGGGGGAAACAAGACACAGGACTGACAGCACCCATATAAACCCACTACTAAACCCTCATGGCATGAGCAGACCATACTAATTAATTAAATGATACCAATCATTTGAATTCTCTGCCAATTTGCCAAAACATAAAATTGTAGCAAATTGCCTTAAAATTTAATTGACATTTTCACATTTTATTATTACAATATTTATTTGCCAAACTGTTGATAGTGGTTGTTCTGTTTTCAAGATGTTTTCACAGTTTACATTCTGCTGAAAAGCCTATAGCACCAATTTAACTGAGAAACACCTGAAAAAGCAGTTAAGGTAGTTAATCTACAGTAGTTACACTCCACATTTGCTGTGAATGAAAAAGAAAAATTCTCAACCTGAATTGTCCGTGAGGTTATATGAGGTGATTCTGAAATGAGGTGAGTAATCACTCTCATTAGTCTTTCTATTATAGAGTAGTAAATCATGCCCACTCACACATGATTGACCACGGTCAAGCATCTAGACCTCCATGTTCATAAACAACCTTTGGCAGTTCCATTTTCTTGACCTAGTATGAACAAGAGTCACTTACAATCTCAAATAAAAAGGTACTAAGCTGTCACTGGGGTGGTACACATTGGTACACATTAGTAAAATAATGGTACATAATTGTGCTTTACACATAATAAAAGTACACATTATTATCTTTGGAAAGTGTACTGCATATGACAGTTTTGTATCTTTTTTTTTTGATAGTGTAGGGGTGATAAATGGTGACAATGGGATTTTGGAGATTGGAGAACCCTACAATCTTTTTTAGTCCAAAGGTTTGATTGTAGCTTTTGATGCAAGGTTCAGAACCTGCTCTTATTGCTCTTTTTATGTTGTCCCTCCATCTGCTGCTGACCTTTTTGAACGATTTATGGTCTAAAGCAAGTGGTTGCTACTTTACAGAGTAAAGCCATTTACATATACTTTTTGAACTTTAATACCTTTTTGTCGCTAATTGCAATATCCTAAGTTGCCAGATGTGAAATTATGTTGCACTGCACCCTTGCATTAAAAATAAATTCCGTAGCCACTTTTAGTGCACTTTCAGTTATGCAACCTTAACTTGAGTGACAAAAACCATAGGTCAGATTTAGATTTGTAATTGGTTACAAACTCCAGGATAAATCAGGGTTTTCTCCATAATGTATTATTCTGTAAATACCCTTGGAATGTCCACTCCCAGCACAGATTTCAGTGAAATTTATTTGTAGACTTGTCAGCGGGCTTTGTTCACTCTGAATGCCCGAGATGGATGGAAGATGGAACCCTTTAGGCCTTAAATAGGGCACTGTCGTATGGTGACAGTGATGACCACCTTTAATTCACCTTGTTTATTCACAACGACATAGTCGCAAGCCACTCTGTATTTGGGACAAATTCCTATCATTGTGTTCCTTCGAATTAAGGTTTGCTCAAATCACACCATGATCTTCATCTCATACTAACTGGCATTCAATTTGCATTAAAGATGCCATTTGATTTCACTGTAGCTTTGCAAACACATACATCTCCTGGAAACAGATGAGAATGGCTTTTCTGGCAGGACACATGTCATCGTCAATCTTCTCTGTTGGCTGCATCTTGTGCGAGGTCCAGATGGGCAGGAGGGATGGAAACATGGGCTGTGTTGACTAGAGTACTGAATAGAGCACCTCAGAGATGGAAAAGATCTGTCTGCTGGTTGACACCACATGAATTTGGATTTAGATAAGGAAGCAGGTGAGGCTGGCTGCTGGATCAACAGACATATTGAGTACAATCAAATGCCAGACAACATTAGCCCATATTCAGAAAATCTTCAGTCTTAATGTGTAACCTGTACTCTATGACCCCCACTGCTGCATATTTCGGGATGTAATCTTACACACTGAGACACCTGAAACCTGATTTAAGTCATCAGTTTATTAGTGAAGAGCTCGAAGACATGAAATTTGATATGCCCTGTAAGGGAAAAAGAATCCAAAGTGTACATTCACGAGGGCCTTTATTTAAAGGTGCCATAGAATGAAAAACTGTCTTTACCTTGGCATAGTTAAATAATAAGAGTTCTGTACATGGAAATGACATACCGTGAGCCTCAAACACCATAGTTTCCTCCTTCTTATGTAAATCTTGTGAATAAAAAAAGACCACTGAAAAACAGGTGAATCAGAACATAATACCGACTGTGAGGATCACTACGCCCCCACATTTGCATAAACCCGCACTTAAACTAGGCCAGCCGCCAGCTGAACCATCAGAAGTTCTGCAGGTATTGTAAATAAACAAGCGCGGACAACAGCGAAAATGGCAGACCATGGAAATAAATGTTATGTTCCAGGCTGTGCAGGGGATGAGAAGTGCAGGGATGGGTTGGTGTCTTTATTCAGAAAGGCAAGGAAAGCAAATAACGCGTTCGACTAAAATAACGCAAGCCACTGAAGGGACATGGTTAGCTCCTTGCTAGCTGTAGCCTGTTACACTGCAGTACATAAGATTTCACTTACCACATAAACAGAGTAAGGAGAGATGAGGATGATGGCGAATGATTTACAGATCCTGAGCACCGCTGACAAGCATCTGATCTTGTAAAATGTGTGGTAAGTACTGCCGCTTCATAATATAAACATAGTTTGTGCGATCGCTTATCTTGAAAGTGAAACTATAACGCAATCGACCGATCGTTCAAAAGCAGTTTCAATGCCTCGCTTATTAATAACGGCTCCCTGATACCCGCATTTTATATACAGTATAATTACCCAACGATATAACTGCGAGAGAAAGTATTTAAATATATATTTTCCTCCCTGTGTTTCCTTCTTGCTGTGACTTACTGAAATGAGTTTCACTGTGAAACAGCCAATCAGAGCAGAGCTTAATATTGAGCAGCACTGTGAAACAGCCAATCAGAGCAGAGCTCATTATTATTCATGATCCTGCCAAATAAGCCAATAACAGACCGTTTCATTCTAGGGAGAAATCCCAGGGTTGTAAATGGACATGTAAAATCATTTCTGGAGATTTTTTTGCCCTTACCTAAGCCACATAACTTCTGTGTAGATATCAGAGAACAGTTGAAAATACTGTATCAATGCATTCTATGGCACCTTTAAAGAGATGGTTAATTAAAAAAAATGACAATTCTTTCAACATGTACTTAACCTTGTCTTTTAAAACACAAGTGACTTTTGTTTTTATCTTAAGTTGTTACTTTCTTCTATACAGTGAAAGTAAATGGCGACCAGGGTTAGCAAACATATATTACAGTGCCCATACCATATTTTCTATCGCCCTACACCTAAACCTACCCCTTACAGGAAACTTTGTGCAATTTTACTTTCTCAAAAAAACTCATTCTGTATGATTTATAAGCCTTTTGAAAAATGGGGACATGGGGTAATGTCCTCATCAGCCACCTTCACCTTGTAATACCTATGTCATACCCATGTCATTATACAAATTTGTGTCCTCACACACAGTGTTGGGGAGTAACTAGTTAGTTTTGTATTTAATTACAAAATAAAAGTAATTGTAATTAGTTACAGTTACTAAGATAAAATGTGTAATTAAATTACAGTTACTTATGAAAATGTTAAGGATTACAAAGGGGGTTACATCTGATTTTTTCACACACACTCCCACATACAGATTTAATTGATTTATTTCATAAATTGCAGTGACTACTCTAAAATATGAAACACCAATGTTTCAGAAGTTTATAACATGCTTATCCGATAAGTCTTATATTTCCTATATGGGTTTATGCATATGTTTTTTTTTTTTTTTAAGAATAACTGTTTTTTTCTAAGGCATTGTTAGACGCCAGTGTTTCCTGTCATAGCTATGCAAAGATTTGATTTCAAAAACAGTATCTTAGCTATTAAACTATTTCTTATGATTTTAAACCTGTATTTAACCTCAGAAGGATTTTAAAGTAAGTCTGATTTTGTGGTGGCTGTGCTTCAAAGGGGACATCGGATTACCATTTTCCACAAGTTGGTATGATTCTTTAGGTTATTCTTGAAATGGTCTCAGTGGTCGTGTCAAACAACACAGCGACTCGTTTCTGTGCATATCTATTTACTAATGAGCTCTGCTCACCCTGTCCCTCTCTTCAAGAGCAAACACTATTCAAAAATAATCATAAAAAATACAAAGTGTGAGACTTACTTTTTCTGGAGGTGCAGCTGTATAATGAAGAATGGGCACTGATCCATCCTTGAGTTTGAACTTTTTAACAAAACCTGCCTTTAATTTGTCCCTTACTCAGAAAGCAGTCTGGAGTAAAATGATTTGCACAGCCAGACATAAACAAATTTTGTGAAAGTGAGGTGATGTGTGGCCAGATATGGTGACCCATACTCGGAATTTGTGCTCTGCATTAAACCCATCCAAGTGCACACACACAGCAGTGAGTAGTGAACAAACAAACACTGTGAACATACACCCTGACCAGTGGGCAGCCATATTGCTGCGGCACCCAAGGAACAGTTGGGGGTTTGGTGCCTTGCTCGAGGGTGGAAGAGAGCGGTGGTTATTCACTACAAAATCAAAATGGCTCGATAATTGAGACTGTTTAGGCTTTTGGGGGATTAAAAAAAGGAGTGAATTTTTATCATTGTAGGGTGGTTTTGTGTCCACACACTGCTTAGACACATTTATATGCAAATGAAGATATTTTGCATCCAATGTCTCCTTTAAAATTAAAATATTATCATCTTAATTCAAGTGATGAAGGATTTCGAAAGTCTGACAGTAATCAGTGTAAACACTACTGTAAGGTTAACCCTGCCTGGTTTACATATTTGAAAATGATTAACAGTTAGAAAAGTAATCAAAAAGTAATCAAATGTAATCAGTTACTTTAATAAAGTAATTGAAAAGTTACACTACTTATTACATTTTAAGTAGGGTAACTTGTAATCTGTAACCTATTACATTTCCAAAGTAACCTTCCCAACATTGCTCATACACACACACAAACATAAACACATTATAAAAGAAATCCATATGAAGTGAATGGTTTAACTAGCCTTCTGATGAGACACAGTTGCTTTATATGATGAGCATATAGGCATTTATTTAAATATAAACATTGATCACTGCACATACAATCCATAGAGCACATCAAATATGGTAAACTGACGCTCAAATATAAGTGTTTAATGTACAAGAACCAGTGAGAAACAGAAATCTCTCAGGAACCAACAAGAACAGAAGTTTTCATTAAAATATCTTATAGATATAATAAAATATATTAAAATATACATATAATTATACATATACACATATGCAAGTTTTATAATTTCCAATAGCTCGGTGTAAACATCTCTGAGAACCTGACTTGGACTACACACATCCAACGCAACAGTCATCATCATCCAGGTTAAGAAAGCCAGGAAAAGACTATACCATCTGCAACAGCTGAGGAAATTCAGGGTCTCATCAGCAATCCTGAAAACTTTCTATTCAGGGACCAAAGAAAGTGTATTGACACAGTGCATCTCAATGTGGTATGGAAACAGCTCCAATCAGGACTGCAAAGCACTACAGAGAGTTGTACGCTTAGCTGAGCGCATCTCAGGGTCTGCTCTCCCCTCTCTGCAGGACATCTACCTCAAACGCTGCAAAAGTAGAGCTGTCAAAATCATCAAGGACTCAAATCACCCTGGTAACCGTCTATTCACTTTGCTTCCATCTGGTAAGCGCTTCCGTAGCCTGATGGCAAAAACTGAGAGACTTAGGAGGAGCTTCTTCCCCCAGGCCATCAGGCTCCTAAACTCTAACTTTGTGTCATAACATCACTTGACTCCATGTAAATATCACCATATCAATAAGCTATTCATAATTTTTTCTACCTCATATGCTGCTATTTAAATACCCTGTACAACTTTTTTGCACATTCTTTTGCACATCCCTGCTATATTACTATTTATGTCAACAACATACTGGCCTGCACATTCATATTTATATTTTTTTTATCTTTTATTTTATTCTTTTTTTTTTCTACTTTTCTTTTTCTTAATATTTGTCTATACAATTGCACTGTCCTTGGAGCGGACCTGACTTACATTTCACTGCTGGTTATACTCTGTATAATTGTGTATGTGACGAATAAAAATCTTGAATCTTGAATGCAGCTGTCTGTCTGTCTGCTTACTTACCCACCAACCAACATATACAGAAACCGTCACAGAACAGTGACTATTTGCTATTTAACAGATGTTTAAAGCAACTACATAGGCAGGTACTCTGTCTTGCTCTAGACTACAGTGGTGCTATGCAAACTCTCCAGGTTTTGAATGTAGGACTCTTGAGTAACCAGTCCAGATGTTTTAGCTAGCAGCACACTGAAACATAGGGTTGAAGGCAAAAGCAATTACTTGGTGCTGATCACTGAATTACTAACAGAATTACTAATGATAATTGAGTTAATTTCACTTTTATATATCTTTTATACTATTTCTATTTTCACTATATTTATTAATGTCAATGAAATAATTTCTATGTAGATGGACAGATTATTTAAGATTTTAGGCAAGAGTGCTCATTTAGCAAATTAATTCAGTACATTATGATGTGATTCAGTGATTATAATCCACATGATACCCTAACACAGGGGTGTCAAAGTTGCTGGAGGGCCTGCAGAGTTTTGTTCCAACACACAATCCATGTAGTTCTCAAATAAGCCTGAATGACTTGATTAGCTGGATCAGGTGTGTTTAATTAGGTTTGCATCTAAACAGGGCTTCGGCCTTCCAGGAACTGAGTTTGACACTCCTGCCCTAACACTCCTTTTCATTAATGCATAAGCATTTTTGCCACCTCCAGAGAAATTCTGATATGAATGCATAGAGAAAATGGCAGTGTTGCTGTGGTAAATGACTGTTGTAAAATTATTTGAAATGTTAATGAATCTAATAAGACTAAACCTTCTTAACATTTATTCTAAGGCCCAAAGAGAGTCTTTTGTGCAAACATGAATGTCCTGTTTCAGATTAAGTCCACATGAGAATTTTTGCTGCAAGCTGTTTGTTTTATGTGAAAATACGAGGGGCAAATTTGAACAGAGTGGCTTTATGAAGTGCATCCTACACAACGCAGTTCATGCTCATCAAACAGTGACTGAACTAAATTGAAAGAAATTTCCACAATGCCTACACTGCTGTGCTCTGCAGTCACTACAGTTACACTGAGTCTGATAAAATGTGCAACTGGAACAGAAAAAAAGCATCTCTAACTTCATCTGTATGCACCTGACAACGAGATAAAAAAAGAGTGAAAAGAAAATTAAAAATAATTTGAAAAGCAGAAGGAGAATCAATCTGAATGCTGGTCTGTGGCACTCTGTTGCTTAGTTAATATTATTCACAGCATGCTTGTGAAATAAATAAATTATGTAAATATGACACAGAGGAATAGGAAAGAAAAGATGATTTTACACAACAAGGTCTCCGAAAACAGCAGGGTGCTTTTGCAGTGAAACGGGCACATATTATTCATGTATTTTCTGCCGTATTTTCCTTGGAGCAATCCTACAAGCCATGAGCACGGTTTTCAAGCTTACGCTTCACTACCACATGCAGGCACAGATCCAGCATTGTCTTGACTGAGATTGTGGTATAGCTGTGACTAGCACCATGGTAATAACCCTATACTGTTTTGATCTACTAACTCTGCTCCTGGGCCAAATGTAAATCTGTGGTGAAACTTGCATATTAACACTCAAATGCCGCTCAGTGGGGAAGCTTAAGGTATTGCTCTGTTATGAAGTGCTGTAGAGAATGTCCCTCTCACCTGTTTTGTGTTGTCTAATATTATGCAGAAATTATATAAAATAATAACAAATGCTAAATATTTGTAAAATATTGAAGTTAACTAATGTAACTAAATTAACTAAGCTATTATTTCACAGGTCATCAGTGAATTATTATTATTATTATTATTGTAAATATACAGTAACAAGCAGCGTCAAGAAAGTGCAGAAAGAGCAATGCAGAGCTGGAAGAGCACAAAAAATAAACTGTACATAAATGATAGACATGGTTCACGAGATCAAGAAGGATTTATTTACAAGTCAGGAGGATGATTGTTTAGTATTGCTGATCTCTTAAAGAGACACTCCATGACATTATGATGTTGCGCCACATGGGAGTTGAACCGTTAATATGCCACATTGAAGACACATGTTCACCTTGATGTGGAAGAGACCTTTAAGTGTGAAAATTAATACACATAAACTTTTGTTAAACGGATTAGCATTCCTTTGCAGCTCAGGACTTATTTTCATATGCTTCATAACAAATGTCAAATGAGATATCATTAGAATTGGCATAAACCAAGGAACATATCCATATCAGGAATGTGAACATTAGACAACATTTTAAAAAGCAATTTTATAAAAGTTCGGTAACACTTTATAATAACGTCCAGTTATAAGTAATTTATAAGTGATTAGTTAATGATTAACTAATCGTTTACAAAACATTCATAAGCAATTAATAAGGGATATGCTAACAATTTGTGTATGTTTTGTTAATTCATTTAAAAGTCATTTACAAGTAATTAGCTAATGATGAACTAATCATTTACAAAACATGACTATGCATTCATAGATGATTAATAATTGATATGTTAATATTTTTATCTATGTTTTCTAGAATAAGTTTTGAATCATTTACAAGTGATTAGATGATGATGAACTAATCATTTACAAAACATAACTATACATTCACAAATGATTAAGTAATATGCTAACAATTTATAAATCTGTCATAAGTTATCTTTAAATATAGCATCATGAAATAATCAAACAGATCCTTAATGGTTAATAGTTAATAGTTAATATATTATTAATCACTTATAGATCATTGAAATTGTACTATTATCTCAATAAACATTATAAATCATTTACAAAGCTTTCTGCATCCCCTAATCTAAAGTGTAAACTACTCATCAGTTGTAAATGTTTTACAAACTTTATGGTTTCCAGTCGTGTGTGCGTAAATATATATATATATATATTCACAAACAACCTGTAACCTGGAAGGTTTGTAAAACATTTACAACTGATGAGTAGTTTACACTTTAGATTAGGGGATGCAGAAAGCTTTGTAAATGATTTATAATGTTTATTGAGATAATAGTACAATGTTGACATTTCAATGATTTATAAGTGATTAATAATATATTAACTAGTAACTATTAACCATTAAGGATGTGTTTAATTATTTAATGATGCTATTTATAAAGATAACTTATGACAGATTTATAAATCGTTAGCATATTACTTAATCATTTGTGAATGTATAGTTATGTTTTGTAAATGATTAGTTCATCATTAGCTAATTACATGTAAATGACTTTTAAATGAATTAACAAAACATACACAAATTGTTAGCATATCACTTATTAATCGCTTATGAATGTTTTGTAAATGATTAGTTAATCATTAACTAATCACTTATAAATGACTTATAACTGGACGTTATTATAAAGTGTTACCAAAAGTTCTTATACATTCCAAAGGCTGGGTGGCACTGTCTTCAGATGTTTCCTTCAGAATATGTGTTTAAAAAATATCACATTATAAGACCAATTTTTAAACGATTCACTTGATCTCAGCAAAATCAGTATTGGCATACAAAAATGTTTTATTTTCTTCCCTGCAACTTCGATAAATTTTGTCCAGTTTTGTCTAAAATCTGCTTAGAGGAACTCTGAGCTGCACAGAAATGTGTGAGCAGATTTTTTATTTTTATTTGACACAAATTCGGTTTGTGAACTTCTGTCCGACTGCCACAAGAGGTCGCCTCTCCATCATATTGACTCTCACACCACACAGACTGTTACTTGTCACTCTGGACTGCATTTCCCATTATCCATTGCACTGATCACCCACAGCTGTCACCAATCACACGCTCACCTGAGAGCTATTACACACACTATATAACACCCATTCAGATCACCGAGTATTGTCTAGCGAATATCACTCTTCTAGTAATAGCTACACTATGGAGCCACCTTGTTATTTGTTTCCTGATCTTCTTCCTGTGTATCTTGGATTAACACTTTGCCTGCTGTTTCGGACTCTGCTTGCACCTCTCCTGGACTACTGCTCGTGTTATCTGATTACCCCTCTTGTCAAGCCCTCTGGATATTGTTCAGTACCTTAAATTTTACAGTATAAATCTACATTTACACATAAACAGTGGGTTCCAAAAATCTGATTTGTTATTCTTTACTAATTTAAATTAAAAACATTAAAACAATAATACATTTTTAATTACAAATCTCAGTATTTGTTTTTGCCCCATTTGATCAGCGTCACAAAGTTATTTGTGACCTAGAAATAGTGTAGTAGTAATAGGCCTAAATATTTTCAAGTTAATTAATAATGGATATTTAATAAGTATTTTTCCATTAAGTGCCTCAAAGAAAAATAAATACATATACTATGTTTTTACTCTTGACTTAAGCAACATCTAGCAGTAACATAAAGAAGGACAAGGTTGAGGCAACGTTGTTTGGTCTGATGGTTGAAAACATTGAAAAGATGAGGTGCGGAATTGTTAATTCTACAACCTCTTCGCTGCTCAACTCAGGAGGAAGAGGCTGCTGTGATGTCTGTCTTGTCTAGTGGTTTTGCCTCTGGTGTGTCAGAAATCCACAGACTCCTGTCGCTGTGTTTGATCAGCTGTTGTTTCCTGCACCACATACTGTATACACCAGCTTCACCACCAACACCAACTTCCTGTACTCTGACTCATCTCCATGGTTGACGCAACTTACGAAAGAGTTGAATTTCAGAGTATGAGACATTTTCAAATGTCACGTCCTTGAATAATATTATCTGTATGTATGTATTCCCCTTCCTGAAATTGACTGTTATATAGGAAACATCCAGCAAAGAGCTTTTTCAGAGAAAGTACATAGATTGACCTGCAGTTTAATTAGATTTTAAAATGAATCAAAAACATATTTGAAAGTAGATGCAATCTGGCAAACAATACATCTGCCAATGGGGGAAGAGATTAAATATTTAATTTTACACTTTAGCTTCTGAGGTTATATATAGGGTTAGGTTTATTTATTTATTCAGTGCAGGGTATAAATATATGGGGACTAGGGGGATTCAACTTAATGATTTGTGTCTTAATCCACATTTACTAAAAATCCACATTTGTTAAAAACATTAAAACAATAATACATTTTTAATTACAAATCTCAGTATTTGTTTTTGCCCCATTTGCTTTAATGACAGTATAGCACTTGAGATGCATGAATATGAAATGAAATGATCCAAAAAGAATCCTAACCATTTGTACAAAGTTCACATGATTAGACCCTGAACCTCTCCTGTCTTTCATTTTAGCCCTCTTTAAACCCTCAAAATCTGTGATTTTGTGACCTGTCTTCATGATTTCAAAAACAGCAGCTGCAGTAATCCGCTTATATCTTAGGTTATTCCTCTCTGAATCCTCCTGTTACCAAGTGTTAAAAACTTTAGAAGTTCTTACTAAGTATTTATCACGCCTATGGTCAGTGGTGGACCATGGCAGAGACAAAGACATCTATTTGACTTTGAGGAATTATGACGTTCACACAGTAGAGATAAACTGTTCTCAACTGCCTGATTTTTTTTTCCATCATAAAATGTAATTGAATACACCCAAGGGTGCGTTTCCCAAAAACTATGTAACGCTATGCCGTTCTTAAGTTAAAACTCAAAGGTTTAGTTTACTTTCAGTATCAAATTTTAATTTACTCACCAGCATGTCATCCAAGATGCTCATGGTTTTCTTTCTTCAGTGGAAAACAAATTAAGGTTTTTGAGGAAAACATTCCAGGATTTTTCTCCATATAGTGGACTTCAGTGGGGATCAATGGGTTGTTGTTTTATTAACGTTAAAGGAATAGTTCCCCCAAAAATAACAATTCTGTCATCTGTCTATCAATTCTGTCATAATGTTTTATTTTTATACCATCATTTACTCAAAAGTTGTTTTAAACCTGAGTGAATTTCTTCCTTCTGCTGAACAAAAATGCTATTTTTTTATTATAAAATGCTATGGACAACCAAACAGTTGCTGGCCCTCATTGACTTCCATATGATTTTTTTCCTACTATCAAATTCAATGTGGACCAGCAACTGTTTGGTTACCCTCATTCTTCAAAATATCTTCTTTTGTGTTCAGCACAAGAAAGAAATTAATACAGGTTTGGGACAACATGTGAGTGAGTACATAATGACACAAATTAAATTGTAGGGTGAACTATCCCTTTAATGACAGTGGCAGCATGTTCAGTACGGTCCCTTTAAGACCTGCATGCATCTACAGACACATATCCATTTTTCTCTCAACAATTTACTTTCATTTTAGACATAACCAACTTAGTCTATATGTAAACCTTATGTGTTTTGACAGTATTAGCGCAAAAGATTCCAGTGTGTGCGCTTCTAGTGTATGCGTTTAGAAAAAGCGGACATCAGACCAGCGCACAAATTAAACATTTAACTGGCAAGGCTTGTATGCAAATAATGTACTTTTGGGATCGCAAATAAGTGCAGTGTCCTGTCAGAGTAACTCTACTGCTGTATGTCGTGTTGTACAGTATATATAGAGATGGAGGCGCCAGAACTGTAATTGATAGAATATGTTCTATAGCACGATACCACGATATTACTTCAAAAGCAGATTGTGGAGAGATTTTTATCATCCATGATCAAAAATCGTCATATTGCACACTCCTAATTCTTTCATATTTTTAATTCATATAATTTCCCTCTGTAAAACCTTTCACTGCTTTCTGCCATATTTTCAAACAAAACGAAACCTACGCTGCATGCTGCGACTGTGTGAGATTGTTACTACCTTTGCTTAATGTTGGACAGTATTTAGGTGAGTTTTTATAATCCTGGTAAACATGGTTTTAATGATAATCCAAAATATTAAACGGTAGCACTAACTGTCGGAAATTTCATCTTGTGGTCAAACTAAAGTGAGCTTGGCGACCCCTTGTAAATCTTTAGCGACCCCTGGTCTAGAGGGCACATAGGTCTGAAGTACTGAATTTAGGGGTGCAGAGCCAGAGGTGGTTTTGTAGGCAAACATTAATGCCTTGAATTTTGAAATGTTACTCCCTGACGGCATAGGTGTAAAAAGAAACAACTTTTATTTAAATGAGCTAAGTTCTCACATTTAAAATTACCTCCCTTGCAGGCTTTTGGTTCATTTTAACTCAAACATGACCAAAAGTGATGACATTATTGCCTACCCAGTCTTTTATGGATGCATAGTTGTAGGGCCTATAACAGACCTTTACAACGTTGTGCCAGATACAGTTATGCTTTTCTTCTGTGCTGTGCTCTGACAGGTTTTGTCCCTAGATGCTTAATCCAAAATTCAAGGATGTCACTCTGCTCTGTATATAAAGAATGCTGGAAGCTGTCACAGAAAGAGTTCTCTTGAATGTAATCCTTTTGCCACTGGCAGGGAGTCATCTGTGACATTTTGGTCTATACAATAGCTTCCAATTTAAGAGCGATCTCTGTCTTGACTCTTGAAAATGACAGAATGAGAGAATGACAGAGTAACTGTGAAAATTATAAAATTATCTCCTGCGGCATGCGCTGACCTTCACTTCCACATGAAGTATTTTGCAGTGAGGCAAACTACATCTACAGTGCATTGATAAGAGTGCCACACCATGCAGCCTGTGGCTCAGTTCTTTAGAAATGTTCCTAAATTGCAAATTACTTATATACAACAAGGAGGCTTCAAATGGTTATTCTGACTGAGTGGTTTAGTCTCTGTAGGAATCAAATTCTCCTTCCTGCTGAGCTCCAGTCCAACTTGTGAGTATGTTGTGTGGTGATAATGATGGAGGACATAAGAGAGGCCATGTCTGCCTGGAAGAGCAGAAAAAAAAAAGAAAAAAACAGGGATAATTCAGTCAAGAATATAAATTCTATCTTCATTTACTCTCTCTCATGTCATTCAAACCCTGTATGACTTGCTTTCCTCTGTGGAAAATAAGGTGTAAAAAATGAAAAAGCACCATAAAAGTGTTCCATAGGATTCTTTATTTCTAGTTTTATGAATCCATATGATAATTGTACAGTTCTTCTCTTCAGACCGGATCATTGAGACAGTTGGACTTTAGTTTGTAAATGCATTAACCAAAAATAATGATTTTCTCATTGATTCCTCTTCAACTCCTCGACAGCTCACTGGATTATTTGTGAATATCAACTTAAATCAGGGGCTGTTCCTCACACAAAGCTATCTTATAATGTCAGAGCCATAACCTTGTGTGCAGCACTCCAACATATGGTGCAGCTGCAGCCTGGGTGATCCCAGTTTGAGTGTCGGCTTGAGGTCTTTTCCCAGTCCTGTTCCCTTCCTTATAGTCTTTCCTGCCTTTGCCCTACTGTCCTGTCTAATAAATGTGAGAAAGCCCAAAAATATGACTTTCATGACTTTTTGGAGTTTTAATAAATAACCAATGAATAAATAAATAAAACATTACAATGTCACAAAATTATGAAAAAATAAAATAAAATCATAAAAGCTATTACTAAACATTAAAGGGGTAATCGGATGCAAAATTCACTTTACAAGTTGTTTGAACATAAATGTGTGTTGGAAGTGTGTGTACACATCCATCCTATACTGATAAAAATCCTCCCAGTGTTTTTTTTTTTTTTTTTTTAAATCCATATTTTATAAATTCCCTTTCTCGAATCAGGCTGTTCTGAGATTCTTGTCAGAATGACATAGTTCTGCACAGACCCCTCCCACGATATGTGATTGACAAGGCCGTCTTACCTTAGATCCAATTCTAAAACGATTCTTGATCTACATTTTTCCCCAATTAATTCTTCTGCTGTGCAAATACATCTTTACAACTTTACATTTTAACCAAAATTGTAGTTTCTATGCTTTTTAAAAAAATTGGAATCTCTGTATGTCAGTACTGCCATCCTAAAAATAGGGGTGTGAATCTTCACTGGTTTCATGATTCAGTTCAATTACGATATCATTATCAACTCAATATCACAATGCATCCCATTCTCAGTTTTCAATATTACTGCACACAGCTACATTTTCATATACATTTTATATCAAATTTATTTTGTGCAAAATTTCTTTTTTTTGTTATTATATAAGCAGGCTACTTATATAAACTTATTTAAAATAAGTGTTCTTTAAGTATCCAAAAGTTTACAGACAATAATTTTTTTTTTTTTTTTTTTCTCAGCATTACTACTGTTTGATTATTACTGATGAGATCATAGACAGTGGCAGCTTTAACAGGCTGCATTCAAACTAATGCACAGATCTATTTCGAGCTCAGAAATGTTGAAGAGAGAATCGCGATGCATCGGAGATTAATTTTCTCTCACCCCTAATGTTCGCACAAATCATTTGTGATCCAGCTTCATCTACAGAAGAAGTGATTATAAGGGGTTTTTTTATGAATCTTTGCAAATCGCCTTTCCTAATAATGTGCTAATTAGCCAGATTCGCAGCTAAACAGTACTGCTGGTCATCCCACTAAAGAGAGGGGCGGGGTCAGCAGAGCTCATTAGCATTTAAAGCAACATGGACTAGAATGGCTTGCTAAAACAGAGCTGATTTTGACATGGTAAAAAGGGTATTTTTTACACTACCATTGATAAATTGTAACCAAAGTATGTTATAGACTTTTCATTAAGACCCTAAAGAATCATATCAACTTGTGGAAAATGGACATCCGATGACCCCTTTAATAAAAACCTATAATAGTTTATACATTATACTAAAATAACACTGCTCTGAGTACACAAGAAGATCAGTATTCAAATGTAGTGGTTAAATTGAAGAAATAATTGGAGGAACTAGTCAGTTAATTGCAAGGAATGGGACTCAAACCAGACAAAGCCATCTGAAAAGTGAAATAGCTTAGACAGTCTGATGTTTTGTAAAAAAAAAAAATATATATATATATATTATTTGGGCACATCAAATTCACAGTGGTTTTGCTTCAGAACTCAAATTTCAAATTAGATGTCAAGTGGCAACCCGACACAGCGCTACAATTGTTTACCATACAAAATTGAAAGCTTTTCCAAGCCAATAATTCACCACAAACAACTCATTATGGTAAGTAAAATGCATGCCCTTGTTGCCAGTGAATGTGTATCTAATGTATTCTGGTTTGTATTTTACCTTTGTAGTTTTTGAGGATGAGGGCATGTCACACAACCTAGTGCCTATTTTGGCTACTCTATACCAAGATTGGCTACACAGCCTTTCATGTTAACAACAGATGTGGGAAATGTTTTCTTCTGTCTTTCAAAAGTTGGACTGGGTTGAGAAAAGGGTGCAATGAGAGAGAAGAAAAATGGAACAGGTAGAAAGGCAGAGAGGAGGATGTGGAGAGGAGAGGAGAGGAGAGGAGAGGAGAAGGAAAGGGAGAAGAGATGAGTAGATAATTATAAATATAATTGTCAATAGAATTATAAAAGTGTTGTACAATGATTATTGATCATACAGATTTTTAGTCCTCCTGGGACAACGTCTGTTATTTACTGTAAATATCCAAATATTTTTTTCAGAATTTAAGTTTTAGATCATTCAGGTGGGCAATCAAGTTTATTTGAATGGAACAGGAATATTGTTGACATGGTGATCCAGAACAACATCACCAGGAACAAAGGAAGTGGCATGTGGAGATGTTGAGACAGGAGCTTATCAAGCATCTTTTTTTTTTGTGGCTGAACTAAAGCAGTTCTGCAAAGAAGAGGGCAGAGTGTGCCAAAACTCTACCACAAGTCTGTTCAAGACTGATTTATCACTTATTTATGCAGATTTTGTTGCTAAAGCTGGAACAACCAGTTTTATGGGTGATAGGTGTTGGGTAAATGTATATTTTCATTTGTATATTGGTGCATCTATAGCTGAATATTTTTTTTTAATCAATAGAGAACACACCTAGTTTTGATCTATTCACATCACATCAATTGTTTTATTTTTTTAGTTTTTTTGTATATGACTTTTCTAGCTGGAAATTGGACATGAATACTGTTGTCATATTTTCTACTTTCTTCTATAATTTTTATACCCAAGTTTCTGAGTTGTGCAGGCCATAAACTTTAAACATGGTGGAGGGGAAAACAGTTGCTGCTGGGACAGGTATGCCTTTTCCCCCACAAAAGCCATATCACCTTGTTTTAATGTTAAAGTCATGCACATAGTAGTGCAATAACCATTTCAAGCATTTTGTATGTTTTATACACAGCAAAACAGCATTTATTTTACTGAAAATCCAGAATTGTCAACAAGCTAACTATAAAGATAGCACTTTGAATGTTTATATAGTTGTCAACGATGCTACATTTTATTCAAAATTAAAGGGGTTATATGATGCGATTTCAAGTTTTCCTTTTTGAGTGTTACAAGCTGTTCGTGCATAGATAATATCCCTGAAGTTGCAAAGACTAAGGTCTCAAAACCGAAGAGATATTCTTTATAAAAGTTAAGACTCGACCACGCCCACCTAAAACGGCTCATTTAAACACACCCCCATATCTACCTCACGATGTGGGAAGATTTGCATAACCCCACCCAAATGTATACGCAAAGAAAGAAGGTGGAATTATTATTCTCGCTGTTGTATTGTTGCTGCCGTCGGCGCCATGTCCTGGAGACGCTGTGTTTCGTTGTGAAAGCGAAAGTACTTTCTTTGGGCTTCCAAAAGAGGACACAACTAGAAATCAGTGGTTAAGTTGTATTTACAACACTGTTCCAGAACAGTTCAACCCAAATATTAGAGTGTGTGCAGCGCATTTTACGGAGGACTATTTCCTGAACCTGGAAGAGTAGCCTACAATGCTGGCTTGCACAAAGGCTGTTTCTATAAAGTGGGGCAAATCCAACTTTGCAAGGACAGTCTGGCACTTCTGACTCGCAGCCTGTAAGTATGTTTTCTTATTTAAAGAATTTGCCACTGACGATTCAATCGCGAGTTTTGAGCTGTGTACACTCTAAAAAATCCTGGGTTATTTTTTCTACCCAAATGCTGGGTTAAGCCATTTGGGTATTTTTTGGGGGTTATTTTCTCAGTCCTGGGTAGTTTTGGGGTAGTTCTTTGTAACCCAACCGCTGGGTTATTTTCTGGGTCATTTTTACTGAGAGTTGAATCAATACACCCCCTCCCCCACCCAGACGCATCAACCCAGCTTCTTGGGTCAAATCAACTCAGCAGGCTCAGCGCAGCGCGGGCTGACTGAATTCGAGGTGGAGGTGGATGCCACACACACACTGTAATATTTGGAGAAATAAGGTTCGTATCAATATATTTATACATATAACATGTATTTTTTTAACCTATTTATACACATAACATAATACTGAGGGCTATAAAAAGACAAATGTGTGATAACAGTCAAGTTTACATGGCATTAAATGCGCCGCCAGCTTCGTTCGTTTTGCTTTGCTGGTTTATAATGCCCGCTGGTCTGATAGTAAATACATTTTCAACTTTTTTTTTTTTTGATGTTTTAAACGTCCCCTTTGGTCAAATTCTTACGCTTCTTCTTAACTAAGGTCATATGAAGTAATTTACTTCAAAGTCCATTAAGTCAATTAAGTTGAAGGTGTTTAAATGCAACGAGATGTAATGTAAACTTGCATTCCTTGCCTTTTCAGATTATTAAAATGAGATTTCTGTCCATTACAGCTAAATCTTTGGTAATACATTTCTGAAAACCACCTTTTGTACACGTACAGTCAAACCTGCCCATCCTCCATCGTACTGCAGTGCTGCTGAGTCAAAACAACCCAATGTTTGGGTCATCTGTCGCGGGCTTTTTGGATCGTCAGCAGGAGGACTTCTAGACGGCAAACACTTTTTCAAACACTGTCTTCAGCGTTTTTTCTGGTGAAATTAAGGTTTGTATTTGTCTTCGTATTATTTAATCGTTTCCGACTGGTAAAATGTGCCGTTCTGTATCTAAAATATCACTTATATGATGGATCATAATCACCTAAAGCCGAGGTAGCTTAGCCCATCTGCATTTTTTTGTGGCCCGCGTCATGCTGAAAGCTTAATGTATTTTTATTACAATTTGCGCTCAAAATATTAGGCAGTTTGATTTTTTTTTATTAAATGTATAAAATCACAGTAGTAAAAGCTGCTCGATCTCTGCAAGCGCTGTATGTGCAATTAAAAAGCGGCACGCCCCAAAGTGTTGTCCAACAAAAGAGGACAATTAATTAACTTACATGATTTTAGTAAACCGCATCAGTCGAGTGTTTGAAATAACTTCCTTTTGTGAGCCTATGTGCGGTTTTGGTCACAGAATGAGGCAGATAATATATTTTATACAATAATGTCAATTAATTATGATTATACTTTATTATTATGAAAATACCAGACATGGCTTGAAGAACACAGATAAACCAAATTGTTGCATCGTATATTTACTGTCGTATACTGTCTGTTGGATATTTAAATAAATAGCCAAAATCGAGAACAGATTCAATCACCCACGCAATCGTGTTCATAAATGACAGGATTCAACGTCTATTAAAGCCCTAATCACACTCTGTGACATTCAAATCTGCGTTCGCGCTGCCGCTGATCCAGAGAGAGCAGTTAACGTATATGAAACATCTTTACAAAGTCTTTTATATTGTTATTTCTGCATTACAAACATTTAAATAATCACAGAAGTACTGGAATACAAGTTTATAGTTCGGATATAAACACTGCTGTCTATAGAAGCGATCAAAATAGAATAAATCACCATTTTAAAAGTGATGGTGCTTCAAATAAAGATTGTATCAATTACAACGTAGTACCAGCAGGTGGAGACAAGTGACTTAAAATTAGATTCATTCAAAAAACGTTGATTCATTCAGGAATGAAACAAGTGAAATCTTTATGAACAAGTCATTGACCCATTTGTTAATTTTTTTTCATCAATTCATTAAATATTGTATTTTATAAATAGACTGCAGCCGTTTTTTACTAGAAACTAGTAAATTACATGTTATTTTGTTTAATTGTCTGTTGTTGTTGTTTTCAGAATGATGGTGGGACAATAGTGATATCTATTTTATTTTATTTTTAAATATTGATACAATATAAATATGAAAAATAATTCTTGGTTCTAAAGAAATTTGTGAACTATATTTGCTCAAGAATTGTTTTGAATTTTAGCATTTTTAATTTGTTCAGTACTCTGAGTATGAGTGCATTTTTTGCATCAATATAGCAATGCAAACTTTTAATCCAATTTTTTTTTGTTCCAGATTTTTATACTCTATAATTATCCTCATTCATATATATATATATATATATATATATATATATATATATATATACACACACACACACACACACATTAACCTATTTATTATTATTTTAAATCCAAGTCATTGTCAATCTTAGACTAAAATATATATTGCTTTTGTTCCCTCAGATCTGTGCTCGACCATCCGTGGTGGCAAACCCACAACCTTTCACTTGAGGTGACACTTTATCTCATCTAATTTGAGTTATTGCCACATAGATAATAAAAATGGCATGAATCATTTGAAGATTTGTAAGATTTGAAGATTTAAAAAAAAATGCATGATCATATGAATTGAAAGTTTAATGACATTTGTAAGCATTTCAATTTCTAGATATGTGAATATATATCAAGTAAAGATTAGTTAAACATTAAATAATGTTTGTTAATGATTTATTAATTAAAATTATAATAAAGTGTTACCCAAGATTGCTGGACTTTCTTTTGTGGGACACTGAAAGGAGAAATGAAAATTGAATAATGCATCAAAAATAAAACTGTTTGCTGTAAGTGAAGGTCTGTTTTTTTGTGTTTAAGGTGGTCTGATTATGCATGGATGGATTGCTTTGTACAGGAGAAGTTAACGGAATGGCAGCTTCCAGAACTTGGAAACTTACCTTCAAAACTATTTACCTGTTATATCCTATTTGTCCTGTCCTTTCACCATCCAGCAAAGTCATAGAGGCCATGCACTGTTCTTAATTATACCATACTAACATTATTGCATATGCATTTGTGGTAGTTTATAGGTCTTAACCCATTTTTGTGCTTGGTAATAATTGCTGCTGGGAGGAGCAACATTTTCTCCAATCGTCTTCAATTATTTGAAATACCTTTATCTGAACATATCGCTTGTCAAACCACATTGTTTTTAATTTCTGCTGCTCTTGCTAGGTTATATTGGTCATTATGTGTCTATGTTCTTTAATTTGCACATAGTTAGTAGATCAACAGCAGAACTTTACACTTCAGTCTATGCTTTTATAGGATTTTGGTCTCATGCTAATTTTCTCTGTTTAGTAAATCTGGCCCTATATTCTATATTAGTTATTATTAAATGACAGCTCGCTACTGTTTTTAGTAGTGTTGATATATGGAAAATTGTTTTCCTACAGATGCAAAGGGAAATCTTGCACTAAAGCTGCTACCTGTTTTGCTTCCACCTCCACCCTACAAAATTGGCAGAAAAACTGTCCGGCCCAGCGTTGATGAAAGCAAAAAAGCTTTCATCGACATTCAGCCTGTAAGTACGACTACACTACCATTTAAAAGTTTGGGATTATATTATTTTAAAAAACTTGCTATGTGTACTGCGTTAAGCTAACTGAGACTTGTTATAGGACTTGCGCATTGCTCTTTTGTTAATTTTGATTGCTTCCATTGTCCTCATTTGTAAGTCACTTTGGATAAAAACATCTGCTAAATGACTAAATGTAAATGTAATGTAATGTAAATGGATAACCCTGCCCATGAACAGCTTATAATAAGAAATCTGGTAACACTTTACAATAAGGTCTCACTTGTTAATATTAATGTGTTAACTAACATAAACTAACAATGAGCAATACATTTGTTACAGTATTTATTGAATTTTTGTTACTGTTAGTGTGAAAAAAAGCAACAGTCATTCATATTTTCACAGTGCATTAACCAATGTTAACAAATACAATGTGATTTCAACAGTAAATGTAGAAATGAAGATTATTAAATTCTGTAGAAGTATTGTTCATGCTTAGTTCATTTTAACTAATAAAACGTTATTGTAAAGTGTTACCGAAACTCTTTTGACTTGCTTTGTATGCCTGTCAGTGGCTCTGTCAAAGTGGGCCATAATAACTTTCAGGTATTTTGCCTCATCCAAAGCTCTGGCCCTTGATTGAACAAACATTTTGGATTAACTACCCAACCCACCACCCATACCCACACCCCGATACCCCCATTCTTTTTCACCTTAATTAATTTGCATTATCTGTCCTTTAGGTTGGAACAAATATGGTGGAGTACCTCCAGCAGGCTGAAGCATCAAGACCTTACCCTTATGTCCTGTCACTTGAAAATGGACTCATTGACTCTCAGGCATTTGTCATCCTTGCAGGAAAAGCTTTGGAGCAAAGCACTCTCATTGGGGCAGTAGATGCATGCTTCAAATCATTTTATGTTTTCGATGTAACCTATCCAAAACAGTGTTTCTATTGTTGGGAGTTTATTCAAAATATTTTTCTGTTGGAGGGAAGTGAATCCCCAACAGTGAAATTTTTACACTCGGCACTACATTCTTGCAAGTAGACGATAAGAAGTTCTTTGAACAAGTAGTGGTTCAAGTATATGAGGTAGCAATTTATTTTTCATTTTATTTGCAGTTAAGTTTTTTATATATATATATATATATTTATTTATTTTTTTGCTTGAGGAAGAGTAGTACTTTGTGCACATACTGATGATTATCAATATTTTTGTGAAAACTTTTTACTGGAAAAATTCTGTATTTCATTGTTTTATTTTTGTGTTCATACTGTAGGCTAAAAACAACAGGTTCGTAGACTAAAAACAATACTGCTTTGTAACAAACAGTTGTTGAGGTATTTCAGAGTTTTTAACTTCATGTGCATATGGATTCATGTGCAAACTGTTTCACTAAACCTTGAGGTTTTTTGTAGTTCATGAATTTTTAAAAATGTTAAAACATTTACAGTTTTTCAACTACAGAGGCAAACCATAAAAATGAAATAAATTGTTTTTGAATGCTGTTTATAAATGGAATTTTATTGTTTTACTTTTGTATGATCTCTTGAATTTTTGGTTGAGTAAAGTGTATTTACAAAGTGTAATGTGCTGAAAAATATTAATGAAAAAATAAAGCTTATACAATGTTGACCTGTTTGTTTATCATGTGGTATATTTAATTTTAAAATATGATTTTAAAAGGAATACAAATAAATTACCTTTCAAAATATAACCCATTTATGAAATCAAATTAACCCATCATTTTAGTAAAAAATAACCAAGTTTTGGGTAGAAAAACAACCCATTTGCTGGGTTAAAATTAATAACCCAACTTCTTGGGTTAGTTTAACCCCATATGGGTTCTGTCCTATATTTACCCAGCAGTTGGGTTAGAAACAACCCAATTTGGGTTGTTTTTAACCCAGTGTTTTTTAGAGTGTAGAGTAGTGCTTGTTGTTTGTCGTTTCTCCGATCACAAATACAGACATGGTAATGTTTACGCGGCGCGATGCAAAGCGACACGTAAAAAGACAGTATAAGTCATTATAATCAGTAATTCTGTCCCCACTGGATGCAACAAATGCCTCGTTTATAATGGGTTTTATTGTTTTGTGTAGTCGCGCCGGGACACGGCATCACAATACGGTAAAGGGCGTAACATTTCCGTCTATCGCTTGAGGTATTCGGCCAATCACAACGCACTGGATAGCTGGCCAATCAGAGCACGCCTCGCTTCTCAGAAAGATGAGCATTGTAAAAACCGACGTGTTTCAGAAAGGCAGAGCATAGAGGAGCAACAATGATGTACGGTATGTGGAAAATGTTTTTTAAACCTTAAACCTCATAAACACATTGCATTACACCAAGTACACAAAATAATGTTCTTTTTAGCAACGTCATATGACCCCTTTAAATATCTTGAATATCTACGATTTTGGCTTCAATAAGATTTTCCCAGGAAACCTGGCATCCTCCACGATTCCTATTCAGTCCAACAGAAAAGCACTTGAATGTGACAAGCTTGTAATGCAGGACTTCTGAAATCGGAAGTAGGAAATTTTGATAGCACGTAAAGGCAGTATTATTCCTTATTTCCTTACAGGAATCCAGAATCATACAGCTGCAGCTCACATGAATGAAAGTGGCATGTTTGAGCTAGTTGATACAGGAAATCAGCAGTCTAATAAAGAGGTTGATTGACAAAAAGTATTTTATGTATTTCGAAAATACAAAAATACTAAGATTAAATTTAAATACAAAATACATTAGATTTATTTAAAATGTATTTAAATACAAAATACAAAATGGTATTTTGTATTTCAAATACGTATTTTAAATACGTATATCTGAAATACTGCCCATCCCTGCCGACATCCCCAATGCCTAAACATTTAGCAAAATACCATAACCCACTGCTCCCTCACCATAGCAGGGGAGGCTGAAGCACAAAGAGCAAATAATGTCCCTGTGCCATATTTAGAGACTGGACTAAATCTATTCCTCAGGTATCACTGGAGGTATGAAATCAGAAAAAAAGACAGACAGATGGAGTTGAGCCAGTGAGAGAGGAGCTAGACAGGGACATAATTGGAGGTGAGAGCACTTTCTCTATTCTGTGATTTCTCCCAAAGAAGGACTGCCACAGGCACAGCTCAATATGTCGTGACTCGTGGCACAGCGGAGTAACTCTCATAGGCTTATTCTGGATTCCTGCTCAACCTCGGGACACGAAACCCTTTGTGTTTGTCTCTGATAGTGTGTGTGTGTGTGTGTGTTTACTTGCAATAGGGGATTTATGTCAGCACAGAGAGCAATTAAGAAGAAAGTTTATATGAAAAGTTTTTATTCAAAGTACTTCCTGCAGGCCAATTTAAAAACTTAAACCAACTAATTTTTTTATTTAGATAAAATTAATAAATAACATCCGCCTCATTTCAAAGCTCTGGAAGCATGTTGACAATCGGAATTAATTGGAGTTGTATATTTAGAATTTTAATTATTATATAACTTTTTATGTAATTATATGAAGTTAATAAAAAATGTAAAAAACACTCCTGAGTGATTTTAAAAGACAAAAACAATAGTGCAGTTGCCATTGTGTAATATTAATGCAGCACTTTTGAAACGTTGTTCTTTTTATTTGACCATTTGATTAGTTTCATCATTTGAGCCATTGTCATGGCTTAACAGATGGTGTGAGTTTGGGACAGGAATGTTTGTTTTTGATTTGATAATCAGTGGAAGATTGAAAGTGTAGAGGAAAGCATGGTAAGAGTGCTTTGGGAATGTATTTGGGGGAAAAAAATATATAAATTATAAATAAATATTATATTTATATTAATTCATTTAGCTGACGCTTTTATCCAAAGCGACTTACAATTGCTATATATGTCAGAGGTCGCACGCCTCTGGAGCAACTAGGGGCTAAGTGTCTTGCTCAGGGACACATTGGTGTCTCACAGTGGATTCGAACCCGGGTCTCTCACACCAAAGGCATGTGTCTTATCCACTGCGCCATCACCACCCCATAAATTATCTGTGTATCTCTGTCCTCTGAAAATCTATTCTGATATGTTGGTATTGCAATTCTCTTAGCTTACCATGTTATAATGTGACTACATTGTACGACTAAATTTCTCTACAGATTAACATATAAAGAATCACCCTGGCATGTTTATTTTGCTGAGATTGTTTGGGGAATCTGGTGCTGAAATAATGTTGATATGACAAGGTGGATTCTCTCAGTATAAACTACATCAGTCAAATTAACCAAGAAGTTCTGATACATGGATGTTATGACTATGGGCACTTCTGGCCCTGTGGATTTTAGAATGCAAACTCTCTTAAAGGTAAACATTATAACTGGTTTATTTAGTTTACCTACTTGCAATGCCCAGAAGTGGATCTACATGCATCAGAGGAGAATTGTGTAATTTCTGTCTGTTTTCACAAATATCACAATTTCCATCAAATCTCACATAACGTCCTAGGTTACGTATGTAACAATGGTTCCCAGAGGGAACGAGACGCTGCATGAAAAATGCTTTGGGAACGCTTCTGCTAGACCACACTCTGAATCATGTGTGTAATCAGTCCAGCCGAATGGCATGTCGTCACTGGCGGGTGTGACATAACGACCAGGAAGTATAAAAGCACATGCGGTCAAGACGGTGTCATAAAAAATCGAGTCCCCCCTCGAAATTGGGTCCGCTTAGGACCCCGAGTGATCCCATTGCCTAAATAAATACATAAAGATATTAATGAAAAAACATATGGCTTAGTATATAGTGCATAATAGAACAAAATATTCCATAAAGAAACAAATTAAACATAATTTCTTACACTTGATTAAATGCTAATTAATTGCAAATTTATAATATACTATTAAGTGATTTTTTTAAAAATAATTAATTCGTTTTATTTATAAAATAAGACATTTGCCATTTAACACTTAATTTATAACATAATAAAAAATTTAAAAAATATTGTGAACACATGTAGGATAAGTGCAAATTCCTGTATAAAATAAGCAATGCAGCTAATCAGGTATCTCTATGCTATGCTAGTACATAAACTAACGAATACAGACATTAATTATCATTATAATGTAGTTTAAATAGCATTTATCATTACATGATTTTGAAGGAATTGTATTCAGGCACTAAAGAGAGTACCTATTAAAAGCTATTTGAGCCAGTGGGATCGCTTGGGGTCCTAAGCGGACCCGATTTCGAGGGAGGACTCGATTTCTCATGGCAACGGCGGCAGCTTCTGATTTGAGAAGGAAGTGCTCACAGGGATGTAGGAAATATGGCAACGAGACGCAGCATCTCGTTCCCGAGCTCGGGGAACCATGGTTACATATGTAACCTGCGACGTTCCCCTTCGGGAACTCACAATGCATCAGAAAACGCTTTGGCAATGAGTATGGCCATGCCCCCATAATGACAAATCCCTGCCTAGTGTGGAACGGCACAGCTAGGCTGAGAGAACTGAGGAGCCAGGAGTGGCATCAAGTTGTAAAGGAAACCGTTCAATTTAGCTCAAAGGGAATCATTTATGATTTTATAGGGAATTTGGACAGAATCAGTGTTTTTCGGCTGATCACTGAGTCGGCCAGCGATTCACTGAACGAGCCATATAACATCAACTCTGCACTGGATATTAAAATCCAAAACATAGTGAAAAAACACTTAATTAGCACAGTAACAAGATCAGCAGTTTAAGACATTAACTTGTAAACAAAAAACACAAGATACTTCTCTTTTCTGTAGAAATAAGACTTTAATGGATAAATCTAAGACAATATAAACTAATCTAACACATAATCATACGCACTCACACATTCACACAAGTTGCAGGAAGAGAGAAAATGAGGAAAGAATGAGTTTAAGAGAATGAAAATGTGAAATCCCAAGTTTATAGCAATATGTGCAATTGCATAGACCTGAACAACCATCAATCATTTAATTAACCCTCGCATTGAGTTCCTCAACAAGGCTAAAATTTATATTAAATGCACCATTTCAGCTAGAATCTGGAGGTACTTGCGTTGCGTGTTCATGGGGTTCCCTTGTTGTAGTTGCAGAAAGGGGTTTCCCAAGGTTGCAGATTGGCTGGATGTTCAGTCGTTGAAGTGACGTCTTGGGAAGCCAATGGTTGGGCGTTGGTTGAAGATGCGGAGTTGTGGGCTGGTTGAAGTTTTGAGGCAGTCACAGACTCAAGGTGAACTCGAAGACATTAGGGGTGGGAGAAAAAAATTGATTCTCCGATGCATCACGATTCTCTCTTCAACGATTCTGAATCAATTCTGAATATCTAGCTTGTTTTTTTTCCCCCGCATATGGCACGTGTCTGGTTCTTGTCCTCTAGATGGGGGGAAGTCAATCTAAAGAGCTTGTGATCGTGATTACTTTCATGGATTTACATGTGAAAATTTACATGTTTACATTCAGAAATGCTCTAGCCATACCAGGCGCAAACTCGAGACGTTATGGGGCCACTGACAGGGCCTGAAGGTCACCGACTCTCTTTAAGGAAGAGATGGCTAATAGAAATACAGTCTTAACTGTAAGAAATCTCAAACAAACCTCTTCCAGGAGTTCAAAGGGAGCTTTAGAAAGGACTTCTAAAACCACAGTCAAATCCCAAGAAGGCATGCTTGGGCGTACCGGAGGCCTCAGCCTCCTAGTACCCCAGAGGAAACGTGTCACTAATGGGTTCCTCCCCAGAGACTGCTCGCCCACATGAGCGTGGTGAGCAGCCATAGCAGCCATGTCGACATTTAAAGTGGAGGAGGAAACCTTTTGTTGAAAATCTCTTTTGCAGAAATTTCAGCACTGGCCCAACAGGGCAATTGACTGGTTCTAATTTACGGTTGTCACACCATGAAGTGAATAGATGCAACTTAGCAGTGTACGTTTTCTTTGTAGAGGGAGCTCTGGACTGGAGGATGGTCTCAACAACCTCAGTTGAGAGACCAGATGCAACGAGCTGTGCCCCCTCAGGGGCCACACCCACAGCTTGCACAACTCCGGGCGGGGATGAAAGATGGTGCCCCCATCTAAGAGAAGCCTTGGCTACGTCTGTACCATGGTATCCAGCCTCAGCGGAGCCAAATGCTTGAGGGAGAACCACAGGGGACATAAGCATCACCGTGTGACCTTGATCATGCGAAGCGGGTTGCCTCTCAGGGAAATCCCTTTGGTCCCGAGCCACCACTGCAAGGGTCTCATGTACAGCAGGCTAAAAAGTATCATGGTGGACGCAGCTGCCATCAGATCCAACAGTTTTTGGAACTGTTTCACAGTGAGTGACTGTCCTTCTCTCACTCTCTTGACTGCCGTGAGGATCGACTCTGTACACCCCTATCAGCTCCATGAGAGTGGCAAGGGAGAAATCGCTGGAACTTCACTGCTTGTTTCTTGGCCTCCTGGAACCTGTCGACTACTGTGTTTAACAGTCCAGAAGGTGCTAGCGGGGCGTCCAGGAGAAAGACCCTGTATTAATCTCTCATCTGAGACAGGGTAAGCCACAAATGTCTCTTTGTAGCTACCAGGGGTGCCATAGACAGCCCAATAGCTCTGGTGGTCTCCTTGGTGGCCTGGAGTGACTGATCTGTGGCCCAACACAGTTCTGCTATGTCGTTATTTCAGTAGTGTGCAAGCAAGCTCCAGCCTGACCTGCCACCGTGTACGCTTTACCCACCAAAGCAGAAGACGTCCTACTAAGTGGCTTGGTGGGTAATACCGGGGCCTTAAGTGAAGATGCACTGCCAGGAGGAAGATAGCCGCAAGCATATCCTCATCCCAGGGGAGCTTTCCATAATCACACTCATTCAGCCCTATCACATTAGCATAGTGGGAAACATTGGGACTGAAGAGGCAGGCAGAGTATGGCTTATTCCACGCTCTGGACACCTCCATGGGGAGGCGGTGACTTCGAGCACAGGAAGCGTTCATCAAGCTTGCTTTTTGGACGCTCCTGATGTTGTTTTTCTGCTGGCCACTTGATATTTAAGTTAGCCACTGCCCTAGTCACCACCTCCAACAGCTCCTCAAACAAAACATACTGTGGTGGCAATTCCACAGACTCGTCTCGTTCGGCGCTCCCGTCAGCCTCCTCCTTAGAGGAAGACAATACGAGTTTCAAGCCATCTCCCGGGGTGGAAGAAACTGTTTCAGAACATGCTTCTGTCCCCTGAAAGAGAGTGGTAGATCTCTTATCTGCGAACCCCACGATTTAAGGCGCTGCTTAGAGGTGGGACCCGAACTGCGAGGAACACTGGTGAGAGCACCCTCCTCAAAGAGTGCTCTCCGGGAGTGGAGCGTCCACATTGACAGACGAACGCAATGAGGACAGTCAACTCCCTTGAGAGCTGACCGAGCGTGCTCTGCTCCCAGGCAAGCAATGCACAAACTGTTTGTATCCCCACCCATAATGAAACGATGGCAGGGAGGAACACCCAGCCTGAAACGCTGCTTGTCAGACTCTTTATTCTTACCAGACTGAGTTTGAATGAGTATGAAACAGGGCATACAACAATAAATATGATGTAATACACATAGAGCGCTTACCGAACAACAGAATTTGCCACTGTCTCCACTGCACGTGCTTTTATACTTTCTGGTCGGTGACGACACGCTATTCTGTTGGAATGATTACACACGTGATTCAGAGCGTGGTCTCGCAGAAGTTTCACATTTTCATACAATACATATTAAAATTGTTTATGATTGGTTTTCATTCTTTAGAATATCAAATATAAAAATAAAATAATATAAATATTTGATGTATGTATTTCACAAAAATTAACATGTAGGAAGAAAAGTGTCCATAGTTGGAAAGAAATAAAGACCTTCTAGGCATTAAGAAGAAATGAAATCTAATAAATCTAAAACTGTAGTAATAATGAAACGAGTGTCCTCTTTCAGTAAACAAGAGCAGAGATAAACTAAAATGCAGTCATCACTGTAGGTGTTTAACATTTTATATTCCATAAATATTCCTTAATTCTGGGTTAGGCATTGAATATTTGTTCCATATCAAGAAATGCCTAGACTCTTAACGTGAACTCTATATCGAATGATTTTGCAGAAGGCAATAACTGAATCACCTTGAAGAGCTTATCTTAAGTACAGATGTGCTCACACCCTGAATCTCTATTAACTGGGTCTTATCGTTTGAACCTTTGCTGAACTCAAACGCTGAATAAAACATTAAAACACAGTGCTCCTGTGTGTGTGTTTATTGCTAGTGCAAGCATAAATTACATAGGACAAACATTAGCAGTGTTTCCCCTGATGCTACACTCACAGACCTTGTGATATACAAACAGTTCACATCAAACCTTGCTGCAGGTGCTACACATTGTGTGAAACTGTACAGGCACATTTAGGTCACATTCCCATGTTGGTTGTTCCTTCCTTGGAGTTGGATTTTTTATGTCAAAATCCTTACCTTTTTATCAAAGTACTATGGTGTTTATTTATTATTATTATTATTATTATTTTGTTGTTGTCATAATCTAGCAAATTTTAAACAGTAAAATAATGTAATAAATATTGTATATTGTAATTAGTCAATTGTATTAAAAAAATCAAAACCTAATGCATTCTTGCTAGCACCAAAGCACCAGAGAATGCTAGGTCCTCTGACAGCCCTACATTGTCTTAAGTATTTTTATTACAAAAGAATGGTTTTGTATGTGGAAGATGGTCTAAAGAAATAATTTATGCTAATTCCCAAAACAAGCTATCAAAGGTAAATCCTCATGGGGAGTGGGCCATTTCATGTAATTTCAAGGAATCATTTCAATATGGAATTTGTTCAAACTCAAAAAATATCTGTAAGGTATTTAGGTTGTTGCACAGTTCAAACTGACTGTCAGGGACAGTTTACATAATGTGTATGAACATTCAGCACTGAGAAGAAAAACAAGACGAATAGTCCACCTTTCTTTATTCCAAAGGGAGCTGTAAAAAAATGGAACATAAACCAAATGCCATTGCCATAAACTACAGCAGAACAGAAATGCATATAGTGCTCATAAATGACTAGAATTTGGACAGTCGTTTAAACCAACTTTATTACAGCCTTAAATTTGGGATTTTCTCATTATGTTGGGTGACAGGTTGGGCAGAATAGTTTTTGGTAAAACTTTTTTTTTTCTTCCTAATTTAAATGGAACAATGTTTTCTGAATTGACTGACAAAATCTTGTTTTATTTAAAGTTCTATCTAGTTTGAAGCCACATTTATTTTCTGACTGCACTGGGATAAGTATTAACAAGTGTTGTTCTGAAATGGTGGACATGTTCATCGTATATTTGTATATTTTCCTATTTATCTTATGTTACATTCATGTTGTTTTACCTTTTGCAACTCAAAAGGGGAGCGCGTGTGGCCGCCGGACTCTGCCCCTTACCTGGACCCTTCCTTCCAGAACACTGCCCTCCTTCACGAACCCCACAGCACGACGAGGACACCAGACCCCGCCTGACGCAACACCCACTGTGTCTGTCGTTTGCTCCTCCTGTCACTATATATATATATATATATATATATATATATATATTGCAAAGTAAATTAATTATTATAACAGTATATCTGACTACTTAAAATGCATAGAGAGAGAGAGAGAGCGCAAGAGAGAGATCTGTAAAAAGATTTTATAGCAAATAGACACATGTACTGCAACCAGAAGGCCATTACTTACTAGAAAAGTATTTTAACTATTAATCAGAAGACAGAACGCATGCAAAATATCGTTTACAACAGGTTTTCTGCAAAGTTTTGATCATGCTGATACTTTAGAGTCCTTTAAAAAAATCTAGCTTTATAAGTAAGCTTTTTGGGGTTAATAATACAAAAAGTTAAAAAAGGTAAGTTACTCAGTTTTGTTTTAAGATTACAAAGGTTTTTTTTTCCTTGGAAAAAATACACGGATTAATCACTCTCAATAAGTCCAGCAACATTTATAAATTAAATCGTGTCAACAGTGGTGATACTGCACTGAGTTTCCATTTGATCCAATTTAGCAAAGCCAGTTGAAAACCAAAGAACTGTGTGACATGCAGGAGAATTTTCCATCCTAGGGAACCAAACCTATTAAAGGAATATCACAGAATAAGAATTAGTTCGAAAATGTAATTCCATGAATCAAAGTCAAATAAATAAATTTAATCTCAATCTCTGTGGAATTCATGCATTATAGAACTGAAGCAGATGGAGCTCGGCTTTCTCCTTGAGTCAATAAAAACCTAATAGTTATTCAAACAGACATGCTACAGCCTTTTCCCAATAAATGGACTAGTCCTGGTCAATTATTCTTTGATTTCTCTGCCTCCATTGCATGAAATGGTATTGTCTGGACCCTTGAAGGGCAGAGAAATTGAGGTTTGTTGTCATTTGGAAAATGTTTTCCTTTTAAAATAGTTGTGGGCATTTTAAAATGGGTACAGTACAATACAGCTGATCTTCAGTGAAAGAACTGAAGACAACAGAAGGCAACTATGTGATGTATTATACTTTTAAATGATTTGTGATTAGTCATTCATCGTAAACAACTATGCACAAGAGTAATTTATCAAGAAAGCAAACATTTAGGCTGGCCACCATTAAAATGGCACTTCTAAAGGAGTGATAGGTCTGTGACTCATTGGAGTGGGATACAGAAGCTCATTAGAGGTCAATAAAAATGAAGTTATCATCCAGCAGTGCAGCAGAAGGAACAGTTCTGCTCTCAGGGGTCGGTTTCTCTCCGCAGTGGCCAAATGAATCACATTTATTCCTGCAAACAAGAACCACCTCAGATCTAAAGCACATGCTTAATGGATGTCTGACACTGGCTGTTTTTCTTTGAATGTGCTTGTTTGACATTCTTCCATTTCATTTCAAGAGGCATCAGGTACGTAACTAGACAGAAATATGGAAAACAGAAAGCAAAAGCTTGATAGGAGATTTTCTATCAATGTAAACGGATTTCACATTTGTCATCTTCTAAACCCTTTAATACTATTTTATGCACAAAAGCTCAATGCCTTTGAACTTGTCACTCGTGTTTACCACGTGAAGTCGAGCATGTCTCCGGAGACATGAATTGTGCAAGTTTGCAGGAATGTAATGGGATGGTTTTATTACTATGGTGGCAAAGTATGTTGAGTTGCCTTAGAAGATGCTGACATCTGAAATCTGATCCAACGATTACAAGGTATATGCACAAAGATCTGCCCTTGCTTCATCCTTCCTCTGGTCACTTTAGTTTCAACAGAACAATAAATGAACCTTGCTGTGGGTACATGATAGTATTTTTATTTGAGCTAACAGTGAATGATTTAAGACTAAAAAAATGGATACATAACCCCTTCTGTTTTCTGGGTTTCTGGATATGGGGCAACAACTACTTCCCAAGTATAGGCCCAAAGCTATGTGGAAATCTACTGCAGAAATCTACTGGAGGTTTGCCAGGTAGTATTAAGGGCACTTTCTGCCTCTTTCAAGTACACTGACAGTTGGAAACTTGCACCTCAGAGTCGGAAAGCTCTATTCAGGTTCAGTTCAGCACAGTTCAGTTCAGGTTTTGTTCCTGTGATATTTTCAGTGCAGTCAAATCAATAATATTACTGAATATTTGTCTTTTAAACGTCACACATTCAAGTCGGAAACATAACATAGATGAAGCCTAAAATAAAACAAATAAATAAATACATGTGTTGCACAAAAGAGGTGATGTTGTCTGGTGGCACATATGAGTTTTTATTTCGTCACACGCTGCAAAATTAATAAACACAACAAAAAATGAGTTCATTTCACAGTAGTGTGTTTTAAGACTGGCAGTGTGACTTCTTCATACATGAGTGAAACGTTCAATAAACTCACTTTGCACAATCTTCTGATATGCATAAAGCAAAGCAAAAATTAGAACAATACATTCCACCATATAGACTATAACTCACTGAAATTAGCACTACAATAACACTCAATGAACACACCAACTGTGTACACGCACTGTTAAGTATACTTAAGTAATACTAAACATTTGTAAACTCTCCACCAGCATCATAGTAATCATTAAACAACGACGAAATTACAGAACACAAATGCCTTTATAAACAAATATTACTTAACTCTCTTTTACAAACAAGATTGTGATTGTGCACACGATATAACTACAGAAGAGTCGTTTTAAATAGGGAAAATATCAAAACTCTAGATGCTGATGGTCTAATCTGATTCAATGATCTATGGTAAGCTAAGATAAAAGTGCTACCGCCAGACCTGGAGATCGACTGAATGATTCAAAAATGGTAAAACTCAACTGTTTAACTCTTGGTGAGTTGGAAAATTAGCCTATTTCCAAAAAGGTGGAGTGTTCCTTTAAACCGTACGTTGTTTTAACTGAACTTAACAATTTGTATCATATAGATATGAGTTTCCCACTTGTAAATATGCTTTGCATGGGCATTCCTGAACATTCATGTAATACAACATTTCCAACATTACTTGAAGGGCACATAAGTACACAGAGTAAAAGGAACTAAAGGTAAGACTAATAGGTAACCACTGTATAAAAAACTCAGGAAATGAACACAGGAAGTTAAAATGGAAACAATGGAAAATAATGCAAACTAATATTATATTAAACAGTTATATTAATTATACTTTATAAATGTTGTACTAACTTGACTGTTTTTTAATCATAAATATGTTAACATACAGACATATTAAAGTATTGGTTGCTTGTTCATAAAGAAAGGTAGATTGTTTTCCATTTGCCTTGAACATGAAATCTGGAAATGGAACATCAGTTGAAAATGGATGAAAAAACAGAAGTGATTTTGCCCCTTTATTTCAGAGGTCCACTAAAAGTCACTCTACTGTGTAACGTAATAAAAGTAATATTAATATGTAATTTAAATAAATAGTTTAATTTAGCTCAAAGGAAATCTTTTTTGATTTTATCACTATTTATGATTTTATAGGGATTTGAACAGAATCACTGTTACGGCGATTCACTGAACAAACTCTGCACTGGATATTAAAATCCAAAATATAGTGAAAACACTATTAAATAGCACAGTAACAAAATCGGCAGATTAAGACATTAACTTGTGGGCACAAAACACAAGATACTTCTCTTTTCAATATAAATAAGATTTTATTTATATAAATCTAAGACATAAACTAATCTAACACATGAACACAAGCGTTCACACATTCACACGTTGCAGAAAAAGAGAAAGTAAGGAAAGGATGAGTTTAAGAGAATGAAAATGTGAAATCCCAAGTTTACAGCAATATGCTCAATTGCATAGACCTGAACAACCATCAATCACTTATTTAACCCTCGCTTTGAGTTTCTCAATGAGGTTAAAATTTATATTAAAGTCACCAATTCAGTTAGAACTTGGAGGTGTACTTGCTTGCTTTGTTTGTGTTAAGGGGTTTCCTTTGTGTCATCGTTGCAGACAGGGGGTTCCCCGAAGTGTCTGATTGGCTGGAAGTTCAGTAGTCTTTGAAGTGAGGTCTTGGGCGTTGGCTGAGGATGCGGAGTTGGTCTGGTCGAAGTTTGAAGCGAGTGCAGTCGGAGCTGGACTTTGTAGCAAACTTACATTAGAACACGAAATTCCACGGAAAGAAAAGAAACTAAAGTAAAAGAATAAAAATAAAAGGAGGTACTGAGACTAGGTGGCTTTCTTCTCATTATGGTAGCAGCTGGCACGTGGGCCAGAGCACGCTCAAAGAGCAGCACACAGTGGCAAAAGAGAAGAAGAGGGCGTAAGAGAGTAAGAGAGCATTTTTACGAAGAAGAGTAAGAGAAAGTTTGATGGTGTCCTGTGTTTTTAAACTTGGCTTTCAGACCATCCCATCTGGACGTCTTGACCAATTAGATACTGTCCTTGCTTGGGGTATTGCTTTGTTTCTCCACCCCACTAATAAATCGTTGTTATCTGTTCAGTCAGAGGTCCGAACTTTACAGGCTCTTGCAAAGTATACCTTTTGAACATGATTTCTATAACAAGACTATGATGCATTTGACAAAGAATTGATTGGAAGAAACATTTAAAGCATGACTTTTCAAACTCATACATACCAAACATGAATATTAATCCTTCAGCTATTCAATACTTATTAAAAGCAAGACATACACAATGAAATGTGTGTTACATACATAATATGCAGTTATGCATATAAATTATTCGTTTCATTAAAAATTGAAAATGAAAGTCTTTTATGTAGTTCTAAAGAGAACGAAGGCACGTTCTTTTAGACAAAGGAATTTTGGTTTGGACTGTCTTCTATGTTGGGGAGAAGTCAGTCTAAGGAAGCTCGTGAATTAAATCGTGGAACACGTAATGGCCATCTCTTTGACAATCAGTCTTGATTATTTGCAACAAATTTGACAGTCTCCTTCTTGAATTGGACTTATCAATAAATTGTCTCAATCTTGCAAGCTGTTTTGTGAAAGAGGCTTGCTGGTTAGGCTTGCTGGTTAGAAGCCAGGAATCCGATTTATGACGTTGTCCTGTTACAGCTTTGAAGCCTCTCTGCATTCCAGTTCCTCAGGTTTCAATGTTCTGATGCATCTTAAATTTGTCTAATTCGGTCTCAGATATCTTACAACTGTATATATTGAATAAATATTACTGGTGGATTTGTGCTAAGATACGTAACAATAGACTGAGCTGAGCAGAAGAGATATTCACTGACCTTGATTGTAATCCAGTAACTGATTACACAGCCGGTTCCCATCACACGCCTTACATAAGCCATGGACTTCCTTAATCAGATCGCCGAGTATTGTAAGGATATATTGCTACCCTAGCTGTTAGATACTTTTCGGAGCCTATCTTAGTTTTCATAGGCATAATCTTGCTTTGCCTGTTTTCCTGTGTTTTTGATTCTTGCCTGTTTACCTTGGATTAACCATCATCGCACCCAAAGAAAAACTGCAGTGCTTTACAACTATAGGACACGAAGAGCTAAATAAACTTATCAGTGCATCTAAACCAACAACATGTTTATTATATCCTGTACCCATTAAATTACTGAAAGAGTTGTTACCTGTAGCAGAAGAACCACTTCTCAATATTATTATATCATCGTTATCTTTAGGTCACGTCCCAAAACATTCAAGCTGGCAGTTAGAGCCTCTTATTAAGAAACCACAACTAGATCCTAGTGAACTGGCAAATTACAGACCCATTTCAAATCTTCTATTTGTCTAAAATTGTAGAAAAAGTTGTGTTTGCTCAATTGTGCTCCTTCTTGCAAAAAAATTATCTCTATGAAGAATTTCAGGTTTCAGGCCTCACCATAGCACAGAAACTGCACTTGTTAAAATTACAAATGACTTGCTTCTTGCGTCAGACCAAGGCTGCATCTCATTGCTAGTATTACTTGATCTTAGTGCTGCATTCGACACTATAGACCATGACATACTCATAGATCGATTACAAAACTATACTGGTATTCAAGGGCAGGCTTTAAGATGGTTTAGATCCTACCTGTCCGATCGCTACCACTTTATTCATTTAAATGGGGAGTCATCTCAATTATCACCAGTAAAGTATAGAGAACCACAAGGATCTTTCCTAGGTCCTCTGCTATTTTCAATATACATGTTGCCCCTTGGTAATATTATTGGAAAATACACGATTAGTTTTCATTGTTATGCTGATGATACTCAACTATATATTTCAACAAGACCAGATCTATCCATTTTTATCCATCTATCTATCCAATTTTACAGTCTCTGCACTGGCTACCTATTAAGTTCCGTATCAGTTACAAAATATTATTACTTGCCTATAAGGCCCTAAACGGTTTATCTCCTGCGTACCTAACTTGTCTTCTACCACGCTACAATCCAACCCGCTCCCTAAGGTAACAAAACTCTGGACTTTTGGTAGTACCTAGGATAGCAAAGTCTCTATTTGTTTCTCTGCTTCTGCCACGGGATTAACATCCCGGTAACTAGGAATTACAGAAGCTTCAGTCTGGATCCAACCCTTAAATGATCTGAGATGACCAAACACCTGAGAAGAGATGACGCCAACCCCTCAGAAGACCTCAGAGGATGCCAATGCTCAGACAACATACAGAATTACCAAATTTTAGTTATATATTAAGTTTCTGCAATATATAAATATATTGTGGAAACTTAATTTCCTGTAGAGCTGCTTTGCAACAATTTGTATGGTAAAAATAAGCGTTATACAAAAAAATTTGAACAAATAAACAAATAAACTTAACCTCTTGAAGGTCCCCGTTCGTCTCTAAGTGATTTTATGGACTATGCTTTATTGACTGTTGGTTCAGTGTTCACTGTGGGTGTCGCGGAGGAATGCGACACTGCAGTCACTCATGTAATGGGTGAGCACGATCACAAAATGGTGGCAACAGCTGAGCCCGTCACAAAATGGCGGCCACAACAACACCCCGTCATGTCATTGCTGACAGTCATGAATCAGGTCAAATCACAGTTGATCGTCATTTGTCCAGTCAAGCCACAGTTGATCGTCATGGGTCCAGTCAAGTCACAGTGGATCATCTTGAGTCAAGTCACATCTCAGCTCATCGTCCAGAGTCACGTCACGTCTCGGCTCATCGTCCAGAGTCATGTCACATCACAGCTGATCATCCAGAGTCTCGTCACATCACAGCTGATCGTCCAGAGTCTCGTCACGTCACAGCTGATCGTCCAGAATATCGTCACATTACAGCTGTTTGTCCAGAGCAGGGACGTGACGTCTCCGTTCCCTCCTTCAGGGAATGAGGGTTACATACGTAACCGAGACATTCCCTATCAGTCGGTCACTCCGAGTCACGTCGGTGACCGACGAATTGAGATCCCTACCAAAGGGCCACGGATACTGCCCCTTCCAGTGTCCTGTGGAAGCCTCCTGCTCCCCTATTTTTTGGCGCAGGTCAGGGCTTAGCACAGAAGACCAGTTACTGTTGCTATGGCACTACCCACTCAGTAAGACTGGATAACACTGAGAAAACATACCCGTTCCACTTGGAACTGGACGCTGCGGAAGCCCACACTTCCCAAAGGAGGTTCAGAAGCACTTTCACATATGAACAACCGTTTAGGCGCATATGAAAGATTAGAGGAGATAGTAGCCTCTTGGACAATGGCAGAACATCTGCCGGGGAAACACGGGCTCTCAGGCTATACCGTGGACTTTACAAATATGGGATCCAATTAGGTCTCACATATGGAACCCAGCCCTTTACCGGTTCTCACGGATTCATCGAGTAAGGGCCTGGTGTCAGACGCTCCGCTACGTCTGACTGCCGAGGGAATGGAGGAGCTCAACAGGGTCTACAGTACGGAATCTCTCAGTGCTTCTACCCGTTTGAGGTGAGAACACAGGAGGAAACCGGTTCCACACGAAGGCTATAGAACCTAGCGAAGGTGTTAGGGCTCGCCCAGCCCGCAGCTCTACAAATATCTGCCAGTGAGGCGCCACGAGCCAACGCCCAGGAAGATGCAACACTTCTAGTAGAGTGGGCTCTCAACCTGAACGGGCAGGACACACCCTGTGCCTGATAAGCCAGGGTGATGGCGTCCACTATCCAGTGGGCCATCCTCTGCTTGGAGACGGCATTCCCATTCTGCCGGCCTCCGTGACAGACAAAGAGCTGATCTGAGGTCCTGAAGCTTTGCGTCCTGTCAACGTAGAATCTCAATGCTCGGACGGGACAAAGCAAAGCAAGGGCTGGGTCTGCCTCCTCCGAGGGCAGCGTTTGCAGGCTCACCACCCGGTCCCTGAAGGGAGTAGTGGGAACCTTGGGCACATAGCCAGGCCGGGGCCTCAGGATTACCTGGGAGTCAGCCGGCCCAAACTCTAGGCACGAATCGTCGACCGAAAATGCGTGCAGGTCCCCAAGACCTCTTGATGGAGGCCAATGCAAGCAGGAGCAGAGTCTTCATTGAAAGAAACTGCAGCTCAACTGTCTGCAAAGGCTCAAATGGGCCCTGCTGTAGTGCTTTGAACACTAGAGACAGGTCCCAAGAGGGTATAGAGGGGGGCCGTGGAGGATTTAACCTTCTTGCCCCCCTAAGGAACCTGATGACCAAGTCATGCTTACCCACCGACTTCCCTTCCACGGGGTCATGGGTTGGCAGCAATCGCCGCCACATAGACTTTAAGGGTGGAGGGAGACAGCCTTCGCTCCAACCCCTGCTGCAAAAAGGACAGCATGGACCACACTTCCGGGGGTCTTCTCAGTGAGAAGAACACCACTCGATGAACAGGTTCCACTTCAAGGCGTAAGTTCTGGGAACCAAGTCCGAGTGGGCCAGAACGGCGCCACGAGCAGGACCTGCTCCTCGTCCTCCCTGATCTTGCACACTGTCTGTGCGAGAAGGCTCACTGGGTGAAACGCATACTTGTGAAGGCCCCGCAGCCAGCTGTGTGTCAGTACGTCCGTGCCGAGGGTTCCCTCGGTCAGGGAGTAAAACAACTGGCAATGAGAGGTCTCTAGAGACGCAAACAGGTATACCTGAGCGGGCCCGAAACGTCTCCAAATCAGCTGGACCGCCTGGGGATGGAGTCTCCACTCTCATGGGAGTGCAGCTCGTGACAGCTCATTGGCTGCCCGGTTGAGCAAGCCCGGAATATGAATGGCACAAAGCGACCTCAGATGCTTCTGACTCCAGAGGAGAAGGTGGAGCTGGAGGCAGCTTCACCACAGGCCGTATAAGCACTGCCGGTCAGGGCCAACAAGTGCCTACAGGCCTGGGAGGGGAGCAACGGATTCCCACGCCAGGTGGCAGCGGTATTTGGACACAACTGCATCGCAACCGACCGCTCCACCGGCGGGATACCCGCATACCCCCGCGCTGCCCCACCGTCAAGGGTGGTGAGGGAGGATGAGCCACCAGGTTTCGGGCAGTGAAAGGTGCCGTCCATGATCCAGTGAGCTCATCATGCACCTCTGGGAAGAAAGGCACCAGGGTGGGGCCCTGTGAACCAGCGCGAGCCACCCCGAGAAACCAATCGCTCAACCTCGAAGGTTCGGGACGCGGTGGAGGATTCCACTCGAGCCCGACCCTCTCGACGGCCCAGAAGGTGGCAGCTGTGCCGAACCATCATCTCCAGAGAGGTCTAACTCACCCTCCGATGCAGTGACCGACATCCGATCATCGGGGGGAGCACCAAAGGATACAGCTGGTACCCCATGAGAGGGTCCAGCGTGTTCCCTCGGCAGCTCCAAAGGCTGCGAAGTGCCGGTGGAAGAAGGAGCCCTCGAAGGTTGGTTCCTCGGAGGGGAATTCCTCACCATCACCGTAAGACCAGTCCGGCTACTGTCAGAAGTAGTGCTCCCCCGGCTGCTGCCAGGTGGAGCCCTAGATCTAGGCAGAGGCACGGGCACTCCGCCCCTTTGCAGGAAACGGAGTCTGGTCCGCAACTCCGCAGCAGTCATTTTCCTGCACTGGGAACATGACTTGTCCACGAAAGCCGCCTCAGCGTGATTACTGCCCAGACACGAGAGGCAGCGATTGTGACCATGACCCAGCGCCAGGAAATAACCGCATCCAGAAATGCATGGATGGAAAGGCATCTTTAAAAAGACGCGTCTTTAAAAAGACGTTCCACCCGTGAATGCTCTTTTAGAGAAATCACTCTTTTAGAGAAATAACTCTTTTAGTGTGCTGAAGCGCACAGGGGAGATGGCCTGCAACACAATCAGAGGGTAGTGCAATCCGATGTGTGCAACCCACTCGACAGGAAGGGATCCACCGCCGCTGAAGCGCCATGACACCAGCACCGAGAATGTCTCGAAGAGCGTGCTGACTTGCAGACACCGTCAAAGGTTTGGTCAGGAGCAGAACGACGAACGCTCGGTTCCGAAGCAAAAACCTGAATATGCGCTGCACCTGCTGCCTACTTATACTCACGCTGTGATCAGCGGCAGCTGGATGCAATAATCGCATGCCAATGTGCATTGGCTTGTTTAGATACTCTCGTAGGGGATTGGTATCTCTAAGCGAGATCCCAATTCGTCGGTCTCTGACGTGACTCGGAGTGACCGAATGATAGGGAACGGTGCCCGCGTCGGGATGGTGTAAATCAGGGGTTATATACTTCACTACAGGCTACATTTATTGTATTTTACTGATATAGCATATTGGAACAACTGCCTCACGGGCTGGATGAAAACTCCCGTAGTTTGCCCACCTTTGCAGATTTGTATCTTTTTTTTTTTAAATCTGTTCCTTCTGTAACACATTTCTTCTTTCGTCATTCGTCATTTTTGCCTTCCTTCTCTTGCCTTCAGGTCCAGGCTAAAGAGAGGGCAGGTAGCCATGAGGTGCATCACTGTATATATATATATATATATATATATATATATACAGTGATTTTTTTTTTTTTTTTTTTTTTTTTGATGAAATTACTTTTTTTTCTGTTCTTAGTTAGATTTTATATCCTAAAACTGCCACCATTGCTCTGTCCTAAAACTCAGTTACCTTCCTACTTGATCATCGTTTTAAGACATTTTACAATACCAGTCAAGTTTTGGATTTCTGAAAGAGGACTTTTATGTTCAATTAAGTTTTTATTTAATCAAAATACAGTAAAAACAGTAAAATTGTGAAATAGTATTGCAATTTAAAATATCCTTAAGAAATAATTTTAATGTGAACATTCAGCTTTGCTATCACAGGAATAAAAGGCATTTGAAAGTATTTTGAAATAAAAAACAATTATAATACTATTTTAAGTAAAAGTCTTTAATGTATTTTTGATCAATACATGCAGAGAGACTTTTAAAAATATGAGAAAATCTTAATTATTCCAACCTTTTGACCAGTACTTTATATTCATGCCCAACTTGAAGGATATTGCAAAAGTAGGAAAATAAATTATGCTGATAAAATACCTAAAACTTAAAATGCCTAGCTTAGCCAAATATAATACCTAGTTTTAGTCCAGTTCTACTCAGTTGCAATAATGGAGGTCCAGAATTCACTTAGATGAGTTCAGTGGAGAAATAAATACAAGATGGTGACTAGAGCAAGAAAAATATTGATTAAGCATATACATATATTCCATTTAATAATGAAAAGTTTATACAGAAAATAGTTCAGTGTAAAAAAATGTATATTTTACCTTTTAAGTAAACATTTTAAGTAGTTAAATGCAATAATTTATTTGAACATTAGAGTATTACACTGTTGGCTTAGCAACATACTAATATCAATCAATGAGTCGAGTCTTTTGTGAGGAGTGTTATTTCTGTGTTGTGTAGAGTTGCTGCCTATTAAATTCATGCCAAATTGGTCACGTGTTAGGTTATATGATGGTTAGCATGCAACCTTACAAGGCAGATGCCTTTCTACATTGCTGAAAGTAAGGCTGCTCACTAGCTTTTGGTTTTTGTGAAAAGTTTTTATGACCTGTCAAACCTTTTCTGAGTGGATGAAACCATTAGTATTAGCAAATCGTACTGATGTAACTTTCTTTTTCCAAATATCTCTGTCCTCTGGCTCATAAATTATGACTTTAAACTGAATTTCTTTCATCATCACTTTGCTGGAAGGCTTATTTTTTGAAAGCACTTGGTTCTTCCATCTTTCGGGCAACTGGGAGCTTTGTCATTGTACTGAATAATTATGATGTTGTAGCCTTGTGTCCATTATTATTGTTTAATGAAAAAGTATTTCTAACTTCCTAATTTTGTAGACATTCAGGGCAGCAATCGGTGTATTGTAAGAGTAGTAGCATTATTTACTTATTCAAATGTTCTTCTATTCTCATGTCATATGTATGATCAAATATATGTATGTAGGTACTAAGAGCTCCTTAAAAAATTCCTTGTGTGTTTGCGAATAAAGCTCATTCTGATTCTATTATAAGGCTGCTGGAAGATTCAAGTGAATTTCTTATTAAACTGAAAGTAATAAACAAACTCGATAAAGACTCACAGCATGACTGCAATCAATTTAGCATGCTGTAATGGCAAAAGTAAGAGTTATCTGAAATTATCTCAATATGAAAGTGCAAGAAAAATGTACAAATACTGTATGCTTGGGAACTTACTGCATGCTTACCACGTTTTAAATGTTACAAAGTTACATCTTACACAAATTTAGGTCTCAGGAGATTTAATTGACTGTATACCCATGAATGTATTATTAAAGCTTCTCTTCTTGTTTGTTCAGAACCCCCATGTGCTCGTCAGTGTTCTTGTAGCTACCCTGCTTGGTCTAGTTTATAGTCCGCATTCATCTTTCCTTGAAAATCTCAGAGTTCCAGGACATGTATCATATACAAATCTTCATTAATTCACAGTGGCGCTTTTGTATTTTGGCTTTGAGAGAACAACATGAATAATCTGCAACTGCAAAGCAGTAAATCAGCTCTCCTAAGCCAAAACAAACTTCTAAGTCAATTAAAGTGTTTCCTGGAGGGTTTTCTTGATGACTGCAAAGTAAATTGAAAACAAAACAGCAGCTGTTTGGCAACTCTTTGTAATTCGGAGAAAATCAAACTGAGATTACAGTGTTAAACAATCCTGATAAAAATTTCAGAACAATAAGTTCCAACAAGCTGTCCCTATGCAGCTCCTGCTGATTCATCTCTCCTTAGCATTCAGACAACAGTCCTATTCGGGAGTCGGTATGATCCAGTGCATCGCAGGCATTTAAAAAGGTGAGCTCCTCTTTCACTGCTTGGAGCCTGTCCTTGTATATTGACTCATCAATTTGATGACAATGATTAAAGTCATTTAAAAAAGTTATGTTCACAACGTTCACAAGTTATGAGTTGGGAGTAAACCATCTGCTTATAACATGACCTTTGGCCTGAGCACTGATGCTGTCTCCACAATTTCTCACGTCTGTACCTAGTCCTGGTGTGTTCCTGTGAATTGGGCTGGGGCAACACATGCTGTGGAAGGTGAACAGTAGGAAAGTTAATGCTGAGTCATAACCTCTCATTCCAGCTGACTTTGTTATGGTAATTTGCCCGCGTGGACAGTTACTGATAATAATAAGAGTTAAAATTTTTAATGACGCAAAGCCATACTCATCATTGTCTGTGAAATCTGAAATATCACATTGTGGATAATCCAGATTACAGAAATATTAGCCAATCAATAAATTATTTATCCAATCAAATAATATTGGGAAAAATAAGGTAACATGATTGTGGCCCATTTAGCATGAAACTTGTAGATTGCATTTGTTTTTCAATTATCAAATATTTGGAGTCAATATGAAAATGTGAAAGATTACATAAAATATTTAATTGCAAAAGCATGATAGTGCTGAAAAAGCCAAGAGTGTGTGTATAAAACCAAGTAAACATTGCTGTTATATTGCAAATGTTGACAGTAAAGAGATTAAGAGAATTAAGGAAAACCTTGATAATCCTAAATTGTTTCAAATATTTAAAGAATATCCTGGCTTTCAAGATGTGCAGTTGAGTTTGACTGGACAAATGACGTCACCCCAATGCCTTTTTTTAAAAAACCGTGTCACGTGACTTGGATGCAATCCCAGTTGCTAAGATACCCTGAGAGATGGGGTGTGTGTAAGCGCTGTCCCTCCATCCAGAACATGTTGTGATCAAGAGATAATGCCTTTCATTATGGAGGGCTCGGTGTGTATCTGATAATGTTCCCCAGGCCAGATGTTCCAGCCACAGCCTGTGCGGAGAATCCAAAAGAGCCTTTTCACACAATATTACAAATGTGCAATATATTTTATGCAAGCAGTAAGTGAAGAGCCGTTTTATTTTATGAGGTTTAGCCACTGTATTTCAAAGCCAATATAAAAGCAGTAAAAGATCACTGGGGTTACGGTATGGTCACTACAGAAGAGTGCACGACAAGAAATAAAGATCAAAGAGTACTTTTAATAATTCACAGGGTAAAGAGTATAACCAAACTTAACACAAACAATAGCAGACAAAATGGCAAGGGTGAACACAGGCTTAAATGCAAAACATAATCAACCGAAAACAGAAACAGGTGAGGGGCTAATTAACTGATCAGGATAATTAGGTCAACAGAAGACAAAAAGGCAAAATCGTAACAACTGGCTATACGTATGAATTTTACCCGCTTTCTTAGCATCTATGTCCAGTGTTGTGCAAGTTACTTCCAAACTGTAATACATTACAGATTACTTGTTACTGTTATTTAAAAGTAATTCCTTACCTTATATAACTGTCTCAGAACTGTAATGCGTTACATGACTCCTGTTTTACTTTTGAGTTACTTTAACCAAAAAATCTACAGAAGTAGAACTTAACATTCTAAAATGACAAAATGTACTAGAGCCCTGCCCTAATGGCAAAGTGTTTATATTTCGTTCCGGCTTTTTATTAAGTTCATTTAGAAAAAAACGTTTGGAGCATTTTTGGCTCAGTAAACAGTTTTTTTCTTTCTTAAAGTAAATACCAAGCGGCCAGCAGCAGACCTGCAGGCTGATCATAGCCATGTTTGATGAATTTAGCCTTCTCAAATCATCATGACTTGCCTAAAATAAAATCTATAGATATACTAAAACAGTTCATGCATATAACAATGTTTAAACTTTAAACCTAGATAACTGTGCGCTGTATCAGTAGTTTGTGCAGAGAGTGGAAGCTAAAGTACAGGACATGGAGGCACCAGCGCAATCAATGAAAATTTTTTTGCAATGGAAACAACTTACGCCATAATTTTTTGCTCATAAATGTAAGAGTAATACATCATTCGGAACTGTAAAGGGTCTACTTTTATTTGTGTGCACTCACAATGTCAACAAAACGTTGTGCTTTTATCTTGAACAGGAGCTCTTCACAAAAATTAACCGAAAGTCAGTGAATACATGTCTCACAGGCATGATAAATATATCTATAGAAAGCTTTAAATTACTACTTAACGAAACAAATAAAAACGAAAACAAAAACTATTTAATACAATCATTATCCGTGAAGATGCACTTCTCTCTAAAGGTGCGCCTAACGAGGAGATGACGAATCCTTACTATTTCCCCCGGACACATTCATGGTAATTACTTTTGCTGGGCTTTTGCTTTATTGTGTGTATTTGAACGCAGAACTCTTCAGCTGTGCTGACGGCTCGCTGCTGCTGTTGCGGGACACTAAACACCGGCTCATGTTGTTTCCACTAGCGAGGCAATTTTTTTCATTAATTATTGATGGATGTCTAAAATATAAAGATAATGAGAAGCCTAAAATCGGACCGAGGACCAGCCCTGTCACGGTATATGAATCTACTGCCTTCTTCATGTCTCGTGTATTGTTGTCTGTGTCTGTGTATTGTGTGCGAGTGGGCGGGTCCCCTCGCTCCGTGATCAGTGCGCCAGCTGATCTCATTTCCCGCACCAGCTGCTGCCAATTCACTCCTCTTTAAAACCTCACTGCATTCTCCTCTCTCTTGTCAGATCGTTTGGATGTGTTTCTCTGTGTGTGTTCATCGTGTGCCGTCGATTACCTGTTCGTGTCTGAGTTCTGTCAAGAGTCTTCGTGGTCTTCGTCTCACCCGGAACATCACCAGCACTGGATTCACCCTCGCCACTCTTCACCTGCAAGCTGTCCATCTGGTCCCTGCGCCACCATCCCATCCGAGAGACTGTGTTGTGTTTGTGTCATCTGACTGTTTAAATAAATACTCACCTGCATCTTTGCTTCCGCCTCAAGTCTGTGACAGAACGATCTGACCAGAGAATGGAAGCAGCAGGCGGATCATCTTCGTCTCTGGAGGACTTTCTGAGATCCAGCGTCTCTCGGATGGACGCTCAGGAGAAGAGCATGAAGGAGTTGGGACAGGTGATTCGTGCTCTTGTGGCGCAGGTGTCCGAGCTCACCCAGCAAATGCAACATCTGCAAGTTCCCGCTGCGCCACCCACACCGCCAGCTCCCCTCGTACCACCGGAGAACGTCTCCCAGTCAGAGCCCCGCCTACCAACTCCGGAATTATACAGCGGTGAGCCGAACTATTGCAGAGCATTCCTTACACGATGCTCTATGCATTTTTCTCTGCAGCCTAGGACCTTCGCCAGCGAGCAGAGCAGGGTGGCGTTCGTGCTCACGCTACTGACTGGGAGAGCAGCACTATGGGGAACAGCGGTGTGGGAAAACCAAGACCCTTGCTGTACCTCGTTTCAGACACTCTCCGCCGAGATGAAAAGAGTCTTTGACCGCGCGGTCGCGGGTAGAGAGGCGGCTCGGATCCTCACGGATCTTAAACAGGGGGAGAGATCTGTGTCGGATTACTCTATCAAGTTCCGGACCTTGGAGGCAGAGTGTCAGTGGAACGAGGAGGCGCAGTGGGATATGTTCCTGCATGGGTTGGCTGACCGCGTCCAGAGGGAGATTTTATGCTCTGGACTTACCCACCACCCTGAACAAACTCATCGAACTGGCTCTTCGGGTGGACTCTCGACTCTCTCGAGTCAAGCGGCTGAGGTTACCCGCTCGATTTTCTGGAGAGTCACCGCCGTTAAGAGCCAGCGACAGGGACGCGGTCAGTTCCGTCTACGATCCCGAGCCCATGCAGGTCGGGCGAGCTCGGCTGTCTCGGGAGGAGAAGGAGAGGCGGAGGTCCCAGGGCCTTTGCCTTTACTGTGGTGCGGCGGGACATTTCGCGTACAACTGCCCAGTAAAAGGCCAAGCCCGGCAGTGAATCTGAGGCTACTGTCGGGTGGGATCTCCGCTGAGAAGACCTCATCTACATCGACACTCCTCCCGGTAAGACTAAGATGGACAGACCACACTCACGACTGTCAAGCAATACTGGACTCTGGGGCAGAAGGTAATTGCATGGACTACAGATTTGCACTTAGGATTCAGGCAGCAGAAATCAGTATCGGAATGGAGCACTAAATGTTATGAGTCTTGTCTTGTGTCTGCTTGTCCGTCTATTTCTGTTTCTACCTTGCAGGAGGAGGCAGGGGATTTGTCTAACGTGCCCACGGATTATCTAGACCTGAAGGAGGTGTTCAGTAAGTCTTGTGCTGCTTCTCTCCCTCCACATCATCCCTATGACTGTGCCATAGAGTTACTGCCAGGTACGTCTCCGCCTAAAGGCAAGTTATATTCACTTTCTGTTCCAGAAAGAGAGGCTATGGAGAAATATATTTCTGATTCTCTAGCAGCGGGGTTCATCCGACCCTCCTCTTCTCCTGCGGGGACGGGGTTCTTTTTTGTGGGGAAGAAGGACGGATCATTGCGACCTTGTATTGACTACCGAGGGCTGAACAGCATCACGGTAAAGAATACCTATCCTTTGCCGCTGATGTCTTCAGCTTTCGAGAGGTTTCAGGGAGCGTCGAGCTTCACTAAATTGGACTTACGGAACGCTTATCATTTGGTCCGCATCAGGAGGGGGGACGAATGGAAGACTGCTTTTAACACCCCCAGGGGGCACTTTGAATATTTGGTCATGCCCTTCGGGCTGTCCAACTCCCCAGCAGTCTTCCAGGCACTCGTCAACGACGTGCTGCGAGATATGGTTGACCAGTTCATATATGTTTACCTGGATGACATATTGATTTTTTCTTCTTCTCTCCAGGAGCACATGCAGCACGTTCGACGAGTGCTTCAGAGGATGTTAGAGAATGGGCTATTTGTCAAGGCGGAGAAATGCGCTTTTCATGCACAGTCTGTCCCTTTCCTAGGGTACATTGTGTCGTCTGAGGGAGTGCGTATGGATCCTGACAAAGTTAAGGCGGTGGTGGATTGGCCAAGCCCAGACTCCCGTAAGGCCCTGCAGAGGTTTCTGGGGTTCGCCAATTTTTACCGGCGGTTTATTCGCAATTTCAGCCAACTGGTCTCTCCTCTGACCGCCTTGACCTCCCCCAGAACTACGTTCAGGTGGTCAAACGCAGCTGAGGCTGCGTTTGCCAAACTGAAAGGCCGCTTTGTTTCAGCCCCCATCTTAATTACCCCTGATCCATCACGTCAGTTCGTGGTGGAGGTCGATGCGTCAAAGGTGGGGGTAGGTGCAGTGCTATCCCAGCGCTCTCCGGCAGACGACAGAATGCATCCGTGCTCGTTTTTTTCCCACCGTTTGTCCACTGCCGAGAGTAATTATGATATTGGTAACAGAGTTGTTGGCAGTCAAGCTGGCATTGGAAGAATGGCGCCACTGGTTAGAAGGGTCGGGGGTACCTTTTATCGTATGGACCGATCACAAGAATTTGGAATACATTAGAACCGCCAAGAGATTGAACTCCAGGCAGGCTCGGTGGGCACTTTTTTTCGGACGTTTTGACTTCACTCTCTCACTTCAAGCCCGATTCTTAATCACGTATTTTTGACCGTTCCGATCGCCCGTCTACTCCCGAGTGTATTTTTCCGGAGACCCTTATTATCTCTGCACTCACATGGGAGGTCGAATCGAAGGTCAAGACGGCCTTGCAAGGGGTAACGCCTCCGGTCGGTTGCCCACCGAACCGGTTATTTGTGCCAGAGGGATTACGGTCCGACATCATTCAGTGGGGACATTGTTCCAATGTGGCTTGTCATCCAGGAGTCAGTCGCACTACACCTTTAGTCAAGCAACGATTTTGGTGGCCACTCATGGCTCGCGATGTCCACAGTTTTGTTTTGGCTTGCTCAGTTTGTGCCACTGGTAAGACTTCCAATAGACCCCCAGATGGGCTCCTTCAACCGCTGCCGATCCCTTCGAGACCCTGGTCCCATATCGCACTAGATTTTGTCACCGCGCTCCCACCCTCTCAGGGTAACACGGTAGTTTTGACCGTGGTGGACCGATTCTCGAAGGCGGTCCACTTCATTCCCTTGCCCAAATTACCCTCAGCCAAGGAAACAGCGGTTACAGTCGTTCACCACGTCTTTCGGTTACATGGCCTCCCGACGGACGTGGTTTCCGACAGAGGACCCCAATTTGTGTCCAAATTTTGGCGAGAATTTTGTAAATTACTGGGTGCTACTGTTAGTCTGTCCTCAGGGTTTCATCCCCAGAGCAATGGTCAAACGGAGAGAGCCAACCAGGATTTGGAGAGAACATTGCGACGTCTGGTCTCCAAGAATCCTTCCTCATGGAGCCAACAACTGTCAATGGTGGAGTACGCCCACAATTCGTTGCCAGTATCATCTACAGGCCTATCTCCGGATTCCAGACTAGGAAAAATTGGTGGCTGGTAACCTATACTACCTTCAAACGAAGTCGCGGTCCCCTCCGCTCACGCCTTTGTCCAGAGGTGTCATCGCACTTGGACTAGAGCCCGCGAGACTCTACTCCAAGTGGGAGCGAGCACCAAGGCCAAGGCCGATCGCCACCGGTCTAGACCTCCCGTATACGTCGTCGGTTCCAAAGTGTGGCTTTCTACCAAGAACATTCCTCTCCGCTCCGTTTCTAATAAGCTTGCTCCCAAATTCATTGGCCCGTTCGCTGTCACTAAAATCATTAGTCCGGTGGCAGTTCGCCTAAATCTTCCTCCAGTGTACAGGAGAATTCATCCCGTTTTCCATGTGTCCAAAATCAAACCCGTTTTTTATTCCCGCATTAATCCGCCAGCCCCGGTTCCCCCACCGCCACGACTCGTAGAAGGGGAACCTGCTTATTCGGTCAATCGTATTCTGGACTCAAGGCGGAGGGGACGCGGATTCCAGTACTTGGTGGACTGGGAAGGTTACGGTCCGGAGGAGAGAAGTTGGGTGCCTGCTAGAGACATTCTGGATCACTCCCTTATCGATGATTACAATCGACAGGTAAGGGAGTCTGGGGACGCCAGGAGGCATCCCTAGGAGGGAGGGTACTGTCACGGTATATGAATCTACTGCCTTCTTCATGTCTCGTGTATTGTTGTCTGTGTCTGTGTATTGTGTGCGAGTGGGCGGGTCCCCTCGCTCCGTGATCAGCGCGCCAGCTGATCTCATTCCCCGTGCCAGCTGATCTCATTCCCCGCACCAGCTGCTGCCAATTCACTCCTCTTTAAAACCTCACTGCATTCTCCTCTCTCTTGTCAGATCGTTTGGATGTGTTTCTCTGTGTGTGTTCATCGTGTGCCGTCGATTACCTGTTCGTGTCTGAGTTCTGTCAAGAGTCTTCGTGGTCTTCGTCTCACCCGGAACATCACCAGCACTGGATTCACCCTCGCCACTCTTCACCTGCAAGCTGTCCATCTGGTCCCTGCACCACCATCCCATCCGAGAGACTGTGTTGTGTTTGTGTCATCTGACTGTTTAAATAAATACTCACCTGCATCTTTGCTTCCGCCTCAAGTCTGTGACAAGCCCGCGTCTGAACTATGACGTGAATATTGGCCCAAAGCCAGGCCCTAGGGACATAAAAAAGTCGGAGCCCGACTTTAAATAAAATAATAAAATAAAATAAAATTGGGTTGATTAGTAATGCCTTACATTACTGCGTTACAGCAAAAAGTAATACGTTACTGTAATGCATTACTTTTGTAACGCGTTACTCCCAACACTGTCTATGTCTGTGTTTTGTCCAATTTATTTGATTCTATAGTCAGGGATGTTTTTTTTTTTGTTTTTTTCATGCTGGCTGACTTTTATTTGCTGATTTCTCTGTTTGTTAAACTTGCCATCTTTGGTTTAGTACAAGAGCTTTAGACTGTATAATGTGTTACTTGTTTTTCATTCCACTATAGGAATATTCCAATATAGAAAACAAGCAGCCCATATTCATGTTGCTGCTTAGAATAGAAATCTGTTCTTTAGGCACAACCCTTTGGGGCACATGAAAAGGCCCAATGCAATTACAAAAATACTTGTATAGTCAGTATTTACAACTCTTTTGTTCAGGTTTTGTTATTTAAAGGGAATTGTCAAAAGAGTCATTGGGATTCTGTAAGCAGAAAAATCCTGTGCTGTGTTGTGTGAGTCTCTGGTGATCTGCACTCAGAACACTCACACACTGATGTGTATTTCTCTGCTGTTAGGTATGCATCTCCTCACTGAGCAATTAATGTTATGTTTTTATCATTTCTGCACTGGCTTCTCATTATTGTGTAATTGGCATGATACATAAGAGGACGTATTACTACTCTGAGGTACTAATATGCACTCTTTAGGGGTAAAGAGGTGTCCCTTTGAGGGTACTGCCTCAGTGACAAGTAGTGGACCCCCTAAAGGTACATTTGTTTTGCAGACTGTCAAATAAAAACTTAAATTTGATTTCTTCTGTGTTCTTCTGAAATCATTATTTATAGTAGATTATTTGCTGTCTAGTGTTACTGCAAATCTGCATTCAAGATAATTCAAACTGAATGAATGGAACATGTGGCACATAATCTTGACCTTTTGATTTTTTGTTTAACACTGACTTATCAAGTTGTATGAACAGGAAAAAACAAACTACATATTATTTTATAAGCAAGCGTGTGGCGGCCAACTCAAAGTTATTAGTTAACCATGCATTCTCTTACTGGAACTGGCAAGTTTGTGATGGTGAGATTCATGACTTGGTCAGCATGGGACTCTTTGTGATATCAGGTCACTAATGAACAAATAACTGAAGAGTAAGGGAATACTAGAATATTCAGATATCCAACATATAAAACAGAACTAAAATGATAATTACTTCGATCTAAATTTTTGAATAATTTGAAATTAGTTAGCTTAAGCACAGAGCTAGAAGAATCAAGTTGAAAATAAATTCTAAAAAAATTTGTTAACCTTACAAAAGTGCAATAAAAAAACTATACTGTATACACAGGCCTGGTTTCACAGACAGGGCTTAGACTAAGCCAGGATTAGGCCATAGTTCAATTAGGACATTTAAGTAATTTTTCATGAACATGCTTAGAAAAAAAAAAAAAAACATTGCTGGGGTGCATCTTGAGACAAAACAAAGACACTGATATATTTTAAGATCAGACAGTGCAAGATTATTTCAGTTGAAACCACTCAGACTTACATTTTAGTCTAGGATTACCTTAAGCATTGTCTTTGAATCTTAAAAATATCATTTGTAAGACAAATACTACTTTTAAAACCTTTAAACTTGTCCAAAAGTTTAGAAAAAATATTTAATTTATTTTAGTATATTAATTTATTATTGTGACAGTTATTGTACAAGTCACTAAATTTGAATGACTTTTTAGAGTGTACAGAGAGGTGGTTCTCAACCTTTTTGATTTCCCGTTGTCCAAGATATATTTATCTAAGTTTTTTGAATATTCATCTAATATTCATCCTAAAATTATACCGTGTGTGCCTCTTGTACTAAATTTGTCAGTTTTAGGCAACTGAATCTTTATTTTAGTGTTATTTATTTATTTATTTTAGTGTTATATGTTCATATAAATAAATTTAAATAAGGCCCACCCTCTATGAACTGTTGTTTTATGGAAAAGTGAAGCTTGAAGATTCTTCAACTTTTATTCCTTGTTTTTTTTTTTGTGGAACACAGCAGCATATTGGAACGGCATAAAGGTAAGGAAATAAACATAATTTAAATTTAGGATTAACTATCCATTTTAATCAAATTTGACTGTGCATTTTATACACTTTATTCAGATCTGAATTCATGTCTTTGAACTGATCTCCAGGTTTCTCTTTGGCTCAACAATGAGCTTACTGACAAGGCTTGGGTTATCTCTGTTCATCATCACTCGTCTATGTTTTCCATTAACAAAACCCCCAAGATTTACTCAAGCCGTTATCCAAATCTATCAACAACAATATCTCATTTTGCTCTTTACCTGTCATTACATCAAGCTGAACTACAGCCAAAGAGTCTTTACACTATATTAACCATCTTAGACAAGACTGCTTTTTTTGTTTTAAGATATTCCCTGAGCTCCTGCTGTCCGACGTGATTGATCTGCTCTGTGAGCAAAGTAGCCTTTGCGGTTTTGAAGGCCAACATAGCTTGTAGGAGACTTAAGGAGAAACAGTAAATATACTGTATTACGCAGATGTTTTACAGAAGATATACAGTTCACATCCTGTCAGACTTATGGAAATAATACATGTTGAGAGGAGAATGTTCACCAACTATCCTTACCTTACTATCAGAGTGTCTTCATTGTAGTCTATTGGTTAAATCTAAAATCCTTTTGGGAACACCTGCAAATAAATACTCAAATTTCTCAATGTGTTTCTCAGTAGGTGGGTCTGCTATGATACGGTCATCCACAAAACAATAAAAAAAAAAAAAAAAAAAGTGAATGAATGTACAGTATGAATGTTTCTGTTCAGTGTGTCTCAGGGTAATACCTTTATGTATTGCTCCTGTACATTTTTTGTAACCATTCATAAATTGCAAAAATTGTTAAAGACAAATTTCCAAAAATGTTGTTCTTGTATTACTGCTCTAATGACATTCTTAGGATCAGACACAAAAAAGTTGTATATACAGAAAGAGAAGTGAATAGTTGGTCAAAACAACTTACATTTCAAAATGTGTTCTTTTTTTTTGTTAACAACTGTTTATTGAAATTTTATTCTGTGGAACAGTAGGACAAAACAAAAAGCAGCATACAAATTGAGCTATTCCTTATAAATCCTTTAACTGCATTCCAAAGTGTTCGAGGATCATCCACTGAACCTTGGTTAATTTCAATAAACTCAGCAAATTTATTTCTGAATTGACTGCAAAAGCTTTCATCCTGTAACAATTTAGGGTTAAATCGCCATCCAGTGGCATGAGATGGCCGAGGGATCAAAGATAATCTGCACAAATTTCCATCATGATCCGACAAGGATAAGGAACAGATAATGGCATCACGAACAGCTGAAGATAAAGAAGTAGAAATGAAAATATAGTCAATTCATGAATAGGATTTATGAGTAGCAGAAAAGAAAGTGAAAGACTTAGCAGAAGGGTTTAATAAACACCAACGAGGATGAGGTTACACATCGCCGAAGTTTGTCAGAACACAAAGCTTCAGAGTGTGATTCCTTTAGTCCAGATCTATCTAGGATATGCAACATTACAGAATTCGTGTCTGCACCCAATACAAAAAACAATTCCTATTCTCCACTATTGTTTTTATATGTGTTATTCTACCATCTTTATCACAACCTTTATCTAAAATAGTAATATTTATAGTCTTCCACACCAATATTAGGACACCCTTGGTTTTAGTATCCGAAGATGAGTGAGATACCACTTCATAAAACTTATTATTACACCTGCGTATATCCTCCTCTTTCAAATGGGATTCTTGAACTAACACTATATCAATCTTTATTCTTCGCAAAAAATCCAGAAAACCTGTACGTTTGTGAGGGCCATTTAGCCCATTAATATTACAACTCAGAATATTAAGGCCAGTAGGTATCAAAGAGAATTACTGCATAATAAGACAAAATACAGGTTTGAAAATAAAACCAGTTTAATCTACCATTAACCCCCCCACCCCACCCTCCCCTTTACCATAGAAAAAAACATAAACACATTCCCATGAACTATGGCAGATCAAACCATGAACAAACCTTGATCTGCCAGCACCCCTTAATATGGTCCGTGGCGTCAACAAAACATTGCACATTACTGTAGCACCAATATTTGGCCCTATTTCTATTTTAAAAATTCTGGATGCCAGCGTATCTCATCTCCTTCCTAATTGACGCAAATGCACTTCTTTTTTTTTGTGGTGACCGGAGAAAAATCTGGAAAGAAAGACAGCGTTGCTCTGTAGGAAGTTTTCACCGGGGCATGAAGTCTGGCAGCCCGCAGAATGAGCTCCCTGTCCATGTAGCGCAGCAGTTTAAAGATGAAAACCCGTGGTTTAGCGTGACCTGAGGAGAGCCTTGTGTACACGCGATGCGCTCGCTCCACTTTAATCTCTTTGCCCGCCCGAGACGGGAGCCACGTCGGTAGCGATCTTTTCAAAAAGCCCATAGGGTCGTCCTTTTCGGAACCTTCAGACAATCCAACCAGACGCAGATTGCTGTGCCTATTGCGATCCTGCAAGTCCACAACCTGTTGCTCGAGCACAGCAACGCGCCTATCGTGATCTGCGACAACTTTTTTTGTTCGCTCATCTCCCCTGCAAGAAGATCCAGTAGAGCATAGCGACTGAACAACAGACATGTGAGAAACTAATTCGTTCTGCTTTTCCGTCAACTCTGTTCTTAGAATGTCCTCAAAGTGTGTAACAGTGCTCACCATCTTGTCCATCATATCGCTTGAGTTCGGTGACTTGGATTTCTTCTTAATCGGAGAAGCAGATGGCTCAACTCTTGCTGTTTACGACTGCATGCCATCGGGTAAAGCACCATCAATTAATAAAACTTAAAACAAAACGAAAAAATCAGCAAAAAGAGGCCAAACGTACGGAGCTCTACTCGAGAGTGACAAGGTTCATAAGCACGTCACGTGACTCCCCTTGGAATATCCCCATTTCAAAATGTGTTCTTCACATTTTTGAACAGTGATGTCTGACTTCTATTTCTATAAACCATTTTCAGAGGTCTATCGATTGAGATAGGAATAAATATGCTCTGGAAACATAATCAGTTAACACTGTCTGCCAAGGGGATCGGAAGCAGGAAAAGTTATTTTTATCAGTCTCTGCAGTTACTTTGCACTCTCTGTGGCTCTGTTTTCAGCTCTTTCAAAAATCTATTACACTCAAGGTGAAAAACCTGATGATGATCATGACTTGCATAAAGAAATTAAGTTAAATGCTGGAGAATAAATGATCATATTAGTACATTATTATTGCTGTTGTTATTTAACTAGTTGCACCTTGAAGCCTGGCTTCAGGCAAATGCACATTAGAAATAAACCAGTTAGTCAACGCTGTTTGGAAATTTGTGAAGATAGCGCTGCCCCAAAATTGTCAATATTGTCAGAGTCAATATTGCTCTGTCAGTCTAGATTGATGCTCAAACAAACAGAGCAATGTTTGATAGGGCCATGGTGTTTACAATGATCAGGGAATCAATCTATCAAAAGTTTCCTTTGTTCTCTGCATATTCAGATGGGACATGACACACTTATACACATATACAACTTGCTTAATTCTGAGGAATTGACTAGTACTGCTTGTAAAAGACTATAAAATTATTGTCTTCAAAATGCCATGAAATGTGTCTTTGCCTGTTGCTCTGTTGTACTTGTAATGCACAGTGTGATCTTGTGTCATTCTGTTCTGCTTCATTTTGGAGAATTCCCCGTGGATGATTATAAACACAAGACATTTCATACCAAGACACCTTTTTATTCATGTCAGGATGTTTCATTTTGACAAATAGACCAGAGAGAATACAGACAGATAGAGGTTATAACTCAGGAACTTTAAAAGGAAATGAACAACACACAGTAAACTGCATCTGGTTTCACATTCAAAGATTGCAGGAGAACTCTTTGTTTCGGCCCATGAAATGTCTTATAAAAGCCATTCTAAAATATTCCAGCTCTAAGCAAAATAGCAAAAAACAAACACTTGCCATTCGTTGTGACTCATGACATGAAAGTAAAAAGATCTTCCCACTTCAATTTAATATGACCTATTTTAGTAACTGTAAACTTTGTAATTAGCGTTTTTTTTTTTTTTAATGACACATTGTAATGACTCACTCTTCCCTTTAATGTGTGATGGTCTGCTGTCACCACATCTCTGATCTAGTTCTTTGTTCCTGTTCTTGTTATGCTGCCTGTTTTTATTATAATTACTGTAATTATCTTGTTGTTTTTCTAGGACATATTAATGTTATGAAAATAATGTGTTCTGTGAAGGTCCCTGTGAAGGACCTTTTCTATCCATAATACGTAAGAGTCAGCTAATATATACATTTCTCATTATGGTCATATCAAACTGTTTACTGTGCATTTAATTTTGATATTCTAATACATTCAGTAAAAGCAAAAGGCATTTTTGGAACGTGTGTGGGTGTCTCTGACTATCTTTCTCTGTGTGTGTGTGTGTGTACATATAATAGAAATATGGTCAATGACAAAAAGCCTAATCCCACAACATGCATTTTTGTATTCAAAATTGAAACATCTAAATAGTCCCTTCACAGTTATTACTGAAATAAATGAAACTGACAAAACTACAATTTGAATGATACTGTGACACCTGTTGTTTTGTCCCTCATGGTCAGAATGCTATGAAGTCTTGGTTCTCCCTATGCCAAACTGTCATTTCAAATGGAGTTACATGTCAACTTCTAATACCCATCTGTTTCATTAGCTCTAATAGAATATATTTATGCCAACAGGTGAAAAAAGATAGGAAAAGCAAGCTGAGAAATTCATGATAATTTTACTCTTAGTACAATATTTATTGGTGCACACCTTTAAACATTTTCATATTCACTCTGTCCACTCTGAGTTTTTTTTTCTCTCAACAGTTCAATAATCAAAGCTTATACTTCCCCCTCAAAAAAACACTTAGTGACTTTGCTAACATTTAAATGAGTATTGTCACCAGGTTTGATCCATTTCTTTATCCGCCTACTTACAGAATCTGTTTACTTTCTGTAGAAAAAAAAAAATCATGTGAATAATGGCATAATGTATTGATGTTAAGAGTCAAAATGTATTATACTGAAAACAAACATGCTTTACAGCTTGAGAAGGTTTCCATTTCCAGTGACACGATTCATGATTATCTTTTTCTGAGGTCTTCCAGAATTCAATAAAAGTCATTTTCAGCAGTACAGCCAGAGATTAACTCCGACTTACTGTTTTGACTGCTTTGAAATTGGAAAAAGAAAGAATACACATAAATAGAATGTAATTCATCATGTAGACAGAAGTGTTATCATGGGAACGACTTCAGTATGGCAGCTCAAGACTGAACACTCATATTATGTTATGTGTCACTTCCTGTATACTATCTTTTTGTTAAAACTGAGATTTATGCATCATAAAAAACAACATTTAAATAATATAGCAGTTGTTGTATATTATTTAAATGGATATGCAGAGTCATATATTTTAATTTTACTGTGAGATGGAAAAATAAATATTTACTTGAACTTTAGCTTCAAGTTTACTAAAACAACATTTAAATTTTACTGGTAGATGGACAATTAGGAATCAAAGTAAAATTAGTGATGGTTTTCTAATAAAGTGCAGATGTGATGTGTATGCAGCGGCTCCATAAAAAGAATGGCAATGTCAAAGATTATTTACAAGGCATTACTTTTACAAATAATTGGAATGGAATATAAAAATATATATTGATACAAATATTTTTCTAGTAATCTATTAGTCTGCATTTACATTGCGTGTATCTATTTTGACATGCCATATTTTTGTCCCGTGCTTGTATCACTATGTAATTTGCAGCTTCAGAGTGAATCATGCAGTTATACGTAGATGTCACTTCCAAAACTTGGCTGTCGGCCCTCTTAGCAGCATGAAAAACAATACTTTCATTCAATGGATTATTGCTATATAGTCTTGAAAGTGCGAAAGTTCAAGATCAAGTTTATTTGTATATCGCTTTTTATGATTCAAATCGTTGCAAAGCAGCTCTACAGGAAATTAAGTTTCCACAATACATTTATATATTGCAGAAACTTAATATACTGTATTTAATTTATGGCAAAATCTGGTGATTCTGTATGTTGTCTGAGCGTTGGCATCCTCTGAGGTCCTCTGAGGGGTTGGCATCATCTCTTCTCAGGTGTTCGGTCATCTCAGATCATTTAAGGGTTGGATCCAGACTGAAGCTTCTGTAATTCCTAGTTACCACGGGATATTAATCCCGTGGCAGAAACAGAGAAACAAATAGAGACATAAATAGCGTAGCTGCTGTTCCATCTATGCAAAAATGATTTGTTCAACCCAAGCTAAAGAATAATAATGTACATTTGATCAGATATAACTGCAGTACAAGATTATAAGATGCATTATGTGAATGCTTGGCTAAAGAGATGTGTCTTTAATCTAGATTTAAACAGAGAGAGTGTGTCTGAACCCCGAACGTTATCAGGAAGGCTATTCCAGAGTTTGGGAGCCAAATGTGAAAAAGCTCTACCTCCTTTAGTGGACTTTGCTATCCTAGATACTACCAAAAGTCCAGAGTTTTGTGACCTTAGGGAGCGGGTTGGATTGTAGCGTGGTAGAAGACAAGTTAGGTGTCAATTTATGGCCTTATAGGTAAGTAATAATATTTTGTAAATGATATGGAACTTAATAGGTAGCCAGTGCAGAGACTGTAAAATTGGGGTAATATGATCATATTATCTTGACCTGGTAAGAACTGTAGCCGCTGCATTTTGGACTATCTGTAGCTTGTTTATTGAAGATGCAGGACAACCACCTAGCAGTGCATTACAATGGTCCAGTCTAGAGGTCATGAATGCATGAACTAGCTTTTCTGCATCAGAAACAGGTAGCATGCTTCGAAGCTTGGCAATGTTTCTAAGATGGAAGAATGCTGTTTTTGTAACATGGGAAATATGATTTTCAAAGGACAAGTTGCTGTCTAATATAACACCCAGATTTTTGACTTTAGAGGATGTAACAGTACAGTAACAGTCTAGTTGCAAATTGTAATCCAAGAGATTCTGTGTACTGTTTTTTGGTCCAATAAGTAATATCTCTGTCTTATCTGAATTTAATAGGAGGAAATTATTGGTCATCCAATCTTTAATATTTTTTTCACAATCTATTATCTTAGATAGTTTAGAAGTTTCACCTGGTCTTGTTGAGATATATAGTTGAGTATCATCAGCATAACAATGAAAACTAATCCCGTATTTTCTAATAATATTACCAAGGGGCAACATGTATATTGAAAATAGCATAGGACCTAGGACAGATCCTTGTGGTACTCCATACTTTACTGGTGATAATTGAGATGACTCCCCATTTAAATGAATAAAGTGGTAGCGATCGGACTGGTAGGATCTAAACCATCTTAAAGCCTGCCCTTGAATACCAGTATAGTTTTGTAATCGATCTATGAGTATGTCATGGTCTACAGTGTCGAATGCAGCACTAAGATCAAGTAATACTAGCAATGAGATGCAGCCTTGGTCTGACGCAAGAAATTCATTTGTAATTTTAACAAGTGCCGTTTCTGTACTATGGTGAGGCCTGAAACCTGACTGAAATTCTTGATAGAGATAATTGTTTTGCAAGAAGGAGCACAATTCAGCAGACAGAACCTTTTCTAAAATTTTAGACATAAACGGAAGATTTGAAATGGGTCTGTAATTTGCCAGTTCACTAGAATCTAGTTGTGTTTTCTTAATAAGACGCGTAATAACCGCCAGCTTGAATGGTTTTGGGACGTGACCTAAAGATAATGATGAGTTAATAATATTGAGAAGCGCTTCTTCTGCTACAGGTAACAACTCTTTCAGTAGTTTAATGGGTACAGGATCTAATAAACATGTTGTTGGTTTAGATATACTGATAAGTTTATTTAGCTCTTCATGTCCTATAGTTGTAAAGCACTGCAGTTTTTCTTTGGGTGCGATGAATGAAGCTGAAATACTAGACGCAGTAGAATCTACATTTGTTATTGTATTTCCGATGTTATCTATTTTATCAGTGAAGAAATTCATAAAGTCATTACTATTAAACTGTGAGGGAATATGTAATGAGTGGGGCGGGGCCGAGAGCCGTGGGAACGGAGCGAGGCCGGTGGAGTTAATGATAATGAGCGACACCTGCACCACTCACCGGTCTCGAGTCCCACGGAGGAGCTCCGGAAGGATAAAAGGAGGAGTGACGACAGTGGAAGACGAGAGAGGACCAGGCCTGGACTTTATTTTGTGTTTTGTGTGCGGCAGTCGTCCGTGAGGGGCTGCCACTTTACTTTTGTGTTTGTTTATTTTATTAAATTGTCTTTTAAATGTTTGCCGGTTCCCGCCTCCTTCTTCCCATTCTACGAAATTTGTTACAGAATATTTAGATCGGGTGGCGTCTGTTTATTTGTGAATCTAGCCACTGTGCTAAATAAAGTCTGCTCACTTTACAATCACTAAAAAGCTGTCTTGATTGTCATCTCAGTTACAACAGCTTCTACTCTGCATAATGAATCTCTTACTTACATTGTGTCATTGTTTGTTAATGAGAGAGGATTTGCGAGAGTGTGTATAACTCCGCACTGAACAAAAACTCGTTTTGAGTGTTGAGTGGATTCTAATTTAGACACCTCTGATTGGCCATTGCATTCAAGAGATCAACAAACATGTCTGTGATTGGCTACATTTCTCACCCCTGCAAAAACACAGCTATGATTCTACAAACTATTACCAAACATAGTTTTGTTTATATAGTTCAGTAGCACCTGCATGTTTTGAAACCACATAATTATTTGCATTTGTGCTGTTTATTTTGGCTTTTCTAAGGAACATCCATAATAAAAGATAGACTACAACTGTTCATCAGTGTCCTGCCCCTTTTATCTTCGAGGCTAAAGTGCCCTTTCGGTCTGATCTATGCAATCTATGCATTTCTACCCCCCCCCCATTGACCGAGATTTTTTCCTCGTAACGTTGCTTGTCCCCTGCCCCTCCGGAGGTCTGTGTGCGTCACTGCTGTCCATTATGATAAAACATTTAATAGCCAACAATTATGCATTGATTTTAGTATTTCATCATTTAAAATGTAATTACCTATTGGTTGTTCCCTGTCTATCATATCATGGTTAGTATTCCACAGTAGTTTGCTCAACAGAGTTTTTAAAACTTAACCTCTTCAGTGACAGTACACTTATCGTTACTACATAAACGTCTGATATAATCTTAAACGTCCTATTAAATTTAATTAAATCAATTAAAAAAGGGGGTTCTATTACCGAAAGTAAATTATCTGACCAAGTCTATATTCGCTTCACCTTTAGTGACAACAAAGACATTTCGGCTTGACCCATATATTTCTACCGTATTCTTCAGAACCTTTGACATCACCTGTTTGGCCTGAAAGAGTGCTACTTTTTTCAACATATGCTTGGCTGAGGTCAAGGACAAATTACAACTGACATGTCATTGGAGCTAATCAGGTGTAAAAGGATGTGGAGAAAGACGAAAACATTCTATATCACACCCTTGTGAAAAAGAAATGTGCTTAATTGTAATGAATGTGCATGTGTAGTGTATTTCAAATACTAAAAAGGACATTTAAAAAATTGTACTTGCAGATAATAATATAATATGAACTAAATAAAGGCCACTTAAGTGTACTTAAAGAGCAGTCTTTCATCAATATATATATTTTTAAACACTTAAGTACACTTTTAAAAAGTGCACTTTATTGTCACATTTGAAAGATAATATAAGTAATTATGAAAATACATATAAATATGTACTTAAGTCCTATATCAGTGGCTCAAAAAGGCACTCTTAGGTTCATCTAGTTAAAGTATATAATTTCTGTAATAAGCACTCTTTTAAAAGGTATTCTGAAGTGTACTTCTTTCCACAAGGATTTACTGCAGGTGTTGCATCTGTAAAAAAAATAAAATAAAAATAATAATAATAATAATTAAAATAAAGAAAAATAATAATGAGAAAAGAGAGAGTAAATATGTGCACTACTTTAAGCGCTTATTTTTTTATTTATATGTTGATGTCATTGGGAGACTTGATCTTATCTTGGAGTCTTAAGTTTGCACTTACGTTTCAAATATTTCACACAAATGCTGTCCATGGTGTTGAATACAATGACGTTTGGCATGACTAAACTTTCAAGGGATACTTCAACCAGAAATTGGAAAATTCTGTCATAATTTCCTTGCAGTCATGTTTTTCCAAACCTGTATTACTTTATTTGTTCAGTTGAACAAAAAAAGGAGAAGTATTCATAAAATGAAAGTGAATTTTGAGCTCCAAAAAAATAAAATAAAAAAATAAATAAATAAAATCAAGGTTGAGTAGACCAAGTACAGTTAACAGAGTATGCTATGAATATTTCTCTTCTCCTGCAAGCTTAAACTGCCATTATCTATGACACATTCCCATCCACTTTCATATCGTCCTCATATTCAGAACACAAATTAAGATATTTTTGATGAAATCTGAGAGCTCTCTGACCCTGCATAGACAGCAACACAACTGACACATTCAAGGCCCAGAAAGGTAGTAAGGACATCATTAAAATAGTCCATGTGACATCAGTGGTTCAACTGTAATTTTGTAAAGCTATGAGAATACTGTTTGTGCGCAAAGAAAACAAAAATAAAGACACACCTTCACAAGAGTACAATGACACATGTGTGCGCATGGGGGAAGTCGTGGCCTAATGGTTAGAGAGTCGGACTCGTAATCGAAAGGTTGCGGGTTCGAGTCCCCGGCCGGCAGGGATTGTAGTGAATGTACAGTGCTCTCTCCACCCTCAATACCACGACTGAGGTGCCCTTGAGCAAGGCACCGAACCCCCAATTGCTCCCCGGGCGCCGCAGCATGGCTGCCCACTGCTCCGGGTGTGTGTTCACGGTGTGTGTGTGTGTGCATTTGTTCACTACTCACTGCTGTGTGTGTGCACTTGGATGGGTTAAACGCAGAGCACCAATTTCGAGTATGGGTCACCATACTTGACAATACGTCACGACTTTTCCTCTGCTTGTAAACAAGACACAACGCATCCAGGTTCAATGTCAGAGCGCCCGCTCCTGCATTAGCAGCATATTAGCAGTGTCATGGTACTCTCACGAATGCGCAAATGTTAAAAAAGTACTACAGCTATAACAAAAGTGATGCATTTCTTTCATCATTAAATGTGGAAAAGTCTTGAGGTCCCTCTTCTTGTGGTCCTGGAGGTCTTAGCCTGATGATCTCTAATCTCAGACATCACACTAATGGGCTGACTACGCTCTTTTTACTGATTGTCTGGGAAAACTAATGTTGAAACAAATCTAATTGGCTGATTTTTAAAGGTTTTCAGGCAGTCTGTTGTGCAGCGATCTTTAACAGTCCACCAGGATCAAAAGCAATTTCCAGGATGGCATCAATGAGCACTTAAGAGGAGCAACTATTGTAAATGCTGGATTAAAAAAAAAAAAAAAAAAAAATTAGTTCACAGCTTTTAAAAGACATTCAAGTGCTTTGTATGTAGTTGAATTTAAAACAGATGTGTTAAACTGTTCAGTAGCTATAGTGCCCAGACCTTTCGTTGTCATGCAAAGGTCTGGCATTGCAAGACTAGGTATACTCCCTAGTCTGGTGATCTGGGATATCCCTAGCTTGATAGTTACTTATGGAAGCAGAATAATGACAGTAGTTTTTGAAACATAAAGCATGCTTTGTGCTTTAAAGAATTCCACAAATCGAAAAAAAAAGATGCATTGCAATTAACAGTGCTTGCATTTTAATGCCTTGTATTTCCAGGGCTTGCATTTTTAGGTCCTGAATTTTAACATAGTTGTTTATTTAAGCTGTGAATATTTCAATTCAAAATATTTCACACACATTTTCATAATTAAAAATTCAATAATTCATATTCACCTTACCGAATTCACTTCCAAAATATTCAATCTGTTTAAAAATACGATGTATAATATTCGACAGGCAAATTTCGGTCATTTTATTTCACTTTCCAAATTCGCTGCCACAAATTCAGTGGTTAAAATTCGGCAGAAAATTCAGCGGTGCACATCCGAGACCCGAAGGAATAGCAGTAGAGCACCGATGCATGATCTCCAGCTGGCGTAAGTGTTTTGAATACTTGGTCGCAGTTCTGTTGTTTAAATTATTTACTTGCTGCTTGGAAGGAATAGTTCGTTTCCTACCTATTTCTACTCTGCATTTTCGTTGAGGTTTTTATGTTTGATTGCACTTACTGGTAATTAGAATAATTTGCGCCTCAGCTGAGAACGAGCCTGTGTGATTGTGCGAAGTGTTAGTTTCGTCTTGAGCTATTAGCAGTTCTTTAACCTTATTGGCTGGGCTGATCAGAAGCCGGCCACAGCGACTTGCTTTCCCTTACCACTAGTCGACAGTCCTACAAATATATCAATACCACGATTAGTTTTAACAGTAAGCAACCACTTTATATCGACATAAAAAAGGAGTTCAAAACGTCTAGGTGTATTGTTGCTGCAAATGTAAACCGGAGAAATCATTGACGAGCTATCGCACCATTGTCTGACAATTCCACCGACTGGGTTAAAACGTTGAATGTATTTAAATTAAAATGACTTTTAACATATAAAATAACACACTTTCAAATTGTAAAGCTTGTATTGCTCATAGTGATGTACTACAGATGAGATTGTGCCAATACCGCCCTTTTTATATATGTACATTACACAATTATTTACATATAAAAAATCCCTGATTTTTTTTTTTTTTTTTTTTTTTTCTCATGTTCCAACGGCTGTAGTACGTTGCTAGGTACAAAACTGACTTACTACAGGGTTAGATTTTGCCAATATCTCCCTTATGGTATGTACAGTACACAAATATATTTTTTGAAAAAACTACATAAGGGTTTTTCATGTTCCACAGGTTGTAGTAGGTTGACATTTTGCCAATATCTCCCTTACTGTATTTACAATTTACAATTATTTAAAACAAAAACAAAAAAAATCTGTAAGACCCCAAAAAGGAATTGTTCATGTTCCAAAAGGTTGTAGTATAACATATTGATGTACTTCATGTACATTAAGGGAGGTATTAGCAAAGTTTCACCTATAGTAAGTCAGTCTAGTCACTAGGAATGTACTACAAACTTTGGAGCAAAAAAAAAAAACCTTGTTAATTACAGTAATTTCTTAAGAATAATTATATACTGCATGTACAGTGAGGAAGATGTTGGAAAAAAATTAAACTATAGTAAGTCAGTCTGGTCACTAGTAACACAGCATTTGGAGCAGGAAAATTCCATTTTGACGAAATACTGTAATTTTTTTATTAAAAATAGGCTATTTGTGTAGAGTACATAGGGATAGTATTGTCTAAGGCGAGATATTTGCAATATTTATTTAGTCAGTTTGAGTAAATTATTCATTTACTGTAAGCATTACTTTGAATAAATTATTGAAATGTTGTAATTAAATTTAAATAATTAAATAAATTACTTAGTTTTATACTGTGAGATAAATGTGCAGACTAAAGCAGCCTAGGCGAATATGCAGCGAATATCAAACCTAAAACAACCGCGCTTGGTTTTCTATGGGAGAAAAAATGGTTTGGTGAAACTTGTTGGTTGTGGGCTCATATTCCGGGCTCATCTGCTTAAATGTACATAATATACAGTAACAAATTTGATTAATTAGATGCTGAATTTAATAATTTATTATCACTAAGGCAACAAACCACGTTAAGTGTTTTCTTTATGGTGGTGGACGAGGAGACACCACCCCTCACAATGTAGAGCGCTTTGAGTGCTTAGAATAGCAGAAAAAGCGCTATATAAATGTAATGAATTATTATTATTATTATTATTATGGGAAATTAACGTGCGGTTTTGCGCGTTCAGTAACTTGTGTTTATATCCTCATCTGTTTGCATGATCAGTAAGAGCTGAGTTTGGTCTTTTAATAGGCTTGATTGAGATGAGCAAAATTTGCATCACCATTGATCACCGCGAGATGCATGCAGGTTAGAAAAGTGTCCGAATTGTTTATTTTTATTTTTTATTATTAAACATATAACATTCACAGGGGAAATAGTCAAAGCAATAAAATACATACACAACCAGGTTACAAAACAGTAAATACCTAAATAATAGTAATAACAAAAAAGAAATATAAAGAGAAAAACAAATAAATAATAGTTACCATAAACATCTTTTAAAATAAATAAATAAAAAGTGTCCGAGTTACGTCCGCCTTGTTCTGATGTCATGCTGACGTGTGCCATAAACTGTCCGATTGCTCTCCACCGACTGTGCTCAGCATGATGGGAAACGACTGACTGACGACACAGCTCATTGGTTCACACAACTGTGATGCTGCATTCTCTGCTAAAATGTTTTCTTTATTAATTTTTTTATCTGATTTCATGTAATTGTCTATTTAAATTATTCTTGAATATTCCCAAACACTATGACAGTGCGATCTCTGTGTGAGATATGTGATTGTTGTCATATTTATATATAAATTTGTATTAAAGTATAAATGGATGATAAATACGCCTTTCTTTCGTATGGGATTAAATAGCAAGTACTTTGAGTGCCTTGTTCATCATATTTATATACATATAAAAGCAGCAGAACTGAAATTATATCACGTTTATCAGCAGCACAGCACTTGTGTGAGAATAACGCGATATCCGCCTTTGATCTCATAGCTGTCTGTTCTACTTCTAGAGGTCAGAACTGTCCGTCTTGACTGCACTTAGCTTATTTCATCAGGCAAGGCAAGGCGCTTCTCAAACAAGCCTAATAATAGCTGTCATTATATTACTGAGCCGCGTAATGCGTTTTCTTTAACCGATTTCTGAGAGAAACACCGTGAAACCTTGCGCGTTAGTTCATATTCCACATCTGCTTCACTGTCGATATAGTTTGCATAATCATCAGTAAAGTGTGTTCTGAGATCTGAGGTCTTATATCACTGTATTAGTTATATCACTGAGGAGCGTTACGTGTCGCTGGGGAATCCTGGAGTGTGACGGGGAACCCCAGTATTACAGCACAGCGTCACTCAAGCCATGATACAAAGTTACAGAACTAAGCAACCGAAATAAAGAATAAAAAATAATCAAAACTTCTACTTAGCGCTTGCTCCATTTCTGCAAATCAGTTTTTGTAAATTAATGACTTGATCCACATATGGCCTTCATCAACAGCCGCTTGCGCCACCTGCTGGTGAGCGGCTGACATCAGCTGGAGATCATGCATCGGTGCTCTACTGCTATTCCTTCGGGTCTCGGATGTGTACCGCTGAATTTTCTGCCGCATTTTAACCACTGAATTTGTGGCAGCGAATTTGGAAAGTGAAATAAAATGACCGAAGTTTGCCTGTCGAATATTATACACCGTATTTTTAAACAGATTGAATATTTTGGAAGTGAATTATGTAAGGTGAATATGAATTATTGAATTTTTAATTATGAAAATGTGTGTGAAATATTTTGAATTTAAATATTCACAGCTTAAATAAACAACAATGTTAAATTTCAGGCCCTAAAAATGCAAGCCCTGGAAATACAAGGCATTAAAATGCAAGCACTGTTAATTGCAATGCATCTTTTTTTTCGATTTGTGGAGTTCAGCATGCTTTATGTTTCAAAAACTATTGTCATTATTCTGCTTCCATAGTTACTTAACCTGTCTTTGATGATCTCTCTGATGGCTCCACACATTTCCATGCTAGATTCCTCTGGCTCTGAACCTTCCCTCAGGTGGCAGCATCGCTGCATCTTTCCTTGAGGTGGTGGAGTCTGCTTCCAAACTCCTCATCGTGTTAATAGAGGCTGTTTCTGAGTTTCAAGACATGACTGAGATGGTCATCACCCTTGTCTGTCTTTCCTCTTACTACATATCTCTAACACCTTTTCTCTAACATATTGCTTATATATATTGTTGTTCCTTGTGGCATCATGAGCATTATGAGTCACCCTTTAAACAGGGAGGATTATGTCACCGTTTGTGGTTCTTTTGTTCCATTTGGACTTTTAGTTTGTCGCTTTGTCTTATTTCTTTCTTGAGGAACAGACCAACTAGCAATTGGAAAATATTGCAAGACGGACTTTAACATTTAAAGGTAACCTGTGTAATAAATGAAAGTATATAAAAAAAATATCTCTATCATTCTCATCTGTTTTAACCTCCTCAGGACAGCCCAAAGCAAGGACATGCCCAGATGTGAAGATGCAGAATATGGTGTCCCATGCGAAGCATTAACAGTTTCTAAATTAGAGTGACACATTAAACGACATTGACTCATCCAAAATTACCATGAACTTGTTTTCCTCTCATGATGCCAAACAACCTTGAACAGTTTTAGCATCTGACAGGAGTCTCATTCATCTTTTAATTTGATACGATACAAGGTTAATTTTGAAGCCATTTTTCTCCACACAAAATTGCACCCTAGGGATTTCCGAGTGCTAGAAAAAGAGGAAATGGTGAAAGGATGTCCACTCAAGTCAATATTTCAGCTGCGGCAAACTGTTACTACAGTATAAAAGCTTGACCCTGAAGCTTGTTTTGTGATGTGAATATCATGGGTGTCATGCTTTGAATCTTATTATAGTGGTCTTTCTCAGCTGGCTTAATGAATAAATCAAAATGGTCTTTTGGTCTTTTGGTATATATACATGCTGCATTCTCTGTAAAATTTCCTTTAAAATAAAGTAGCCTGCTTAAAATGTAAGTAAGGATTAAAATTGTATCATTAATTCAGTTCGATGCAATTTTTGCACAGTGGTTTTCAAAATACATATTGTTCCAAAACAGCTTTACAAAGAATAGTGCTTTTCAACTTCCCAGTCAACAAGCTAAAAGTAATAACAGAAAATAAAACATTTTCTGAGATGTTAAGTAGATGAGCAAGAAATATGGGAGGAATCTGAGACAATTAAATAGCCTATTTACAGTAAAAAAAAAAGATACTGTAATTAAATATTACCTTCTGGCAATACTGCAGTATGTGATACTGAATGGTATTTTTTCTGACGAAAGGTTATCAGACATAGCAAGAACAAAGAACAACAATTTCAGTGATCCATAGAGGGTTTCAGGGGAAGCTATATGACTTGGATACACAATATGCGCATACTATGAATTTTGCATGATGGATGGGAGCACTGTATGATCCCTGATTACATTCCGGACATGCTGTGGATGAATACAATCATAATGTATTCAGCAATCATCCTACAGAATAACACATTCCATGAATGCAAAGCGTGTTCTCTAGATGTGATATAAGCACCAGTGCACTTTTGTTAAAAGAGACACAGGGCTGTGTTTATAGTGTTGTCCCTAACACTCCCCTCAAGGTACTGTACCTCCCCCTGTCTGTTGATAGCTAGACCACAATATGATGAATCACAACTTTTGTGTGCATGGTATGGAAGGTATTGACACATCACATGGGGATGTACTGCTGACTGTGAGAACTGATTCACAGCCTTTTAAGGCAAAGCAATTATGTGGGTCAAGGGGAGGAAATTGTTCTAAAGGTAGGCAGTTTTGCAAAAAAAGAGTGATGCCAATAAAATGCCATTATATTTCAATAATCTGCAAAGATACAATAGTGAATCTTTTCAAATTGAACGTCACTGAAAAAGAGTCAGAGTGAGGCTTCATTCATTTAAACAGAAAAAAATGCAGAGACTGTATACTGGTATACTGTTGATTACGTACTGCTATACATACAAAATGCTAATATGCAGTCAGTTCCTCAATTATCCTTTTTCGTTTGATCTAACCTGTAACAATTATTTTGAATTAGTCTGATCTAATGTAGTCAGGCTAATTTTTCAGAACCCAGTTGTTGGCGATGTCACTTTGAACAGAAACACTATGCACATGTACTCATTTCTACATGGAGATGATAGCAATAGCCTATCGTTTTCAAACACTTGCACTTTGAAACTCGTTTTCAAAGGTTTTTTTTTTGTTTTTGTTTTTTAAAATGGTGTCCTGTGTAAACGCCCCCTGAATTAACAAAATGATGGCATTAATGGGACTGTGACTAATTAAAAGGTAAGTCAACAATTCACCTCATACTCAATATCACAACTTTGTCACTTTAAAATACAACTTGAAATAGCCTAAACACATGATCTGTGGGATTTTTAGTGAGCAATCAGTTTGGACAAATTAGACTGTGTCTGTGATCAGTGGGCTGTGTCTGTGATCAGTGGGCTGTGTCTGTGATCATGACTGATGGTCGGAAAATTAGCTGACTGTTAAAAATAACACATGAAACCCAGTTCAAAAGAAAAACAGGGTTGGGCATCCCTGATTTAAATTGTTATTGCCTTGAGTTATTATTTTTTGGAATGAATGTGATGCTTAAAACGCCTTTTATACGTGATTTTATAAATAAAACATTAATAACATAATTACACAAAACAGAATTGTATTTGGTTTCTTTCTTTCTCTTTTTTGGTAGTGCAAGTAATAATTTCAACCTTATTTGCATGTATCCTAAATGCAGAGCTGGGTAGATTACTTACAAATTGTAATCCGTTACTGATTCCAAATTGCATGACAAAAATTGTAGTCAGTAGCTTAATCCATTACTGTCACGAATCTGGTCTATGAACTTCCGTTTACTCACCACATTCAATCTTGCACTACACTACTGTTGCACGTCACCTCTGGACTGCATTTCCCATCATCCATTGAACTGATCACAGCTGTCACCAATCACCCATTGCACTGATTACACAGTTGATCTACAGACACGCTTTATAGGCATTGGACTTCCTCTCTGTCATCGCCGAGTATTGTATGCACTTATCGCTACCCTAGCTGATAACTAGCTTACGGAGCCTTTCGTAGTTTTCATAGTCAGTCATAGTCATAGTCTTGCCTTGCCTTGCGTGTTTTGATTCTAGCCTGTCTTGATTTAACCCTTTGCCCTGCTGTTTCGGATTGTGTTTGCCCCTGCCTGGATTATTGCTCATGTACCTGGTTCATCTCTCTTTGCCTTGCCTTGTTGGATACTGTTCGCCGATCGAAGACCCACGCTTGTCTAAGGAATACTCTTTGTCTTGCCTCGTCTATGTCTGTTTGCTGTGTATCGACCAATGCTAGTTTATGACCACGCCTTTTAATAAAGCTTTGCAAATGGATCCGCACACCTCATGCTTGTCACTCCGTTACAATCACATTACACAGTTTATGTAATGTAATCAGACTACTTCTTGATTACTTTGATTACTTTTGTCTTAACTCGTTTATCACATTGATTTAAATAGGATAATTTTGTACCATAAGGATGTAAAAATACAAAGAGTAAGAAAATATATTAAATTCATGGTAAGTAACAACATGAAGTGGTTAAACAGTGGTAAAATATAAAATAATGCCATTTTTTTGGAAAACAAAGCATGAACACCTGTTACAGTGCCCCCCATAAATACAATCAAGCCTTCCAAAATAGCTGGTTGACCACCTTGTAAAGTAAATACATTAGTTGAAAGAGGTTCAGATGACAAAAAGTTTGGGAATGTCTGCAGTAATTAATCAGTTTGAAAGGAAAAAGCCTTTCAATAATACATAATAATATATATTTAAATATTACTTGATAATTCGAGTAAAAGTGAATGTGTTCATCAGTAGCTGATGCAATGTTGAAACACTTCTTAAACCTGAAATGATTTCTGTAAATCCAATGGTCAAATACAGTGTAGCCACCATGACTGATCTTTGTGTGAATGTCCACAAAACTAGACTTTCTGAGTGTATATTAGCGGCAGGCTATTTTAGAAAGGAAAATTTCAAATATGATAAAGAGAAATTGGGGAGAATCAATCATTTATTGCTATTGTGTGAATATGTAGGCTAATCCAACACTATCTCACGACCAATTCGTACATATTTTACGAGGTGGCTAATTCATATGAATTCGTAAGACCTCACTTGTACGATTTAGTACGATTTGTCTAAACCCCAGTAACGGGTAGGTTTAGGGGTGGTGTAGGTCATTCGTACAAATTCATACGAATTGGCAACTCGTAAAATACGCACAATTTATCAAAAATTGTATGAATTTGTACGAGTGAGGTCGTATGGATTCGTACAAATTAGCCACTTCGTAAAATATGTACGAATTGCCTTGAGATCGGGCTGGCTAATCATGTAATCTATAAAAAAGTAACTGTAGTCTGATGATGGGTATTTTAAAAATGTAATTTATTCTAATTACAAGTACTTAATTTTTGGAATCTGATTACTTAATGCAGATTACATGTAATCAGTTACTCCCCAGCTCTGCCTGAAAAGGATATTTTAGCCTCAGGGACAGCTTTTGTACCTTTATTTCTGAGATTACAATAGCTGTCACTTGGTTTGATTTTACCTAAAACATTAATGCATTTTAAGTGTATTTTAGGTGTCCGAACAATTTTGAAGTTTGAGGGGGTTTTCCCCCTCCGGAACCGGGTTTGTATTGTACCTTGCGTTCGTCTGTCATTGGATCCTCTGGGCATTTCAACACGCGCTCCTGTTGAGATCAGTCAACTCCTCCTCCTACCTGCCACGCGCTCACAGTTACTGCTGGATCAGAGAACGGCGCTGCGCCCGGCATTCGCGCTCTTCTGCTGACAGCACGCACTTCATATAACTATTGAAAACTGGCTTTTAAAGTTAGATGTAAGACTAGAAATCTAATAAACTTCGGCCAGTATAAGAAAGACACTCACGTTTGATTCAGTCAAGTGAATTATAGTTAGAGAGCACTGAACGCTCTGGCACAAACGAGTATGGACAGTTTCAGACTGTGCGGGGAAAAAATGCTAAACATCAAGAAGTTGTGGATATAAACGGACAGAAGAACAGAGCACATTCCTAATATCCTATGGCTTGAAGGTAAGGTGCATGTTTTAAACAACACTGCTTGATTAAACTGTATGTTTTTCCTCTGAAACAAACTTGATTAAAATTGTCAAAGAGATGGATTACCTTTTTAGACTGGTGCTTTCCATTGCTTCTGTTTTTACAAAAATAAGTTGTAATACATAAAAATGAGTTTTCTGATTACTAAGCAACTGAAGTATAGGCTAGACGTGCGAATGTACTAATATCAAATTTACGGGGAAAAACAGCTGTGGTTGCCAGAAATTCAGAAATTATTGTTTGGCATTTTGTGCGTGTATATTTTAAAGTTCACAACCATATATAACATACAGTGTTAATATTCCAATTAACCTACTCGAACTACAACAATCTGTTTGTATTTTACAATATATTGCTAAACACAGTAGTATTATACAATAACAGCATTAAAATAATGTATTGAAGACCAACTAAATTAAAACAGCCAATTTTACAAGAAAACAATACACATAAATATTAATATCAGATCAGATGAAAATCAGAATAATTTTGCGTTTCACTATAGATTACAAGACTACTCATATTTTTGCTTAAAAAACGATGTATTACCTTTTTGAATGTATTATAAATTTTCACAGTAAATTATATAATTTATATGTTATACTTCAAAAACAGTTCTTTATTGTATTTGACAGTAAAATTCCATTTATTGTCTTTTAATATAATGTTTCACATTAATGTTTTAACAGTATTTTTTTATTTACCCGTGTATTAAGCACATAGAATGACTGAGGTATTGAGTAAATGGATGTGTGAGTAGAGCTGAAATCTGTTGTTTATTGATTTATTCAATTGCATAATCACTTGTTAATTATCTCTCTATATAAGCCACAAACACATTGTGGCACTATTTTAGTTTATGCTTTTTCTCATTTTGGACCCTTTATAGAGTACATGGAAAGACAATCAATGTGTCTATGTGTCTTGATATCCTTCTTTTACTAATCTACCAAGTCGCTTAATCTTAGACAGTTGGCAAAGAGAGTCCATTGGCTGCCCAGAATAATCTGTGCTGAATCATTTACATCTAGTCAGTATAAGAGATGGTGTTCACGGAGCGCTGGTCTGTGTACAGATCATGATAGTATTCTGTTGTACCTGCTGATTTTCTGTAAGATTCATCTCTGCAAGAGAGGAATGTGTGAAACTGATTCTGTTTGACAAGAGGAAGAAAATATGATGAATGTAATGGTCTGCCTCTGCTACAAAAATTGACCTCTCGGTTAGAACAGCCATGCATTGAAAAATTCAAAATAAGCATAAAGCACATGAGAAATACTTTTGTATGTGGAACAATGAAAGTGACTTAAAATGTCTATGGGGGTCTATCTCCCCCAGGGCTTCTTGCATGGAGAGGTGTGGCCCTGAGAGCATTTTCTTGACATTTCCATGGAGGAAGAGGCAGACACCACAGACTGCCCTTTTGTTATTTAACAGAGCCTGTTTTTAGGGGCTTGTAGAACAGGGGGCAGTGTTTCACAACAGCTTTAAACAAGATCATTTTAAACCATTGAGGAAAAAAAAAAAAAACACAAGTAATTAACCACATTAATCTGACAATTAGTTATATTGATCAAAAATGTTCCTGGCGTGGATGCAAGGTTCAGCTAGAAATCAAAAGATGCCAACAGATATGTTGTGTATCTCCATGCCAGATGCTGGGCTCTGACAGCAACATTTAGTATTGGGTTTTAGTGCACAGACTGAAAATACACCCATGGATTTCTCAAATTTTATGAGAGGCAAGCAAACAAATGTTTCTCATTTTATGTTCTTTCTTTGGAAGTTGTGAACTCAGCCCATTGTGAAAAAAGCAGATTTTAATACAGCACATTACTGTCTTAATATATTTGGTAGCAGATGGTGGAATAGACATTAGTAATGCTGAATACAAGGCATCTCAGAAAATTGGTGTCCTGGAAATGCCACCACTGTGATTTGGTTATAAATAGATTGCAGTTTAAAATGAACAAGGGTCAAAGTGTTATGTAAGACTATATATGCCTTTATACCTCCGAGTATGACATCTAACTCATAAAAAAAAAAAAAAAAAAAAAAACATTTTAAAAGCCATTTTTGAGTCAGACAAAATCTTTCATGACATTTCTAGCTTTCTGTTTACCTTTCTGTCCACTATGTGATTTTGTTTAATTTAGAGGACAGGGCAGAGACATAAGGGGCTTTAGACCATGACTAATGTTATGGATCATAACCATGGGCAAACTTAAATAAATGCTGTCTCTAAAATGTGCATGCTTCAGCAAGTGCAGGCCCAGCTGGAGAGTCATTCAGACATTTTACAACCATGTTAAACTCAAAACTAAGATGCACATTTCTGGAAGAAACTTCTCCAGAGTTCAGGTCTAGGACAAACAGCTCTCAAGTTGAATTGGAGGACATTTTGAATACAAAATAAGATATAATTATTATTTAAATTAAAACTATAAGTATTATAGTATTGATTTAATTATTAATTATATAATGGCTTAATAATAACAATGACATTAAGAAAAATCTAATATGTCGTTTACATCAGTGACATTTGACATCAGTGCAGATTTTTAGTGAATAACTACTATCATACTATCATATGACCTCAGATGACTCAAAATGCTGTGTAATCAACATTTTTAAACTTCCAAAAGTACACAAAGGCATCGTAAAAGTAATCAATTGAGCAGTTTTATTTAATTGTACTGAAGAAACATCTCTAGGTTATGTATGCAACCCTAGTTCCTCGAGGGAACGAGATGCTGCGTCGAAGCGCTATGGGAACGTCTTCAGCGTGACCGCGCTCTGAATCACATGTGTAATCTGTCCAATAGATGGGCGAGACGTCACGGGCGGGTGACGTATTCAGCCAGGAAGCATAAAAAAAGCATGTGGTATGTAACCTAGAGGCGTTCCTCTTCAGGAACTCGAGCTGTGTCGAAGCGCTATGGGAACAAGATGCCCATGCCGCCAGACTTCCAAATCCCTGCCCAGTGTGGATGGAGCACAGCTAGGGCGAGAGAAAAAGGGCCATGAGTGGCTAAAGTGGGCAGGGCCTGCGTTCCAAAGGCCAACTTCTTAGAAGTGAGTCTTGATCCCCAAGAAGGGGGAGAGCAGAGGACTCGAGGCTATGGAATAGCATACTGATCCACCACATAGCATAAGATCTCTGGCCGGAGGCCTCAGCCTCTAGAGGAAACATGTACTAGGGGGTGTTTACCCACTGAAAGGCCACCGAGAAGGGCGCGGTAGGCCGGTATAGCCGCCACGTAGACCCTCAGGGTGGAGTGGGTTAACCCTCCGGAGGAACAGGCCTGCACGAACTCCAGAACTGTACCAATCGGGCAGTTGGCTGGGTTGAGCTGGCAACCTCTGCACCATGAAGTGACACTTCCCTTCAGGGCTTTCAAGTTCCTCGTGTTGTGGCGCACTCTCACCAGAACTCCCGAGAGCAGAGCGATCGGGGAAAAAGCATACAGACGAAGCCTCAGCCAAGTCTGCACCATAGCATCCAGTCCCAGAGGAGCTGGAGGAGTCAGAGAGAACCAGAGGGGACATTGCGATGTCTCCTGAGTCGCAAAGAGTTTCACCCGAGCCTGGCCAAAAACTCTCCATATCTGCTTCTCCATCTCGGGGTGAAGCATCCATTCCCCGGGCCTCGGCCCCTGCCTCGACAGAATGTCTGCTCCCATATTGAGATGTCCAGGAATGTTGACGGCTCTCAACGAGAGAAGTCTGTCCTGGGACCACACAAGGATCTGGGGCACCAGCTTGTACAAAGGGCGCGAACGCAGACCTCCCTGGTGGTTGAGAGTAAGAGACCACCGCTGTGTTGTCGGGACGCACCAACACATTGTGATCTCTTAGGTCTGGGAGAAAGTGTTTCAGCGCTCGAAACAAGGCCAGCATCTCCAGGCAGTTGATGTGCCAAGTGAGATGCGATCTCTCCACCGCCCCCACAGGCAGGTTGGCCATCCATGACTGCTCCCCAACCGGTGAGGGATGCGTCCGTCGCTTGCATTATGCGGAGACAAGGAGCTCCCATCACCTGGCCCTGAGACAAGAACCAAGGACGTCTCCACATGTCTAAGGCACGTAGGCATCGCCGCGTGACCTTGATCATGCGAAGTGGGTTTCCCCTCAGGGAGAACCCCTTGGTTCTGAGCCACCACTGTAGGGGTCTCATGTATAGCAGACCAAGAGGTATCACATTCGACGGAGCTGCCATCAGACCCAGTAGTTTTTGAAACTGCTTGACAGTGAGTGAACAGCCTTCTCTCACTCTCTTGACTGACGTGAGGATCGACTCGATCCGAGCAGGGGACATGCGTGCCTGCATCGTGGTCGAATCCCACACCACGCCTAGATAAGTGGTTCTCTGTACTGGAGAAAGCACACCTTTCTTGGTGTTCAGTGTCAACCCTAGCTCTTTCATGTGCGTGAGAACGACATCTCGATGTTGAATTGCCAGTTGCTCCGATTGAGCTAGAGTCAACCAATCGTCGATTTAATTGAGTATGCAGATGCCCTGGAGTTGCAGAGGAGCCAGAGCAGCATCCACACACTTCGTAAAAGTGCGGGGTGAGAGTGCAAGGCTGAAGGAAAGAACCCGATATTGGTATGCTTTGCCCCCGAAAGCAAACCTCAGGAAATTCCTGTGAGTGGAAATGACGGAGACCTTGAAGTATGCGTCCTTTAGGTCGATTGTGACAAACCAGTCCTCGGACCTGATCTTAGACACGACCTCTTTGAGTGTAAGCATCTTGAACTTCAGTTGCATGACTAAGCGGTTCAGCTGACGCAGATCTAAAATGGGACGCAACCCTCCATCCTTCTTTGGAATTATGAAGTACCGGCTGTAGACTCTCTTTCGTGAGGAGGGACCACCTCAATGGCCTCCTTCCCCAAGACAGTGTTCCTGTTCCATGACCAGAGCCTGCTCGGGGCCCACCAGTGTGGGACTCACCCCATTGAATGGCGGTGGCGAGGCCCCGAACTGAATGCGATAACCTTTCTCTACAGTGCGCAGGACCCATTGACACATTTGGCAGTAGTTTCCACGCTGCCAAATAGTCTACTAAAGGAAACAGTCTCTCGAGACTGGCCTCTGGTGTACTTAGAGCTGCTAGCTCGGTGCCCTGAAGCGGAGGACCGGCAGGAGACGGCTGAACTAGCTACTCTAGAGAGTGAGCCTCTCAGCTCCGCTACGTTTCCGGGCGGAAATAACTGAGAAAAGCGCTCGCTGGAGACCGCTGCGCTCTGGAACTCTGGCAGGGTTGGCAGACTGATCTCCTGAGGGCACTGAGGAGAGACGGACACCGTGTAATGTGGAGTAACCCGCTCTTCCCCAGAGGGGCCTGCCCTCATAAGTCCTGGGCCATAGACATCAGGACTGCCTCAGCTAAAGTCTCCTATTGAAACGACGGTCCTCAGACCCACGTCATTTCTAGGAAGACTAGACTGATAGAACCAGAACCTGCTCAGGCAGGACCCACTGAGACACGCTTGGCAGGGGCTCCCACACCGCCAAGTACCTACTAAGGCAACCAGTCTCTTGAGACTGGCCTCTGGTGTGCTTAGAGCTGCTAGCTCGGTTCCCTGAAGCGGAAGACCGGCAGTGGACAGCCTCTCTAGCTGCTCTAAAGACTCTCGAAGAGTCGGCGAGCCTCTCAGTTCCACTACATTTCCAGGCGGAAGTAACCGAGAGAAACGCTCGCTGGAGACCGCTGCGCCCTGGAACACTGGCAGGGTTAGCAGACCAATCTCCTGAGGGCACTGAGGAGAGACGGGCACCGTGTAATGTGGTGTTCCCCAGAGGGGCCGGCCATCAGAAGTCCAGGGCCATAGGCAGCTGGACGTTTTAGCCGAAGACTATCTGCAAATCCGCCTTCTGCTAGAAGCCTTTGGTCCGGGAGCGCCACTCTGACTCCAATATTCTGGGGAGTATGGGAAGTGACGCTCCCTAAACGAGGAGCTGGAACACGGTTGGGTTTTTTTTTCCTTTTTTTTCTGCACTTTTAGACATTGTGGAGCTTATTTCAAGTGATTGTGTAGGGACAAGCAACACTAAATAAGACTCACAACACAGATTGACAGACACACACACAGAGTAGCGGTTGCTGAATGACAAAAAGCTGACGCCGGTTCCACCGCACGTGCTTTTACGCTTCCTGGCCGATTACGTCACCCCCTGTGACATCTCGCCCATCCATTGGACAGATTACACATGTGATTCAGAGTGCGGTCACACTGAAGACGTTCCCATAGCGCTTTGACGCAGCTCGAGTTCCTGAAGAGGAACAAGATCACTTTATATAATTTAAAAGATTTAATTTTGGATTTTGTTCACACAAACACTGATCAACAAGCATACATAGAGCACATCAAATATGATAAACAGAAGCACAAACATGCATAAGATGCAAAAACAAACCTGATTGGTTTTGACAAAACAAAAGTTTTTGGAACAACATGAGGGTGAGAAAATTATGACAGAATTTTCATTTTTGGGTGAACTATGCCTTTAAGGGTAAAAAAAGAAAGAAAAAAAATCTTATCATTACTACTCACCTTCATGTTGAGTGAAAACTGCTTTTATTCCACTTTATACTGTGTAATCTGGAAGTGGGTGCAAATAAAGAAGTTGTTTGGTCTTTTGCCCAGTCATTAGGGAAAGCTTAGGATGCATTCATCATCATGTCCTCTTGCTTTTAATATGGATGAACTTTACACACTGCCTGCCCTGGATGAACAAACGTTACCTTTGGCCTTGGTAATTTAACATGCTGTACAAAAATTGTTTTTATAAATAGATCAAGTTGCTTTACCTGTGGGAAAAAAAAATCTCCCCAAAACACTGGCCAAAAAGTCGTCAGGGGTTTTCCAGCTCCACATCATCATTCGTTTCATGCTGTTTCCCATACACTCCTGCAGCAGGAGAGGCCTTGCTTAACCCTTGAGGCTAGAAGACACCCTCCTATATGGGAAACATGCAGGGGCTGTTCTAGACATGGTTGTTAGGATACAGCATGGGCACACAGTCCTAATGAGCTCATCTGAGGCTTGTTATAGTGCTTCTCCACTGCTGCTCTCCAAGAAGCAGACGTATCTACAGTTTCCCTAATGGTTGGTTCAGAATGAGTGAGTGCTGGAACAGACAGAACTGGAACACTGGAATAATGTAGGTTTGACACACATCGATGTTATCTAACAAACACAGTGTTGCTCTGTGTGTTTATTTAATTCAGATTACGTGGAGAATTGCCTACTTCGTTCCATTAAACCTTTGATTACCTGAGGGTGGTGCAGACACTGTGGCCTTTGGGATAAATACATTTTTTTCATCATGAATGCCAAAGTAGTAATTGTAAACCAAAGCATAAAAATTAAATCACAAAACCTTAAAAGTTATTTTTCAATTATGCCCAAAGATAATGACTTTTTTATTGCATTTTATTGCATTTTACAAAAGCTCTCAATTGAGTTTTTGTAAAACTATAAACTGCAAATGTTTCTTTAAATATGATTTCTTTAAGATTAAAGTCATTTATAGGATTTTTTTCTGGAAATTTGTTTTTAGACTTTTTGTCAAATCTCTTGACACACTATAAAAATAGTTTGATATTAAATGTAACCTATTTGAGTTAAGCAGGGCTGTAAGCACTATAATTACTAGACACATTATCCCCCCAATATTTGATATTTGAAAATTTGGTTACACTTTATTTTATGGTGTCCTTGTTACAGTGTAATTATACATTTAAGTACCGAGTAATAAACTGCAAGCACTTACTATATGGTTAGAATTAGGGTTTTGTTTAGGGTTACTTGCATGTAATTGTGCATAATTTTCTGTTATTATAATAGTAATTACATGTAAGCTGTGTAACAAGGACACCTTAAAGTGTTATCGAATTTTTTTTAAATAAATGACTATTTACAGAAACTGATCACAAACTTCAGTGTGGTGCTTCAATTTTAATTGTGAAAGAGTGTGAAGTAAGATGAAAGGTACTAAATATTTAATACTGTTTCACAACTGTTTATATGTCTTTTGTCATCTTTACTGGAAATAATTACAGTTTTATGATGGAAATCTATAGGATTCACAAATAGAACATAGCAATTGCAATGTAATTAAAAATGCATCCCTGTTGTCGTTTTTTCTTAGTTTTTTTTGTGTGTTTTACTAAAAATGTACATTCTAATTATATTTTTACATTTTGTTTTTATCTGTAATAAATGTAGTAATTTTGACAGAAATCATGGTTACCATAGTACATTTCTGTAAAGAATGTGCATTTATGGGGAATATTTAAATGACCATGTGTTTGAGATGTTTGTTTATAATTTCCATTTATAGGGGATATCCTGAATTATAAATGGGCTTAAAAATTCAATATTTCCCTGTGGCTCAGTTTATGTATCTTACCCCACTCTACAATCTACCTGTACCTTAAAATTACATTATCATCGGTATCATTTAAAGATTTTTTCATGTCAGTATGTTAGATAAAATCTGTGTTTTAAATTGATGGTGCACTGCTAATGTATTTAAAAAAATGCATGATAATATTGCACAATGACCATTATCATAATCTCATGCTTTCAACAGCCTGTTCAATGAAAATACATTTACTGTATTTTAACCTCCATATCAAGGTTGCTGGATTGAATCCGGTAAAGCACTACATTTTCTGTGCTAGTAACTTAATCCAGCTTGGACACACAGGGGAAATGGTGTGGTCAGTGCTTTTTTTTTCTTTTTCTCAGAAGCACTCTGCTGCCCATACAGTATTTATATTGACGTTTTTAAACGAGAAAATTGCTTATTGATTTGTATTTTTCAGCACTTATAGTGCATGTTTATCTATCGTACATGCTTTTTCAAGATAAACTGATAACATGAAGTTTAGAAGGTCAGTTGTACAGTTATACAAATATAGTTTGGTATGTGATTTAGCAGGGTTGTTAACAGAGATTAAAGGGTTAGTTCACCCAAAAATTAAAATCAGCCCATGTTTTATTCACCATCAAAGCATACTAGGTGTATATGACTTTCATCTTTCAGACGAATCCAAAATTTTCCTTGCTTTTCTAAGCTTTAGAATGGGAGTAGGTGGGCGTTTTTGTTCAACAGTCCAAAAGTAGGTAGTCAAATAAAGCATGCACATCCATAATAAAACGTACCTCACATGGATCCGGGGGGTGAATAAAGGCATGCTGTGCATTTTTTAAGAAAAATATCCATATTTAAAATGTTATAAATACTTTTTTCTCACTTCTGGTGACTGTCGTATGCAGAAGCTGTCCCCAGCGGATGATGTAGGACGTAAGCGTCGCGCACGCTCTGGTGATTAGTGACAGATGCGGAAGCATGGAGGAGAGAGCAAAACAAAAAGCCAGTCACGAATTAGAAGCACAAAACAACAATCTTTTATTTTTGAAAAGATCGCTATCGACGTTGTTGCGAGGGACCAGACGGAGTTAGATCCATTTGCAGCTCTTTATTTGGGAAAGTCAAACAAGCAGGGTCAATCAACAGCAAACTGGGCAATGTAGGCGAGGCAGAGACAGAGTTGTGAATACAGGCAGAAGATCGGGGCAGGCAGCAAGAATCAGAATCCAAATTACAATCCAGGTCAGGGCAGGCAGCAAACAATCAATAACGGTAAACAGTCCAAGGTCAAAACTCACAGAAAACAAACACGGGAAATAACGCTCGGAAATGACAGCCGGGGCAAATCAAGACTTCGCAAAGAGTCTGTGTGTGTGAGCAGCTTATAAGCGTGTGTGTAAATGAGGTGCAGGTGTAAGTGCAATCAGTCCCAGGTATGAGGCCTTATGGGAAATGGAGTTCATGGAAAAACTAATACTCAGGCGATTGCTCCCTCTGGTGGTGCGAGGGAGGCGGTACAGGAACCTCCTCTGTAACAGAGCCCTCCCCCTGCGAGCGGCTCCTGAAGCGAGGAGGCAGCCGACGCCGGGGTCTTCCTCGAGGTCGGGGGGCCGGTTTCTCCGGGTGTGTGCGGTGAAACTCCTCAGTGAGAGTGGGGTCGAGAATGTCATCAGCATTGACCCATGAACGCTCCTCCGGGCCGAATCCCTCCCAGTCGACCAAGTACTGTAGTGTACCCCCCCGGCGTCTGGAATTGAGCAACTCGTGCACACGGTACGCCTCCTCGCCGTCAATCAGGATAGGCGGGGGGGTCTGGGATACGGTTCCTTCCTCCGTCGCTCCGCTCGGACCACCAGCGGGTTTAAGCAGGGAAACATGGAAAGTAGGAGAAACACGATAATTAGCAGGCAGATCCAAACGGAATGATACTGGGGTAATTTGTCTAATAATTTTGAATGGGCCGACATACCTGGGACTGAGTTTCCTGCAGGGTAATCTGAGGCGGAGGTCTCTGGTGGATAGCCAGACCCACTGACCAGGGGTGTATGCCGGAGCAGGGCGTCGATGACGGTTGGCTTGCTGTTCTTGTCGTCTGACTGCATGGAGCAGATGGGTGTGAGCCCGATCCCAGACGGCCTCGCTATTCTGTAGCCACTCCGTTACTGAAGGCAGGTCGGTGGGTTCCCCTGACCAGGGGAATAGCGGTGGTTGGTAACCCAGGATGCATTTAAATGGAGTCATCCCTGTGGCAGGTTTGGTGAGGGAGTTCTGGGCATACTCCGCCCAGAACAAATATCTGCTCCAATCAGTTTGGTTCCGTTGACAGTATGATCTCAGAAATCGGATAACTTCTTGATTAAGTCGTTCAGTTTGTCCGTTGGATTCTGGATGATATCCGGATGTGAGGCTGACATTGACGTTGAGATGCTTGAAGAAGGCTGTCCAGACTCGGGAGGTAAATTGTGGTCCTCGATCAGACACAATATCTTCAGGGAGGCCGTAGAATCTGAATACTTGATTGCAAAGAAGTTCGGCGGTCTCTAAGGATGTGGGCAGTTTGGGCAGGGCAATAAGGCGGCAGGCTTTGGAGAAACGGTCTATGATGGTGAGTATGGTTGTGTTACCTTGTGAGTTGGGCAGGTCAGTGATGAAGTTGATAGCAATGTGTGACCAAGGTCGTTGTGGTGTGGGTAATGGAGTCAGAAGGCCGGCTGGTACTTGTCTGGGAGTTTTGGATGTGTTGCAGCTGGTGCAGTTGCGAACGAATGTGACAGTGTCCTTTAACTGGGTGGGCCACCAGAAGCGGTTTCGTAGGAGTTGTGTTGTGGCCGTGATTCCGGGGTGACCTGAGCTGGGGGTTGTGTGTACCTGGGTGAGGAGTTGTTTGCGGAGGGTCTCGGGAACATAGGTGAGGTTGGCTGGACATTCGGTTGGAGAGTTGCGTGAGGGCCGCTGGATCACTGTCAGGCGAAGTCTTCTGTTGCGAGGGACCAGACGGAGTTAGATCCATTTGCAGCTCTTTATTTGGGAAAGTCAAACAAGCAGGGTCAATCAACAGCAAACTGGGCAATGTAGGCGAGGCAGAGACAGAGTTGTGAATACAGGCAGAAGATCGGGGCAGGCAGCAAGAATCAGAATCCAAATTACAATCCAGGTCAGGGCAGGCAGCAAACAATCAATAACGGTAAACAGTCCAAGGTCAAAACTCACAGAAAACAAACACGGGAAATAACGCTCGGAAATGACAGCCGGGGCAAATCAAGACTTCGCAAAGAGTCTGTGTGTGTGAGCAGCTTATAAGCGTGTGTGTAAATGAGGTGCAGGTGTAAGTGCAATCAGTCCCAGGTATGAGGCCTTATGGGAAATGGAGTTCATGGAAAAACTAATACTCAGGCGATTGCTCCCTCTGGTGGTGCGAGGGAGGCGGTACAGGAACCTCCTCTGTAACAGACGTGGCTTCATGCCCTGGTGAAAACGTCCGACGGAGCAACGCTGTCTTTTTTCCAGATTTTTCTCCGGTCACCGCAAAAAGAAGAAGTGCATTTGTGCCAATTAGGAAGGAGATGAGAGACGCTGGCATCCAGAATTTTCTCCTTTATCCTGCAACGCTGAAGGTCATTCTCAATCAGGGTGAACCTAAAATGCTACACTCCCCAGAAGAAGCAAGAGATTTTCTCAGATCCCATTCATCCACCAACGCTCAGTGAACTCCAGCTGGACATTTGCCGTCTAATCGGAGAAGAGATGCTCTGAATGGTTAGGTGACTGGGTCTTTCACTGTTCACTTTAATGTTCACTTCTTAATTCACAGTTCATTGTGCATACAGTATCGCTTACTGATTATGATATTTTATTTGTTTTAGTTGTATTCTGTATCTCTCTTTTCTTTCTATATTTTCTTTCTTTCTTTCTTTATTTGTTTTATTTATTTAATTTGATTTATTTTTAAATAGAAATACTACATAGTCAATATGTGACTGTGACTATGGGGCCAAATGTTGGTGCTACAGTAATGTGCAGGTTTTTGTTGACGCCACGGACCATATTAAAGGGTCCTGGCAGATCAAGGTTTGTTCTTGGTTTGATCTGCCATAGTTCATGAGAATGTGTTTGTTTTTTTGAATGGTAACAGGGAGGGTGGGGGGTTAATGGTAGATTAAACTGGTTTTATTTTCAAACTTTTTTGTCTAATGCAGTAATTCTGTTTGATACCTATGACTGACCTTAATATTCTGAGTTGTAATATTAATGGGCTAAATGGCCCTCACAAACGTACAGGTTTTCTGGATTTTTTGCGAAGAAGATTGATATAGTGTTAGTTGAAGAATCCCATTTGAAAGAGGAGGATATACACAGGTGTAATAATAAGTTTTATGACATGGTATCTAATATTGGCCCGGAGGACTATAAATATTACTATTTTAGATAAAGGTTGTGATACAGATTTTAGAATAACACATATAAAAACAATAGTGGAGAATAGGAATATTGTATTTCTCTCAGTTTATGCCCCTTGTACTCCTGACCCTACTTTTTTCTCTGTATTGTCAACCTATCTCTTGAAGTTTTCAGATTTTGAAATTGTATTGGGTGCAGATAGGAATTCTGTAATGTTGCATATCCTAGATAGATCTGGACCAAAGGAATCACACTCTCAAGCTTTGTGTTCTGACAAACTTCGGCGATGTGTAACCTCATCCTCGTTGGTGGATAGTTGACGTTTATTAAACCCTTCTGCTAAATCTTTCACTTTCTTTTCTGCTACTCATAAATCCTATTCATGAATTGACTATATTTTCATTTCTACTTCTTTATCTTCAGCTGTTCGTGATGCCATTATCTGTTCCTTATCCTTGTCGGAACATGATGGACATTTGTGCAGATTATCTTTGATCCCTCGGCCATCTCATGGCACTAGATGGCGATTTAACCCTAAATTGTTACAGGATGAAAGCTTTTGCAGTCAATTCAGAAATAAATTTGAGTTTATTGAAATTAACCAAGGTTCAGTGGATGACCCTCGAACACTTTGGAATGCAGTTAAAGGATTTATAAGGAATAACTCAATTTCATATGCCTCTTTCCTTCAGAAAAACAGACAAAAAAAGATAGTTGAACTGGAATCACAGCTCCAGAATCTGACTAGAGATAATCAGTGTTGTTTCTCAGACAATACACTCAGTAAAATCATGGCGGTTAGGTCCAAACTCAATTCATTACTGAGATCCAGGGCAGAATTCCTGATCCAAAGATCCAGGCAGAATTATTATTTTCAAGGGAGTAGACCAAGCCACCTTTCAGCCCTAAGATTACGCAACAGTGAATCCCCAATCTGGGCTCATTATGACAGACCCAAAAGACATTAATTTCGACTTTCACGTTTTTTGCTCTAACCTCTATACTTCTTCTGCTGATGGTGACCCTGACTCTTTTGCATCTTTTCTGTCCAACCTTGATGTACCTATGCTGTCAGATTCAGATTAGGAATACCTGGCTGAACTGATCACTCTTCAGGAGCTGGAGTCAGCAATTAGATCTATGAACAAGGGGAAATCCCCAGGTATAGATGGCATTCCAATCGAATTGTATACTACTTTTTGGTCGGATTTAGGCCCCCTCATGTTAGATATGATACATTTTTCAGTTACTCTAGGCTCATTTCACCCATCCATTAATATAGCTTTTATTTCTCTCTTGTTAAAAAAGATAAAGATCCGACTTCCTGTTCTGGTTACCATCCACTTTCTTTGATAGGGACTGATGTTAAATTATATGCTAAAGTACTATCTTGTCGTCTAGAGAAATTTATGAATAGACTAGTTCATCATGACCAAACAGGATTCATTAAATCTCGCTCAGCTTTGGATAACTTACGCAGGTTATATCATATTATTAATTCAAATAATAGTTTGTCCTCCCCTTGCACAGTATTATCTCTAGATGCGATGAAAGCTTTCGACCAGCTAGAATGGAACTATTTATGGGCGGTTCTACAGCATCTGGGTCTGGGATCGAGTTTCATAAATATGATAAAAGTTCTGTATGCCAATCCAGCAGCCACTGTTCTCACAGGTGCTGTTCACTCTAACCCATTCTTTATACATCGAGGAACTCGTCAGGGTTGCCCGCTGTCTCCTCTGTTATTTGCCCTATCCTTGGAACTCTTAGCTCAAGCGGTCCAACAATCTGAAACTATTTCTCCCATAAATATATGGAATACTCATCATCATATTTCTTTGTTTGCTGATGATATCTTATTGTTTTTGGAGAAGCCGTCACATTCTATTCCTCATGGGTTGAATTTATGTGACCATTTTGGATCTCTCTCTGGGTTTAAAATTAATTGGAGTAAGTCATGTTTACTTCCCCCTCAATTCTAGGAAATCGTCTCAAAAAACTATAATGGTATTCTAGCCAAAGTATCCTCAGATTTGGAAAATTGGTCTTGTCTTCCTACTTCTTTTCAGGCCCGTATATCTGTGATTAAAATGAATGTTCTCCCACATATTAATTTATTTTCTTCCGTGATTCCTGTCTCTCCACCAGTTGGCATCTGGAATAAACTAGATGCATGTGTCTCACGGTATATATGGGATGGGAAACGTCCTCGTATTAAACTGACTACCTTACAATGATGTAGATTACATGGAGGTCTTTCTTTCCCCAATTTTTAGTCTTCTCCTAGGTGTAATCTTTGTTCCCAAGGAGTTTTAGGCACATTTTTTCATTTTTTTTGGGAGTGCCCCTCTCTCTCAACTTTTTGGACTCAGCTGGACCTATCATATTTGTTGGGTATGTTTGACTCCGCGCCATTTTTTCATGAATGACTTTGTTCATCCAACAAAGATCTTTACTGTTAGCAAAAAAAATTGCTAGTGAACCGTTTCTCTTATACATGGATCTAATGTGAGAACTGTTAATTCATGGCATTCAGCTTTTAATGTTGTGTCTTCTTTTCTAAAATCTTTGTAAAAAAATTTTTATTTTTTATTTGTTTATCTATTAATATTAATTAATGTGTTTATTATTATTATTTATTTTATTTTAAACAAGGGGTGGGTTTTAAATTTGTACAGCTGCTTTTTGTTTTGTACTACTGTTTCACACAATAAAACTTAATAAACAGTTGTTAACAAAAAAAAAAAATGTCAGAGGATTTCGATTCAAGCCAAGAGGAGACTGGTTTTCCTTTGGTAAAGTAAGGAAACGTTGCTTCCTTTGCTCCTGTAAACAAACTCGCAAGAGTACGTCCTATCTCATCCACCCGGAACGGCTTGCACGTATGACAGTCAGCAGAAGTGAGAAAAAAAGTATTTATAATATTTTAAATATGGATATATTTCTTACAAAAAAAACATTGATTTGCTACAGGAGGCCTTTATTCACCCCCCGGAGCCATGTGTGGCATGTTTTATTATGGATGTACTCGCTTTATTTGACTACTTTTGGACTGTTAAACAAAAACATGGCAAATTGGATTAAAAATGGGATATTACTCAAAATCACTGTTACTTAATATCAAATTGGAAATTGGATATTGGATATATAGTCAACCTATATATATCAATTTTATCTAATTTTTTATGTGTTAAATCAGGTATAAATAGCTTTTAATGTAAAAATAGTACTTTTTTTGTACTTTTTACAGCAGTTTATTTGGACAAAGTATGTGGTTTTTTTTTTTAAGTATTATTAAAACCCTTGTATATGTGTACAGAATCTTAACAATTGATGGTGCCTCACTGATTTTTATTTTTCTTTAAATGCATGTAAATATCATGGCACAATGGCCATTATTATAATCTCATATGTCCAACAGCTTGTTAAATGAAAAAGCCATTTACATTAACCTTCTGTGTTGAGGTTGCTGGGGTGTATCTGGCAATTTCTCAACCATTTCAGAAAACAATTCACCTCAAGATCCCATGAAAGCAGAGATCTGGAGAGTCATTATGTCTCAGTGTAATGTGCAGGGTGAGCAGCAGAGGTGATATCTCTTATATTGAATCAAACTGACTGGTTGTGGTTAAATGTTAAGAGATTTCCACCTTTTCACACAGGTCATGGTGCTTCGTTGTAGATTCAGGTGCAGCTCCTTGTTCAACAGTAGCAGTGAAAGAGACAAGGAATATGTCTATCGGATGAATTCATCCAGCAGCTTGAATGCAGCCATACTTCTTGTACAGATGCCAGTAGGTATGATCTGATGTCAGAGGTTCAGGTGTTTTTTCAAATTTAATTTCAAAATCAATAGGCTGAAAGGAGCCATTTTCAATATCCATTTCTGTTTTAGTGTGTCTCATCATATATTGCTAGTAAGGGTGCAATATATTTGATATTTTTCTTGAAATGTAAGACCTCCTACCCACTTTTCCTCATTTTCTAGGCTGTTTTTGAAGTCTGTATCCATATGTATGTTTCTTTTTTGTACACAGACTTTCGGGGTGAAATCATGTATCTGTTTACAGATGTTTTTATATATATATATCTCTGTGTGTTTGCATGTTTGAGGTACAAAGTGTATCAGCTAAACGTAGGAAAACCTATCACTCCTGATCCCTCATCAAGGTTTAGCACCTGCAGATTTATCCGTGTATCTCGATATGGTGAATTTAGCAAAGCCTTGTCATTTCAGTGGGAAACACTGTCAGTCAAAAGCCTTAAATATTGAATGGACTGGTAACTTAATCCACCTTAGGACATACAGGACATACAAAAACAGTCGTTTTTTCAGAAACTCTACACTTACCATACACTTTTTATAAGGATGTTTTTTATACTCAAAAGATTAAGAAAATTACTTATTGAGTACTGATAGCTCCCATTCATATCTAGCTTTATAGAAAACTGAAATGTACAGCAGATCATTGAATTCATTTTGTTAGGGTGCAAATAACTTTCTTTTATCCAAAAAAACACAAAAGGTGAAGTCCAGCAGAATGTTAACGCTGCTCTCTTCCAAAGATGGTGAATGGGGGCTGTCAAGCTTGTAATTATTATTGTCCCATTATTATCTTATTATCCTATTATACTTTTCTAAATGTGTGCTGCTTTATTAACTATCATCTGGTTGTTAATTGAAAGTACTTTAAAAAAACAGATACAACGGAACCAAATAAACTTCAAAATACTAGTCTTAAAATATGCAAGAGCAGTAAACCTGTGGCAATATCAGGGTAAAAGAAAAGGAAGCACACAAAAAGAATACATTATATTTGCCTGGGATTGTTGCATTACAAATACATATATGATATTAGTAATTTGTTGTTGTCGTTAATATTAATAACAATAAGGAAAACCTTCCTTATGAGCTTTAAAGTCATTATGAAACAGAAGGAGCAAAATATCTTTTTTTGTGTATTGTGACAATTATCCGAGAGTAACGGATTATCAAAGAACAGGAAGAAATGTAGGGTGAGGATTTGGTCCTGTACACAGGTTGTTGATTGATTGTTGACTGATGGCAGATTTTTCACTCAGTAAGTGAGCTTGGACTTTGTTGTTTTATTACTTTTATTTGATATTTTTAATGGAATGTTTACACAATTGAACAATATTTGAAGACTACATGTGAATGAATAATTATCATTATAATTATTTAATATTTTTATTTTTAAATATTTCAATCAAAAATCTAAATAAACTATTTTTAGATTAGTTTTTACTGGTTCCCAAATTGGTATCAATAACTGTGGAATTTTACAGGTATTGGTATTTAGATTGTACAAAACAAAAGAGTGAATAATTTAGAGCTTTGTTAACATATACATTGAGACTATGACTAGCAAATCTGGGGTAGACTCAGTGCAGATTACTAGATATCACTAATACAGAACCTGACAACGTCAACACTGATATAACTTAAGGCACAATGAAATGTCCAGAGTCAAGGTTAATATGTTTGTTGACCTTCTATATAAGGATACCTTCTTGTTGAGGTAAAAGGTTGTGTGTCAGGCAAGGTGACACACACTACAGATCAATTTTGGTAACACTTTATTTTGATAGTCCACTTTAGACATTCTACTAACAGTAAGTAACTTTGCAACTACATGTCAACTAACAGTCATTAGAGTATTAGTAGACTGTCTGCTAAATATCTTCTAACACTTTACTTTGATGGACCCACAAAATACAACATACTGACTATAAGAATCTTTGCAAGTATATGTCAATTTATTTGACTAACCCTAAACCTAACCTAACAGTCTAATCTAAGACTGAGATGATCAAGATTATGGGAAGATTTTTAGTTCGTAACAACTTTGTATAATAATAATAGAAAAAGACAGAGTAAATATTCAAAACTATCATATGGATTCATAAGGCCTGGAAATAGCATGCAAGTCATATGAAAAAGAATAGCCTGAGGGTGAGCGGATGATAGTGTGAACTATCCCCGTATACATATGTTGTTGTGAACCTTTCTTAAGGGCATCCTGTAGCTGTACTAATGGAGCATAGCACTACCAACAACAAGGCCATGACTTTGACTCTCAGATCACAGAACGAACCTTGAATGCTCTGTAAGTGGCTTAAATGCATCAGAAAATACTGTGCTCTCCTCTGAGGTTGAATTTCAGATCTAAAATTGGATTTGAATCCAGGTAGGGATAAGTTTAGTGTTAGGCGTCCAGACCTAGATAAAAATGCATTTCTGTTGGTTGATTTAAAAGTCGATGGAACATTATTTGGACACAGGTTCAGGATTTTTTACCTATTTTAAGCCTCATCTATGCTGTAGAAAATAAAACTCACCTGGAAACTGCAGCAGTTTTTAACGGCCAAACTTTTAAGGTTTTGCAAAAACATATACATGGTCATATTTCTCTCATGAGATTATATTAGTAAAAGTGAATTAGTCTGAGATTAGTTTACAGGATTCACAGCAAATTTCACTTTACTGATACATCTTTTGCTGACAGCTTCCCACCTTGTCCTGAGTAACAGTTTTTCTGTCTGTTAGAGAGAAAATTAAACAGTCTGCAGAGATCGACTGAGTGGAGATTTTATATTATTGGATGGTTGTGATTTCCAGCATGTCAATCTAAAGCCAATTTACAACTGAAGATTAGTTGTTTACGCTTCCCTTGAGAATTTCTCATCTGGGTCTGAACATTTTAGTGCACCTCCTGTGAAACAGGCATTGTCAGTGAATTGCCTGCTTGAATATATTTGTGCTAAATTACCTAGCTAGCTTTTGAAGGGAAAATTGCCTCTTGGTTAAATATATAAAGTTTGATGCTTGATGGTGCTTCATTACTTTAAATTCATGTCAGGCCAGCCTACTATGGCCTTTTGAATTCAGGCTTTATAAAAGTAATTAATCAGGCCTCCTGAGAGTGAATCATCCACCAAGAAGGGCATCAAACTCTCATTGATACCACTTATGTTCAAACTGGCCTTAGTCGTGCAGAAGAAAAAAAAACACCTCAAAGGAGGAGTTAGGAGTTGAGGAAAGCATTTGGACCAAAGCACTGTGAGGCAAGGGAGGTGGAGACTCCAAATGTATCTAAACTTAAAACACATTTTTGCCCCCTTTGCGTTTATGTTGTTTTACTACTTACACAATTATTTTAAGTATAAAACCTTATTTACAAAACACAGCGTGGTTTTTTAAATCATATTTATAGGGGGGACAACACTCAAATGGGGGTGTATTGTCCCCCCCGACCCCCCTGGGATTTCCGCCTATGGCCAGACTGTGTGGATATGTCTTCTATGTATATTTACGCTTTGATATGAACGAAAACAGCGCATCTGGTATGCGGCTAACACAGAAGAGCACACACAAAAAGTATTCTCATAGCTTCGTAAACTTACGGTTGAACTTCTGATGTTACATGGATTATTTTACCGATCTCCTTGCTACATTTCTGGACCTTGATCGTGTAAGGACCCTTGCTGTCTATGGAGGGTCTGAGAGCTCTCAGATTTCATAAAAAATATCTTAATTTGTGTTCCAAAGATGAACGGAGGTCTTGTGGGTTTGGAATAACATGAGGGTGAGTAATTAGTGACAGAATTTAAATTTTTGTGTGAACTATCCCTTTAAATTGTGTAACTTGTTGAGAGGAGGTTTTTTTACTTTACCTAGCCTTAACAAGTCCAGCAACCCACAACATCCTTGCACATGTCACCATGACCTAACAAACTTGCATGTTTACGTGATAGGCTACTGTATATTTAGTGAGTATATAGAGTATCGTTACTGAAAACAGACCCTGGGAAGCTTTCAGCTGATTCCCTCAAGTATTAAGTGTGATTTTCCCCTCATAATATGGCAGATGAGATAAGATAGAAATGCGGGACTACATTCTCCAGGTCTAAGTGCCCTTTTGTAGTTATCTAAGATCAGCTTTCCTTCTCCGTGTTGACCTTAATGGTTCTGAGAGAAATATAAAAACTGCTCTCCACTGCAGATTGCACATCTTCATATACTTCTGGCACACTATGTATAGGACTTAAGATAAGCTAAGGTCACTGCATCATTTTACAGATTTGCCCTTTAAACAGCAAGTACAGCACTTAACAAATTGTGCTGTGAGCTTGGTTTACCATTTAAAAGAAACTTCTAATATTTTTTCTATTATAGGCTACTATTTATACAATGACTAATTTTCTCAAACATGTTTTTTCAACTTACAAGTTCAACTGAGGTCTCTCTCTATATTCCCATAAAACAGAGTACAAAATAAGTATACTAGACTGTTTCTTATTTTTCTGTGTAATTTACTTGAAACACACATGAAAGTAGTGTTGTTTTTGGCGGCCTGTTTTAATTTTAGTTTTAGACTAGTCTTTGTGTGAAGCTGTCATTTTAGTTTTTATTAGTTTTAGTCACGTTCATACTCTTTTTAGTCTAGTCAAGTTTCAGTCAACTAAAAGTCTGAGCATTTTAGTCTTATTTTAGCCAGAATTATCCATGACTATTTTCATCTAGTTTTAGTCTACGAAAACTGATGACATTTAGTCTAGTTTTAGTCAATGAAAATTGCATTTTAGTCTCTTTTTAGTAATTCTATTTAACCCAGTCAATATAGTATAAGTACCTAGTAGCAGTGGCATACCGTGGGGTTTTAGTCAGGGCCTTCAGTAAGCAAGATTAGTTGTGTATAGGTTTATAGTGTTTTTTTACTTAATTGTTGTATGTCTGTATTTATGTAGCACCGTGGTCCTGCGAGGCACGACATTTCGTTCCACTGTATGTCCCCACGGACATAGCGGAATGACAATAAAGCTCAACTTTAACTTCAACTGTAAACATCTTACACATCTCTGTTACAGCTAACGCAGCTATATGCATATAATGCACATATTATGCTGCACACAGGCTCTCAACAAACAATGACGGCTGATAAACTATTTTAATAGTAGGCTAGATTGGGGTGGGTTAAATGCAGAGTAAATTTCCCTACATGGTCAGTAAAAGTAATCCGCCAGTACACTGGTCACTATGCACATTCATGTCACTCTAAAATGACGACGCGCCAAAAGCAGCAAAACTGTACAAACTCTGGACATCCACACACCCCACCACAGTATTATCAACACACCACCTACACCTCCATAACAATGTGCATGATACAATACCACTTTACTCAGATTTAAAAGTAAACACAGCCAACAAAATAACTTGTGCTCGGTGCTAGCTGTTAGCCACTGATAGCACTCATAGTTGCAATCATTTAAACGGCGCATAAAACCTTTGCTGGCCTTTGTTAGCGAATTCACTTTGGGTGTAGGTCTTCCTTTCTCAGTTATTCTGTTTTGTCTGCAAAAGAGCGCCTTGAAAAAGACGATTTTAGTAGATCTGGTGTAGGCGCCGATGACTGCAGCTGTCATTTTCTTTTTGTTTACTTTCATGTTTGTACCTTAGAAATCCCTGATTAAAGAGGCGGTCTAATGCTGGGGATAGCACTGGGCACGTAGCTGGACCCAGAGGGCGGGCTGTCATTGAAAGTCAAAATTTGATTGGCTGATGATTCTGTCACTAATGCTTGTAACGAATCAGATGTGACGTCTTTCAACAAAAGGGTAGCACTATCTGTAGGGCTGGCCTCTGACTTTTTTTATGTAGGATATTCCAGTTCAACCTCAACTAAACTAATTATAGGCAATTTAGTGGACATTACACAAATGAAAATGATACCTAAATAATCAATAAAATACATTTTCACACAATTTTGTTTTTTATAGGGCCAGCAGAGAAGGCCCTGCTTCCCCTGACGGCCCACCACTGTGCTAGTAGTATAGACGAAACCAAAATGTTCTTTTAGCCAAACCCATTTCAAACAAGGTTATCTTATTATATTATTGTTACCTTAGACTTAAGAATACATCCATGCCAGACAAAGAAGACGCTCTGATTTGAATTTACTAAATTTATTTTACCAACCAAACATGTTAACTTATTTGTTGTTGTCTTCTAAATAATGCTGCGAGTGGGGCTTGAGGAAGTGGCATCGCCTCCATCTGCGCAGTGCAACCTGATGCAGCTCCAGAAGTGACACAGGAAACAGAAATACTGCAAAATAATAATAATAACGCGACTAAACAAGACGAAATAACGTTATAACATTTCGTTTCGTCTCGTTTTAGTCAACGGAAATGAAGAGACATTTTAGCATAGTTTTTATTTTGCAAAACACATTTAGTCTCATTTCTATTCGTCAACAATATTGCATTATATATTTAATTATCATCATCGTCACATGACCAGCATTTACGTTGCGTCTCGTCTCGTTTTCGTCACGTGATAAAGGTTCGTTGATGATGATATTTAGTCACAATTTTCGTTGACGAAAGCAACACTACATAAAAGTCATATACACTGAAAAGAACCAACTGTTTCATTTACAACCCGAATTCCGGAAATGTTGGGACATTTTTTAAATTTGAATAAAATGAAAACTAAAAGACTTTCAAATCACATGAGCCAATATTTTACTCAAAATAGAACACAGAGAGCATAACTAATGTTTAAATGGAGAAATTTTACACTTTTATCCACTAAATGAGCTCATTTCAAATTTGATGCCTCAAAAAAGCAAGACATTTAAAAAAAAAAAATCATCTTAGAGAACATCTAGCAAATAATAAAGTTAATTGTCATCAGGTCTGTAAATGATAAGCTATAAAAGGGATGTATTAGAGAGGCAGAATCTCTCAAAAGAAAAGATGGGAACAGGCTCTCCAATCTGTGAAAGAGTGCGTAAAAAGATTGTGGAATACTTTAAAAACTATGTTCCTCAACATCAAATTGCAAAGGCTTTGCAAATCTTATCATCTACAGTGCATGATATCATCAAAAGATTAAGAAAAACTGGAGAAACTCTGTGCGTAAGGGACAATGCCGAAGACCTTTGTTGGATGCCCGTGGTCTTCGGGCCCTCAGACGCCACTGCATCACTCATCGGCATAATTCTGTCATTGACATTACTAAATGGGCCCAGGAATACTTCCAGAAACCACTATCGGTAAACACAATCCGCCGTGCCATCTGCAGATGCCAACTAAATCGCTATCATACAAAAAAGGAAGCTATGTGTGAACATGGTCGAGAAGCGCCGTCGTGTCCTGTGGGCCAAGGCTCATTTTAAATGGACCTGTTCAAAGTGGAAAAGTATTCTATCATCAGACAAGTCCAAATTTGACATTCTTGTTGGAAATCAAGGACGCTGTGTCCACTGGGCAAAAGAGGAGGGAGACCTTCCAGGGTTTATCAGCGTTCAGTTCAAAAGCCAGCATCTCTGATGGTATAAGTGTATACGGTATGGGCAGCTTGCATGTTTTGGAAGGCACTATGAATGCTGAAAGGTATATAAAGGATTTAGAGCAACATATGCTCCCCTCCAGACGACGTCTATTTCAGGGAAGGCCTTGTGTATTTCAGCAGGACAACACAAAACCACATACTGCAGCTATTACAACAGCATGGTTTCATAGTAGAAGTGTCCAGGTGCTGAATTGGCCTGCCTGCAGTCCAGATCTTTCACCTACAGAGAACATTTGGTGCATCATTATACGAAAAATACGTCAAAGACGACCACACGCTCTTCAGCAGCTGGAAACCTATATCAGGCAAGAATGGGACAAAATTCCAACACCAAAACTCCAGAAACTCCTAACCTCGATGCTCAGACGTCTTCAAACTGTTTTGAAAAGAAGAGGAGATGCTACAACATGGTAAACATGGTCCCAACATGGTCCCAACTATTTTAGACCTGTTAGCAGGCATTACATTTGAAATGTTTGAAAATTTCTCTGTTCAAACATTTGTCATGTTATCTTTGTTCTATTGTGAATAAAATATTGGCTCATGTGATTTGAAATTATTTTAGTTTTCATTTTTTTCAAATTTTAAAAACGTCCCAACATTTCCAGAATTTGGTTTGTGTGTGTGTATATACTGTATATATATATATATATATATATATATATATATATATATATATATATATATATATATATATATATATATAGTAATTGCCAAAAATATCGGCAACCTTGCAATTTTGTCAGAAAATGCAACACTTCTCTCAGAAAATTGTTCCAATTGCAAATGTTTTGGTATTCAAGTACTTATTGTTTTTTTTTTTTTTTGCATACACATAAGGGACAGAGATAAAAAGTCAAACTTGATGAAATTTCACACAGAACTCAAAAATGGAATGGACAAAATTATTGAAACCATGTCAAAATTGTAAGAAATAATTGCGTTTCAAGCATGTCATGCTCCTGTAATTTGTATTTAGACATACCTGTGGCAAGTAACACACTTGCAACCAGTTAAAATGGAGAAAAGTTGACTCAACCTTTGTGTTGTGTGTCACATTGAGCATGGAGAAAAGAAAGACGTGTAAAGGGTTGTCTGTTGATTTGAAAGAAAAAATTGTGGAAAAACATGGACAATCTCAAGGCTACAAGTCCATCACCAGAGATCATACTGTTCCTGTGTCCACTGTGCTCAATATCATGAAGAGGTTTTCAACCCATGGCACTGTAGCTAACCTCCCTGGACGTGGACTGAAGAGCAAAATTAATGACAAATTACAACGAAGGATTGCTCGAATGCTGGATAAAGAACCCCGATTAACTTCCAAACAAATTCAAGCTGATCCGCAGACACAGGGTACAACAGTGTCAGCTTGCACTATCCGTCGCCATCTGAATGAAAAGGGACGCTATGGTAGGAAACCCAGGAGGACACCACTGCGGACACAAAGGCATAAAAAAAGCAAGACTGGAGTTTGCCAAAACTTATGTGACAAAACCACAATACTTCTGGGAGAACGTACTGTGGACAGATGAGACAAAAGTAGAGCTTTTTGGTAAAGGACATCATGGCACTGTTTACAGAAAAAGAATTGAGGCCTTCAATGAAAAGAACACAATCCCTACAGTCAAACATGTTGGAGGTTCGAAGATGTTTTGGGGTTGCTTTGCTGCTCCTGGCACTGGATGCCTTGACTGTGTGAACGGTATCATGAAATCGGATGATTACCAAAGAATTTTGGGGTGCAACGTAGTGGCCAGTGTCAGAAAGCTGCGTCTCCACCAGAGGTCATGGGTCTTCCAGCAGGACAATGACCCGAAACACACTTAAAAAAGCACTCATAAATGGTTACAAACAAAGCGCTGGCGAGTTCTGAAATGGCCAGCAATGAGTCCAGATCTGAATCCCATAGAACATCTGTGGAGAGATCTCAAAACAGCAGTTGGGAGAAGGCATCCTTCAAATCTGAATGACCTGGAGCAGTTTGCAAAAGAAGAGTGGTCCAAAATTCCAGTAGAGAGGTGTAAGAAACTCATACATGGTTACAAGAAGCGATTGATTTCAGTTATTTTTTCCAAAGGGGGTGCCACCAAATATTAAGTTAAGGGTGCCAATAACTTTGTCCAGTGCGTGTTTTGGGTTCTGCGTGAAATTGTATCAGATTTGACTTTTCTTCCCTGTCCCTTATGTGTATGCAAACAAAAAAATAAAATAAGCATATGAGTACCAAAACATTTGCAACTGCAACAGTTTTCTGAGAGAAGGGTTGCATTTTCTGACAGAACTGCAAGGGTGTCGATATTTTTGGCCATGACTGTATATATATACAGTCAATAATTCTGTAATAATCAATAATCAATAATTCTGTCCACCACTGTAGCATATATACAGTATATATGCTACAGTGGTGGACAGAATTATTGACACACTTGATGAATGTGAACAAAAAAGCCTGTAAAAATTCATCTGCATCATTAAACCTTTTGATTTTTTATTTTAAATCTTTTTTTTTTTAAATCACAAAAATGTAACCTTTCGTTGAGCTAAAACAATTGAAAATAGGAAATTTCAATGAAAGAAATGTTTTTTCTCAAATACACGTTGGACACAATTATTGACACCCCTAGAAATTATTATGATTTAAATATCTCTGAAGTATATTCCCATTAATATTTACAATTGAGCACTCCAGGGGGTTTATGAACATGAAATTATCCAGCCATGGCTTCCTGATTCACAGGAATATAAATAGGAGAAAAAACAAAGTCCAAATTCCCTTAATCATCCATCACAATGAGAAAAAACAAAGAATATATTTCTGATGTGCAGCAAAAGATAATTGAGCTTTACAAATTAGTGAAGTGGCTTTAAGAAAAAAGCTAGAGCAGTGAAAACTCCCATTTCCAACATCAGGGTAATAATGAAGAGGTTACAATCAACAGAAAATGTTACAAATCTGCCTGGAAGAGGACGTGCGTCTATATCGTCCTAATGCATGGTGAGGAGGAGAATTTGAGTGGCCAAAGACTCTTCAAGGTCCACAGCTGGAGAATTGCAGAAAATAGTTGAGTCTCGGGGTCAGAAAACATTTCTTAAAAATGGTCAAACAGCCCCTACATCACCACATGTTCGGGAGGGTTTCAAGAAAAATTCTCCTAGCTCAACCAAAAAAAATCTCCAGCATATTAATTTGTCAAACACGACGGGAACTTCAAATGCGACTGGCTTCTATGGTCAGATGAAACAAAAAAAAAAAAGCTTTTTAGCAGCCAACACTCAAGATGGGTTTGGTGCACATAGGGATAAAAAAGTACCCCATGTGTACAATGAAATATACTGCTGTATTTTTAATGTTGTGTGTCTATATTTTTAATGTTGTGTGGGGAAGTCGTGGCCTAATGGTTAGAGAGTCGGACTCGTAATCCAAAGGTTGCGGGTTCGTGTCTGGGGCCGGCAGGGATTGTAGGTGGAGGGAGTGAATGTACAGCGCTCTCTCCACCCTCAATACCACGACTGAGGTGCCCTTGGCACCGAACCTCCATCTGCTCCCTGGGTGCCGCAGCATAAATGGCTCCTGGCCGCTACTCCGGGTGTCTGTTCACTGCTGTATGTGTTTACTTTGGATGCATGTGCACTTAAATGCAGAGCACGAATACTTGGATGTCAATACCCTATGTCAAGAAATCTTATAATGGGCCAATAATCCACCCAGACAATAATCCAAACACAAACCTCAAAAACAATACAAAAATGGGTCACTGGGCACAAAAACAAGTTTCTGCTGGCCATCCCAGTCCTCTGACCTGAACCCTGTAGAAAGTGAACCCTGTAGAAACCCTGAGTGAGGTGAACTGAATAGATGAAGCACCATCATGGAGCTGTGAATCTGAAGCATCTGGAGAGATTCTGGATGAAGGAATGGTCTCTGATCTCTTGTCAGGTGTTCTCTAACCTCATCAGGCATTACAGGAGAAAATTTAGAGCTGTTAAACTGGCAAATGTGTATTAGCCAATGTGTATTAGAGAAAAACATTTATTTCATAATGATATTTCCTCCCATTTTAAATTCTTATTCTCCAATGAAAGGTTAGAATTTTGCAAAAGTAAAATTAAATAAAAGATCAAACGATTAACAATGCAGATTAATTTTCACAGCTTTCTTTGATCATATTTACCAAGGGTGCCAATAATTCTGACCACCACTGTATATAGGTATAATAAATATTAATTTTACTTTGTATGAATGTTTTAATTTTGTGAAAATGTTTTTAAGTAGTTTTTTTTCTCAGTATCATTATTTTTAATTAAGTTAAATTTGATATGAAATGATATATTAAATAAAAAAATATATATTTTAAATGTGTACTGTATAACTAATTTAATTCAGTTTTTGCTGTTTTGTTGATTGCATTCAATCCAATTTAAATTTACAGTATCAAAAACTACCCTAAATGTTTATGGCCCTCCTCTAAATCTACACTTTAGCAGCATTATTTATTGTGGAGTTCTGCACAGACTGTCAAATAGTAGTCCACTGTGGAGTCTGCATCTGTGCAGGTTTGGCAAAGGATGTAGGGAGGTTGCCAGCAGCGGCAAAAGAGATTTTGAGCACCCCTCTGAAACCAGAAAGCATGACAGTGGGCCACTCTATGGTCTTGTGGGCTTCACAGACACTCACAGACAATATCCACCACAAGTCTGTACACATCAAGTGCACCATGTGGGACAGTCAGGGGTTTTCAAAATGGGAGCTGCAAGGAGGTTATGGAAGTTTAAAGTAAACATGAAAAAATAAAACAATGCACCTTTACTTGGCTAGTTAACTAAAATCAAATGATCAGCTGCACATACCTATACTAAATTGTAACTTGAACTGTGGTCTCACACTGGTGACGTAACAACCAGGTTGGAACACCCAGGGCATGTGCTTTATTCGCCCACAACAGGTTACGATTGGTCAACTGACAGGCTCAAATCTGACTGGCTAAAGAGCTAACTGACTAATCTTGCTCCATAGTGAACTATACATTCACTAAAAGTTATCTAGTTTAGGACTGTTATTTTTACTGTTTCATTTTGATCTCTAAACCAGATCTCTAGACCAGTCGAAATCACGTTCAGTAACCAAAAACACACATGCAACAGTTTTCAGTTTGCTTCCTATTTATCATTAAATGATGTAAATTTATATTCCAGATGAGATTTTAAGAATAGTAATTCATTCAATTTAATTATCATAGAAGCCTGACAGGTACAGTAATATCATGAGTAAAACACACATTTCCCTTGCTGCAGTGTCTTCTACTTAAAAGATGCTTAGTAAGGCTTATATTGGGTAGAAGAGAATAATGATGGAATACAAAAGGTAAATATCAGAGGCGTCATGTCCATTCAAACAGAAGGGGCTTTTGAATGCAGCTGTCAAGCAAAAAAAAAATATATATATTTTTACATTTGACAATTCAATTCCACGGTTATTGCAGGTGCAAAATAATGTTTTTTTTGCATATGTGTTTGGGGGAATCAGTAGGCTAAATAATTATTTATATAATGGCCATTGATTAAGAATTATTTTTCATGAGTGTTTAATTTATGTTCCCATGTTTATAAATTATGGCCACGTTTTACTGATTAATTCCCACCATTTTGATAGTTAAAACAAGGGGGTGAATTAGTACAACATGGCCATGATTTACTTACATGATGGAATGAATTAATAAAATGAGAAAATTAATTCTTAATTCGTGAACATGATCAATATAATTTTGTCTGCATGTCACATGCAGTCTCCTAAAATCAGTACAAAAATGGACTAAACATAGCTTTTTGTGAAAATTTCTTTTGCCAATAGATCAAAATCTGTGTGTCTGTGTCTAGGCAAACTGTGTCATAGGTGCAGCATGTTTCTTTGAAGGACATCAGAGAACCAATGCTGATTCGCAGAATGCACTGTCAGCCTTGTGTTATCAGTATTTGTGTTTAAAATTCATTTTTTTTCTATAGAGTAAAAAATATGCTGAATCATTGCAGGACTTATAGGCCTAATATTCTCAATATTCTGGAATAGTGACAGTAAATGTGTTAACTGTCCTGTTACATTAATAATGTATGTTTATGCTTCAAATCATAATTTAAAAGTATAATTGTATCTGAAGACATTGCAGTAATTATTTCAGTGAAGGTTAATATAAAGTTTTAATAATATTATTATTTAGAATAATATTTACTATAGAGGTAAATGCCATATTCCAAACCAGCCAGCAAGGTAAATCACAGTGTTGCAAATTTTGATAGGAAGCAAAGAAGTATTTAAAATTCGGATCAAAATGCAAAAGGTACAAGACTATTTTTTTTAACAGTTTTAAAGAGTGAAATAACCATTTATTGATTTAAAGATGTTGGTAATGTTTAGAAAAAATGTATTTTAAATTTATTTCCAAATGCTTGTATTTAAGAGAGATTTTTAGAAGTTTTTTTTTTTTGTTTTTTTATAGATATGTCTGTTGATGGCTTTAACAATAGCATGTGCATCTACTAACAGCCTTGTAGCTCACATCAGGGGTGGACTGGCCATTGGGAGCACAGGGAGAATTCCCGGTGGCCCGGTGGCCCGGCAGCCAGTTTGGCCTGCTGCCCTACACTTTTTTGTTGTTGTTGTTGTTGGCTGCCGAATGTACTAAAGTGATTATTTCCGAATTCGCCTTTCAATAATAAAACTCTAATAAATCATGAATCAGTTAGTCTTGACTGGCAACGCAATTCGCCTCGCGTACGCTCCGCGCATCCACATGTCCGCCAGAAGCAGAAGGATGCGAGACTCGAGAATGGAGTGGGAGTGGCCTGGTAGAGCAGAGAGTCAAAACTGTCCTGTTCAGGACTTCAAGTGCAGGTCAGTTACATATGTAAATAGACTATTGTAGTTTTGTCTTTGTTTACTTAGTTAAGCATCAAACTGCTAGCTAATGTTAGCAGTAGCAGTCAATTAATTACTGCAAAATTACCAAAAGGACATAGGCTAATTGTAAAGAGTAGGAATTTAACAGACAAATATTCACATCGTTTTTATAACAGGTTTAGAGGGAGCTAAGGCAGACAACAGCACAACCCTTAAAACCAAAAACCATGGTTACTATAGTCAAACCGTATAGTAACCACAAATTAACAATGGTTTTGCTACACTATATAGTTTCACCATGGTATTTGTAGTAAAACTTTTTATAAAAAATCTGTAAAGATTACAATTGGTAGTCAATCCACCAAAAACAACAACAAATAAAAAACATGGTTAATATACTTTTACCATAGGCCTAATAATACCATTAATTAATTTTCCTTAGGACAAAACATGACCCATGATAATGCAAAAACATGTTCAAAATAAAACCCTGCCCTCTATTCAATATTCAGTTTCTGCTGGAAATACGTCGTCACACTGAAATAAAGTCGGCAGCCACTTCTGGTTCACGCGGACTTAAGATTTGTCTATAAAGATATATTCAAGATGTAGCTAAATTGTACTAATTTTGGCATTTAGGCAAGAGAAAACAATAACACATGGTCCTTATGTAATAATACAATTAATTTTCTAAAATAAATGTGCAAACAAATTACAATGAGGTGGTTGTTTTGCGACAAGGTGGAAATGTGTTGATGAAAAAGTGACAGGTACAAGAAAATTTGTGAAAAAAGTAACTATACACGAGAGACAGAGATGTCAGGGAAAATGAAGAGACTAAAAAGGAAAATGGAAGTTCAAGTGATAACCTTTCATTATTTTGCGTGGCTCAAGACTAAGGATTTAAACTTTTTTATGTGATAATGAAGATGGCCATACAAAAAAATAGTTGTCCGTGGTTTCAAAATTTGTTGTGGGTGTATGGGATGGCCTGGATAAGTGTGAGATTTCTTGGCCTGACATTTTGTCCCAGTCCGCCCCTGGGTCTGTTATTGGTAGTGTTATTGTTAAAAATCAATTCCCCCATGGAAAAAAAATTAATGGCAATTTTAATTCCCGAACCTGACTGTTGTATGCATTGCATAAAAGAGGGATCATCATATCTTGGGGCCCTTGGCGTCAAACAGTTTGAAAACCCTTGATCTAAGTAACCTGTAGGAACAAACCTCTGTGTTAGCACCTTAAATGTCTGCTGATTATAATATAATACATGGTGACACTTTATTTTGATGGTCCCTTTTGAACATTCTGTTGACACTAAGTAACATGTCAACTAACTCTCATTAGAGTATTAGTAGACTATGGAAGCAGAATAATGACAATAGTTTTTGAAACATAAAGCATGCTGAATTCCACAAATCGAAAAAAAAAAAGATGCATTGCAATTAACAGTGCTTGCATTTTAATGCCTTGTATTTCCAGGGCTTGCATTTTTAGGTCCTGCAATTTAACATAGTTGTTTATTTAAGCTGTGAATATTTAAATTCAAAATATTTCACACACATTTTCATAATTAAAAATTCAATAATTCATATTCACCTTACAGAATTCACTTCCAAAATATTCAATCTGTTTAAAAATTCGATGTGTAACATTCGACAGGCAAATTTCGGTCATTTTATTTCACTTTCCAAATTCGCTGCCACAAATTCAGTGGTTAAAATTCGGCAGAAAATTCAGCGGTGCACATCCGAGACCCGAAGGAATAGCAGTAGAGCACCGATGCATGATCTCCAGCTGATGTCAGCCGCTCACCAGCAGGTGGCTCAAGTGGCTGTTGATGAAGGCCATATGTGGATCAAGTCATTAATTTACAAAAACTGATTTGCAGAAATGGAGCAAGCGCTAAGTAGAAGTTTTGATTATTTTTTATTCTTTATTTCGGTTGCTTAGTTCTGTAACTTTGTATCATGGCTTGTGTGACGCTGTGCTGTAATACTGGGGTTCCCCGTCACACTCCAGGATTCCCCAGCGACACGTAACGCTCCTCAGTGATATAACTAATACAGTGATATAAGACCTCAGATCTCAGAACACACTTTACTGATGATTATGCAAACTATATCGACAGTGAAGCAGATGTGGAATATGAACTAACGCGCAAGGTTTCACGGTGTTTCTCTCAGAAATTGGTTAAAGAAAACGCATTACGCGGCTCAGTATTAATGACAGCTATTATTAGGCTTGTTTGAGAAGTGCCTTGCCTTGCCTGATGAAATAAGCTAAGCGCAGTCAAGACGGACAGTTCTGACCTCTAGAAGTAGAACAGATAGCTACGAGATCAAAGGCGGATATCGCGTTATTCTCACACAAGTGCTGTGCTGCTGATAAACGTGATATAATTTCAGTTCTGCTGCTTTTATATGTATATAAATATGATGAACAAGACACTCAAAGTGCTTGCTATTTAATCCCATACGAAAGAAAGGCTTATTTATCATCCATTTCTACATTAATACAAATTTTTATAGAAATATGACAACAATCACATATCTCACACAGAGATCGCACTGTCATAGTGTTTGGGAATATTCAAGAATAATTTAAATAGACAATTACATGAAATCAGAAAAAAGATTAATAAAGAAAACATTTTAGCAGAGAACTCAGCATCACAGTTGTGTGAATCAATGAGCTGTGTCATCAGTCAGTCGTTTCCCATCATGCTTTTGATCAGCACAGCAAGGTTATTATAGTTTTGAATTTTTAAATTTGTTTTATTTTAATATCGTTTTCAAATTTGCTAAGGAATTCAGTTTAGTTTTTATTAGTTTCATTAATTTAGTTTTTATTTTGTGAACACATTTATTTTTTATATAGCTTAGTTTTTTTTTTTTTAGTTTCAGTTTTAATTAAAGTTTAGCAGAATCAACAGATCACTTCCAGAGCGAAGGCCAAAGAAAGACTTAGCATATTTTAACCTTAGTGAGGCAAATGTTCAGGGACAAAATTAATCCATGCTGAGATTGATAGATGGTAAAAGTATACAAATATACACCAAAGTAAGCCTTTTTACAACATAAATCTACACAAGTTGACCTTAATGTCATATCTAATGATGTGCTGAGATATTTAATATGAAAATAAATGTAGCTTAATTTGGTTATGTGTCTTTTTTTTCTTATTTAACCATAATCGTGATATTGTAAATGTCTTGTCTTGCACACTTTTCCGTGAACATCCGCGCATAAATCATAACTGGGACTAATGAAATTCAATAATAACGGCAATCGTAGGCCTATTTAAAGGCTCACATTTGAATATGTTATTTTCTTTATGAAGAATTATAAACGTGTGTATGATGTGATTTAGCCTATGCATATTTATTTGTTCGAAAGTTTGGCAGTGATCACAAAATGCTAGGGCAAGTTTTGTATTGTTTACAGAAAGGTGCATTCTCATCTTTTTTTTCTGTTAATTATCATGTTGCTTGTCTGTTTTTCTTCAAAGCACCAACTTGCCTAATGTTGGTTTGATTGCTTGTGTTAGATGAGAAAATAAATAAGTTTGCCTTCCTGATGTTGTAGAAATGGCTACAGAAATATTCCGAAAACAGGCATTATTTTATATTTTACAATTTTTTTTCTTGTTATATTGCTTATAATGAATAGATTGAGGAATACTAAGAAAGTTTGTGTCTAACTTTAAAAAATGAAGGAGGGAGAGGATAGAGAAGGATGTCCCGGGTCGCTAAAGACCTGAGGAATGCATTTAAAGGTTAAAGGGACCATCAAAATTAAGTGAAATATATATATATATATATATATATATATATATATATATATTTTTTTTTTTGCTGTTAAGTGACTAAACAGTATCAACTCTCAAAAAGATCTTCACTCTGGGGCTTTGAAAAGAACCCTTCTTGATTAATCTCACAACCCAATATATCTCCATTCGCTACATCACTCCTGCAATATGATATCCTCCCTTCTCCCAGTGCCACAGACTGCACATATCGGTTGCCGTGAGGTAGAGTTGAATGATGCTTTGCCTGCAGAAATTGCAATACAATCTTTTCTCCCCATCATGTGTTCAAGTGCGTATCACGAAAAGACCCCTTTTACTGTGGGTGGGAACAGATATGAAGAAAATGACACTGAAATTGCTTTTTCTTTCTCTGTAGTTTCCACACTGTCCTATTGCTGGATCTAGTGCCACTTTTTTGTGACATCTTACCAGACACTGGTTTGTCTGGGGGGTCAGTTCTCATTTATGCGATCACAATCATACACTGTCAGAAAGAAACATGGCTCTCTGGCCATGAAAAACATGTCAAATACTGTATCCAACTAGACTGAGATGTATTGGACAGGTAATCAGGGAGCAACGGAATATCAGAGATCCTCTGCTGCAGGAAACCAGCCTTCATTCAATCAAATCAAAGTGCCACATGTTATTGATTGGTAAAAGATGTTTGAGGCTAATTGTTACCTATAGCAGAAGCAGAAATCACCTCGTTCCTCCCCAGCATTAATTTTCATTCAAAAGCTTAATTCATCTCTGATGATATTCGCCTAGATTTCCCACGAGGTAAAGTGCAGACCGGCAGCAGTCAGACCCTGGTAACAGATGTAGTTTAGGCCTGGATCACTGAAATACACAGGCCTGTCAGTCATACTTTAGATCAAGGACACGCATGGATTAGCATATATATGTGCATTATTGATGTAAATGGGGGAGGGGGGAAATGGTGTGTGGCCAAGTATGGGTCACACACCACTTACATTTACAACCCATTTACACCTGGAGCAGTGGACAGCCAATGCTGCGGTGCCCGGGGAGCAGTTGGGGTTTCGGTGCCTTGCTCAAGGGTCTCACCTCAGTCGTGGTTTTGAGGGTGGAGAGAGTGTTGGTTATTCCCTCACCTACAATCCCTGCCGGACCTGAGACTCGAACCCATGACCTTCACGTTACAAGTCCAACTCTCTATCCATTAGGCCACGACTGCCCTAAAGTCTCTAAAGTTCTCTAAAGTAAACAGTTGTTTCATCAATAATGTGTCCATTTTTCAAAATTCCAAAAAAGTTGGAATAATATAAATAGTTTTGAGCACATATGTATTGCTGTGCTCAAAATTATTTATACTCTTGGTAAATATGATCATAGAAGGCTGTAAAAAATAAAACCAGCATCTTTTATTTAAATATTGATCTTTTATTTTAACAAAATAAAAATAATTTTTTACATTTTTATATATATATAAGATTTAAGATATACGATTTACCCTTTCAGTTCGATCTCAAGTCAAGAATACGTTTAATAGTTTTTTGTTGTGTCAGTAACTTACTTAATATTAAAGTTAAAAGTATGTTATAAACTGGCACAACAAGAAAAAACTACTCTGTAAACGTCACTGAATGAATAACTTAATTTTCTTCAAAGAACATACATTAAAATGTAAATACCCTGTAACAAATGTGCAAATTAAATCCTAGACATTTAGGAGTTGAAATAAGTGAAACAAGCAACTCAGATGACCAATCCTGAGGAAAGGGAAGAGGCTCAGTGGTTCGAAGTGATTCATTGATTCTTGTTGGGTCATAGCTGGATGGAAGATCCTCTCTGCTGTGTTTGACACAGACATCATTTTGTCAGACAGTTTGCATCAATCAGCAGCCCTCACTTGCTCCATTGAGTCTGTGGCGCCAGCGTCACACTCACATTCACAGGTGATGCTGGGTAAGGGTGGAGGGCAACAAATATAGATTGTTGCTATAAAGGACCTGGGAAATTGTTTCTGTAACAGGCCATTTGTTTTATTCTCCGTTCTTTGTTTGTAGTTTTGTCTCACTTTCTCTTTCTATGAGCATGAAAAGGATGAAAAACTATATATTGATTTTTTTTTTTTTGTTGCCTTGATGCTTGAACATTTGTGTTTTTCTTGGTTCGTTACACTTTGCTATTATCATTTGTAACTGTCTTATAGTACAACATATGGTTCATCTGTGTACTGACTTGACATCACAAGTAAATGTTTAATTATTGATTTGACTGAGTTTAACTAGATAAAATGATGACTCTCTTGAGAATTCAGTGCTTTAATCAAAAGCCAAATATTCTAAAGCTCAACAGCAATAGGCTTTAGAGTTAAAGAGGGCAAATGTTAGAAAACGTGTAACTGAGTGGATGAGTGTGAGGAGGTTGGTGACATGCTGGATTAGATAAACTCTCATTCACAAATCCTAAGAATTTGGTTGAGGATGAGCACAGATCAGACTTACCGGTAATTTCCACACCAAATTTCATGTCTAATTCAGGAGATTCAGGAGAGGGGTGTGTGTTGGTTTACACCGTAACCAGCAGTATAGTTTCATACTTTGGTAACACTTTATAATAACTGCATGCTATTAATCATTAGGTAAGCATTAGTAAATAGTCAGTTCATACTTTATAAAGCATATTCCCAAAATTAATAGTCATTAGTAAGCACTTTATAAATACAGCTATAAATTCCTTGTTGTTGATTTAAAAGCATATCTATTACAAAGGAGATTTAAAGGCTCATTTATCTTCCTAACAGAACAAATAAACAAACAGAGGGATACAGAACTCAGAAATATTTATTTAAAGATGCAAAAAAAAGAGACTGTACAACTGTACACTTGATTTTTTATTTTTATTTTCTATGAAATTGCAGAGGTTTATTTTTCTTTTTCTTTTTTTAATCAAGTGTACAGTTGTACGTTTTGCATCTTGAAAAAAATATTTATTTGTTCTGTATCCCTCCGTGTTGTGTTTCTGTTTGGAAGATAAATGAGCTTTTAAATCTCCTTTGTAAATGCTTTACCAGGTATGAATAGTCCTTGCTTTAAATGAGCTCACAAAAATAGATGGCTGGCAACTGCTAAATGTTTTATAACTACCTAACTTAATAATGAATTACAGCAGGAATATGTGTTAATAAAGCATTTATTAACACACTGAGCAACTATTGTCATGTGTCTAAATAATAAGATTTATAAATGTACATTAAAATAGTTTATTAATCATTTACTTAAACTTTCTAAATTATCTTATGAACCACTGACAACTGCTAAATAACTGGTTTGTAAATAACATAATAATTTAGAAATGATAAATTGATTATTCATAAAGTATGAAAATACAATTATTAAACATTATAGATATGCTCAAGAACAAGGCATTTATAGCTGTATTTACAAACTGCTTACTAATGCCTATTAATGTTGAAACAATGCTTTATAAAGGATGAAAACAATAAAACAGTTAATGAAACGTTCATTGACACATTCACAATAGTGTTGTCCCTCTATTTGGTGTATGGTTGTGCATATTAATAGTCTGTTATAGGCTTTTCAGCAAAATATAGTCATAAAACAACAATTCAAAATTAAAACCAACAAATCAAAACTGTGAAAGTATATCAAAAATGTGAAAGGCAATATACAAAAAATGTAAACACACACATCAGTTCCAGCATTGCTAACTTAACAGCGCAGTTGGTAACGTCACTTTATCAAAAATAAAATACAGACAGTGAACCAAGCATCAGCGTTCCCGCCTCTGTGTCACCGTTGGAACCCGACTGAAGTACAAAGCCTGTAATTTACATAATAAATAATAGTTTAGCATTCAGATACGTTACATCGCAAATATGGAAATATTATGGAATATTTGGATTTGTGCCAAATGAGAGAGGTAGGAGACACGAGCACAAAGCCCAGCAGTTGAGTGTGCAAGTCTTTAAAGTATACTCCTTTGTCAGTCTATGTGAGAGACGCATTCAGAATCAGCGCATGGTCAATGTCTAGGGGGCTTTGTTTTCAAGTGCGCAACTCATGGCATTCGCTGTTCTTCTGCTGGTGGTTATCAAACAGTGTTGCATTACTTGTGGTGAATTGCCGGTATTCCCTGCAAGGCCTCATGCAACGAACCGAAATGTCCATTAAGTGCCATCTGAAATTTTCTTCTAAAATTATCATTATAAATAATCAGGCTCCTATATTTATGTTCAGTTGTTTCACTTGAATTTCATAGAAAAGGACCTATACATTGCCATTAGAGTAAAATTACTGAACCTATACATAGGAACCTGATAAAAATGCAAATTTTAGATGAAAATTTCAGATGGCACTTAGAGGCTTTTGCATCTGAACTCTTCCTAATATATATATATATATATATATATATAGCTGTGTCTATTCCAATGTATACCAGTGTTTTATTGTGTTCATGTTACTTAATTCGAAAGCAAAATAGGACAATACTGTAATTTTAGATTTAGATTTGAGCAAAGAATTTACAGAAATGTACTAGTACATTTATTTTTACTAGTTTAAGAATTCGATTTTCAAAACCAACGTACTAAACAACTGCTAGAGAAAGCAATAATTTGTTTAATTGGATTTCTGACTTATAAATACTGAGGTGTAAATACTTATGATATCCGCAATTTCTCTTTTGATAGTTTGCCCCAGACATAAGAACATAGTATATTTTTATTTTATGGAGGAATTCAAACATTATTTTAATAAATGTTATATATATTTGTAATATATATGATAATTGTCCCTAAGCTTTAGTAGCTTATATTTTCAGCCTCGCTGCTTTTTCCTGTCGGTTTGAGATGTTGATTTTGAAGCAAGAATAGATCTTTGTGTAAATTCCAAATCAATACAAGACAGCTATTATGCCACTATTCACACAGAAAAATCAATCATGTTTCAGCAACTGTCCAGTGTTATGGAGCTTAGAGAAGAAATTGGAGGAAGGATAGAAGATATTTTCTATAATGTGTGTCTCAAATATTATACATAGGAAATGAAGATGGGTGTGACTGTGTGAGAGTCAGGTGAATGCTCTGATTGTGTTGATTGTTCACTTACAATGCTCAGTGTCACCCATAGTGTGCAAGAGTGCTTATGATTCCCCGTTCTCATTCATTTTTTCTTCCTCAAAGTCTCGCTGCTTTTGTAACTGTATCAAATTGAATCTGTCCTCATACGGTCACAAAATATTGTGTGTGAATATAAATGACCTCATTAAACGACTGCAAATAAAGACTTTTGTTTTTTCATTTTTGTCTTTAAAAAATCTTGTCTCCTTTTTTTCTACGTTTTTGACACCACACTGTAAAAAATCTAATTAACAAAATGTTGGAAAGGCAAAAATATTTAAGTTGAGCTAATTTTATTGCTTGGCCTTAGTTGAGAGGACATATTATATTAAGTCTACACAAATATATTAGAAAAACATTGAATGAATGTTATTTTCCAATCCAGTCAACAATTAGCTATGCTAATGTTGACTAAACTAATAAAAACACGTGTACGTGCACTATAAAACTTCAGTAAAGGTTGAGCCAACTAAAAAATAACAATTCAGGCAACACTTTGAAGTCAGAAATTCACTGAACGTAAAACTTCTGTGGAACTAGTTACTAAATAATTAGTTTAAACCGATTTCATTTTTTTTATAGTGCATCAGAAACTTAAAATCCTATAATGCTATTATGGATGTTATTAAAAGTCTGAGATATAAACTCAAAACTTTGATAAATTAAGAAAGGTAGTTGCAACTTTAAACATTTTAAAGAATTGTAAGGAAAAAAAAATCTAAATTGTGAGATAAAAGGTGTAATTTCCATTTTTTATTCTGTGGCAGAAACTGAAAATTGCAAATGTAAACGCAGAATTCAAAGGAAAAACTGAGAATTGTTAGATGTAAATTCAGAATTCTTAGAAAATAAATCAGAATTTTAAGATATAAACTTTTAACATATAAACTGAATTTTAAGAAAAAAGTAAGAATTTTCAATTCAATATCAAACGCTTATGACTTCAGGAGTGTTTGGGAAAGCTGTTTGAAAACAATCCTAATTTTCGTTCCATTTGGTGATGAACATGGGCTATAAATTACAAAGTCTGCTATAAATGAAACACAACAGAAAACTCTACTGTGATACGACAGAGCAACATCTGATCAATAATATTTTCCTTTGTGTTGGCGTACTACTGCTTGGTTTCATTCCATATTTGCAGCTTCACTGACAGTGAATTATGTCTTTCAGTTTCAGGCTTCTTCCCTGGCAACAGCTCATGGATTTCCTCACGGAGTATCCCTACAATGACACTTATTTTGACAACGGGACCGGGGCCCTCAACAGCACAACCTGTGAGGCCAAGCATCAGTATAACTACTATGCCATGCTCCTGACTCTCCTCATCTTTGTCATTGTCTTTGGCAATGTGTTGGTGTGTATGGCAGTCTCCCGAGAGAAAGCGCTGCAGACCACCACTAATTACCTTATTGTCAGCCTGGCGGTGGCAGATCTTCTAGTGGCCACATTAGTTATGCCCTGGGTGGTGTACCTTGAGGTAAGAAACATTAATTTTGTCATATGGAGCCACATTTCTGGGTTGCTGAAAGTTGAAAATAGTTGAAAGTTGAAAAATGAGCCTCAACCTTGACTTTTAAACACTTTAAGTATATGAGGCATGATTCAAAGTGCCTCTGTATTTTTTAAATGTGTTGTTGAATTAATTTAATTGGATAATCAGCTAACAACGCCTTTGGGACAAGTCCCAGGGGCTTCTTTAAGCTGGCGCCTTACAGCTTTCGGGTTTATAATGCACGCAGCACCACATGGCTTCTGTGTCAGCTGTGTGATTTCCAGCTCCCAGATAGCCAATTGATTTGTCCTTTGTCCTTGAAACATATTGCACCTCAGACTATAATTTGTAGCCCCAGAAAGGTTCCATAGGAACTATAAGACTAACTGAGCTGCAGAAATGCATCAGTAAGGTAATTTAACTTTTTTCCTTATGTCCTTAGGTGTTACAGTCTGTATGGGACCACAAATAGAACACTTGAAGTGCTATTGTGGATTTTTTATGCAATATATTTTGACTTTTGACTCAAGCATCACACACAGCTAAAATTATTAACTTAAAAAAAAAAAAAAAAAAAAAGCAGTCACACTTCAGTATGGGGACCAATTTGCACTATTAACTGAATTTTGTCTTAGTAAACTCCTAATTTGCTGCTTACTAATACTAAGGAAGATATTAAGTTGACGTATGGGGTAGGATTAAGAGATGTAGAATAAGGTCTTGCAGAATAAGGCATTAATATAAGCTTTTTAAGTACTAATAAACAGCCAATATGCATGCATACTAATGCCTACTAATAAGCACTTAGTTAATAGTGAGAACTGGTCCCTAAACTACACATGAGAGCTTTCAGTTCCTTGCAACATAAATATATCACTTTTAAAGTTGACTTTGACAGCAAATTTTGATTAAGTTTTATTCATAGTCTTGACTAAAATGCCATTTAGTTGTAGTCATCTGATTTTTTTTAGTTTTAGTCTACTTTTAGTCGACTAAATATACAGTAGATTTTTTCAACTACAACCCAAATTCTGAAAATGTTGGGATGTTTTTTAAATTAGAATAAAATGAAAACTAAAATAATAAAAAAATAAAAAAAAAAATCACATGAGCCAATATTTTATTCACAATAGAACATATATAACATAACAAATGTTTAAACAGAGAAATTTGTCAATTGTATGCACAAAATGAACTAATTTCAAATTTGATGCCTGTTACAGGTCTCAAAATAGTTGGGACAGGGGCATGTTTACCATGGTGTAGCATCTCCTCTTCTTTTCAAAACGGTTTGAAGATGTCTGGGCATCGAGGTTATGAGTTTCTGGAGTTTTGGTGTTGCAGTTTGGTCTCATTCTTGCCTGGTATTGGCTTCCAGCTGCTGAAATGTTTGTGGTCATCTTTGACGTATTTTTAGTTTAATGATGTGCCAAATGTTCTCTATGGGTGAAAGATCTGGACTGCAGGCATGCCAATTCAGCACCCGAACTCTTCTACTACGAAGCCATGCTGTTGTAACAGCTGCAGTATGTGGTTTTGCATTGTCCTGCTGAAATACACAAGGCCTTTCCTGAATTAGACGTCGTCTGGAGGGGAGCATATGTTGCTCTAAAACCTTTATATAGATTTCAGCATTCATAGAGCCTTCCAAAACATGAAAGTTGCCCATACCGTATGCATTTATGCACCCCCATACCATCAGAGATGCTGGCTTTTGAACTGAACGCTGATAACACGCTGGAAGGTCTCCCTCCTCTTTAGCCCGGAGGACACGGCATCCTTGATTTCCAACAAGAATGTCAAATTTGGACTTGTCTGACCATAGAACACTTTTACACTTTGAAACAGTGCATTTTAAATGAGCCTTGGCCCACAGGACACGACTGCACTTCTGGACTATGTTCACATATGGATTCCTTTTTGCATGCTAGAGCTTTAGTCTGCATCTGCAGATGGCACAGCGGATTGTGTTTACAGACAGTGGTTTCTGGAAGTATTCCTGGGCCCATTTAGTAATGGGGCATGCAACAAAGGTCTTTGGCCTTGTCCCTTACGCACAGAGATTTCTCCAGTTTCTCTGAATCTTTTGATGATGTCATGCACTATATATGATGAGATTTGCAAAGCCTTTGCAATTTCACATTGAGGAACGTTGTTTTTAAAGTATCCCACAATCTTTTTACACACACTTTTACAGATTGGAGAGTCTCTGCCCATATTTAAGAGACTCTCTCTCTCTAAGACATCCCTTTTATAGTTAATCATGTTACAGACCTGATGTCAGTTAACTTAAGTTGCTAGATGTTCTCCCAGCTGAATCTTTTCAAACTTTCTTGCTTTTAAGGCCTTTGTTGCCCCCGTGCCAACTTTTTTTGAGACCTGTAGCAGTCATCAAATTTGAAATGAGCTAATTTAGTGGATAAAAGTGTAAAATTTCTCAGTTTAAACATTTGTTTTGTTCTCTATGTTCTATTGTGAATACAATATTGGCTCATGTGATTTGAAAGTCTTTTAGTTTTCATTTCATTAAAAAAAAAAAAACATCCCAACATTTCCGGAATTCGGGTTGTAAAATCTAACAGGTTTAGTTAATAACACTATATACTATAATAATACTTCTGGGGAAAACTTCTATTAACCTGAATGATATTAAGGTTTGAACATGCAATACAGACATTTTTTTAACGTCTTATGAGACATGCAGCAAGTGTATGCTAACTTATTCCCCACTAGGTACAGTAGATCAATACATTACAATTCAAATGTGCTCAACTAACCGTTCTATCATGCAGGAGATTAGTTCTGATTGGATCTCTTCCTAGACTTTCCCTTCCTAGCATTATCATCTTGTTTTCAGTAATTTATACAAAGTTTGATATATTTTCACTATAGTTTTGTCATTCAAAGCTGGGTTTTTCGTTATCGTCACGTTTTCTTTGGCAATTTAATTTTTTTTTTTTTTTACTTAACACTACATAAATACCGTAGGGACCAAGATAAAAAAATCTGGCCAATATCTTTTTTAATATTTCTAGGCCTGGTTTTACAGACAGGGCTTAAACTAAGCCAGGATTAGGCCTTAGTTCAATTAGGACATTTAAATTTTTATAAACATACTTAGAAATAAACACTGGTGTGCATCTTGAGGCAAACCAAAGTGCACTGTTATATTTTAAGATCAGTCAGAGTGTCACAACACACACTCTGTAGCAGGGAAACGCGGAGACATAGGAACTTCTTTCTAACATAGACTTTTAATAACAAACTTAGAAATCGCTGGAGATGCAGATACACATAAAAATGACAATCAGACCTAACACAGAGGCAGGGAAACACAGGGCTTATAAAGGACAGACTAAACTAGATAATTAACAACACACCTGGAACTAATGAACTGATAAATACATGGAACGAGGACAGGAACAGAAAGACCAAATATGGGCACGAGAAGAGGGGAAACACGAGACACAGAGAGACCAAGTCTGACACAGAGCAAGTTTCTTTCAGTTGAAACAGCTCAGACTTAGATTTTAGACTAGGACTAGACTTAAGCCTTGTCTGTGAAACCGGAGGCTAGTTTCATATTATGGCCAATAATAAAAATGTTGCAGATATTATGTTTATATGCTATTTTGTCCAAATAAATAAAAAAGTAATTAAATTAATCATTTAAAATGCTACATCCCTGTCGAAAAATCCAGCATAAGCTGGTTAGGTATGTTTTGAAGCATGACCAGCTAAGAACCAGCTTAAACCAGCTCATGACCAGCTACAAAAAAAATAAAAAAAAAATAAAAAAAACATCACATTTATTAAAAATAAAAAAAAAACTTAAATGATTCCATTGCATAAGTACTCATACCCTTATCTGGGACAGTTGGAATTTAGCTCAGGAGCATTCATATTGTTTGTAGGTGTTACTAGACTTTGAGTGAAGGTAACCTGTGGCAAATTCAATTGAAAGGGTATGATTTGGAAAGGCACACACGTCTTAATAGGTCCGACAGCTGATAATGCATATCGGAGCAAAAACCAAGCCCTGGGGTCAAAAGGACAATCTGTAGAGCTCAGAAACAAAAAAAAAAAGAAGAGTTCAGAAAAAAAATCTGCTTCATTGAAGGGTCACAGAAGCATGTAGTCTCTGCTATCCTTAATGGAAGAAGTTTGAAACAACCAGAATTCTTCTTAGAGCTGGCCTCCTGGCCAAACTGAGCAATTGATGGAGAAGGGCTTTGGTTAGAGTGGTGGCGAAGAACCTGATGGTCACTCTAGTTGAGCTCCATGATCATATGTGGAGATGGGAGAAATCTACAGAAGGACAAACATCACTGCAACACTCCACTGATCTGGGCTTTATGGCGGTGTGGCCAAACTCAATCCTCTCCTCAGTGAAGACAAAAGAAAACCCACTTGGAATAAAAAAAAGCTAAAGGACCCTCAGACTCTGAGAAACAAGATTCTCTGGTCTGATGAACCTCAATTCTAAGCATCATGTTTGAAGGAAACCAGCTCTGCTCATCACCTGCAGAGTACCATCCCAAAAGTAAAGTGTGCTGGTAGCAGCCTCATGCTATGGGACTGAGAGACTCATCAGAATAGAAGAAAAGCTCAAAGCACCAAAATATTGAGATAGCCTTAAAGAAAACCCAGTCCAGAGCATTCAGAACCTCAGACTGGCAGAATGTTTACCTTCCAATAGGACAGTGACCTTAAGCACACAGCAAGAGTGGCTTATACACAATGCTGTTGAATGTCTTTGAGTGGCCCAGCCACAGCCTGGACTTGAACCCAATCAAATATTTCTGGAGAAACCTTAAAATGTGCATCTGCCCCCATCCAACCTGAAAGAGCTTGAGAGGTGAAGAGGTGAGGAGACAAATGTCAGATAATTGCCAAATGTTGATGAGCAAAGCTTGTCACATCAAACAAAAAGACTTGAGGCTGTAAAGGTACTTCAGCTAAATATTTAGTTAAGTGTATGAATACTTATGCGAGGTACTTATTTGAGTTTTTATTTTTAATACATTTATGAAGTTGTGACAATTCTGTTTTTGCTTTGTCAATATGGTGTATGGAGTGTAGATTGACGTGGGGGGGGGTAATTTAAAGCAGTTTAACATAAGGAAGCAACATAACAAAATGTGAAAAAATTAAAGGGTATTAATACATTCGCAAGGCACTGTGTATATATAGGCTATATTAGGGATGTCACAACTGTATTGTTGCATCCCTAATATATATATATATATATATATATATATATATTTAATTTATATATATATATATATATATATATATATATTTAATTTATATATATATATATATATATATATTTAATTGATATATATATATATATATATATATGTATGTATATATATATTAGGGGTGGCACGGTACACAGATGTCACAGATCGGTACATAGCTCGGTTCGGGGGTCACGGTTCGATACGATTTCGGTACAACAGGAAAAAAAAAATCAGTTTCAAAATGCTCAGTTTCTTTTCATTTATTTTGAACAGAGTATTACAGTAGTAATACTAAATATTATATTACATTTAATAATCTGCCGTACATAAATACATACAAGGAATAAATTCTTGAAATATATTTGATTTAGTTAACAGATAAACAAGGGGAAAAAACAGTGCGACACGTAACAGCCTATATATGCTGAGTTTCAGTTAATTTTTGTGACCGGCTTAATTTGTTCACAGAAAGGAAACTCAAATGGCAGAAAGCAACATTCTATTTGTTTTATTTATTTTATAGAGAACATCCTATTTTTGTTTTCATTGTGAGTGTACGCAAATAAAAGCAGATACAGTGATGCATTATTAAGACGATAAGTGTTTAAAGTTGATTCTGCTGTTATAAGGAAGCATTTGAAGTGATCGCGTCACTCGCACACGCACACACACACACACACAGGCGCACGCACACAAAACACAGCAGTTCCAGTATTGCTAAAGTTGGTACTTTTTAAAAATAAAATATAAACATCCGCGGCAGCTTCTTTGTCACTCTTGGAATGCGACTGAAGTTCAAAGCCTATAATTTACATAATAAATAATAGTTTAGTATTCAGATACATTACATCGCAAATATGAAAATATTATGGAATATTTGGTTTTGTACCGAATGAGAGAGGTAGGATACACGAGCACAAAGCTCCATTTCGCAAACAGTTGAGTGTACAAGCCTTACCAGCGATACCAGCAACCAACAACGACCTGATCGGCTGAGAAAACAACAGTAGTTGATGACAGACACATCATAAAAGCTGTGAAAATAAATCCTAAAAGACGTGTCTGTAAAATCACCAACAACTTCCAGAAAGCTGGGGTGATGCTCTGACAATTTACTGTCCTCAGGAGACTTTGACACAGAATTACAGATGCTACACAGCAAGATGCAAACCTCTGACCAGCACCAAAAATAGAAAGGCAAGATTAGAGTTTGCAAAAAAGCACAAAGGTGAGCCAGAAGAGTTTTGGAACTGTGTTTATGGACCGATGAGACAAAGATGAACCTTTATCTAAGTGATGGGAAAGCAAAAATGTGGAGTAAAAAGGGAACTGCAATGATCCCAAGCATACAGCTTCATCTGTAAAGCATGGTGGAGGTGGTGTTGTAGCATGGGCATGCATGGCTGCCTCTGGAGCAGGCCCTCTCAACTTTACTGATGACTTAATGTATGATGACAATAGCAGAATGAATTTGGAAGGGTACAAAACCATCTTGCTTACCAATATTCAAGAAAATGCCACCAGATTCATTGGGAAGTGCTTCATATTGCATCAGGACAATGACCCAAAACACCCTGCCAGTTCAGTCAAGGAATTTATAAGGGCAAAGAAATGGAAAGTCTTAGATTGCCCAAGTCAATCTCCAGATTTAAATCCGATTGAACCTGAATTTCACCAGCTGGAGAGGAGAGTAAAGTCAGAAACTCCCCAAAACAAGCAACAATTGGAATTGGCTGCATTAAAGGCTGGGAAAAGTATTTCAAAGGATGAGACCAAGAGTCTGGTGATGTCTATGGGTCACAGACTCACTGCTGTGATTGTGCGCAAGGGATCTGCAACTAAATAATAGCTTTTAATCTTTTATATATGCCTTATGTTCAACTGTCCCAATAATTATGCTCACCTCAAAGAGTGGGATGAACTCTAAAAGTGCTGTTCTTTTTATTTGGTAAAACATATGTTGTTTTACATGTGTGGAAACGGCTAATAATAAAATGTGACATTCTGTTGTTTTGTCTCATATTCATCTTTTAATCATATTTGCAAATCAACAGAGCAATTTTGTCTTTACTGTTCCAATACTTATGGAGGGCACTGTATATATGTATGTATGTACTGTATATATTAGGGGTGTAACCAGGGCCTAAAATTGGTGTCAGTCGCCAGTTGGCGGGTACTACTTTTACAAAATATAACAATGCAATGTAGTGAAAACAACAGCCAGTTTTTAAAGAGATTAACTGTTTCTGACATAAGCAAATAAAACAATCTATTCTGAAGACAAGATGATCGTGATTAGCTGTTCTGTCATAAGCGACAAGAGCTAATCAAATCAAAGAATACAAACGGGCTAATAAGGTCAGAGTAGGGTTGCCACCTGTCCCGGTTTTACCGGGATTGTCCTTCTTTTTAATAACCTGTCCCGGGAAATTTATCCACTCTCCCGGGACACTGAATGTCCCGGTTTTCGAAAGGCTACGTGAATATGTATGTTCAATTTATTATTTTCTCACTTGAAATAGCCTATGCATTGTGCACAGAGTGGTCGGCGTCTCTCATAGGGTGTCTCTTGTGTGTAGAATGCACTATCATTGGCTCTGGGACGGGTGTGTCGTGACGTAGACTACGTCATCTAGCGCGTCTGTCTTGGCAGCTAGCCAGTTACTACAGGCGGCAAATTGAAGCAGTGAAGAAGAGTGTACGTCGTTAACATCGTTTGTTAGTGTTAACATGGGTGACGAAGATGACAGTGTGTCAACAAAGACTGACAGGCCAGTAAAAAAGAAAATGTAACGTTCGACCTACTTTAATAATGACTGGATGAAAAATGAAAATTACTCCACATGGCTAAAGCAAACACCAGGCGATCCACTATATGCTACTTGCTCCGTATGCTCAGTTAAAATTCTGGTTAAACATGAAGGCAAAACTGCTTTGGATGACCATGCTAAAACTAAGAAACATCAGAGTCGCATTCAAGTAACCAGACAAACAAAGGCAATTTCATCATTCATGATTACAAAAAACTCAGAGGACAAAATTACTGTCACCGAATTAACAGCTACCTATCACGGTGTGCGACATGGCCATAGCTACCTGTCAACTGACTGTGGGAACAAGGTCAGTGCAAAAATATTCAGTGAGTCTGATATTGCAACTAAAATGTCTTGTGGCAGAACTAAAAGTGAGGCCTTAGTGGAAAATGTGTTGGCACCATTTAGTCAGCAAAGATTAGCAGCAGAGTTGCAGAAAGCGCACTATTTTGCAGTATGTTCTGATGCATCCAATTCTGGGCACACGAAATTGTTTCCCTACACAGTCCAGTATTTCTGTGCATCCGATGGTGTGAAGTATGGATTGTTAGACTTTTACGACGACTCCAACGAATCTAGTGAAGCCATATTCAAACAAATAGTGTCTATTACTGAGAACAATGGACTTCCAGTCAGCCAGATCAGTGCCTATGGTGCAGATAACGCATCAGTTAATTATGGTCGGCACAACTCAGTTTTTCAGAAACTCAGAGAAGCTAACCCACAAATTGTGATGGGCAATTGCAAGTGTCACATCATAAACAACACTGTCAAAGCAGCTAATCGTGTCTTTAGTGCTGGAGGGTGTGACGTGGAGGCCTTTGTGCTGAAGGTGTATAGTGAATTCAGTTGTTCTGCTAAAAAAGTGGAATTGCTTAAGGACTTCTGTGAATTTACTAATACAAAATTCAGGGAGATTCTGAGGCATGTTCCCACACGCTGGCTGTCTTTGCTGCCAGCGATACAGAGGATTTTAGTGTGTTGGCCAGCTTTAAAGTCTTATTTTGTATCCCTGGGAAAGGAGGACTGCCCAAGTATCATCTGGACATTTGTGTGTGGTGCAAGTGATGCAGAAAATGTAGACTGTACTGTAGCTGAATGTATCCTTGCATTCATGCACAACGTGATGCAAGAATTTGATTCATCTATTAGGGTGCTCGAGAGTGACAGTGCTACTGTGATTGACGTTTACTCTGTGATGAACCGATTGCGCAGTCAGCTGATCGCAAGGCGCACAGACAAATTATATGGCAGCAAAGCAAAACAAATACTGAGGAGCCTTTTACCCCAGCAACAGGAACAGTTCAGGAGCCTGGTGGACAGATTTTTTGAGAAGGCAGTGCTGTATCTTGAGGATAAATTTGACTTCAATGACCAGGTTCTTGCACACATTGGCTGTCTCAGCCTTCATGAAGGACAGTCACTCCAGTGGTCAGAGTTGGAAGTTTTAGTGGAAAAACTGGCCCTGGCTGTTGAAGAAGACAAGCTGTATGGTGATGTAGTCATTCTGAATGAGGTCTTACACACCATTCCAACAGACCTTACCCCAGACAGAAAGTGGGCCTATTTTTTTAGCAAGGCAACTGAATCCACCGAGCTGTTGAAAGTAGTTGCGTTTGTTTTTTCCATACCAGTCAGTAATGCCTATGCAGAAAGAGTGTTCAGTCATATGGAGGATGTTTGGTCCGATAAAAGAAACAGACTGTCAGTTGCAATGGTGAAGTCTGAGCTTCAGGTCAGATTGAATTTCAAATTGTCATGCACTGAATTCAAGACATTCATTGAAGAACAGAAACCACTGATAGCTGCAGCAAAGGGAAACGCCAAGTATAGATGGAAGACTAGGTAAGCTTAGGCCTATTTATGTATGATTGTGTTATTCCAATGTCTGTTTGAGACATACTAAATCAAAGTGGCTATAGATGTGGCTAAGGTATGGTAAATGCAAATCTAATGTCATCCCTCTACTTATTTCTTTAGCAAAGAGGAAGCAAAAGCAAGCACAAGCACCAGTATCTAAGCAATCAGGTAAGCTATAAGTTAAGTAAGATAAGTGAGAATATTTGAGATGTTTAAAATATTCACGAGTCACGACTATGCACAATCGTACTGCACAAAGGCCAATTTTGTCTTGTGGGTCTAATGTCTAATGCAGTGGTTCCCAAACCTGTCCTGGAGGCACCCCAACACTGCACGTTTTCGTTGTCTCCCTAATCAGACACACCTGATTCAACTCATCAGCTGATGTCTAATGGACATTTTCACTTGTGAGCAAAGCGGTCGGTCAGGTCATCGATATGTCCAGGTTTTTTATCAGACATAGGTCAGAGCAGTGTGAAGGCCAGCTTTTCCCTAGACACGGTTCTAATAACTTTTACCTGAAAAGATTTTGCTGCTTCATTTCGGAAGATTAACTTTTCCCTTTAATATTCTTTATAACCCGACAGTCTATGGACGACACATAGCCTAACTAGAAAAGCTGCGCATTCGGCTGTACACATACGCTGAGCCGCTTTTTTTCAGACAGCACACCAGTAGCGCTTCAACGGGACGAAAACACACACAATTATGTCAAAATGCATGGTTTTGGCGAGTTACCTTGTAAACATAGTCTTAAATGAGTTATAAAGTCTTAAATGACAGCAAAGAGTTGGGAGAAAATCGGATATGTGTCAGATCTGTGTCTTGTGCATCAGGTTTTAAAGAGACAGTGCTGATTTTAAAAGTGAAACCTGCTGAAGTCTGTCATTGATGTAGCCTAAATCAAAGAACAAAAGAAAAAGAGAAACCATTGGACTGTTATAGAGGCTGATTAACTTTTGTAGCTTGAATAAAGATTAATCTGTATAGTTTATGCACATACAATTTATAGTTTATGTGAAGATAGTTTTAAAATCACTTAAATATATTGTTATAGATTTCAGAGCCTATTAAATGTTAAAAAATAATGGCTTTCAATTAATGTTGTATGGCTATAATAAATAGGTAAAATTGAGGGGACATGCATTTAATAGAGACACCAGTAGCAGGACAAATTAAAAACATTTGTTTAGTCATTTTAGTAGTAATAACTGCCTGTTTTTGCAAAAAAAAGAGTTAAAAATTTTGTTAAACATTTTGTCTGGTAAATTTTATCACGTCACCGGCCAGGTGTGGCAAAAAGTTAGTTTCAGGCCCTGGGTAACTGTACACAAACATGACGGTTTGGTTCTTACCTCGTTTTTGACATCATGGTATGGTTTAGATCAGTGGTTCTCAAACCTGTCCTGGGGACCCCAAACCACTGCATATTTTGTATGTCTTCCCTCATTTAACACGCCTGATTCAACTCATCAGCTCATTAGTAGAGTCTGCAAGACTTGAAATGGGTGTGGCCTATGAGAGAGACATACAAAATTTGTGGTGACTGGGGGTCCCCAGGACAGGTTTGAGAACCACTGGTTTAGATACACCAGGGGGAAAACTAAACATAAAATTGCTTTTTACTTGCTCTTTCTTTAAATAAATTCAATTATAATTAAAATTTTCCTACGGATATAAATCTACCCCAGCTTATGCTCTATAGCAGGGGTCGGCAAGTAAATTTGGCATTGGGCCCCCAAAAAAATTCCACCACTAGATGGCGGGCCAGAACATAGTCAAATGATAATTTAAGATATTAATTAATGAAAAATGCAACCAGAATTGCCTGTGACGGACTGTTACAGTGTATTTTGTAACTGGTAGTGAACTATGTAAAATCCTCCAACAGTCATTAACAAAAAGCCACATTTGTGTGGCGGTGTCCGAACAGAGTATGTGAGCGGAGTGGAGCGTCAACAATTTCCCCTCCGTGCTCCGAGCATTTAATAATCACTCCGCTCCACTCCGATCTCACTAGCTGGTTTTCCATCACTCTCTTTTAATGCACATTTTGAAGTATCGCAAGAGAAATGCATGATGGAAACGCCAAATTTCTAATACAAATCCCTTAATTGATTGAGGTGATGGAGCGACTTTTAAAAATTCCGCTCCTCGCTCCATTCAAAATCACAGCGTTCCACTCGCGCTCCGCTCCGCTCACATACTCTGATTGTGAGTAACTGTTGCTGTCATGACAGATCTATTTCAGAACCAGCCGCTATCAAAATAATCTGGCTATGGGTGTGGGCCACTTTTGGCCCACGGCCGCCTGTTGCCGACCACTGCTCTATAGATAACAGATATAGATCTATAGATATAGATCTGCTTTTACATAACAACAGAGCCAAAACTTCATTTTAATTACTATTTAATTTTAAACATAATCGTTAAAACTTGCAGTAAATAGGAAGGGATGATCGCGATCACTTGCACACAACGCTACCATTTGAACTGAAACGTTTATACAGCAATCTGTCACGCCACATGGAAGAGCTACAAAATGCCATTTATTGTTTGAATTTCCTGAAAATAATTACATAATTCGAGACTATGTTTCTTATAAAGAAGTAACAATATATCAAACTGGAAGTTATCCTCCATGACATGAAATTACAGTCTCTGCCACAGTTTCAAGTATGAAGTTCCCTTATGTGTATGGTAACCGATTGCTTTCAATTGACATACAAAGATTGACTTATTGACATTGTAATGTTTATAAGTTTAAATAGGCTAATCTTACTGGCTAAACAGCAGTTGAAGTCCCTCCCTTCCCAGATGCATTGCTACTGTTTGATAATGGTGCAGGTCATTTGATATGATATATCAACCTTCATTGATAGATTCATAGATTGACTTCCAGTGGCATAGAATTACAACAAATTAACTAATCTTTTGTCATTATGTTGTTGCTATTGCTCAAGCACGTCTGCAGAGTTATTGTTATAGTTTTTATTGACAATTTTAATTTATTGACAGTTTTTTACTTTTTTAATTTTTTAGATATTTTTCATAATATTTATTTATTTATTTAAATAAGGTTAAGCATTATAAAGAAAGAAATGTTGCCATATAAAATAGCTGAAATTATCATAATTTCTATTTCATGTAAGTATATTTTATTAGCCAAAAAAGTTTTTAGTTAACTATAGAAGCACTGGCTGGCAGAGACCTTCTAGCTGAAGCCAACTGCTTGATTTATTCAAATTCAGTTTGTGCTCAGGGCAATATTATCTCAAAGCCTACAATTCCACTGCTAAAGCGCAACAGGCATTCTCTGTTGGATTGCTCTTCAGTTGCACCATTAACCGAAAATAATGATTATAGTGGGAATGTAGGGAATGTGTGCTTTTTGTGGCACAAATGAAGAATTTTAATGTACTGCATTTGAGTCAATTCAATATTATTGAGATATCAATAAAAACAAATGTGACAGGCATTCTGCTTTACAGAAAAGACAAAAAAAAAAGTTTAAAAGTTTAAAATGTTTAAATTCATGACAATAAAACGACCACACTGTATAATAATAGACCATGTGCCATCAAACTTCAAACCTTACAAACTCTCCGCACAAATTAGTTAACCTCTGATGTGCAAAAACCTCATTGGTAGTGCAGAATTATTAAATATACATGAAAAGCCTTATCATGGTTAAAATGAAGGCATGCTGACATTTTCATCCTGGGTAACTTTGAAATTCTGTGGCTCTGCACAATTGGCTTTTCATGTACGGCAGGTCAGATGAGAGACCCACCTGGCATCGTTGCCATGTCGTTACCAATGTCCATCTCACTCCGCATCAGTCTGTGGAACTGGCCTTTGGCTGCACCTCGCAGGGTCAGCTCAGCTGCTCTTTCAACCTCCTTGAAAAAATGTGGCCACCGTATTGTTTACGGTAAATTATTAGAAGGGTTTTTGCAATGAAATCTGGAGATTTTACAATGTAGCCATAAAGTAGCTCACAACTCAGACCAGAAACATCCACCATTCAATTTACTTATATAAAAAGAGATATTTATATTGTAATACACAAAAATAAAGGCCTGTAACATTCTACATCTGTCATCATGTTCATTGTCTTCAGTTGTCTTAAGAGAGCCAATTTAATTTAACAACCTCTTGAAATGCCCAGACTTTTGGCCCAACAGAAATTATAGAACTTGCAAACAGCTTTGGAATGGTAGCTGGGAATAGTGCCATTGTCTCATCAAGTATGTTGATTATTTTGGCTGCTGTAGAGAGGATGTCTTTTGGAGGCAGAAAGTGTTTTGTAATAATTAAACCATACAGCAACTATACACTATACCAAAAAGCACCACTATACTTTATTGTCTTCTTCAGACATTAATTAATATATTTATCATTCAGTGCCATAGTAAAAGTACCATGGTATTACTGTATCTATATCTGATGCCAAAATTCCAAAATGTGTTTGTAATGGCAGTTTCAGAAGATGTCACAACAAAACAGAATAACTGTAAAGTAATTATAAATAGTATTGTTCCTAATACATTCAAATATGATATTATGTCGCCCTCCTTAATTCCAGCCAGTAATGCATTCACATATTTAGGAATTCAGATCCTTCCCTCAAGCAAAATTATAGTTCCTTAATTCATAATATTAGACAAGACCTTGAGAGATGAGATGCGTTATTACTTTCCTTGCAAGGAAGGACTGCAATCGTTAAAATGAATGTTCTTTGTATACTTTTTAATTTTATTTTCTATGATTCCTCTTTCTCCTTATAAAACCTTTTTCAAAGAAATTAACTCCATTATAACTAAATTCATATGGAACAGCAAGCGTTCAAGAATTAAACTTAAAACAGAGAAGTCCTGCCAAAGAAGGTTTAACACTCCCTAATGTTCAACTATATTTCTGGGCATGTCGGCTACACTGTTTTAAGACTTTGTTGGAGGTCAACTCTGAGATTGCTTGGCGTAACATAGAAGCATCTGCTGTACTTCCACATAGACTACAAGATATGTTGTTTACTGGTCTATCTAAGAAAGCTTTCTAAGTTTGATAATAAAATGAGGGGTAACTCTCTTAAAACCTGGTACAACATTTGTAAATTTATGGAATGTTCTAGCAAATTTACAACAGAATCTGTAATTTGGAATAATCATAATATACAATCTGAGGAAAAGCCCTTTGTCGTCAATCCGTGGTCTGATCAATGTGTGTTTGTTTTTGGGCAAATTTTATAAATACTGTAATCAGGGTCTAATGTCATTTCAGGATTTGAAAGAATGTTACAATCTTCCTGGATATTCCAACGTTTTGTTTTTAAGGTTGAGAAGACCTTAAATACAAGACCAGCCCAGAAGACTGGAATGAGCTGGAGGGAGGCTATCATCCGGTGTCTGGAGAACGTCTATCCCCTATCCAGAGCACAGCCAGACCCAGAGCCCAGCCCACCATCTCCCCGCTGTGCGGAGTCCAAGCCCGAGCCCACCGATGACGGAGAGCCGGAGCCCGCCACGACCGACGAGAAGAGCCGTCTATAATGCCCGCCACGAGGGAAAAAGCCATGGACAGTAAGAGCGAGGAGAGGAGCTCCGCCCACTGCACCATGGCTGAGGATGAGCTGATAGTGGACCTGGAACTGTGGAACTCTGAAGGAGAGTTTGTGGATGTATATTCCGACCTGCCCCCTCTCCTCCCGCCTTCGTCCTGTCCCCACGTCAAGCCTAGAGAGGGCTGCTATTCCCACATCTGGCCCAGGGAGGGCCACAGATCCCAAGTCAAGCCCAGAGAGGGCTCCTGTTTCCCCGTCCAGCCCAGAAAGAGACTCTGTTCCCGAGGTCAGACCAGAGAGGGCTTCTGTCCCTAAGTCCAGCCCCGAGAGGGCTTCCGTTCCCAAGATCGGCCCAGAGAGGACTTCTGTTCCTGAGTTTGGCCCAGAGAGGGCTCCCATTCCCGACTCCAGCCCCGAGAGGGCTCGTGTCCCTGAGTCCAACACATAGAGGGCTTCCGTTCCCATGTTTGGTCTATGGAGGACCGTTGCTCCTGATTGAAGCCCCGAGAGCCCGGAGGCTCAAAAATGCCTACCCACCCTCCTGCTCCTGTCTCCTCCACTGCTGACATCTGGCAGCTGCTCTGCTCACCCTCAGCCCACCATTTGTCCGGGCAAGCACTGCGGGTCTGCCAGTCTCCATCGTCGGCGTGGCTGGAGAACCCCTTGCCTCCACCTCCAGCCTTTGAATCCCGGACTCCGACTTGGCCTGTCGACCCAGTGGCTCCACTATGGCTCCTAGCTCCCTCCTCCCTGCCGTGGCCCGTCAGTCTACTGGCTCCGCCAGGTTCCCTCGTCCCTCCGGCTCATCCTTGGTCTGTCGTCGTCCATCCATCGCCTCGGGGCTCCACTCCTCTGGCTGTGCCTCATCCCTCCGGCTATGTCAGGCTCCTCCTTCCCTTCGGCTCCTCCTCGGTCCTCTGTCACTCCAGCTCCTCCCTCCGTCGGCTCCACCGTGGGTTGCCTTTACGGCTGTGGCCTGGGTCCCACCTGGCTCCGCCTGCTCCAAGTCCCTTCCCTGGCTCCTCCCTCCTTCATCACCTCCCTGGACTCTGTCTGCTGGCCCCCTCCTGGGTGTCCGTCCTCCTCCCGAGCCTCTTGTCAAGTTCCCACCCGTTCTTCCCTCTGTTGTTCCTGCGGCGTGAGGACAAGCCTTCCGGGAGGAGGGCAATATGTTACACCCCTGGACCTGTTTTGTTGTGTTTTCTGTCCCCAAATGCTCCCCGTGATCCAGTTTCTCCCATGTTTAAATGTGTTCATTTAGTTCAGGTGTGTCTCGTCAATTACCCTCGTTTAGTCTTTTATTTAAAGTATGGTCTGTCTTGTGATTCCTTTGTCCGGTGTAGTCAATGTGCCACACGGGTATTCCTGGTTGCTCTGTGTTACCCCTTGTTTGGATTAATAAATTCCGTTCTTTGTGACTCTTGCTCGTCTCTGCATTCCTCGACTCCACACAGTAGTACCATGACACCTACAGGTGCTGGTCATAAAATCAGAATATCATGAAAAAGTTGATTTATTTCAGTAATACCATTCAAAAAGTGAAACTATATAGTATATTAGATCCATTCATTACAAACAGACTGATATATTTCAAATGTTTATTTCCTTTAATTTTGACGATTATAACTGACAACTAATGAAAGTCCCAAATTCAGTATCTCAGAAAATTAGAATATTGTGAAAATGTTCAATATTGAAGACCCCTGGTGCCACACTCTAATCAGCTAATTAACTCAAAACATCTGCAAAAGCCTTTAAATGGTCTCTCAGTCTAGTTCTGTAGGCTACACAATCATGGGGAAGACTGCTGACTTGACAGTTGTCCAAAAGATGACCATTGACACCTTGCACAAGGAGGGCAACACACAAAGGGTCATTGCTAAAGAGGCCTGCTGTTCACAGAGCTCTGTGTCCAAGCATATTAATAGAGGGGCGAAGGGAAGGACAAGATGTGGTAGAAAAAAGTGTACAAGCAATAAGGATAACCGCACCCTGGAGAGGATTGTGAAAAAAAAAAACATTCAAAAATGTGGGGGAGATTCACAAAGAGTGGACTGCAGCTGGAGTCAGTGCTTCAAGAACCACCACGCACAGACGTATGCAAGACATGGGTTTCAGCTGTCTCATTCCTTGTGTCAAGCCACTCTTGAACAAGAGACAGCGTCAGAAGCGTCTTGACTGGACTGCTGCTGAGTGGTCCAAAGTTATGTTCTCTGATGAAAGTAAATTTTGCATTTCCTTTGGAAATCAAGGTCCCAGAGTCTGGAGGAAGAGAGGAGAGGCACATAATCCACGTTGCTTGAGGTCCAGTGTAAAGTTTCCACAGTCATTGATGGTTTGGGGTGCCATGTCATCTGCTGGTGTTGGTCCATTGTGTTTTCTGAGCTCATATATATGATATATATATAATATAATATATAATAATTATGTAGCAATATTTTCTGAGAAAAAGCCCAAATAAAAATGTCTCAAATAAACAATTAAAAGATTAATTATCCTTAGACAGTGACGTAGACAACACAAAAAAAGTGGCCTTTCAAAACGTTAATGTTGTATGTTTTAATTCTATGACTCTCCTCAATAATTCAACCCATTCTTGCATTCTGTCTGGAATATGTTTCTAACTCAAACATTGCATGACATTGTTATTAAAAGTGATAGTTCACCCAAAAATCTAAATTCTCATGTCGTCCCAGATGTTTATGACTTTCTTTCTTCATATGAACACAAGCAAAGAAGAGTCTGTGTAATGCAAGGGGACAGGACCACTTCAGAAACAACATAAAGTGTACATGACGGTCAAGTTAAAAATATTGATTCATTAAAAGGGGCTTTATGAGTTACTGTCATATTCACTTTGTGTAGTTTTTGAAGTGTCATTTTTGGATGTCCAATACTTGTCTTATAAGAAGATAGATGATTTAGTTTAGATGATTTAGATCTTAGTTTGTATTCATCTGATAAATAAAAGTCATATATTTATATATGTAGCTGGTGTGTGGTGAGCGCACTCGCACCGTTGTTCTTTGGCTGCCGTCACATCATCCAGGTGAATGCTGCACACTGGTGGTGGTTGAGGAGAGACCTCATAATTGTAAAGCGCTTTGGGTATGCAGCAATAGACAATAAAGCACTATATAAATGCATCATTCAGTCATTCATTTATTCATTCATATATATATATATATATATATATATATATATATATATATATATATGTATGTATACTGTATATATATATATATATATATATATATATGTATACTGTATATATATATATATATATATATATATATGTATGTATATTGTATACAGTATATATATGGGATGGCATGAGGGTGTAAAGGATGGAGTTTCCATTTAATCCCTTTCCCTGCAATTTTGTGAGTGTGTGTGTGAGTGTGTGTGTGGGTGTTCCGCTGTGCTGCATTTGAATTGTTATCACTGCACTACATATGTGTTTGACCTGTGCCATTGCATTTTGTTTCATTTTCTCCCATTAAACAAACTTCTGTATGTCTGTCAGAAATTTTTATTTAAAGTGGTACTTTTTTTACTTTTACTCACGTATGCTTTTGGCCAGATACTTGTACTTTTAATTGAGTAAAATGTTTGAGTACTTTTTACACTTCTGTCTATTTCATATTTTTGCATTATTTAAAAAAAAATGTTTGAGATTTACATTGACATTTACATTTAGTCATTTGGCAGACGCTTTTATCCAAAGCGACTTACAATTGGGATTGAGATCGAAAAATAATTGGCGGGCCCCCTGTGGCATCACCACGAACCCCCTGTCAAAGAGCCTGAATTAAGCACAACGTACAATTTATGTGGTTACTGCAGCAGCTACTTTAAGACTTAAAGGTAGACAGATCAGATAGAAATCTTCAATCACTCTAGAGTTTCCTGACAGTTTTGCAGACACACTGTATTGAGCTGTCGACTGAGATAGAGAGTCTGGCCATGCAAAAGAAGTGTTGTCTTGTCACCGTTTACCTGTAAATAATGAATAGCTTTATAAAGATGTGCTCAGGCAGACATGTTCTCACTGTGATTTCTGCATCTAATGATGGAGAGGACAGAAAAAGGGAGGGCTAATGAATTATGCCAGCACTGATTTATAAAACTAAGTCAAGTTAATAGGATCGGTGTTGAGAAGAACTGACGATATAGTGACAAGCAAAAGAACATTGAGCACATTTATGCTGAGTTATGTTGACAGTTCCAGCTGAAAGGACATGATTTAGTAGGATTTAAAAATAGACTGATGATATTGCACAAAGCGTTCATTGTTGGAAGTGTGTTTTCATAGTAGGGATTTGTAAGCGGCTAGGCTGAAGCAGTGAGATAACATCAAATCAATGACTACTCCCAAGTGGAAATCTTCATCATTTCCTTCGTGCAGAAAGGGACATCCATAAAAGATATTTCTCTAGAGAGTTTATGAAGGTCTTGAAGAATGAGTAAATATAGTGTTCATAATATAGGATAATATAAGAATATTCATTGCAGTGTCAAAGAAAAAAGGAACACGTTTCTTGCAGCTACAGTTTTGGAAGACAATACTAGGACTAGTTTACAACAACCTGCAATTTTGTGGGTGTGTATGGTAGAAAAAAAGAAAAGTATTCACTAACCACACACAAACAATGAGCTGTATATAGTTTTAAAAGTCAGAATTAGCTCCTTTTTAATTCAAATAAGTCCATGACATTCTGGGATGTTCTTCCACCCTGGTCTACAAAAGTTATTTTGTTAAATATGATGAAATAGATCAAATAAATATGCATTAATTTCACATTTCTAAGGCTATCCATCCATCCATGGTCAATAAAACAAGGCTATCAAGTCAACATTCAAATTTTACATGGTCTGTAAATTTTAATTGCTTTTAATTCCTTACATAAAATTTCAATTCCTGTTTATACCAGAATTTAAAGTACATTTTCAGTTCAGATCTGCATGGTTCACAGATTAAGGTAGCATGCTGAATTCACCCCAAAGAGCTTTGCATGATTGATGATACACTTTTGATTTATATGCATGCCTCTAATAGTACAAAAGTTTGCGGACAAAGGGGACATGAGGACTATAAAGAAGTCAACTGTCAATTCCAAAGATTCCTTTCATTTTTTTTATCTGTTGTCAGTGGAAATGTCAGGTAGATCAGATATGACAGGCTGCAGTGATAAGAGGTGGATAATTATTCTTTATTTCTCCTGAGATAAAGAAGAAAGTAAACTGACTTAGAGGACTCTCATTGTTACTCTATAGTGTTGTTTTGGAAAATCTTGGTCTTTCTGTTAGCTTACTCAGTCTTGTTCCCCTGGTACCAGATACTGCTGGCTAATGTGGTGCCACATGAGTACTAATAAGTTCTCAGCTGTAAAGGGCATCTAACTCTATTAGGAAAACACTTTCTGAGGAGTATCATTATTTAATTATTTAATATTACTTTTTTAGAAAAACACTTAACTTGACATACATAATATGATTCGAATGGCCAGATTTTAAGGTAAATAGAAATGTTTTAGGTAGGGCTGCTCCTAACAGTTGACTATCTGTTCAACCAGAAGAGGCTTAGTAGGTAAAAATTTCAATAGTCGCTTAATCACAGAAGAAAAAAAAGCACAAAAAGTGGCGAAGTCAGATAGTGTTCCCGGACAGATCATTAACAGCTGGTCTATGTCGTAATTACAGTACATTGGTCAGAACATCTAAACAATTGTTTCAATCATCGACCTCAAATGTAGCTTATCATCTGAAACATGTAAGTAGCAGTAACATTACATGGCTGCTACTTAAAAGAAAAGAGAAAACCGAAAGTCTGTGCTTGCCTCACAGACATGAAAAATGTATCTATAGAAAATGTCTTTTAAATTAACCAATTCAAATGGAAAACAAATAGATTATGTTATCTGTATGAACGTGCACGTCCACTGTGGAAATGACAAGTCAGTGTCCTCGACTTCATCACTGTAGCCAAAAATACAGAAAACACTAGTTTATCAATGAAATATTATTACATTAAGGCAGTCTTCTTGCTGTTTTTTTTTCCTGACATATTCATAATCATTACTTCTGCCTGTGCACTATGACAAGCTTTATGTGTGTGCTTGAATGCTGATAGCCTATAGGCAATCAAAGGCTAAATATGATGAATTATACGGTTTATTAATATAAAAATGCGATTAGTCGACAAATCGTTTAAAATGAACGACAACTAGTCGTCCAAAAAAATCTTAAGTCGAGGGCAGCCCTAGTTTTTGGTACACTCATAAAAAAAAAAAAAGGTGTTTAAAAGGTTCTTCACAGATAGAAGAACCATTTTTGGTCCCACAAAGAACCATTCAGTCAAAGGTTATTTAAAGAACCATCTCTTTCTTACCTTTTTATAATCTGGAGAACCTTCTTTTGCCTCAAAGAACCTTTTGTGAAACAGAAAGGTTCTTCAGATATTAAAGGTTCTTTATGGAACCATTTAGACAAAAAGGTTCTTCTATGGCATTGTGAAGCAACTTTATTTTTAAGAATGTAACATGAGGGAGGCTAATGCTTCTCTCATTTACAGCACTAGGTTTTGGAATAGAGGAATATAGGTAATTTAGCATTACTTTTCTTTTTATATTTCTAAGAATGACAACACCTTCAGTAGCTGATTACTCTAGGGACATAAGTTTTTGACTATAATAATGAAATTGAAAGACCAAAAATGATTAAAGACATATGTATTGCACAATGAGCCAGAACAAAATGTACCTATAGTAATTAGTTTATTATCCTATACTTATCATTCTAAGTATACATAGCCTACATCAAATACATTTAAGTACATCTTTATTTATTCATACTAAGAGCTTAAGAGCTCCACTAAAAGCTTGTTGAATGCACTTGAATGGAAAGGTGGTGAACTTTAAAGCATTTATTACAGTTTTTCTCAGTCGATTTGGCACTTTTCTCCAATGCAATGTACTTGTTCTCAAAACAATTAGCACAGTCATCCAAATACAAAATTACCTCAACCAAACAATTCAACTTTACTGCAAAATGAAGCACTGCAATTTTTTCACGTAATGCATTTATTAAAAGTAAATATAAAAATCAAACCCACAGGTATGTTCTCTATTGATTATAAAACACATTCAGCTGTAGATGTACAAATATGCTTCTGAAAATACATGTTTATTGCAATTCCTCAACAGGGAGTTTTGTTTTATATATATTGTGTATATCTAAACAAAATAAAAATTGTTATCCAGCACCTGCTATCACCCATGGGGAAATAACTAATTGCACCTTTAAACTTAAAATCTGTTTGTGCTATCTTTAGCAACAAGAACTGCAAACAAACATTTCTGATAACAACAGCTCAGTCTTGGCACAGTGGTGTATATATATATATATATATATATATTTATTTTTTTTAGATGGTGAAAATACTAGCGTTCTAATAATTTAGGCAACCACTTTACACAGGTGCATCTCAAAAAATTTGAATATCGTGAAAAAGTTCATTTTTTCTTGTAACTTATTTCAAAAAGTGAAACGTTCATATATTTAAGATTCATTACATGTAAAGTAAAACATTTCAAAAGTTAGTTTTGTTGTTGTTGTTTTTGATGATTAGAGCTTACAGCTCATAAAAGTCAAAAATCAATATCTCAAAATAATATGAATATTTACATTTGAGTTTCAATTAATGACCATCCCTACAGTATAAATTCTCTCTTGTTCTTTGAAACCACAATAATGGGGAAGACTGCTGACTTGGCAATGATCCAGAAGACGAACACTGACACCCTCCAGAGAGAGGGTAAGTCACAGAGGGTCATTACTGAAAGGTGTGGCTGTTTACAGAGTGCTGTATCAAATCATATTTAATGCAAAGTTGACTGGAAGGAAGAATTTGGATAGGAAAAGGTGCACAAGCAACAGGGATGACTGCAAGCTTGAGAATACTGTCAAGCAAAGCTGATTTAAACACTTGGGAGAGCTTCACAAGGAGTGGACTGATGCTGGAGTCAGTGCATCAAGAGTCACCACGCTCAGACGTCTTCAGGAAAAGGTCTACCAAGCCACTTCTGCACCAGAGACAACATCAGAGGCGTCTTACCTGGGCTGTGGAGAAAAAGATCTGGACTGTTGCTCAGTGGTCCGAAGTCCTCTTTTCAGATGAAAGTAAATTTTGCATTTCATTTGGAAATCAAGGTCCCAGAGTCTGGAGGAAGAGTGGAGAGGCACAGAATCCATGTTGCTTGAAGTCTAGTGTGAAGTTTCCACAGTCAGTGATGATTTGGGCTGCCATGTCATATGCTGGTGTTGGTCCACTGTGTTTTCTGAAGTCCACAGTCAACGCAGCCATCTACCAGGAAATTTTAAAGTACTTAATGCTTCCTTCTGCTGACAAGCTTTATGGAGATGCTGATTTCATTTTCCAGCAGGACTTGTCACCTGCCCACACTGCCAAAGGTACCAAAAGCTGGTTCAATGACCATGGTGTTACTGGGCTTGATTGGCCAGCAGACTCACCTGACCTGAACCCCATACAGAATCTATGGGGTATTGTCAAGAGGAAGATGAGAGACACCAGACCCAACAATGCAGATGACCTGAAGGCCGCTATCAAAGCAACCTGGGCTTCCATTACACCTGAGCAGTGCCACAGGCTGATTGCCTCCATGCCACGCCGCATTGATGCAGTAATTCATGCAAAAGGAGGCCCAACCAAGTATTGAGTGCATAGAAATGAACATACTTTTAAGAAGCCTGACATTTCTGAAAACTGGATTCTGATCCTTTTTTATTGATCTTATGTAATATTCAAATTTTCTGAGACACTGAATTTTGGGTTTTCGTTGTCTGTAAGCCATAATAATCAAAATTTCAAGAAATAAAGGCTTGAAATATTTCACTCTATGTGTAATGAATCTATATAATATATGGGTTTCACTTTCTGAAATGAGTGACAAAAACTATTGACCTTTTTCATGATATTCTATTTTTTTTTTAGATGTACCTGTATACACACACATATGTGTGTTTGTAGTATAAATGAATTATCCTGAATCATTGATCTTGCCTTTCATTTGCAGCTGGAAGAGAATTCCATTGCATTTTATCTACACTACATATTTGCTGCGCTTGCATCATAGGGGGAAAAATGTGAGAAGATTGAATTCATGCTTGATCAGCTCCTGTCTCAACATCTCCACAGGCCTCTTCCTATGTGGCTGGTGTTGTTATTCTGGACCATGTCAACAATGCTCCTGTTTCATTCACAATAATCTTGATTGTCCACCTGAATGATCTCAAAAGTCAATTCTGAAAAAAAATGTTTGGACATATACAGTAAATAACAGAAGTTGTCCTAGGAGGACTAAAAATGTGTACCATCAAAAATAATAGAACAAAACTTCTCTAAAGGAGAGGCCTTGATTTCTAACATGGTCAATTAAGGTAATTCTGATTTTATTTGAAATTTGTCTGTACCTTCTACTTCTCCTTCCACCCTGCTGTCAATGTCTTCTTACGTTGCTCTTTCCACTACACCTGCACCCTCCTCTCTACACATCTCTTCTCCCTCTCCTTCTCCTCTCCTCTTTTCTCACATCTTCCTCTCTGCTCATCTCTTTCTACTTGTTCCACACTTCTTCTTCTCTCTAATTACACCCCTTTCTCTACCCACTCCACTGCCTTTTAGACTTACACCTCTTTCTTAACACCCCCATTTTTATTTACTATATTTTTATTTTTTATTTTATTATTATAATAATTATTTTTGCATATTCGTTCTTGCTCTTTGTATACCTTCCCTTTTATTATTAAACAATTAGGAAAAACAACATGTTGATTTGACAAGTTTTGTTTGTTGTGTTTGGACAAATGGTACATAAATGTTTGTGATTTGTGTAAAACCTTTTTTCAGATATTTTAAAGTATTGGTTGGTTGTATTAACTATTATGAAAGCATTTGAGAGTTTTGTGCACATTGCTTTGAGATTTTTTTATTTTTTTTATTTTTTTGCGTGATTTGTAATATGTATGAAATAAATGTTTAGGACAATTACAAAGTGTTCAGATCACTGTTTTAACTGTTTTGAGAACAGTGACCTGAGTTTGGAGAAATGTGTCAAACCAATTAAGAAAACTGTAAGAGATAAATTGTACAACCAAAGCTAAGCAACCGTAGAATGTTTTTTTTTTTTTCACTGAGCGTATGATTAAGAAAATAGTCTTTCATAAATGTATTAATAGTGGTGTAGTGGAGGGTATATAGAGGTATACGACGTATAGGCCTACCCACTACGTTATTAGTGGGCATTCTGTAAACCCACTTCTAAATCCCCTCTGATGCTTATCATTCAGTAGTGTCCTGCACTAGCTAAATCATGACAGTCCAGCATATGAGTAACTAATCCAATCGCATGTGAATAAATGCAAATATTCTCTAAAAACATCCAGTAAAGATGGTGATGTGGTCAGGAACAAGAAATAAACACTCTCATGCAGTGCGAAGCCGGATGGCACTCTCGCACAGAAAGTCCGAAACGGCCTCATTGAAGTACTAACTTACAAGTCACGACGTGCAGGAATCCAGCTTTCGCAGTAGCCAAAGCTATCTCTACTGTAACTAAGCTTAATAAAAAGAAACACGAAGACAGTAAACACATGATTGCGACAGTATGCTTTATGTGTGTTTTTCAAGTCATCTCCAGGTAATAAAAAAACATCTGATTCTGAATAATGCAGTGCTAATTGATAGCATTTATTACACTAGGCTACTAGGCTATATAATATATATTCTGCCTTATTCTGTGATAAAAATGGGGGGGGGGGGGGGGGGTCATTAGGAAAATACAGGAAAAATACTATAAATTATTGGTTATTGTCCAGCAGTGTATTTGATTTCTGAGCCAATTAAAAGCAAGAGGTAATAATTAATAAATAATAATAATAATCATAATAATACCTGTAAATTAGACAAATAGAAATTTGACATTTCTGTCTCCCTCACTTCTGAATTGATTGAGAATCATGATTTTTTCAAATAGAGATCACAATTGACCCAGTTGAGATAGCAATGACCTTTTGTGTCTTGCCCTCCTTGTGCAAGGTGTCAATGGTCATCTTTTGGACAACTGTCAAGTCAGCAGTCTTCCCCATGATTGTGTAGCCTACAGAACTAGACTGAGGCTGTGTCCAAATTCAGGGTCTGCATCCTCCTTAGGATCCTTCCTACCCGGTTGAAGGAGGAGGGATCCTCCGACGTCCGCAAAACCCGGAAGTCGGTGTTTGTGAATTTGGACAGCCTACCCTTCTTTCAGTTCCCTCCCTTACCCGTTGCTCATATCCTGTCGCCTAGCAACCGTGACAGCGCCAAGCAAGAAGCGGGAAAATGGACAAACAAAGAGTTATTCTCCTCATTTTAATTCTTTTGGAAGAAATAAAGCAATTAAATAAATTAAATACTTTCTTTGCTCGTTGCCGGAGAGTTTTTTTATATCAGACTACAAGACAGTCACATCCAGGTAAGCCATTATAGCCTATTTTTATTTGTTTTTAAGTATTCTACTAATTTCTCCTACAAATTCATTGAGCCGAAGCATAAACTTTAGCTTGTTTTGTCAGAGAAACTCCTCTCCCACTCCGCTACCGCTCGCTTCGTCCGCCATTACGCTCTGCCGAAAAGAATTATGGGATAGGTAGGACGGGAAAGGATCCACCACACCCATCCTTCCAATTCGGGGAAAAGGAGGACGTATTTGTGGGCCGCATTTGAAGGATCCTACGAATTTGGACAGCCTTCGTCGCGGCGCTGTGACGTAACATCCTTCAAATGAGTACTCCGAAGGATGCAGACCCTGAATTTGGACACAGCCTGAGAGACCATTTAAAGGCTTTTGCAGGTGTTTTGAGTTAATTAGCTGATTAGAGTGTGGCACCAGGGGTCTTCAATATTCAACATTTTCACAATATTCTAATTTTCTGAGATACTGAATTTGGGACTTTCATTAGTTGTCAGTTATAATCATCAAAATTAAAGGAAATAAACATTTGAAATATATCAGTCTGTGTGTAATGAATGAATCTAATATATAAGTTTCACTTTTTGAATGGTATTACTGAAATAAATCAACTTTTTCATGATATTCTAATTTTATGACCAGCACCTGTATATATTTATTTATTTTAATTATTTATTGCAAAATCTGCACCTCTTCTGTGGATAATATTATTTTCATAATGATCCTTACTCAAGTAGCAGAAGTTAAGTGACAGTGTGCAAATATTACTGGCCCATTTTGGAGTGAACTAAATATGCAAGACTAGTTTTACATGTCACTGTTTATGACACAGGTCATTCATCCTTTGCCAGGCCGTTTAAAAAAAAAAAAAAAGAGTAGTAAAAAAGCAATACGGCTTCTCAGCAGTATTGCTCTGTGGGATGTTAAACATCTCTCCATACAAAAGCGCATGCAGGTTCTAAATAAAAGGTTTTGTGGAAAACAACTGGATATTCTTTACATAACATAAAAAAGTCAATAATATTTTTCAATCATGAGTAATTTTATTTGAAAAGCTTTTTAAAATAATGTTGTTTTTATATGGTCTCATACAGAGAAAAGTTTCCTCAATATGCAACACTATTAATCTAAAACAGTGTAGCTATGCTCAATTTTGTCACAGGTGGTATACATGCATGCATACATACAGACAGACGAACAGACCTTAATAAAGCGTTTTTGTGATACTTCATTTTCCAGAACTACTTTTCTTTTGTTTTAAATTTTTCCAGTGCATTCTGTTTCTATATCTCTCATTATTAATTAATAGTTTTATTTATTTATTTGCCAGTAAAGCCTTTTTGTTGTTGCCAACAGTAAATAATTGAACTTGTCTTTTGAAGTCTGATTGCATGCATGTGCATGTGTTGCAGGTGGTGGGGGAGTGGCGCTTCAGTAAAATCCATTGTGACGTGTTCGTCACCCTGGACGTCATGATGTGTACAGCAAGCATTCTTAATCTGTGTGCCATTAGTATCGACAGGTAGGTTCTGCTGTCAGTTCAGGAAAAGTGCAATGATTCTCTTAAATGGCAAGCATACCATGGATCAATCACATATTCTTGTGGGAAGTGGAGTGGGGGATTGTTATATACCATATGAAATAGGCATATTGTTATTTATACAGATGTTCTAGCTTCTAAATGTCATTTAAACCCATCATTAGAGTCAATTATTAGAAAAAGTGAGGGAAAAATGAAAGACAGTAAAAGGGATAGTTAACCCAAAAATGAAGATTCTGCCTCATGTTGTTCCAAACCTGTTTGTCAAAGGTCAAAGGTCATCAAAACTGTTTGGTTACCAGCATTCTTCCAAAATATCATCATCTGTGTTCTGCAGAAGAAAGTAAGTCATACAGGTTTGGAACAACATGAAAGTGAGTAAATGGCAGAATTTCATTTTTGGGTGAAGGTGCAGAATATACAGTACAGCGGGATGACTTCACTAAAGAGTTTTTGAGGGGAAAACCCTGTATCTTATTCACTATACACTTGTAATTCAGTTTAATCAGGTGCTAAATTGCCTTCTGCAACAAAAACTGTACTATTCCCATCCACAGAAACAGGTGATATACTGAAATATTAGTTAGACAGCGATGTTTTTACTGATCATGGCAGCACAAGCTCATCATCTGATGGAGAAGAACGTTATAAACGGGTACTTTTGGCTTTCTGAAGAGTAAAATAAGTCAGATTACAATTGTCCGCTGCAAAGATCAGAATTCAGTGCTAAAACTACACACTAAACTACAAAACTACAACACTTTCAGTGCAATTTTTTGCTTAGTGAACCCCCAGAATGTAAAAGTTTTTTGTTAGAGTAGGAAGAGCCCTGAAAGATTTGGAAATGATGGTGATGATAATGATGATGTTTAGGTTTATTACAGTTACAAAAGCAAGAGAGATGATGGCACAATAATGGCAGCTGGTATCAGAGGCAGCTGTTCAGGTGTGACCATCATTGTTTCCTTCTCTGTTTGTCTGCCTGAATGCAAATCCACTCCAACCCATCCACCCGCTCTTCATTTCCTTCCCTCTGGGCTTCTCGTGCAGGTACACGGCTGTTGCCATGCCGATGTTGTACAACACACGCTACAGCTCCAAGAGACGAGTCACGGTAATGATCTCGGTGGTTTGGGTGCTTTCGTTCGCTATTTCCTGCCCCCTGCTATTTGGATTAAATAACACAGGTAAATGTGTTTTTTTTTTTTTTCTTAATGTTCATAAAGGAACAGTTCACACACACACACACACACACACACACACACACACACACAAAATCATATTAGGTTATTTAATCATCATCATAGCATTCCAAACAAATATGGTGTTTGTCTTTTTGTTTTTTTAATAGCACAAAGGCAAATCATATGTTATGGCATTCACGAGTATGAACTTGTCACATGTATTGCACAATAAAATAACGACATAGAAATAATAGTATATTAAAATTTATATTTCAATTAATATTATAAAAATGTAATATAGAATTTAAAAAAAATCTATCTATCTATCTATCTATCTATCTATCTATCTATCTATCTATCTATCTATCTATCTATCTATCTATCTATCTATCTATCTATCTATCTATCTATCTATCTATCTATCTATCTATCTATCTATCTATCTACCTACCTACCTACCTACCTACCTACCTACCTACCTACCTACCTACCTGTCTGTCTGTCTGTCTGTCTGTCTGTCTGTCTGTCTGTCTATCTATCTATCTATCTATCTATCTATCTATCTATCATAGATGATGGGCCGTTATATTATTAGCATCGTTGTTTTTCTTATATTTCGATGGCCCATTGTCTATTTTAATTTCATATATTCTTTTAAAAATTAAAAAAATAATTAAAACAGACGATGGGCTGTTGTATTATTAGCATAATTTTTTCTAATATTTCAATGTCAATAATTCCGTTGTTGCACCATGTCTTAGTCGAATATGATGCAATAGGATTCCAGCAACAAGCTAATTGTCTATCCACACCAGATGCAACATGGCTATGTGATGCAACAAAATCAATTAAAAATCACAGCCATTCAGAAGAACGTATGGGCGGGCTCTTTCTGCAAGTGTAATGGATAATTACATAATCTAATTCATAAATATTAAATCATTTAAATATGATTAAAATACATACTGTATGACTAAACTTTGTCATGAAATATGCTTGTTGGTTCACATTGATGGTTAGGTTTTTTTGTTTTCAAGATCTAAGGCTAATTATCCATTGTTGCTGTCAGTATGTCTAAAAATGTAAAGCCAAATGATATTCAAACCCACATTATACCTTTTCAACATTAAATAAAACACATAATCAGCATTTGGGATTATTGTTGTACTAATTTGTATACAGTTGTTCAAGCTGTGACGTCTCAGAAATAGAAGCTGTATTTAAAATAGAATCCATTGTTGCTAGTTCTGTATCACTGTTGTGGATGGTTAGGACAAAACATGGAAAAGATACCTTTATCACATTGCGGTGTCGCATCTGTTTAGGACATGACGTTATACTGTTACTGTACCATACTCAAGACATTGTTCAGATGTTTTATTTAAAGAGTTTTGCCAGGTTTTTGTCCTTAAAATACTCTTGTCTGTGGGACAAATAATCTTATCCCAAACCTCCTTTGCTAATTTCAAAAAGAAAGAGAATGTGCTTTCCATAGATATTAAAACATAATTTTATGAGGAAAACATGGAATTAATTTGTAATTTGTATCCTTTTGTTTGCTATTTAGTTGCTTGGTTAGTATATTGGCAGATTTTGGTCCTTTTGCTGTTGTAGATTGAAAGGACCTTTGAATTAACCGAAATCATTTGGTGAAGTGGAACTGTAATTCTGTCAAGACCTGCCTGAAATTACTTTTAGCTGTGTGTTCCCTAAACAATAATTGCACACCTTAGAACCTTCATCAGTCTGAATCAAGCATTCAAAAGCCCCATTGTATAAGCGCAATTGCTTGCAATTAAGACTAAATTTAATCCTACACATAGTAGTACGTTTTAGATAATATTACCCAGTAATTTGTGTAATTACACTGTATCAGCGGCATAACCAAATATAAAATCTTACTAATCAAACTTCTCTATACTTACATATACTACATTTTTCAGTACAATATTTGTATTAAGTTTTTAACATTGTTGTCGTACTGTTATACATTTTCCAGTATGCTTCTAATCTAATTATAATCTAGAGCTAATTTGCAATTGTTAGGGGAAATTTGCCATACAGGCATTTGCCAGTGCCTCAGTGAACTAATTAGTTTTGAGACCATAATTAATTGTGTAACCATATTTTACTCTCTCTCTCTTAGCTACTCGGGATGAGACCGTATGTGAAATCGTCAACCCTGCTTTTGTTGTCTACTCCTCCATCATGTCATTCTACGTGCCCTTCATCATCACCCTTCTCGTGTACGTGCAGATCTACGTGGTTCTTCGTAAGCGTCGAAAACGGGTCAACACTAAACGGAGCTGCCAGAAGACAGACGCTGATGCTCAGCCCCCTCTCAAGGTGATATGCACCATGTGAGACAGTAGCCTCAGGGAAAATACCCAGCACTCCCCACTGGACAAGACATGGTGTCAGTGTTGTTTTACAAAAGGAGTTGCCCTCTTTCTGGAAAATATGGGGAGCAGTTTTCAGTGTATAGAATTCCTGAGGTAATGCCAGGACCTGCAGGACACTGCTGGAAATACAGTGACCCCAAAATCTTTACTCGCCCCTGGAATTAGTATTATGTTACCGTGTTGTTAGATTAATTTAATGCTTGATTGTGGCTATTGGCAGACGGATATCTCAACAGGGATACTGATGGAAAATACTGGTGGTTTTATCTTTAGGCAGTCTGATTTCAGCATCTCCACTGTGGTATTGGTTATGGGAGCATTCCCTTAGCCTTTGTTGAATATGCATTACCTGCTGGACACTGTGAAAGTAAAGCCGTTAAAGCAAAAGAAGCCATTGCCTTGTTTCCTGAGCTGTAAGGTTTTTAAACATAATTCCCTGTGCAATTTATGTGTCAGAGCAGATTGGGAATATGATATACCGGTTATTATTCATATTCTATTTTCATCGCAATACAGAAGAGCTACAAATTATTTCTTTCTTCTGACCTTTGTGCTCTTTCATCATCGACTTCTTGCACCAGCTGTTTTTAATGGTCACATTGGATCAATAAGTTTAGCCGTCTAGTTTTAAAGGGTCCCAAGGACTTTTTGTGGTACTTACAAATTACTGAAGCAATCTCTTTCTCGTTCGGCTTTTAGTGCTAGAAAGGCTCTTTTGTGTTCAGTGGATTTATTTGCATTGCGTGTGTCATCAAGAGGCACCAAATATACCTATGAATGATTTTCAAGGCTCCATGCTGTCTTTGGAATTTAATGTCGACCACATGCTGAATAAAATTCTTATTACCTTTTCCACAGGAACAGTGCACTCATCCTGAAGATGTGAAACTGTGCACAGTTATCATTAAGACCAACGGGGGTTTACCTGCCAAAAACAAGAAAGCAGTAAGTATGCTTTACTTATAAAACAAGTCATAAAAATTATGTAATATAATGTTATTCTGTACATTCCGTATAGGTATGCAGCTGGCTCTACATTTCCACCATTACATCCAATATATCTCAGTGCTCTTTGCCCCATTATGGGGAAAGAAGTGCAGCTATAAAACAAAATTGGTACAAAAAAAGGAGCTGGCCATTTGGAGGTCTAAATACAGTACATATAACATAGCTTTTGCTTATGAATTATTCAGTTTAAAAGAACAGCTTATTTATAACATAAAAAAATGTATCCCAGCTTAATATACAAAGACAGCTATATATGCGACCCAGGCTCATGAAAAATATGTGCCGACCTTTTGGCAAGCAATTATATTTAAGTTGCCTCTGTAATGCTGTACCAAGTGAGCTACTGAGCAAGCTTGCTATGTTGGAAAAGCCATAGAATTAGTTATGTGATACAAACATTAAATTGTATAAGTTTGCAACTAGTGCACAATGGTAAATTAGTTTTGAGGTAATTACATGGTATTGTGCAAGGAACCATCAGAAGTGAGTCTTTATTAATTGATCATCTGCCCTGTAATCAAAATTTGCTTGAAATTAATAAACTTTGGTGTTATCTGCATCCAGTGTTTATTTCAGATGGAAAATGTAGGGAATTATATGTATAGGTAAATTTTTGGAGTTTTGCAAAAATGTTGGCAATTTTTCCACTGAGCCTGGGTTATACACTGGAAAAAAAAAAAAAAAAAAAATCTGTAAAATTTACGGTAAAAAAAACGGCAGCTGTGGTTGCCAGAATTATACCGTAAAAAATATGGTAACAACGTTTTAGGTATTACAGTTTAAACTTAAATTTACAGTTAAATACCTTAATGTCATTAACTGATATAATGTTAATATACCAACATATTGAAATATTGAAATCTGTTTTGTACAGATCAGATCTGATAACCACCAAATGCAGGTGGTGATGAGAAAGTCACATGATGAACCAAAGCCCATCACAAGCAGCTTTTAAATAATAACATATATAGAAGGTGCACAGTGTCACACAAGCACTAAACACCATCATGGTGAGACTCATGAAACTGAAATATGCAATAAACATTAATTTAACAACATTAGATGTAACATACAACCCTAATAAACATAACTGATAAGTGTAAGATATCAGAGACTGAATCAGACAAAGTGAAGAGGCGATCAGAACATTGAAACCTGAGGAGCTGGAATTCAGAGAGGCTCCAAGAAAAAGGATGTAATAAATCTGTCCAGAGCCAAGCACCAGCTAGTTTGAAGCAAACTAAGTAACCAGCAAGCCTCTTTCACAGAATTGCTTACAAACTTGAGACAAAAGAACACTTATAATTGCCTGTAACACAGGCAATGCAAGCAAGTAACGCCTCCAAGTTCTGAATTGGTGACTTTAATATAAATCTTAGCCTCACTGAGAAACTCAAAGCGAGGGTTAAATAAGTTATTGATGGTTGAACATATTGCTATAAACTTGGGATTTCACATTTCCATTCTCTTAAACTCATCCTTTCCTCACTTTCTCTCTTTCTGCAACGTGTGAATGTGTGAATGCTTGTGTTCATGTGTTAGATTAGTTTATGTCTTAGGTTTATATAAATAAAATCTGATTTATATTGAAAAGAGAAGTATCTTGTGTTTTCTGCTCACAAGTTAATGTCTTAATCTGCCGATCTAGTTACTGTGGTATTTAATAGTGTTTTCACTATATTTTGGATTTTAATATCCAGTGCAGCGTTTGTTATACGGCTCGTTCAAGAAATCGCCGTAACACAGATTCTGTTCAAATCCCTATAAAATCATAAATGATTCCCTTTGTTCTAAATTAAACTATTTCTTTAAATTACATATTAATATTACTTGTATTAAGTTACACAAGAAAAAAACTAAGAAGAAACAGTTATTTCAAAGAAAAAACATCAAATTCAAACAAAATTTGAAATGTAACGCAGGGAGTTCAGGGAACGACAGTTTACGGTTTTTCCCTGTTAATTTTGCAGGAACTTACCGTTTACCATTTAACAGATTTTTACTGTAGCATTTTCACAGTTTTTTACCGTTAAAATCACGGTCATTTTTAAACCAGCCACTTGATTTCCATGAAAAAAATAAACAAGCAATTATGCCACTTTTACACAAGGTATGTCAACGCAAAATACCTGTTATTCACTAACTATACTGTTATTCCCTAACTATACCTAGTTCCCATTCAGTCAGTCACGTTCGACGTACGTCAGACTGACCGACGAATAGGAATCTCGCTAGAGAGGCCAATCTGCTTCGAGTGTAACTAAAACGAGGCAATGCACATTGGCATGCAATCAGCTTTTCGCTTCGGAGCCAAACAGTTGTTCTCTGCTGGAAGTTGGAAATCTAAAAGGAGTCTCTGCAGGACGATCTCTTTTGTGTGTGGTGCAGGCGTACAGCACAGCAGTGGGATCGAGTTCTCTCCTTTCCTTTTCTACTCTTTTCTTTGCCTTTTTTTTTGAGCAGAAGGAGCTGAAAACCCGTTCTCACGGCTGGTAAAACGGTGCGCTTAGAGCGCAAAAAAAGGTGTTTTTACAGCTGGTAGAGAGCGCGCGGAGAGACAGAGCACACGACAGGCTGCACAATCCCTGTCTGTGTTGCCGCGGCCGTTCCCCTGCGTGCTTCAGCACTGATTAAAAGAGCAAAGTCCCTAAAAGAGCTTACACAAGTAGAGCTTGCGTCTTTTAAAGATGACATTCTACTTGTGTGTTTCTGCATGCGGTCGTTATCTGGCGCCGCGGGATGGTCACGAGCGCTGCATCGTGTGTCTGGGCTTAGCGCAAGCTGAGGCAGCATTTGTGGAGTCATGTACCCATTGTGGGATGATGACCATCTCGGAGTTGCGGTCAAGACTCCAGTTCTTGCAAAGGGGCGGAGTCCCAGTACCGCTGCCTCATTCCAATCCTCCTCAGAGGGTTGCTGCGAGTAGTGACACTGGTGATCTGAGAATCACAGTGAGCGCGCTTCCTTCGGGGAACCAAGCCCCTAGGAACCCTCATTCCTCCTGCACTCCGCAGCCAGTAGAGCTGCCAGGGGAGCGCGGTGGGCCATCTCAAAGGTGTGCACCATCCGTATCCTTCGGCGCTCCTCCCGATGACCAGATGTCGATAGCTGCATCGGAGGGTGAGTCAGATTTTTCTGGGGACGCATCGGCGCAGTTGCCTCCTTCGGGTACGGTAGCTGTGCCCGATACGGATCCGGAAATGATAGCTATGCTTTCCCGGGCCGCCAACAGGGTCGGGCTCGTGTGGAATCCTCCACCATGTCCCGAGCCCTCGAGGCTGGACGATTGGATCCTCGGGGTGGCACGAGCTGGTTCTCAGCCACCCACCTGAGTTCCTTTCTTCCCGGAGGTGCATGAAGAACTCACCGGTACGTGGAAGGCACCTTTTACTGCCCGAAATGGTGCCGGTGGGTCCTCCTCCCTCACCACCCTTGATGACGGTGCGGCGAAGGGTTACACGCGCATCCCCCCTGTGGAGCGGGCTGTTGCTATGCAGCTGTGCCCTAACTCCACCTGGCGGGGGGAGCCGTCTCTCCCTTACCGGGCCTGTAAGCACTCGTCGGACCTTACCGGCAAGGCTTACCGGGCCTGTGGGGAAGCTGCCTCCGCCTTACACGCTATGGCGTTGCTGCAGGTCCATCAGGCCAAGGCACTGAGGGGCCTGCACGAGGGTGGTCATGACCCGCAAGTTGCAGTCAGCAGACTTAAAGATTATGTCTATGAAAACTTTGTTGCTGGTTGCATTGGTCTCCATCAAGAATGTAGGGGACCTGCAGGCATTTTCGGTCAACGAATCGTGCCTAGAGTTCGGGCCGGGTGACGGCCACGTGGTACTGAGACCCCGGCTTGGCTATGTGCCCAAGGTTCCTACCACTCCCTTCAGGGACCAGGTAATGAGCCTGCAAGCGCTGCCCCCGGAGGAGGCAGACCCAGCCCTGGCTTTGCTCTGTCCAGTTCGTGCTTTGCGACTGTACATAGACAGAACTCAAAGCCTCAGGACCTCAGACCAGCTCTTTGTCTGTTACGGAAGCCAGCAGAAGGGAAAGGCTGTCTCCAAACAGAGGATGGCCCACTGGGTAGTGGACGCCATCGCCTTGGCTTACCAAGCACAAGGCGTGCCCTGCCCGCTCAGGTTGCCTACATTTCAACCTACATTTCACTGCTGGTTATACTCTGTATAATTGTGTATGTGACAAATAAAAAATCTTGAATCTTGAATCTCTTGAATCTTGCATGCCCACTCTACGAGCGGTGTGGCATCCTCCTGGGCACTGGCTCGTGGTGCCTCGCTGACAGATATTTGTAGAGCTGCGGGCTGGGAGACACCTAACACGTTCGCTAGATTCTATAGTCTTCGTGTCTCCTCCCGTGTTCTCACCTCAGGTCAGAGGCACGGTGAGGCTTAGTGAAGTGAAGTGACCCATACTCGGAATTCGTGCTCTGCATTTAACCCATCCAACATGCACACACACAGCAGTGAACACACACACACCGTGAACACACCCCCGGAGCAGTGGGCAGCCATTTATGCTGCGGCGCCCGGGGAGCAGTTGGGGGGTCGGTGCCTTGCTGAAGGGCACCGTCGTGGTATTGAGGGTGGAGAGAGCACTGGACATTCACTCCCCCCACCTACAATCCCTGCCGGTCCGAGACTCAAACCCGCAACCTTTGGATTACGAGTCCGACTCTCTAAACATTAGGCCACGACTTCCCCAAGTGTCGGCTTGCTGCCTTACATGCGCATATTGCTCCAGAGAGTCCCTACAAGGCAGACTCTGTTGAGTCCTCCGATCACCCCTCGGCAGCCAGACGTGGCGGAGCGTTGGCGCCAGGCCTCTACTCCATTGTATCCTTGAGAACTGGATTTAGGCTGGGTTCCATATGTGTGACCCTACTGGGATCCAATATGTGTTATTTCACGAGTTGCTCCTAAAAGAAGTCCGTGTCTTTCCCTCTGGGAGAACCCACCTCTCGTCTGGTTGGAGTCACCCCAGTACTTCCATATGTAGTACAACCCTACGGGGTTAGTCCATATGTACTTCTCCACATAACTCCTTCGGGGAAGGATGTGGTTCCGCAGCGGTCCTTTCCAAGGAAAGGGTACGCTTTCCCAGTGTTATCCAATAGTCTCACTGAATGGGTTTTGGTGAACAGCAGTGATCGACACTCTCTGTGTTTGCCCTGTCCCACCGTCCTTAAGCAAGGGGGTACAGGAGGCTTGCTACAGAGCGCTGGAAGGGGGCAGCTCCTGTGGCGCTTTGGTAGGGATTCCTATACGTCGGTCAGCCCGACGTACATCGAACTTGACCGACTGAATGGGAACGTCTCGGTTACATAGGTAACCCTCGTTCCCTGAAGTAGAGAACGGAGACGTACGTCCCATCGCCACAGTCGCTGGACCCCGCTGATGCTGCCTCCTTACCTGTTCGGCTCCTCAGCGAAAACCTGAAGATGCAACGCACCTGCTGCTCATTATATACCCGCGTGTGAGGTGAGCAGCTGCTGCATATGATTGCATGCCAATGTGCATTGGCTCATTTTAGTTACACTCGAAGCAGATTGGCCTCCCTAGCGAGATTCCTATTCGTCGGTCAGTCCGACGTACGTCTCCGTTCCCTCCTTCAGGGAACGAGTTTTACCTATGTAACCGAGACGTTATTCACTAACTAGCCGCAGTGCATTTTTTACTGCTAAAATTGCAAACACACTTATGTTTTATGTAAATTAGACTCATTATAGACGGCACTTCATTCACAAAAGTTGCACAATTTACATTTGCTATTACTTCTAAATAAAAACAGGTGAATAATAAACATAGCCAGACTATATATAAAAAGATATTTGAGTGCATTTCATATAGGTTGATTTTATTGCACTTATAAAATACATTAAATTGTTAACAGTATCACATTATTTAACAAAGCCATTTACTACTTTATAACAGATTTTTAAACTCAATTATTAAAAACTGGAAATATTACTAATTTGCGTGCATGTGGCCGTTAACACATGCATACAAATTAGTACATGAGTGAAACTCATTAATGTTACACACCATGATGGTGCACTTTATTTCTCTGTTATTTACTCATGAATGAGAGTCTTAATTTGACATAACTAGATTTATATTTTAGTTTCTGCTGGTCTTGTATATATATAGAGCCCCTAAGGAGCCATGGTGATGGGAAAAATATGAAATATCAATACATTTGCTTAGAAGTTTTGTTCGAGTGAACAGAGTTTCTCAGGGGAATGTAAAACTTTTTTGACTGAATGCAAAAGCATTAAAATTATAATTTTTTTCTCCCAACTCATATTCTTTCCATCACCATGTTCCCTTAGAGACTATGTACTAAAGTACAAAAATGTATGTGGACACTTTATGCTTATAAGAAAGATGACTCAGGGGTGCATTTCCCAAAAGCAACAATGGTCGCAAGTTCCGTCGTTACCAATAGAGTTCAGTGGAACTAACGACCATAGTCAGCTAACAATGGTTTTGAGAAACGCACCCCATTGAGCAAAGCACATTATTATTAACCACTAGATACATCCACTATTAGTGTCAATGAAAGGCTTTAAAATTGCAATTAAAAAGAACATTCCTCATTACACTAAAAATGTATTGCTGAATGAAAAAAAAAAAATAGGAAAAATAGTAGGAACATGAAGAAATAGTGTTTAGAAAAAGATAATTGAGTCAAGGTAATATTTAAGTTAATGTGACATTGATGTTTTCTTGTTCATTTATAATTTTATTAAATAGATTTTGCTTGTTCATTCTTTAATTGTAATGGTTAAAAAAGGTGAATAAATGTTAGTGAAAAAATATATGAGGAAAACTGTGGATTTTTCTTTTTCACAAACTGAATGTTTATTACAGTTGGGTTACTGTGAGTCATATATCACATCAAATGGATTATATCTGGATTACTGTGAGTCATACATCCGTGCTGACAGCCTGCCTCTGTTAAACAAGCTTTGATTTAGCAACTACTTTAAATAGTTAATGAGATTCCATAAGGTCACCAATTAATGCTGTCAGGAATTGTCAGGTTAGTGGAAATAAGCTTGAATGCCCTTTTTATTTTCACACGTACCATCATTTTCAATATTGCTTTGTGTGTACTGTACTGTATACTTGTTTCCCATGCTAGTCTACTAGTATTCTAGGCTATATCTAAAATTACAATTGAGTCTGTTGAGTTGCCTCAAGTGTCAACAACAAAATTCTTGGGAGTTTGTTGACAAAAGTTTGAGTCGGAGAAAGCTATAGTGGATAGATTTGTATATAAATCTACTGGTATAATAAGAAGGGTTAGGCATCTTGTTACCATTTTTATTATACTTTAATTTATCTACAGTATATCTTTCATATTGCAATATAGTTTGGACAAGCATTTTTCCTACTAAAAAAAATTGTCCTTCAGAAAAAAAATTGTTAGTATTGCAACACGCTCAAATTCATATATTTAATTTTTTCCCTTTATTTTAGAAACCGCTGATTATTATATTTGATGATATCAATATCTTTAATTGTAATTTGTATAATCTTTGCTTTTTGATGCTGCTATTCATTTGATACTGCAACATACATTTATATATTTATATATGTTAATTTAGATATTCTTTCCCCTTTTAAATTCTTTGTTTAGGTAGAGGTGAATTGTACATTATTTTGATAATATAGTACTTTTTATATTGTGCAAATATAAACTAAAACTATATATAAAGAGTTAATTTGCAAAAACAGATAACTCCCTTTTCAATCATTTTGAAAAATCATGTTTTTTCATTGTGCATTCCAATTAATCTCAATCAAACTGCAGTTGGGTTATTTTGATTAGGTTAAAATATAACTAAAAAATACAGCTAACACAATCAAACACAATAAGAACAAGATAACATCATAAAAAACATGATTTTTGGAAAAATAACGGAGTTATCTGTTTTTGCAAATAAACTCATATATATATATATATATATTAGGGATGTGCATCTCCATAACTGAGGCCGATGCGATACGCATCTCGATGCAAAGCCAACGATATGATACACTGAAGATACATATGAAGCAGCTAGCGATGCGATATAATTCACCCCTATTACGATGCAGTGCAATTCAATGCGATTCAACACAATGTGATTCGATGCAATGGAAAAAATATGATCGCTTTTATTTTTTTGATTCAGACAGACAGCAAATCATAAATGAACTTGTGTCTTCTGACTTCTAACGCCTCAAGGCCTGTTTCATAAAACAAGTTTACCAAATAGGTCAAATGATTTGGTTCCATAAAGCAAATTTAACAGATATCAACCTCAGTCACTGTGGCTACTTATGCTGGAAAGCTAACCTGGTTCAGGGCAGGCTAACTGTCAGGCTAAGCTGAGCTCCTCTAACACTGACCAATAGGAATGCAATGATATTACCACTGACTCTCTCACATACTATCATAGCCATGCAGCCTTTCTCTCTGGTTTTATAACAGCTGTAACTTTTATAGTTAGAACAGATAGCATTAGAACATTACAATCTAACATTGCTCTTTAAAGCATTAACAATCACTAAACTAAAAGTTAAAATCACTAAATTAAAACTACATTTTATTGCTATAAGAAACACACAATAACTCATCTGAGCTCAGTAATTAGGACTGTATTAGCTTCCATTTTATTTACCCATTACAATAGTCCCTTTACAGTTACTACTATCATAAAATGTATATTTGACTCCGAATTATTACGCTCCGTCTGTTTAGCGCGCATGTGCGCAGCAGCGCGCGTCCACTCGCGTAAGCCCACTCCTGACAGCAAAATGGATATATTTGCATGACTTTCTAACATTTACAGATGAAAAATATACTCGTGACATGTCAGTTATGCACTGAGGAAAACAAAACGTCTCAAATGCATTAAACAACACAAATATAGTTGCTGTTTGCCATGGTGGATCGATCTGATCCATGATCGACATTAAGGGCTGCTTAAGAATAAGCGTGCACAAATTAGATTGTGTGAATTTGCAGTGTCTTTTATAACCGCTTTAGCCCCGATTAATTTGTTAGGTTATTTCAAGTCAGGTTTTGACTTGAACTGCACTGTTCATGACATTAAAAGTGTCTTCATACAACTAATGATAAACATGTCTTCAACAGCAACTAATAAAGGAGGCTCTGCACCAGGGTGGTGATGTGGGGGTGGACAATGCGCCAGGCACCAGCCCTCCAGAGAAAAAAAAACTGGCATCCACTCTGGTCGTCGACCTGCTGGCCAACCCAAGCCCCATCCATGGCTCTCCTTCCCACGGTGAATGTCAGTCAAATGGAGATGAGAAAAATGGGCATGCCAAGGAGGTCCAGACCCCTAAAGAAGCCAAACCTGTTGAAACTCAGGCACTGCCCAATGGCAAAACCCGAACTACAGTGACCAAAACGATGAGCAAGAGAAAGATATCCCAGCATAAAGAAAAGAAGGCTACTCAGATGCTGGCTATTGTTCTAGGTGAGGTCACGATGCTGTAATTTTAGTGAAGCCGTATGCCGAGCACGAGTTACATAAAAGTCCTAGATTGAGGTCTTGTCCTCAGAATACCTCAGCTTTATTTTCTCTGTTGCAGGTGTTTTCATTATTTGCTGGCTGCCCTTTTTTATTACTCACATTTTGAAAACTCACTGCACGAGCTGCGTGGTGCCCCTGGAAATGTACAATGCCTTCACTTGGCTGGGATATGTGAACAGCGCCATCAACCCCATCATATATACCACTTTCAATGTGGAGTTCAGAAAGGCTTTCATAAAGATATTGCACTGCTGAGGACATTATTCACTGCACGCATAGAGGAGGAGAGATGGAGGATTTCACAAGAGGTTAGTGCCATCTTTCACCGCCATGTGAAATGAGGGATTTACAAAGCCATGCTTTTAGGGCAGAGCGGAAGAACTCATTACAGAAAAATGGAGGTTCAAATGAATGTAAAAGCAGTTTTATTTGTGTGCCTCCATTATTTCTGGCAGTGGAGTGCACGTGCAAATGTGCATTTATTCTCTTTGGAACTGGAGTGTGAATGTGATTAATTGTAGAATTGAAGCAAATTTGAGATGATCGGTAATTGGATCTTGCCACAGAGACTTGTATGCAAGCAGAGACCTGAATGTCGTAATTACATCATTATATCGATTTAGTGGCGAGCAACTGGTGACAAAATGCTTACAGCTCTGTTTGTTCAAGTATTTATTTAATCGCCAATCTATTTATTTGTTTGAGAACTTGTTAATAAAGAGATAGCTATTGTAAAGACAAATAAATGAGGTGACAATGCCAATTGCGATTTTATAAAGACAGAATATAAAGATACTAAAGGTGCACTCAGTAATATTTTGTTTATGTTGCACTGGGGGCATAGAGTGCAGAATTATGCAATTTAAAGGAACAGTTCACACAAATGATGAACATTTGCCGAAAATGTACTCACCCTCAGGCCATCCAAGATGTATTTGAATTTGTTTCTTTATTTGGAACAGATTTGGAGAAATGTTTTAGCATTACATCACTAGCTCATCAGTGGATCCTCTGCAGTGAATAGGTGCTGTTAGAACAAGTATAGAGTATAAAAAGCTGATGAAAACATCATGATAATCCAAAACACAACTCCAGTCCATAGAGTCTTGTGAAGTGAAAAGGCATTTTTTAAACAGTCACTTCTGGCCAAAATACCATAATCCATAATAATGCTTTGATTAATTCAAAAGCCTATCCACTGTTGTCCTCCCACATCAAAAATCCATTGCCTGTTTTTGCTTGATTTGTGAATATTTCTCTCCTGATTCAGATGAGCAACTTTTTCCCCGGAGAAAACTATATTATGGATAGAGAACTCATATTTTAGGTGGAAGCAACTGTTAAAAGTTATAAAATCTTCATTATTGATTTGTTTCTTAGAAGCACACAGTTTTTCACCTCACAAGATATTAACTGACTGGAGTCGTATGGATTATTGTGATGTTTTTTTTCAGCTGTTTGGACTCTTATTCTGACAGCACCCATTCTCTGCAGAGGATCCATTGGTAAGCAAGTGATGTAGTACTAAATTTCTCCCTATCTGTCCTGATGAAGTAACAAACATATACATTTTGGACCCCTTAGGCATCCTACTCCACTCTGTAAAATAAAACAGGTTTTATCAGAGCATATAGTATATCATTTTTCAGTTATTACATTGTGTAAAACATTTTTTTAAGAAATTAAAACATTTATTTAAAAAAAAAAAACCTGAGTGCACCTTTAAGCAAACAGAAATGAATGCCTTTGACTTACCGACTATGAAGGACAATGTAAATACGAATTAAATAATTTTATTGATATTGAAGCCCATGACAAAAATGATTATGCATGTTACATTGGTACTTCACATGACATTGCAGCCAATGTATGTCTATAGTATTTTTTGTGTACATCACCGGTACACAAACTTATCTGAGCTATATAAAGTTGTCTATGTTTTTCTGTCTGGTATGTTCACTGAAGTAGGTGTATGATTTGACACGTGAGAGTTCATTTTTGTGGTTGAAAAAAAAAGCACAATTCGTGAAAAAAAAGTAAAACTAAAAGCTGTGTTCCATTTAAAAATGTCCATAGATATCCACTGCTGGATCACAAGTTTCGATACAGAGTGCTTTATTATACAGCATGATAATGACCATTAACTATGTTGCAGGTGAAGGTTATAATTGCAACTGAGTTTCCTTTTTTCTTTCATTTGAGAAAGATATCATTACTGGTGTGATTTATAATATTTTATTCAGCTTAACCCCATTTTATTTCTCAGTAATCATTTGAGAAGCAGTCAGCAAAAAGAAAATAATATGGTTAAAAAAATAGCCATGGACGTAAATCATTTTAATGCTGAAGTGTGTTGTTTTTTCAGTGTCAAAATACTTTATCCTATCACAGCTTATGCAGACACAGCTTATGCAAACTACAAGTAAGCTATATTTATAAATGTTTTGATGTAATAAAAACAATCGCCAACCAGCCAGACACTGCAACACTGGGTCAACATTTAGCAAGAGATCGGGCCATAACTATGTTTTTTTTTTTTTTGGGACAATGGAAGACAAAGGGGAAAAACTGTTTGAAACAGTCTATTCAATTCCATTCAGTGACACTAGTGGCACAAGGATTACATACTTCAGTTACCCCCTTACTTGCTAATTATTGCAATTTGATCATCACTAAACATGCAGATCCTTTAAGACATTTCAATGAGAATTAAAGTGTGCCAGTAACTATAATGTCAGACTCTCAAGCTGAAATACGTTCAATTTGGCACTGTGCAAAACCTATTCAACTATTTATTTAAGGGTTCAGCAACCTTTTTGACATGAAGTGCTATTGTCATTACATTAATCATTGTGCCATACATCCACAGTTCTTTTAAATTTAATGGAAAACAGATTTCATAGTTAAAACCTGATGAGCCATGTTACCCTAACAGAACATATTGAAAATCTCCAAAAATAGTAGTGATAATGTATTTATTTATTTTATTTTTTCTAAAAATGACTGCTGTAAAATATGACTGCTCTAAAATATATTTATTTAGCTAACAATTGGGAAATAAAAACACTGAAGAAGTCTTTCAGCCATGAAAGAAAGATTTTAGGCCTTGAAACAAAACATCTGTTACATTTTATTCCACCATTGCAAACTGAATAAAGAACTTTAGAGTGCAGACTGTTTTTTTATATATATACTTATCTTGGGCTTTACACTAAAAAGCAGGGAGAGCATGGGGTAAAAAAACAAAAAAACTCTACAGCTTGTGTGGGTGAAGCAGTTGGTAAGTAGTTTGTCGGAGCTGTGTGCTTCTTTTGACTAGCACAAGTTAAAAACTTAGACTTTAATAGTTCAGTATTTATAGCTCCATCTTGGTTGCTGACCCCTGATTTACTTGCTTGGTTTATATTTATTTTTATTTTAGTTAGTGCTTCAACTGTGCTTTCATATTTGTCATTTGCTGTTGATCAAGTGACTAACAATCATCATTTCTTTCATGATGTGCATTTCCAATCCGAGAATCACAGTATATGAAGAGTTTTTAAACAATGTTAAAAATTTAGTTTTTCTGTTTTTTAAATGAACTCTTCATATGGTTTTACGGGTTTTTTAAAAGAATGACCCGTTTCTGAGCAGGAAATTAATCAATACTTTTATCTGTATGTGCTCATGCAAATATAATGGAATGTAAATGCTGTACAGTTTTTAATCACAATAACTTCAGCTGTATGTGTTTTTCAACATGGTCCTGTCCTTGTACATCAAATCCTAGCAACTTGTTCAGCTTTGAAGAAAAAAAGAAAGAAAAAGAAAAAAGAAAGAAAAATATGCAATGTATACCATGTGCATAGTAAGTAAATGTAAGTTTATGGTATGTCAGACATTTTGTAATAGCAATGTAAATATTGAATGAATAAAAATACATGTCAGGCATTGTGAATAGTGATCATTTTGTTCGAAAGAGCCTACTACACATCCGCTACATTGATATTTAAGTCAAAGGAAATAAGTGTTATTTGTAGGAGTGGGTATTAATAGGCTTCTAATAAAGTTTGAAGGGTCAATCTGTCGTACATTGATCATATGCTGCCTCTTAAATGGTGTGACATTGCTTTAAAATAAGGCTAATGCAAGAAATGTTCAATGTTTGACAGAGTGGGGATGAAAAGCAACTGACATTCTGGGTAATCTGCAAATACAGTGGCAGAAAGCCTTTTATTAACCCAGCAAATTCTGGGCATCTTTGGGAAAGGCACATTGGATCATGTAGGCTTGTAACTATCATCTTAACAGGCTGGGTTACAAAGTTTAAAATGGGGTCAGATTTTACTGTGTGAGAGATTCGTGGGTGTTAAACGAAGGACATAAAACAGAAATCCCAGTGTGTTGAAATATCCCAATGTGAGTGTCCACCAATGTATATATAGTCCATGAGAAGTGATAATCTAATTGGTGGCAAAGTTGTGACTGGACAGGTAGAAACTCCACTATCCAGCTAGTTCTATTTAGTGACTGCCTGTTTGTTTGGCATGCTGTCTTTATACAGTTCCTGCTTCCTGTCATGTGACTGGTCACATTACAGGCCAACCATACATTTCTTAAAGACATGCACACTAAAATGTTAAGAAGAATAAAATGGACTTAAGGAAACATGTAAACCACTTAAAACTCTATTATGCATAACATCATTGCAATAAATAGAGCGGTAAAACATGTCTCTTGTGTGACAGTGTCACAGGCTGCTTCAAAGTGGTGTTTTGTCAGCTTTTAATTTTTTTAAATCTCCATAATTACAATCTGAACCTTACTGATTGAAAAAATCGTTTTAAAGTTAAGGGGTTATAATTATAAATGAATGTGCAGTATAAATGTGAGTGTGGTCACAGAGTCTTGTATGAGGGCAGGTGGGGGTTTTGGGAGCTCAGCTATGATTAGATCGTGAGATGCGGCAAGTCACTGAGACAGCTCGTAATTACGGCCAACCATTTAAAAGTACACACTCGTTTCAGTGATGGATTGAAGCTAATTACAGTGGAGGCCTTGAAAATAAAATTGCTTTCAGACACATTATTCTCACTGCATGACAACTTTAGGACACTGGGATCAACAATGTGTATTTGCAAATTTTTGATAAATTTAATCATTGAATCAAAAGTCAAAGCTAAGACAGAAGGGTTTAATTAGTATATGAAGTGTCAATTTTCTAATCAAGTATTTTTCAAAATTCTTTTGAAGGAGGAGGAAGGCTCTCTTTTATTTGTTGCTTACTAGTGGTGTTTTGCCATCTTTATTCAAAAATGGTGCCTTTAGGGCAGGGGTAGGCAACGTTGGTCCTGGAGTGCCGCTGTCCTATAGAGTTTAGTTCCAACCCTAATCAAACAAACCTGAACAAGCTAATCAAGATCTTCAGAATTACTAGGGCTATAGGCAGGTGAGGTGTTTTTTCAGGGTTGGAGCTAAACTCAGTTTCCACTCATTCTCTTCCACAATTCCACTCATTCTCTTCCATTGGAAATGAAGAAATGTATAAACTTGTTAAATCATCTAGACCGACAAACTGTCTGTTAGACCCTGTTCCATCTAAGCTCCTAAAAGGGGTGCTTCCAGAAGTAATAGATCCTCTTCTGAATATTATTATCTCATCATTGTCATTAGGATATGTCCCAAAAACCTTCAAACTGGCTGTTATTAAGACTCTCATTAAAAAAACACAACTTGACCCCAAAGAATTAATTAATTACAGACCGATCTCAAATCTCCCTTTTCTGTCAAAGATATTAGAAAAGGTAGTATCATCACAACTATGTTCCTTCTTAGAGAAAAATTATATATGTGAGGATTTCCAGTCAGGTTTTAGACCATATCATAGTACTGAGACTGCTCTCATTAGAGATACAAATGACCTGCTTTTATCATCTGATCGTGGTTGTATCTCTCTATTAGTGCTACTGGATCTTAGCGCTGCGTTTGACACTATCGACCACAACATTCTTTTAAATAGACTAGAAAATTACGTTGGCATTAGAGGAAGTGCACTGGCATGGTTCAAATCGTACTTATCTGACCGCCATCAATTCGTGGCAGTAAATGAAGAGGTATCATACCAATCACAAGTGTAGTATGGAGTACCTCAAGGCTCAGTACTTGGCCCCTTACTTTTCACGCTTTGCATGTTACCCTTGGGATATATCATTAGGAAACATGGTGTTAGCTTTCACTGTTATGCTGATGATATTCAGCTCTATATTTCTTCACAACCCGATGAAACTTACCAGTTTTCAAAACTAGCGGAATGTATAGTTGATATCAAAAACTGGATGACTAGCAATTTCTTACTGCTAAATTCTGAAAAACAGAGGTGTTAATTATTGGACCAAAAACTTTTGCATGTAATAACCTAGATCACTGGCTAATTCTTGATGGCTGCTCTGTAAATTATTCGTCATCAGCTAGGAACCTAGGCATACTTTTTGATAGCAATCTTTCCTTCGAAAAACATGTTTCTAGCATTTGTAAAACTGCATTTTTCCATTTAAAAATATATCTAAATCATGAGCTGTGCTCTCAATGTCAAATGCAGAAATATTCATTCATGCGTTCATGACCTTGATGCTAGATTATTGTAAAACTTTATTGAGTGGTTGCTCTAATAATTGTCTAATAACATAAAGCCACCCAGCTTTATATCAAGCTGATGTAAAGCTGCTTTGACACAATTTGCATTGTTAAAAGCGCAATACAAATAATAGTGACTTGACTTGACAAAATATTTATGTATACAGCAAAACGCATCTCCATGTGGAAAGGGCCTAAGACAGCATTGAGATGGAGCACTAATGACGCTCCCTAAAGAAGCTAAAGACCCCATTAGCAGAATATATTTGAGGGTGAAACCCTTTTTAAGTAGTTTGGTATAATTAAGGCATTTCTATAGCTTTTTTAATTAATTAAAAAAAAAAATATATATATATATATATATTAATAAAATTCACTGTAATGTGGTACAACCAATATTCACAAACAAACAATAAATATATTAATGAGTCTGTCAGGGTCAGTAAGTCTTTTAAGATATTGGATAAATTGGCCTTTTAAATGTCAAGATAAGGTTAGTTTAGGTGGTAACATAAATAGTGGTGCTCCCTCAAAATTTTGTTTATGAATTAAAAATACTTCTTACACTGTAATCTATCCAACTGATATTTCATCAGGCAAACTCTATTTTGAAGGCTTGATTTAAATATCAAATGTAGAAAATGTTGATTTTCCATTACATTTTACATTTAGTCATTTAGCAGACACTTTTATCCAAAGCGATTTACAAATGAGGAAAATGGAAGCCATCAGAATCAACAAAAGAGCAATGATAGTACTATAAAAGTACGATAACAAGTCTTAGTTAGCTTAACATAGTACATGTAGCAAGGTTGTTTCTTTTAAATTATATAATAAATAAATAGAAAACAGATAGAATAGAAAAAGAATAGAGCAAGCTAGTGTTAGAGGCCTTTTTTGCTTTTGTTAATTATATAACAAATAAAAAGAAAAAGAATAGAGAAACTAGTGTTAGTTAGTTGTTTTTTTTTTTTAAGAAACCAAGCAGTTAGTAAATGAATAGAGTGCAAGTCTAAAAGGGGCAATTATTATTATTATTATTATTTTAGAATAGAATTAGAATAGAGATTGTTAGAGTTAGAGGGTCAAATAAAGATAGAAAATATGTTTTTAGCCGATTCTTGAAGATGGCTAAGGATTCAGCTGCTCGGATTGAGTTGGGCAGGTCATTCCACCAGGAGGGAACATTTAATTTAAAAGTCTGTGAAAGTGATTTTGTGCCTTTTTGGGATGGCACAATAAAGTGACATTCACTTGCAGAAAGCAAGCTTCTAGAGGGCACATAAGTCTGAAGTAATGAATTTAGGTAAATGGGTGCAGAGCCAGTGGTGGTTTTGTAGGCAAACATCAATGCCTTGAATTTTATGTGAGCAGCTATTGGTAGCCAGTGCAAATTGATAAACAGAGGAGTGACATGCATTCTTTTCGGCTCATTAAAAATAAATCTTGCTGCCGCGTTCTGGATTAATTGTAAAGGTTTGATAGAAATGGCTGGAAGACCTGCCAAGAGAGCATTGCAATAGTCCAGCCTGGACAGAGCAATAGCTTGAACGAGTTGTAAAGCATGTTCCGAAAGAAAGGGCCTGGTCTTCTTGATGTTGAATAAAGCAAATCTGCAGGACCGAGCAGTTTTAGCAATGTGGTCTGAGAAAGTCAGCTGATCATCAATCACAACTCCAAGGTTTCTGGCTGTTTTTGAAGGAGTTATGGTTGATGTGCCTAACTGGATGGTGAAATTGTGATGAAACAATGGGTTTGCTGGAACCATAAGCAGTTCTGTCTTGGCAAGGTTGAGTTGAAGGTGATGGTCTTTCATCCAGCAAGAAATGTCTGTAACTCTGATTCTGGCTAAATATAGTGCTGCTTTTGACACTGTCAATCATAACATACTTCTAGTGAGATTGGAAAACTGGGTCGGGCTTTCTGGGATGGTACTCAAATGGTTCAGGTCATACAGGTCATACAGGGAGAGGTTATTATGTGAGTATAGGAGAGCATAAGTCTAAGTGGATGTCCATGACATGCGGAGTCCCACAAGGCTCAATTATTGCATGCTGATGATATTCAGATTTACCTAGCCTTATCTCCAAATGACTATAGTCCCATTGACTCCCTCTGCCAATGCATTGATGAAATTAACAGTGGGATGTGCCAGAAAATTCTTCAGTTAAACAAGGAGAAAACTGAAGTCATTGCATTTGGAAACAAAGATGAAGTTCTCAAGGTGAATACATACCTTGACAACTAAAAATCAAGTCAAAAATATTGGGGTGATTCTGGAGACAGGCCTTAGTTTCAATAGTCATCTCAAAGCAGTAACTAAATCAGCATGCTATAATCTCAAAAACATTGCAAGAATTAGATTATTTGTTTCCAGTCAAGACTTGGAGACACTTGTTAATGCCTTTATCACCAGCAGGGTGGATTATTGTAAGGGTCTCCTCACCTTCCCAAGAAGACCATTAGACAGCTGCAGCTCATCCAGAATGCTGCTGCCAGGATTCTGACTAGAACTAGAAAATCTGAGCATATCACACCAGTCCTCAGGTCCTTACACTGGATTCCAGTTACATTTAGGATTGATTTTAAAGTACTTTTACTAATTTATAAATCACTCGATGGCCTAGGATATAAATACATTGCAGATATGATCACTGAATATAAACCTGACAGGTCACTCAGATCATTAGGATCAAGTCAGTTAGAAATACTGTGGCGAGTGGAGCAGGGCCGAGAGCCATGGGAATGGAGCGAGGCTGGTGGAGTTAATGATAATGAGGGACACCTGCACCACTCACCGGTCTAGAGTCCCATGGAGGAGCTCCGGAAGGATAAAAGGAGGAGCGACGACAATGCAAGACTAGAGAGGACCAGGCCTGGACTTTATTTTGTGTTTTGTGTGCGGCAGTCGTCCGTGAGCGGCTGCCGCTTTACTTTTGTGTTTGTTTATTTGTATTATTAAATTATTTAAATGTTTGCCGGTTCCCGTCTCCTTCTTCCCATTCTACGAACTGTGTTACAAATACCAAGGGTTCACAAAAAACAAGGGGAGCCTGCTTTTAGCTATTATGCCGCCCACAGTTGGAACCAGCTTTTTAAATGTTTTAAAAATGTTTAAATGTTTGCCAGTTCCTGCCTCCTCCTTCCTGTTCTACGAACAGTGTTACATTGGTGCCGAAACCCAGGAGGAAGGAGGAACACGCTGTCAGAGAGCTCTCACTGCTGAGGGGGATCGAGGTGCTGAGGAGGTCGGGCAGCATGAAGGAGCGGAGACCGCTGATGGCTGCCCGAGGCGGTAGTGCTGGAGCGATAGAAGAGCAGGTGGGACCTAAGGCTCGCTGCCATGCTCCAGGGTCGAGGAGGGGTGGCTACCGTCCAAGAGGGAGCAGAGGAGTCGGCGCCATTTGCAAAGAGGCAGAGGAGCGTCAGGCCGTCCACCAAAGATGTCCAGTATCATCGCATGGCACCGCGAGTAAGAGCAGGGAACGGGGGACTCGCCGCCGGCTGCCCTCGACTGGAGGAGCCATCGCCGTCCGCCAGGAGGCGGAGGAGCATCGGGCCGTCCACCAAAGATGTCCAGTACCATTGCATGGCACCGCGAGTGAGAGCCTTTCAGCTGGTTGTGGACCAAGCGGCAGTGTGTCCGGGAACTGGACCGAAAAAGTTTTTTCCTCTCTCCCCTCTCCCCTCTCTCATCTCAGTCTCTCCTCATCCTTCCCAGCAGACACACAACAGGCACACAACGTCATAAGATGTTGATATTTGGTTAAATTTCGGTTGCGACGTCGGATGACCAAAATTCAATGTAAATTCAACGTCTAATGTCAATGTTAAATTGATGTCCAAGTCTCGGGCGTACCCCCCGGCCTGCAAGGGGCGATGGGGGTATGTGACGAGTGGGGCGGGGCCGAGAGCAGTGGGAACGGAGCGAGTCCCATGGAGGAGCTCCGGAAGGATAAAAAGAGGAGCGATGACAGTGCAAGACGAGAGAGGACCAGGCCTAGACTTTATTTTGTGTTTTGTGTGTGGCAGTAGTCTGTGAGGGGCTGCTGCTTTACTTTTGTGCTTGTTTATTTGTATTATCAAATTCTTTAAATGTTTATGTGAATGTTTCTGTAAATGTTTGCCGTTTCCCGCCTCCTTCTTCCCATTCTACGAACTGTGTTACAAATACCAAGGGTTCACACAAAACAAGGGGACCCTGCTTTTAGCTATTATGCCGCCCACAGTTGGAACCAGCTTCCAGAAGAGATCAGATGTGCTAAAACATTAGCCACATTTAAATCCAGACTGAAAATTCATCTGTTTAGCTGTGCATTTGTTTAATGAGTGCTGTGTTACGTCCGAACCAACTGCACTGTATTTTATGTATAATCATTTTTATTTTTAACTGTTCTAAATTAATTTTAAATCAATTTGTAAATCATTTTAAAAGTTTTTTTTTTTATTTCTGGGTTTTATTGTTTAGATTTTTTTTATGATTATGATTTACTTGCTTTTATGTAAAGCACTTTGAATTACCATTGTGTATGAAATGTGCTATATAAATAAACTTGCCTTGCCTTGTTAGACAAGCTGAGATGCGAGCAGCTATCATCTGACCATCAGGATGGAATGAAAGGTAGAGTTGAGAGTCATCAGCATAGCAGTGATATGAAAAGCCATGTTTCTGAATGACAGAGCCTAGTGATGCCATGTAGACAGAGAAGAGAAGTGGTCCAAGAACAGAGCACTGAGGCACCCCAGTAGTTAGATGTTGCGACTTGGACACCTCACCTCTCCAAGATACCTTGGTAAGGCTCAAACCACTGGAGTATGGTTCCTGAGATGCCCTTTGCCAGTAGGGTTGACAGGAGGATCTGGTGGTTAACCGTGTCAAAAGCAGCGGACAGATCCAACAAGATAAGTATTGAAGATTTGGAATCTCTTGCCAGTCTTAGGGCTTCAACAACTGAAAGCAAGGCAGTCTCGGTTGAATGTCCACTTCTGAAACCAGACTTTTTGCTGTCAAGGAGGTTGTTCTCTGTGAGAAAGGCAAAAAGGCTGCTGAGCATGCTCAGTTTGATCACTGATTTTACACTTAAATAATTGGAGATTTGCATTTGGGACTTGTGATGACAAATATTTTTTATTCAGAATTAATAGATGTTTTAGCATTATATAGTGTTTTTAATTATATTTTGTGGGGTCATGTTTCAAATAGTCACATTAGAGAGTGATTGGTGTTCTCTTCTGTGAAGGGAAAAAGAAAAAAAACAAAGTGAAAAGAGATCACGTCACCTAAAAGTCATCATTATAAAAAAAAAAAAAAAAAAAAAGCTTGATCCACCCATCTCTTCTCTCCTAGTTTGGAGGTGCACACTGTGATTGAGTTATGTTATGATTTTGATCTTTGGGTAATTTTGTTTTGTTGATAAAATTTTTCCTTTTCAAAAGTCCATTTGTAGTTTTTTCTTTGCTTTAAAAAAGACTTTCCTGTAGCTCAAATAGTAGAGCATGGTGCTAGCAAAGCCAAGGTCATGGCTTTGATTCCCAGGGAAAGCAAGAGCTGATAAAATGCAAAAACTGTAACTTGAATGCAATGTAAGTCGCTTTGGATAAAAGTGTCTGCTAAATGCATAAATGTAAAATGTATAAATGCAGCATTCAAAGAATGGAGTGAAACACAGTTATGATATCAATGCATCCAACCAAAATGGGGGTCCATATATGTTATATGATATTAAATAGCAGTAGCACTGTTTAATATCCTGCCTGCTGCTGCAAAAAAAACTGAGCAATTTATTAAACATTTAACCAGAAATCTTTACTGTGGCAGCCAATGGAATGTGACTGAGTGTGTTTGTGTCAATATGTGACAGAAAAACAGAAAGATAAACAGAAAAATATGGGAAGGGGAGTCAGAGTTGTGACAGAAATTCACTGGGTCTGGGAGGAAATATTTATGGATGCCCCCCTAGCATATGCCATAGCAGGCCCCCTCTCCTTATTGGCCCCCCGGGGTGGTGATGGCGCAGTGGATAAGACACATGCCTTTGGTGTGAGAGACCCGGGTTCGAATCCACTGTGAGACACCAATGTGTCCCTGAGCAAGACACTTAACCCCTAGTTGCTCCAGAGGCGTGCGACCTCTGACATGTATAGCAATTGTAAGTCGCTTTGGATAAAAGCGTCAGCTAAATGAATAAATGTAAATGTAAATGGTCCTGTGTGACAGCATCCTCGATTTCCCCCCCAATGATGGCCCGTAGGAAAAACACAAACATTTATTTTTAAGGCTGCCTACTGAAATTTGTAATCGACTTAATTACATGATGTGCTAGTTAAATGTGAATTTATCACATTTCAATATTGTCTTAGAAAATAAAAATAAAGATAATTTCAAAAGACAACTTTATTTTAGCAGAAGAGTTAAGCATTAAATAGGCATCATAAACAGTGGCTTACTATTATTAAGCTAATATTGTTTGTTTTTGGCCACAGCAATTAATTTTACAACTCAGTTCACACACACATTATTCTAATCCAACTGTACTAGAAAAATTCAAAAGTTAATTGTGAGTTGTAGTTTCTTGTGTTTGCAAGATATTTACACTTGCATTTGCATTTTACGGACACTTCTCTACAAAGTGTTTTACATTACTTTCAATGTATACATTTTGTCGCTTAATGCATTCCCTGAGATTCTAAAGATGACCAAGATGTTGCTAACTTTTGAGCTACAGGAAGTACAATACAAAATCCCTGGTTCCCGTGACAACACAGCACGGTGTGTGTCAGCAGATGTTGCTTTTTTAATGGCATGGCATAATGTATTTTAGTGTTGTTAGCATAACTGTTGCAAATGAACATACATTTTATATTTTAAAACGTTTTTAAATGTTTTTTGCTATATAATACATACAAACTAATATGTATAAAACTTTTTAAAATATAAAATGTATATTTATTATACCAGTGTCCATCAGTGAATCTGCTGACGCACACCGTGCTGCGTTGTCACAGGGACATCCCAGCTGCAGATAATGAGGAAATTACGTCTCTCCCTTTACCAAGTGCATTCCAAACGACTACATAATGGCACAATGGCAAAGTACCCACACCAAGGGGATAGGGATGATCACTTGCATTTGGAATTTGCCATGTGAACCGTTACACCCCTAATATATATATATATATATATATATATACACACACACACACACACACACACATATATATATATATATATATATATATGCAGTTGTGCTCATAAGTTTACATACCCCTGCTATCCCTGCTATCTCTCTGATGGATTTGTTTTTGTTTTTTTTACCCTAACAATTGTCTGTTTTACTTGTATGGAGAGATCCTTTGACAGCAGGATGTGGTTTCACAGCAACAGCTTCCAAATGCAAATGGCACACTTAGAATCAACTCCAGACTTTTTAACTGCTTAATTGATGTAGAAGTAACAAAAGAATAGCCCACACCTGTCCATGAAACAGCTTTTGAGTCAATTGTCCAATTACTTATGGTCCCTTGAAAAAAGGGGGTGGTATATATTAAAGAGCGGTAATTCCTTAACCTTTATTGTTACATCATTTCTTTTGGTTGTGACTTTCGGGCGTTCGAAAAACTAAAAACTTTTCATGCGGTTGGCATTTTGGGGGCCTGAAAAAGTTTTTGAAAATAATACTGTTATCGATGTAAACTCAAAACTGAAACTCCATGTAAACTGGATAAATCTGAAAACATAAATTTGTGAAAATGTAACATCACCAACTGTTTGTCTGGCTTGCATAATGCAAATGTATTTTTAGTTTTCGTGAATCTGTATGAACAGGGATTGTTTTAATAACACTGTCATCTATATGCGAATATTTAAAAAAAAACAATGCAAAGGACAAACTTTTCCATTTTTAGTACATTGTTTTTGTGTAAACATACCCTAAATCTCACAACTGCGACTTTATTTCTGATAACTACAATATTACATTTCACAATTTTAACTTTCATAACCACAGTTTTAACTTTAAATCTCACCATGTGATTTTATTTCTTATTTTATTTGATTTCACGATTATGTCTTTTATTTTTCACTCGGAAATGGCAGATAGAGGAATGGGACTTCCATACAATAACATGCAAAATTAACTGACAGCCTTAGTTTTTTTCCTGTTTTCTTCATGGGGCATGGCATTTTGTAGAAGGTGGCGGTACCTCTCTCAGCATGCGTTCATACATCAGCAGGATCTCGTTTGTTCCCTGCATGCTTCATTGTGGGGATGCCAGTAAAACAAAGCATCCTTACAGCACTTTCTTCAGAAATAATTAAACACTGCTCTCCTGGCTAAAAATACCAGTGTGCATTCTCCTGCTTGGCTGAGAAGCTATTCTTTCAGTCCTGTTATAATTATCAACCTTCAAGTAATGTGGAGCATACTGTGCTTGTTATAGAGAGACTAGCAAGACATGCCATGCACTGTTTTATGAGGAAAATTAATCATTTATTACTTGTGCTTAATTATTTACAGATCACTGTAAACTATTATTCTCCTCTGTTTTCGGTCTTTTATTATTAATATTTATTGGCCATGACATAAAAGGATTTCACTGTGGATATACTGTAATCCCCTGGAGCATATCAACATCATGTTAAAAGGGCAATGTTACTTGCTGAAAAATATGTATATTATTTTTAATCCTTTAGAAGGATATCCCTGTTCCCCATTTAAGAAAAAGAAAAAAAAAAAAGATTTACACTTTAGCACAAAAAATACCAAAACAGAAATAATATACAGTATTTAAGTGCGAATTATATTAAATGTAAGCAATTCAAGTTTCAGGTTATAGATAATAAAAGCTGTAAATATAACAATAACTGCCAGAAACTGTCAGACGTAAGGTTTATTAAGATACATGGTGTAAGGCTTGTCTATTGGTCCAATGGAGGTTCCCAATAATACGAGGAAGGTTTCTCTGCGTATTGCTTGTCTTTCCTTTTTAGCAACACAACAAGATTAAATGCAATATATTTCTTTCACATGTAATAACTCGTTGTTTCATCTGACTCCATAAATGAAAAGGTTTTAATGATATCTGTGCATCATTAAAGTGAACGAATATTTGATTGCTCTGTTAGACTCTGATTATACTTTACCCGCTTAGATCAGGAAACTATATCGCTTCGAGTTCCTCACCAGGTCTCCGGCACAATTTCGTCAGTTCCAATGACCCAAAACAGAGGTATTTGGCTAAATATCTGAGATTTGCCGTATTCCCACGTGCACAATCAAAGATATGTAATACTTAGCCCCCTTGGATGCCCCTCAGGAACTTAATTCAATCGTTTACTTTAGTAGAGTCTTCCTTTTGACCACCATTTAAAGACATTAGTCGATCAACTTTACCTTCCTTCAAAATGGCTTTGTTTGGCCAAGCTCGTGGCTTGTTCCACGTAAACTTATCTAAAGTAACATTAAATTAGAACAGAGGTCATCGACGCATTCAGATCTAGGCTGATCAAACAGCATCTGCTGATTCTAGACAGAAACTTACTCGTCTCCTCATCCAAGCACACTTGAATCCAGATATCGGGTATTAGTCGTCACTAATCTCTGACGCAAACTTGTGGAAATATACGAATCCGATAATCTACTTGGGAAAACAAATCTCAGAGTCGGTCAGAATACAATCAAACGTTTACAATTTATTGACCAGGTAATGAAGCAATAATTCAAAATCCAATTCATAAGAATAAAATCATCAGTTGAACATGTCATAACAACAATTCAGAAATAGAGGAATTTGTAGAAATTATTACCTGTCAACAAAACTACACACAGCATTTGTGTGGGAAGTCAGCTTACAGACTCCTCAAACTTTTCTGCACCTTTTCCTTATATACCCAGCTAATTCAATATTCTTACCAAATGGTGGCGTTTGTCATATAATTACAATTTGGTTCCCTGTTGAGGGATTCACACTGTGAGATCAGAATTTGTACTTGAATGGGTTCTTGTTTTACATACAGGAGGTATAGTCTGAATGGGGGATCTGGGGGAGGGAAACACCTTTTTAAGAGACACATCACTTTTCTCATATTTTATAACTTCTTTTAGCTTTTCATTATGGTTGGGAGAATGAGACCATTTTACCAGGCACACAGAGACACTTTAAATGATATCAAACATGTATAGTTACTTCTTGTGCATACATAACATTGCATAGGTTTTCAGTGTATTTTAGGTGAGGAGGAGGAGGGGGGTGAAGGGGAGATAGTGTGTGTGAAGTGTGAGCTGCACTGTGGGCTGCATCTCCGAAGTTCCTTTTACATATGCAGGAGATAGTTCAAGTGTTAATTTTCAGGAGGGCCTTTTGTTTCATCGAGGGGTTGATCAGACATATTGGCACCAGCCTTACAATGGCAATCTAAAAATGGGAACAGTATTTAAAATACTTTATATCAAGTGAAGACGTTCATATCAGAGCCACAGATGCAAACAAATGTGGAGCTCTGCTGTTATTTCTACTATCTCTAAGTAATTAATTAAACCTGTGGTGGACGGAGTTTAAAGCTAAACTCTAATTTAGCCCTGCTATTTTAGCGCTGATCAAATCGGTGCAGCAACGTTATCTAGCCTTATTAGCTAGATTTGCTAGAAGACAATAGAACAATACTCACCCTAAAGTTGTCGATGTAACTTGAAACAGTAATCTGGGAAAAGTCTTGTAAAATGAAAAATCATCTTTATGGCCTCCATACATCTTCTCCTCCGTTTTGAAAGCTCTTCCGGCACAGCACCGGATTTAAGTAAGCCCCCTGAGGAAAAACGCAGAAGTAACCGTGCATAGAGTCCATTGTGTACAAGAGCGGAGCTAAACTGTCCAAATCAAAAAAAATATAGATTTTCTGCTCGATTCATAAATCGATATTTTAAGATTACCAGGCTATCAAAACATTCAGTGAAAACATGTTGTTCATTTAAAAATCGATTACACATATTAAGATCAATCACCTACATTGAGAATTTCTTGTGGCGTCTCGAGGAAATATTGAGAATTATTTTTAATTGCGTTGTGTTGTGCACTACTGGGCCACCGTACTTTCCCAATTGTTTAAACATGAGACTGTTTAACTGACCTTTTAGAGCATATTAATGTCATATAGTGATATCATGTAAAAAGGGCAATGCTATTTGACAAAACCCATGTCGTCACTTCAGTTTCTATTACCAAAACATCAGACGTTTGTTCAGATTAGGATGTTAATCAAGTCATTTCTTCCTTTGTGCTCTCCAGTGGATTGGCCCTCTACCAACAAAATAACAGTTAAATATCACGCATGCAGAAGTCTGATTGCTTTCCCCGTGTACATCCTGTTCAAAATGTCAGCCCCAGCTTTCACTAAACTCTAATCAGGGTTTTAGAGGAACACAAATGCAATAAAGCTACAGCAGTTAGCTTCAATTAACATCCATGCTCTTTGAAAATGGCGATAGAAAATGGCATTTAAATTGGATAATGAATGATTAAAGCATCTCGCCATGCAAGTGGTTATTTGTATTGAGCGATATGCCAAAGTTTGTGCCTTGGAGATATAAAAATTAGCTTTGTTTGAGAGCTAGTAATGCAACTGAAGGAAGCACAACGCTCAGATTAAGAGAGTGATAACCTTTAAAACCCGCAATGCAATTTGCCAAATATCTTTTTTTAATCTAAGGAGGCAACAAAACTGGACATTCACATTTGGCAGCTGGACACAGAATAGATAACAGTCTTGCTGTGCAATAATTCTGATATCTGTTTGTCTATTTGTGGTTTAAGGATCAATTATAGTGCATGAAGAAATGTCTGTCTTGTATGTATCTTTATGCATGAATTCCAGGCTTTTGGCATAAATACAAATTTTTCCTTAAATTTACATGTGATGACCTTGAATTGTTCACGTGGGTTTTACAAGTAACGATTCCATTAGATGAGGTAAATAACAGGTAAAAAACAGAAAATAAAATAATTCAGTAAACATCAGTTTAACAACATATGTTTTAAAATAAAACTACATACATAATTGTTAAGAAAAAACTGAAGAAAATAAAAAACATAAAATTTGAGGTGTTAACTGTAGAGTTTTTAGATTTTTTACAGTATAAGATAAAATAAAATGATAAGGTCTTTTGTTTACATCTCAAAATAATTCATTTTCAGTCAATTCAATTTCTGCTGGTTGCTGTATTGGTCAAAGTGGGTATTACTATTGCTGGTTCACATAATGATCATAAATGCAATGTACTGCTGTAGAAGGATTCGGGGGAAAATAAATAAATAAAATAAAATAAAAATGCACACATCGGAAATCTGTAATTGAAATTGAATGGCTGCTTTGTTGCTGAAAACCACTGTGTGAACATCTCTTGAGGCAACTGTTGGTAATGCAACAAATGTTGAGTATTGAGAGTTTTATGCAAACGGTCTTTCCTTTCTGAAAACATACATGCAGCACAGAGGCCATTTTATGTGCTGATTCCCATGCACAATCAAAATAAATAAAATGCTGACAGAGTAGCAACAGCAGAGTAGCATTGATACAAAATAAGTCTAATAATAAATCCAAAATAACTACAACTATATAATTTAATTTGTATCATGTATACACCTTTTGTGGGTTTTTATTTATTTATTGCATTCCAGAGTAAGTTGCACTACAGAACTGGAGAACTGTTCTATTACGGTATATACTTGTGTATGACTAGAATAAATTTTATTTGCCATGGCTTGAAAATATAATTTCTATCTTATTCTGTTGCCTCAAGCACTAGAATTTCATTCTAAAATGTAAATTGACTTTTTACCATTATAAACATCATTATAAGCAGTATACTTCTCTCCTCTAAATAATTATTTCGCCACTACTTGAGCTAATACACACTAAAGTGTGTGGTTTTCATATGAGAGCGGACTGGAACCCATCAAAACAAAGACTTAGATTTAAAAGGTAAATATTTCTGGAAGGGTAGCACAAATATCCCCAAACATGATCGGCAGGAGGTCAAAGGAGGTCGTCCTTCAAATTCCAACGTCCTGGGAATTCCAAATGCAGATGCTCTGTGTCCTACATTTCCCCCTGGCAGAAAGATACCTGTCACTTAAATACCATACTCAGGGTTAATCATACCTCAAGGCCAACGCTTCTATTGATTTCACACCACTCTTCTTCAATAAATCTCCTCATGCTAAAACTCACTCAAAGCGACTGAATAAAGATCTTGGCTGCTGTCCTGAAGACGGTTTGATTTATTACCCCTGGTCTCCCTTCCTCTTTATCACCCACCTCCCCTGTGTAATCTTACCCCAGCGGCTTATCCGTATTTGTTTGGAGCCCATCTGTACAGCCGCTCGACGCACTCTCTTTGCCTCTTGTCCATATGAATCTAGTGAGCTGACAGCGCTCTTGCAGGCGAGGTATCAAGGACGCCATAATTAGGTACTCTCTATTGTTTTCCTCACCTGCTCTTAGCCGACAAATCCCTGCAAAAAGGGTGTTTGGGCTGTTCTGATTAAAAAAGGTTGAGAGGAAGAGACAAGAGAAGTACAGCAAAATGCACTTCAGAAAGGGTACTCCTAAATGTGAGAGGGTGAGAAGGTACTGAACCTATCCATTATTTACTGAAACACTGCTTTGTCAATAATAATGCTATTTCCATTATTATTGTGAATGCTGTCTTCTAGTAAAATACAAATATATGAGACTCAGCAGCAAATTCCAGCTATGTATAATGCATATGAGATAGATTCTGAAGAAATTGTGCTAGGGTGCTAAAGTGTGGTTTGTTACTATGGAATGTCAAGTGGTTGCTAGGAGATAGCTCAAGTCAAAAGAGCCCACCCACAAGTCCCTTTAATAGTTGTATCATATTTCAATGGAATGTATCATTTTTATCATTATGTATCATTATAGACATATCAGTGTTGGGTCCGAGTTCACCTTGTCGAATCCTAGTTTTTAATCAACTGAGTTTAAGTGGGAAATGTTTATTACTGTATTTTTTATATTAATTTTATATTGTTACTTTTTTTAAATTATATTATACATGACATGGATTCGTCTGTACTCTGAAAAATTTCTGCGTCCAAAATATCCAAGTCCAGTCCGAGTCCACCTGAGTCCGTTAAAGTCCAAGTTCATTCACAATTGCAGTCTGAGTCTGAGTCCAAGTCCCGAGTCCAATTACCCAACTCTGGATAGTTACAAAAGAACTTCAAAACAGCTTTCACATTAATTCTATTTACTGTACAAATTTAGAGCTTTTATATTGAATCAGTAAAGGTAACCTTATATGTCTAAACATTACTAGGTCTAGCCTTAAAGGGACAGTTCACAAAAAATGGAAAACATTTACGCACACTCATGTTGTTTCACATCTGTGTGACTTGCTTCTGCAGAACACGAAAGAAGATATTTTGAAAAGAAATTCAAAATTTAACTTTTAGTCCACTCAATAAAAGTCAAAAATCGAAAGGTTCTTCAAATGTTCCTGTTCATAAAAAACCTTATTCAAAATATCTTTGTGTTCCTAACCCTATATGAACAATAGCAAACCCCTAATAAGACTGAAGAATGCCAGAACCTAGCAAGTCATTTAGTTTTCCTTTTGTTTTGCCTGAAAACTTTGTATAAATGGAGGTTGCCGATGCATTATCATATACAGGATATAATTGGGGTGAAAAAAAGCAAATTTATGGACTGAATAATGCAGAATAACAGAAATACACTCATAAAGCCTGGATGCTACACAATTTTGCTCAGTATGGAATATGCAAATGAGGTCAATGTATAAATAGCAGTGGTATCCCGGCTGTCCCCTTTCCACATAATTATGGGGACAAACACAAAGCTCATTTAGTGGCAACAGTCCTAATGAACCGCAAAGCTTCTTAAACAAGAATTAAGAGTCCAGACACTTTTTAACCTTGATCAATTGACACATTGAGCATGAATTCACAACTTTTATTTTTATATCTCAATATGAAGCATAATTTGAAGACATTGGTGGGTAAATGTATTTCAGATTGCACATAATCTTCAGAAGGATTAATTTTAATGCTTAATTTTGTCAAAACAAGATTAATGACAGCATACACATCTCCCATGTTTTATTTAAAGAAGTCTAATAACGGTCATTCGCAGCTTTGGCTCATTGGAAAAATGGCTATGAATATAACTATGGATCTGTGAGACCTAAGGATGACCATCTATGCAGTCTTAATAAAAGGATCATCTTTGTTTCCCCTTCTCCTGAGACTTCATGTCAGGGGTGTAAAATTCAGTTCCTGGAGAGCCACTGTCATGCAGGGTTTGGTTCCAACCCTGATTAAACACTCCTGAACCAGCTAATCAAGGTCTTCAGAATTATTAGAGACTTCCAGGCAGGTGTTTTGGGGCTGATGGGAGCTACACTCTGCTGTACAGTGGCCCTCGGGAGGTGAAACAATTATTTATTTATTTTTACGGAGGCTCAGACTTTTTGGGGTTACACAGAGGATCATGTTAATGTTTAATCATGCCTGTATTGAGTCTGTTTTGCTGGATGGCAGGGGTGCCCAACCCTGTTCCTGGCGATCGACTGTCCTGCAAAGTTTAGCTCCAACTCTAATCAAACACACCTGCCTTTAATTTACACGCGATCCTGAAGACCTTAATTAGTTGCTTCAGATGTGTTTGATTAGAGTTGGAGCTAAACTTTGCAAGACAGTCGATCGCCAGGAACAGGGTTGGGCACCCCTGCTGTATAGCGGCTTGGTTTAGTAACCTGACACTCACCCTTAGATCTCAGGTGAACCGCTTGGTGCATACTGCAATGAAGGTGGTTGGTATGGGGTTTATCCGCCTCTACAATCTACTTTTAGCTAAATTGTTTTCAGGCAGGCAAAGAAAATGAATTTGGACCCTTGTCGTGCTGTACGCAGAATTTGAACTACTTCCATCTGGTCGGCGTTACCGCATGTTGTATATTTGGTTGCATTGTTATTTAACTACAGCACCCAGAATGCACTGTTACTTTCCGGAAATGTTCTGGTTGAAGTTGGTATATAAACAAACGAAGTAAACATAGCAGTTGAGCAAGCTAACTTGTGTGTCATCTTATTCTTATTGCAACGTTCATTTCTTTCACAAAGACACAACAAAGTGGCGACGAGAACTCAAGCACTCATGCGTGTGTTATGAGAACGAGGAAAAAAAGCGGTTTTGTGTGAAACGAGAGAAAATACGAACCGGCTGCTTTTTCACGTCTGGTAAAGGGGGAGGACAGACAACGATTCAGATAAGTGACTAAATTGATTGTTAACGACTGGAAACGGAACAAAATGGCATCAGTTTTCGGCTGTATGGGTCCGTTTGATGAAAGCAGTGAGCAGTGGAGTTCTTATACAGAAGGTTTTGAGTACTTTGTGGAAGCAAATAATATTGATCAAGATAAAGTGGTACCCACATTTTTAAGTGTGATGGGTCCAAAGACATTCACGCTGCTGCGTAACCTCCTTCAACCAGAGAAACCGGGAGAGAAAACGTATGAGCAAATAGTGAATACTCTCAAAGCTCATTTCTCTCCAAAGCCATTAGGAATTGCAGAGAGATTTCGGTTTCACCGACGAAATCAACTAGAAGGAGAAACTGTCACAATGTTTGTGGCAGTGCTAAAAAAATTAGCTGAACATTGCGAATTTGGTGATACACTGAATGACACACTTCGGGACAGATTAGTGTGCGGACTTCGCTGTGAGGGAATTCAGAAAAGACTATTAACTGAGAGCAACATAACACTACAAAGAGCAATAGAACTGAGCGTGGCTATGGAATTAGCTGCTAAGGAAGCTCAGCAACTGAGCTCAAACAGCAAAGTGTATAAAATGGACACTGAAAAACAAATGGAAAATAAAGGCCCATGTTTTCGCTGTGGCAAGACTGGGCACTCACATGCCACATGCTGGTTTAAGGACATGGAGTGCCGCAGTTGTAAAAAGAAAGGACACATAGAGTGTGCATGTAGAAATAAAACAGAAAAAGGGAAAATGCAGCAGAAAACAACATTCAGAAGGAAACAAAAGAAACAAGTATTCACAGTTGACCAAGAGTACAAGAGGGGTACAGACACATCGGATGATGAACTTCCTTTGCATGTGCTTACTGTGGCAGGGGAAACAAAGTCATACAAAGTCACAGCGCTGCTGGAAGGACAGCCAGTGAAGATGGAGATTGACACTGGTGCTGCGGTCTCGCTTGTGTCGGATGTGGTATACAGCAAAATACTGAGCCACCTGCCACTTAAACCACCCGATGTGACCCTTAAAACGTTCACTGGCGAATCAGTGACCATGAAAGGGCTCCTCCAGGTAACCGTTGAACTAAACAAACAAACAAAAAAATTGCCATTGTATGTGGTTTCAGGTGATTACCCCTCACTGATGGGACGTTCCTGGCTAGAGAAACTGCAGGTGAACTGGCAGGCCTTACACATGATGACATTACAAAAACTGGATTTAGAGGGTGTCCTTCGGAAACATAGCGACATTTTCAAAAAGGAGTTAGGCAGCATGGAATGGATCAATGTAAAATTGACTGTTGAGCCGGAATGCCAGCCAAAATTCTTAAAGTCCCGACCTTTGCCATATGCACTCAAACCTCAAGTTGAGGCAAGCTTAAATGAACTTGTGAAGGAGGGTGTGCTGGAACCAGTCAGTGTAAGCAAGTGGGCAACACCTATTGTTCCAGTTTTAAAGAAAGATGGTGGCATAAGAATTTGCGGGGATTTTAAAGTCACGGTGAACCCAGTGTTGTCTGCAGAACAATACCCCTTACCCCTCATAAATGACCTCTTTGCAGGACTGACCGGAGGACAGAAATTCAGTAAAATTGATCTCAACCAAGCATATCTGCAAATGCATGTGGAGTGTGACGAGTCGGCTGCCTCCCCCCTGTCCATCATCACCACCCCGTCCCGTATTCGCCGCCCTTCACCAGGCTCCCGACAGGAGTGGGTGTGTGAGAGAGGAGGGGCGCTGAAACAGCCAGGGCTGGCGGCGTGTGATGAGGCGCACCTGACGTGAATAGAGCCTCATCACCGCCGCCGTTAAATGCCGAACGCGCCTCTCCTCGCGAGACCGGTCTCTCCCCCGTGCATGGACGCTGGTGTCCTCGTGGGTCCAGGAAGGGAGCGTCGAGGAGGACTGCCGCACCCGTTAGGCGGCTGACGGGCCAGGATGCCGGGCCGCCGAATCCCCCAGAAGCGCCGGGATTCCGCAGATGGACGAAGCCGCGCCAGAGACGCCGCCGCCACTCGCTCCCGGCCCCGAGAGGGGAGCGCGTGCGGCCACCGGACTCCGCCCCTTCCCTGGGCCATTCCCTTCTGAACACTGCCCTCCTTCACTAGCCCCGCAGCACGACGAGGACACCAGATCCCTGTTTATTTTGGACACTTTTCCCCCTTTGGACACTTTATTTTAATGTTTTGTTTAATAAAAACCTCTCCGAGGCTTGACGCCACGCCCACTGTGTCTGTCGTTGGCTCCTCCCGCCACAGTGGTGGAGAATGCGGGCAGGCGGAGCCTAGACAGCGCAGTTGGGCAACATCTGATGACGTCATCCCCTCTCGCTCGCAAAAAGCCGTGGAACCCGCACGGGGACAGAGGAACGACGGGGACAGCCTCCCAGCCACCGAAGGGGTAAGTGACGTTCGTTCTATTGGTCATTTACCCTGTGGCTGGTTGAGGCTGACAACTAATACCCGGTTTCTCTGTCCCGGTTCCGGCGCGGTGCGAGAGGGAGAGTTGCCCGGAGAGGAATTCCTGCCCCGCCCACTCCGACCGCTGGAGCCTGGTTGAGGAAGGTAGCACTCCCGCGTGGGCGGCGACCCTCGGACGGGGATGTCGCTTGGGGGGGGGGAATGTGACGAGTCGGCTGCCTCCCCCCTGTCCATCATCACCACCCCGTCCCGTATTCGCCGCCCTTCACCAGGCTCCCGACAGGAGTGGGTGTGTGAGAGAGGAGGGGCGCTGAAACAGCCAGGGCTGGCGGCGTGTGATGAGGCGCACCTGACGTGAATAGAGCCTCATCACCGCCGCCGTTAAATGCCGAACGCGCCTCTCCTCGCGAGACCGGTCTCTCCCCCGTGCATGCACGCTGGTGTCCTCGTGGGTCCAGGAAGGGAGCGTCGAGGAGGACTGCCGCACCCGTTAGGCGGCTGACGGGCCAGGATGCCGGGCCGCCGAATCCCCCAGAAGCGCCGGGATTCCGCAGATGGACGAAGCCGCGCCAGAGACGCCGCCGCCACTCGCTCCCGGCCCCGAGAGGGGAGCGCGTGCGGCCACCGGACTCCGCCCCTTCCCTGGACCATTCCCTTCTGAACACTGCCCTCCTTCACTAGCCCCTCAGCACGACGAGGACACCAGATCCCTGTTTATTTTGGACACTTTTCCCCCTTTGGACACTTTATTTTAATGTTTTGTTTAATAAAAACCTCTCCGAGGCTTGACGCCACGCCCACTGTGTCTGTCGTTGGCTCCTCCCGCCACAGGAGGAACAGTCAAGAGAACTACTGACCATCAACACACACAAGGGCCTATTTCGGTATAAGCGTTTACCATTTGGAATCACTTCGGCTCCGTCCCTGTTTCAGCGAGCAATGGACCAGATCCTGGCGGGCCTTCCAGGAGTAGTATGTTACTTAGATGACATTCTTGTGACTGGAAATGACGACGAATCACACCTGCAGCACCTGGACGCTACCCTCAAGAGACTGAAAGAGTACGGATTGAGAGTACGGAGGGACAAATGTGAATTTTTCCAGCCTGCAGTTGAGTACCTGGGCCACGTTATCGATGCCTCTGGTCTGCATACGTCCCAGCTAAGGTTAAGGCCATAGTGGATGCTCCAACGCCCAAAAATGTCAGCCAGCTGCGTTCTTTCCTCGGTTTGCTTAATTATTACGGGCGGTTTATTCCAAACATCGCTACTTTGCTGAAACCTCTACACAAATTGTTGTGTCATGAGAAAAGCTGGAGGTGGACTACTGAATGTCAGGAGACATTCAACAGAGCGAAAGAGACTCTGTTAACGTCAAAAGCCCTCACCAATTTTGATCCTTCCCTTCCAATTCAGCTGGCCTGCGACGCTTCTCCATATGGTGTGGGAGCTGTTTTATCCCACATCATGCCGAATGGTCAAGAGAAGCCGATCGCATTCGCTTCGAGAAGCCTGAACAAAGCCGAAGCAAATTATGCTCAGATTGAACGTGAAGCATTGAGCATTGTGTTTGGAGTGCGTAAGTTTTACCAGTATATTTTCGGAAGGAAGTTTACACTTCTGACCGATCATCGCCCACTGACTGCGATTTTTGGCCCTCACCATGGCATTCCCTCTCTGGCTGCAAGTAGGATGCAAAGATGGGCTTTGTTATTATCTGCTCACACCTATGACATCAAATACCGGAAGTCAGAATCGCATGGAAACGCAGACGGACTGTCCAGATTGCCTCTTGCTGACCAAGTAAAAGCGACAAAAGCAGCTGAAATTTTCTATTTCAGTCAAGTGGAAAGGACCCCAGTAACAGCTGCACAAGTGCGCAAGGGAACACGAAATGACCCTGTCCTGTCTAAGGTCATGGATATCATCATGTCAGGAAAAGGTGAGAACCATGACCTAGAGCTCAAACCATACCTCACTCGACGTCATGAACTTTCGGTGCAGACAGGGTGTTTGTTGTGGGGAAGGAGAGTGATCATTCCACCAGCGTTGCGCAAATCAGTGCTGAAACAGCTGCATGCGGGACACTGTGGAATGGTCCGCATGAAAGAGATTGCCAGGAGCTACTTTTGGTGGCCAGGAGTGGACGGACAAATTGAAGAGAAGGCAAGAACATGTACGTCATGTCAAAGCATACGCAACGTACCACAACTGGCACCGCTACACCCATGGGAATATCCAGAGAAACCGTGGCATCGCATTCATGCTGATTTTGCAGGTCCAGTCGAGGACAAAATGTTGCTGGTCGTCATTGATGCACACAGTAAGTGGCCTGAAGTGGCCATCATGAAATCTACTTCAGCAGAAAAGACAATTGAGAAGTTGGGAGAAATCTTCAGTAGATTTGGACCACCAGTGCAGTTTGTCTCAGACAATGGACCCCAATTTATTTCGCATGAGATGGGCACATTTCTACTTGCAAATGGAGTGCAACATATCAAGTCATCACCCTACCATCCTGCAACAAATGGGCTAGCAGAAAGGTTCGTTCAGACCATGAAACATGCTTTGAAAGCTTTGATTGGACAAGGCACCTTTCATCAACGCCTTCATGACTTCTTGCTGTCCTATCGCAGTACTGCGCATGCAACTACCAAAGTGTCACCAGCTTATTTGTTGTTCAATCGGGAGCTCAGGACAAGTTTCGAGCTACTTAAACCAGCAACCCTCAAGGAAACTGTCCTACAACAACAAGAAAATCAGGTACAGCGACGGAAACTGCGAGCCAAAGACAGAACCTTCTTGACAGGCTCATCAGTGCTGGCCCGGAACTATGGCACCGGTCCGAAATGGGTTCCAGCTACTGTGGAGACCCAGACAGGTCCCGTGTCCTACAGAGTTAAAACTGCTGGGAATCTTCTATGGAGGCGACATACTGATCAGTTGCTGAGCGGAGTCAGTACATTCACTGACCTTCCTGAAGGTATCGACGATCATGATCAAGAAGGTGCCAACTCACCAGCTTCTGTGACCGTCCCTACCGAGCCTGGTGAGACCCCAAATTCCCCATCTACTAAAGAATTGTCATCCCTGGATGTTTCGACAGAAAATGGAAATCAAGTAGGCCGCCGATATCCAATGAGGGAGCGGCGTCAATCTCAACGGTTTCTGGATTATACTTAGTTAGGGGCTACCCTTATTGCATCGGGGCAGAATAATCCCCTAAGGGTAAGCTAGGGTATGAGGTAGTCCACCCTCATTCCCAGGGAATTAGTTGTGTTAATTTACCAAGGACATTTAACAAGGAAAACTGAATGTTCTGAGAATTTCTATATATAAAAAAAAAATAAAAATGTTCATAGAATGTTAAGGTGAAACTGTATGTTATACATTCATTCTGCATGGTGCTAGTTCAAAGTTACTAAGCTGACCTTAAAAGTAAGGGGGGAGGAGATGTTGTATATTTGGTTGCATTGTTATTTAACTACAGCACCCAGAATGCACTGTTACTTTCCGGAAATGTTCTGGTTGAAGTTGGTATATAAACAAACGAAGTAAACATAGCAGTTGAGCAAGCTAACTTGTGTGTCATCTTATTCTTATTGCAACGTTCATTTCTTTCACAAAGACACAACACCGCACTGCAAGGTTCAAATACAAACGCTATAAAAAAAATGTGGTCCTTTGGCGACAGGGCTGTTCAATTCTAATGTGAAAGACATACGGACATGATTGCTTACAAATGCAGGGATCTTGTTACGTGGTCTATCTGTATTGCCCCAAAACTATTTTCCTTATGAGGGACAAATAAAGTAAACTAACTAACTCCAGGACCAGAGTTTGACACATGTGCATTATGTAGACAAAGTCGTGCCCATGACCCTCTGAGGTGAAGCTTACAGTGATAAAAATGGGATGAACTTCTGGTTGATCCTCTTACATCCCAGTGTTCTGAGCACCAAGAATAGGTCAAAATAGGATGACTTGTACCAAAAAGAAAGGAACAGAACAATCTGCATTATATACACCTCACTGGGCAACAGACATCAGAACTGCAGTGCTCACAGGTGTTGCACAGGTCACATTAACGCAGAAGCAGAGGCTGACAATTTTTCGGGAAACAAAATCGCTATGAATCACGTGATTGGGACGGGACAGGAAAAAATGTCAGCGGGAGTGGGCGGGACCGGGAATAGTAATGATACCCAACTTTATACACAAATATACCTTTTATATAAATAAACTATAAACTGTATATTTTAATTCTGAACTCAATTCTAGATGCCCTGTCTCTTTATGCTCTCCTCCTATTTGCTTTGGTGTGGTTGGTTAAGTGAATGACGCAGTCTGTGACGGATAGATTGTTAATGGCTGGTCTGTGGCAGGGGCGTAGCCATCATTTCAAAAGTGGTGGGGACGGAATGTCTAGTATTATACCTGTTCTTTTTTTTCAGTTAACCCTTGTCTAATTGACAGGTTTTATTTTTAATCATACCTTTTTGCTTAATATTCTTTATGATTATATTGTTGTATATGATTATAAAACAGAAGGAAAGAAAGAGAGAAAAAAGAAAAAAATACAACAGCTTGTCACTGGGACAGTACCCTTAAAAGGACATCTTTGTACCTTATTTACCCCAAAAAGTTTCATAGTTGTACATTACGGTACATATTGGTACTCTATATGTGCACCTTTTTGAGTATAAGTTACAAAGATGTCCTTATAAGGGTACTATTGTTTACATATTTCAGATTGTATTTTGTGAGTGTTGTATGTAGAGTACATGGCACACAGTAATGGATACTTACACATTCACATACTACTTTATTCTGTTATGTTCTATTATACATTAGTCTGATTAGTCTATGTTAAAATAAATATCTTATCATAGACAATGCTGTAAATAATCTTTACCCCTGAAGCCTCACTGAAACTTTCTGCCTCACTCACTCTCAACTCTGTATTCACTTCTGCCTCTGTCTATAGCAAATAAAGCAGTGTTTGAAACATGTACATACAGGGAATAGTGACATACAGAAGAAAATAACACATTAAGTACACTGCTGGACAATAACCAATAATTTGTATCATAAATTATTTTTTAACACTTTAGAATGATAAACACATATTCACTATTAACTATGACTTTTGCCTCAATAAACTTTTCATTTACTGCTTATTAATAGCTTGTAAGGTAGTAGAAAGGTAGTAGGAAACGTAAACGTCATGTATATCTTGTCTCTTTGAATTTTAAATCATTCTCCATTTATATATATTGCTCCATTAAAACCTCAACATGTCGAGAACACAACTGTCCAATGAAAAAGTGCGGGGGACGAATTTACTTTTTATAAAAAGTGGGGGGGACACGTCCCCCGCGTAATCTGTGCCCCTGGTCTGTGGTAATACACTCGAGCAGGACATCCAAATGCTCACCTATCATTCATCGACCTCAAATATGGCTTTTCATCTGAAAGATGTATGTAGTAGCAACTTTACATGGCCGCTCAATATGATGTTAACCTAGAGAAATGTGCGGTATTGAAGTGTTTGTGTGGAGAGTGGAAGCTGAATAGTGCGCGCGCTGCAGGACAGGTGCCGGTGCGCTCACTTGCTCTTAAATCTACTTAATTTTTGGTCATACAGATAAAAGTAGCCTAATACATCTTTCGAATCTGTAAAGACTCTACGTTTATTTGTGTGCACTCAGAATAACAACGAAACGTTGTTCTTTAAAGCAAATAGGATGCTCTTTAGGTCTCTGTGAACTTGAGCGAGAAATTTCGAAACTCCGTCTATGAAAAATATATCTATAGAGAGTGAAATATCTACTTTCAAATGAAAAAAATAAATAAAATAGAAAACGTGTGTGTTAGCATGGATGATTTACATGAAATGTAATGTTTGCAATGCACACTGTGCAAAGCTGGCTTTCAGTTCAATATAATAACAAAAAAATACATTTGGGGTTTTTATACAATTAAAGTGGACATGCTGTGATCTGTACTATATTGGTTTTACTGTAACTGACAGATTTCGGCAAAAAAAAAAGGGGAGTGGGAGGGAATGGGAGTCATTTTTCCGGGAGTGGAACGGGATGGGATTTTCCCCCAGTTTTTTCATGGGAATGTGACGGGACGATATTTTATTTTTGTGGGAGTGGGACGGGAGAGGTTTGAAAATCCACTCCCGTGTCACCCTCTACTCTGAAGTAGCTACACTTCTTGTAGAGTGGGCTTGTATTCAGGTACCGGAAACCCTGTTTCCACTTAGGAGGCCCTCTGAGGCATCTAGGAGGCATCTGAGGCCCTCCCTGGGCCAGACGTGGGAACAACAGCCCTTCCTGGGCTTGACTCGGGGTCTGTGGCCCTCCCTGGGCTTGACATGGAAGCAGGAGCCCTATCTGGGCTGGATGTGGAAACCGGAGCCCTCTCTGAGCTTGACGTGGAAACAGGAGCCCCTCTCTGGGCTTGACTCGGGAACAGAAGCTCTCTCTGGGCTGAACTTGTGAACGGAAGCCCTCTCTGGGCCAAACTTGGGAACGAAAGTCCTCACTCGACTCTGGTCAGGGGCTAAAGCCATCTCTCGTCTCTGGTCAGGGGCTAGAGCCATCTCTCAACTCTGAATTTTAGCGCTGACCTGACAGATTGGAATGCGAGGTCAGCAAATTTGGCCCCCAGGTCAGTGCTGTTAGAAGTCCATTTTTGAGCTCGGGGAAACACTGGAAGAAATGGATGATTGGAACCATTGGTTAGACATGTGGTAGACATGTGGAGGGTCCCAGCTTGGAGTGAGCTGGAGAGGCACAGTGTGTTTCAGTGGGGGCTGGATGAGGATGGTTCACAATTTCCTTTTTCTGCTCCTGCAGCACCCCCGGCTCTTAATGCATCGTGTTTCCTTCTGGAGCATCAGTGAATGTTTGAACCTTTTTTAATTGTTGTGTTTGAGTCCCTCAATCATCCTCAGTGTGAAAAGGTGGATCTCAAAATCATACAGTTACTGCTGGAAAGGGTTAAAATATGCAAAAGATGCTGGAAAACTGAAGATTCTGCAGGACCTGGAGGATTTTTCTTAAGAACAGTGCTCAGTTTAACTGTTCAGAACAAACAAGGGACTCATGAACAACCATCACAAAACAAAAAAACAGTCGTAGATCATCCAGGTAACCACACACAGTATTAAGAACCAAGGGTTCCCAAACTTTTGAATGTGGTTATTTTAATAATTTCAGCTATTTTTTTGTCTTGTGGACTATATGTAAACATCTTTTATGGAAAATATCTTACTCAGGACAGTACTAAATAAAAAATAACATGCATTTTGTATGATCTCTCTTATGTTGGTAAAATTATCCACATTTTCACAGATTCTGCAAGGGGTTCCCAAACTTTCGCATGCCACTGTACATATGGCCTTATAATTTGGTCCATTGTCATAATTTGTGTGAAAAGGAATAAAAGTTATTGGTTTACTGTCACTAGTGTTCATTTCACCTGGAAACTGCAGTGAACTAAATGTATAGCTATGTTTTTGGAGTTTAGAAAGTGTAGGTAGAGGCGTGTTTTTCCATTGAGCATATGTTACTCATTTGCTCTGTTGAAGTCCCACTGATGCTGCAAGTTTAAAGAATGGTTCTCCAGTAGTTCTTTTATATAAAGAAAGATTCTTCAAGGGGTTCTTGACTAGGTTACATCAATCAGTTAGAATATAAATTCCATATTCACAAATAAAGAACTTTAATCCCTCTAAACAAATTCTTGGCATGCATTAAAAAAAGTCAGGAGACCTGATTGAAATTGTCTGAGTTATAGGGGTTTTACAGGGGAATCAGTATAATTTATTTGATAGAGCAAAGGTGTAACAGCACATGGTTGTTGAGGTATCGCACGGAGACAGGAGTAGACGTAAAGGAGTATTTAATAGGCTTCAACACACATTGACCATTATACAACATTAAACCAAGACAAAGACTAAGGGAGAACTGCGGACTTAAAGGAACTGGAACAAAGGAACAAACAAGATTAATACAAGACAGGTGAACTGAATGATAATTAACTAAACTAGGACAGGAAATGCCAAATAAGGACAACACAAAACTAAAGGGAAACTAACAAAAAAATAGTTATCCAGGCCAGGAGTATATAGCCCCCCTCAAAAAAATGTTTTGGGGAAGCTCGTCTCTGGAGGAGCGGGCACTAAAGGGCGCTCTGGAAGCGAAGCTGGACGGAACCAGCAATGTCGTAGGAGAGCCGGACGGGACCAGCAGAGACGTAGGAGAGTTCATGTGAGGAGCAGGCACTGGAGGGCACTTGCGAGGAACAGGCACTGGAGACCAAGTCATCCCTTCATAGATAACCAATAGCCCTAAAATGTATGTCAGCCACCGTTAGTGGGCTTGCATAGTCTCTGCAGGCGGGCTTGTCTTGGGAGCCGCAGATGGCGACGACTATCTCCCGCGAAGGGCGTGTCTGGGTGAGTCACTGACGGCGGCGACGATCTCCCACGAACGGCGGGTCTGGGGGAGCCACGGACAGTGGCGACAATCTCCCGCGAACGGCGGGTCTGGGGGAGACACGGACGGCGGTGACGATCTCCCGCAAACGGCGGGTCTGGGTGAACCGCAGACGGCGGCGACGATCTTCCGCGAACGGCGGGTCTGGGGGAGCCACGGATGGCGGCGACGATCTCCTGCGAACGGCGGATCTGGGGGAGTCGCGGATGGCGGCGACGATCTCCCGTGAACGGCGGGTCTGGGGGAGCTGCGGACGGCAGCAACAATCTTCCGCAAACGGCGGGCTTGAGAGAGACGCGGGTAGCAGACTTGCGTTGGCCGCTGACGGCGGCTGTCTTGCATTGGCCACGGGCGGCGATTGGCTGACGTTCCATGGGCATTTGTAGCGGGGAACTAACCTCAGCCTCCTCTTCAGTATTGATCTTGGTTTCTGTAAGGGTACGTGGTTGTACGGAGACAGGAGTTGACGTAAAGGAGTATTTAATAGGCTTCAACACATATTGACCATTATACAACATTAAACAAAGACAAAGGGAGAACTGAGGAAGGGACTGGAACAAAGGAACAAACGAGATGATTAATACAAGACAGGTGAACTGAATGATAATTAACTAAACTAGGACAGGAAATGCCAAATAAGGACAAAACGGAACTAAATGGAAACCGACACCTGACAAAAGGAAGCACAAGATAAAGATGTCCAAGTACCTTTTTTGCAAAATATTCACTTTCTTCAACACAGTGACGTACGTCCGAGTTTAACAGATTATCAAAAAAAAAAAAATAGGGCAGTTCTATCCATGGGTTGTTGATTTTGAGACGTGGCCATTGCACTTAAAAATGAATGTGAGCTTTTAGTCGATTGTGAAGGGGCAGGATTTAAGTGAAGTAAATGATTGGAGAATATATCGTATTGGTCACCAGAAATAAGTAATTTTCAACAGAAGATCCAGTTATAACAATTTGATAAAAAATTACGAGCTCCAAAAAAAAACAAACAAAAAAACATATGTAGCTATGAAGACCTATAACATGCGCTTTAGTCAGCTGCAAATATGGCTTGACCCCAAAAAAAATTCTAACAAAAGGTTTCTCAGTGGTTTACAGTAGTATCAGATGTACTTAAAAACATACTAAAAGTTTACCAAAGTTTGACTCCAAGAAAGGCCCCATTTTCAAAATGGCGGCTGTCAGGTCCTTAAAATGACCATTACTACTTTTTATTCCTCCTAGACCAGGAATACTGGTGCCTGATACATGTTTTGGCCATGTAATATTCTAATTAGCATATTTGCATTATAGATAAGTGATTACAAGTACAATTATATATTAAATCAATTGGTTACAAGCATATTTATGCGAAAAATAAGTACAATTCCCTTAAGTAATTGCATATTTCTCCTTTCTCATATTGTTTTGCCTAGTGTTGGTGGTTTCTGTGATTCATAATTCTTTTGATTCCAATAAAGAATAAATTCATTAAAACTGTGTGGTACTGTAAAATTATTGTTTTAATAGTGTTTTATTTTTTTTTAATGGTTTTTCTTTTTTTTTTTTTGCCTTTTGTTTTTTATATATTTTTTTAATACTTTTCTATTTTCTTCAGTTGTTTCCTCTTATTCTGGTTTATATTTTATACTTTTTTGCACTGTGACCTTCACTAGATTTACCATTAGTCGACACCCTCTTCCTCCCATAGAGGTTGATTATAGTGATTCTCACAATTCCCAACTTGACATGGTCTACAAGTACCCCTTTTCCACCAAAGCAGTTCCAGGTGCTAGTTCAGAGCCAGTGCTATAGCCAGTTCTTAGTTGGTTTGACTGGCGAACCCTTTAAGAACCGGTTGCTTTTCCACAGGATAGAGAGCCAATACAGAGCCAGGGCTTACGTCACTGAATACGTTTCATGTTTCGGTTCACTAGCGCAGCACAACAGGCTTGTTCGAGGTGCATCAGCGCCACGCAGATCGATCGGCATACAACACACTAAAGCACCGCGAGAGCGATCCAAAAGCTTAAAGAGCCGTCTGCTTTCCAGTCGCTCCCACAGCACCCCGATATGCCTCGCACCGACCGGTCCGCGCAGCGCCGATCCATCCCGGACAAGCCTAAACAAATTATCATCAATGGCGGACGTTGCGTTGCTATTGATGTTCATGGCTTTGCGAACCTACATCGGCATCCAAACACGGCGAATCAAACGTGTTAGCGTTTAGCTGCTATTTCAAATATGGCGGTCCAATTTCTGTTCGTCTTGTTGGTCACGGTAACCCTGCCCCCAGCCCCTGACGCAAGAGGTTCTTACTTCTAGCCCAGCAATGTTTTGGTGCTACTTACGAACCACTTTTACTGGTTCGGAGCTGGTGCTTTGGGTGTCGAAAAAACAAAGAACCGGTTTGAAACAACTGGCTCTGGCTCCGAACCAGCACTGGAACTGCTTTGGTGGAAAAGGGGTAAAGCAGGCATGCACGGTAGTCCATATGCCCTGCAACTGCACCGTTGTGTTCGGCAGGCAGTTGTGCAATTACAGTGGATCATCTGCAGGAGGCTTTCTGGGGCAGCAGTCTTACTGGTCATAACTGGCAGGAACCGGTTGTTCACCAGTTTCCATCCCCAATCCACTGTGTTCATGTCTTCCTTTCCAATCCAGTGAAAGCCCATTGATCTGCACGATTGTCACAACACTCAAGAATGGACTCTGCGAGCGTATCAGTCTTAACACTACTTGTGTCTTTACTTCCATGTGTTATCGTAGTCCCACAGAAAAGACAATCAGTTTGGCTGTTGAAAGGACCAGTTGCTTCTCTGGTACTTCTTTTTAGTGGCTCAGATTTATTATCTTGTTGGATTTTAATGTCTTTTTTATTTATATACTTCTGTCAACATTTTGAGTGTACTATTTCATGTGTACGTCGTCGTCTCTTTGTACACTTGCATTGTTGATTCCATCAGCTCCCTTCTGATGAACCTCAACCACATCAGAGCCATCTCTTAAGTTTTTACAGCAAATGGGGCAGGTTTCTTGGTTTACAACAACATGACTCATGGTCAAAATTGCATTTGGAGTGTACTTTTTTCTCAAGCTAATTCAACAATGTCATCCTCTCTTAACACACTCATACATTGTTGGCCTTTTACATGTGTTAGAAATCTTGGTGGGGGGGTGGGTGGTTTAAGTAGTCAAGGATAAATTTTGTTTGAGCAAAATGGTATACACTGTGCTGCCAACAACATTTCAATGAGACAAGCAATATCAAATGTCAGTATTCTCTTCCAGCATCTTCTGAATTGCTGAAAATTGTGAATTTAGTTTTGTTGGGATAAGTATAATGCCACCTTTATACTCAAAACATCTATAGAGGAAAACATCTATTTAGCAAAAAAAAGGGTATGTGTCCAAAAACACTTACTGAGTAGGAGTTACATGACATAGGCTAAATCCTTTACATCTCTGGTTCACCCCAAACAATGATAAAACCTTACAGTAATCTCACAAAATCATCTATTCCATAAGTATGTAATCATGTCAGTGCAATTTAGACAAGTCCAATGGATTCATAGACCAAGAAAACATGGGGTTAGATACCAAGATTACTTGGCTAGGTCAAATAATGAAGGAGTTAGGATATTTTAAGGGCGTCCTGCCCATCTTGGACACCATCTTGAAAATTACACCTTTCTAGTGGTCAAACTTTGGTAAACTTTTAGTATGTTATTAAGGACACCTAATACTACAAAAAACAACTGAGAAACCTTTTGTTAGAATTTTTTTAGGGTCAGGTGGTTTTTTTTCATATATGCAGCCGCCTATATAGATGAATTTAGGGTGCATTTTCATTTCATGCCAAAAAATTAAATCTTTCAAAGGGTGAACATTGCAGCTCTGCTGATGAATGATAAATATTTCAGGTCATGGAAAGTCCACTGACAAGAAATCATCTTGCAGGCTTTGGAGGCTTACATGAGCGAGATAATTCCGCACTTCAGAAGAACCATTTGACCTCTGTAACCTTCATGTGTGCACACTGATGTCAAATGTAAAGACCAAATGCTTAAATTTAATGGAGCACTGAAAAAGGATCAATGACCTGTATGGTGCATGGTAACAGCAAAAACACTGTGACATTTACTAAATGACATTTCAATGACTTTAAAACATTTTATGACACCAATGTGTAAGAAACTGTGATTCTTATTTCTCCAATGGCCTGCCGTTGTCAATGTGTTAAATGTAAAAAGTCATGAGGTGGCAAACAAAATTAATTATAAAATCTTACTCCAGGGTTTTCTGCAGTGGAGTTTCTCTTACCTCTGAGCGGATAAAAAAAAGGGAGTGCAATGATAGCTAGATAAAACTGTCTGTTATCTTCTTGTTCACATCTATGGCAGTTTGTACATCCCCAAGGGTGGCTTTAGTTTTATAGTTTTACATTAGAAAACAGTAATAATAAAAAAATATAGCTGCAAGCAGCAATTACCGGGTCAAGCACTACAGAATCAAGCATCAGACCAACTGCAGAAATGAGTAATTGAAGCAATTTTAAGATGATTTTAGTCAAAACTGCTGAAAATCATAAATCCAACCTCTAGTAATATGATTTATTGGCCTATCATGTTTGACCAATAGGTGGCACTGTTTTAAAATTGATGTGGTGTTTTCTGTGTGAGTTGACAATGGCACACACAAAGTTTGGTGTCTATATGCCAAAGCATTGCAGAGATACATGCCTCAAATTCGTTGCTGTGGTATGCGAAAACGGTTTGGTGTATCAACACAAAATCGATAACTTTTTGTCAGCATGGTCAGAAGATGATATTATTCGATTTTGATGAAAATCAAAACTAACGGTCGAGGAGGAGGTCCAAAAAGTATGTTTTTTAAGATAAATCAAAATGGCGGACAGGAAGTTTGGCTCAATTTAGCAACATTTGTATCACTATTCTCAGCATGCCCCAAGGAATCTATTAATTCCAGTCTGATTACAATACATAAAATTCACAGAAAGCTATTAGCATTTATTTGAAATTTCATTATAACTTTTGACCACAAGGTTGCACTGTCTTAACTTTTTGAGTACTTTCAGGTCATGGTCTCGATGGTACATAAAGTTCCGTAATGGCACACCAATGCATTTATAAAATATAGCATTTTATATCATAATACCCTTTCGTAGTCAATGGCAATTTCGTGTTTTATATATTATAGCGCCACCAAGAGGCACAATCCCACCAAATGTTTTATGTGTCCTTAGAGTGTGCCCTAAAAGATCTCATTTTGTTTTGGAGTTATAGACATTTTCATATGAGAAGAGAAAAAATCACTGATGGCCGACTTTGCATTTTTTGTCACTTACTATCAAAATTATGGCAATTGGGCATTAGTGTGTAGCCGGGACGCTATGTTTTCGAATTTCCTACAGTGGTTTCGTGTCGATCGGAGTAACGGTTTCTAAGATATTGGCAAATATTTTTTAAGCACTAAAATGCAACGTTGCACAAACCATAAGGCTAAATCTGGCATGTTTGGTATCGCTGGACTTGGCAAGGATTCAGGGCCCGTATTCATGAAGAATTTCAGTGCTAAGAGTTGCTCCTAGTAACAAAATTCTAAGAAAATTCTTAAAAATGTGGGTGTTTCCTCTTCAAAATTAAAGAAAAGATCCTAGTAAAGAAAAAAGTAATTCAGAAAGCATCTTAACCCTTAAAAGAGGTCTTAAGGTCCAAAATTGTTAGAAGTACGGACGAGGACTTTTAAGGGGCTTAAGAGTTTCTTTAGCAGTGGAGAAAATGGACGAAACATGAAGAGGGAGAAGAAATGTGTTGCACACAATGCACAACAGTGAGTTAATAAGATGCTACACATTAGATCGTGCAGGGATCATGTTTGTGACCGATCTTATTAGAGACACGCTAACATCTCAGACACCGCGCTGAAATGCCATAGCGCCAGTGTGATGGCCCATAGTGTGGCCAGACATCAGTAAGCGGTAATGTCTCTCTCTCATGCACATACATGGACCTATACACATGTTTTGTATTAATTTTGTATTTCAAATAGGACACAAACTTTGATGTCATTTTCACACTTTATTATAATCACCGTGCATCGCGTCTAATTGGGAGTGCACACCATTTAGTTCGCTGTTCTGTGTATTTTTGGTAATAATTGTGTATTTTCCTTGAGTTGAGGTTACCGGACAGTGGGCTCTGTGGAGGTCCTCGAGCTTCCATTTGGGTGTTCCGGGAATCTAAAGGACCATTGCGTTGGTTCCGCCGCTCTTTTAGTTCCGCTTGTCGGCACCAATGGACAGATGAAGCAGAGGGAGAACTGATATGGTTTAGTTTAAGATTGTGTTTAATTCTTTACTTCTTTAATGGTATTTGATTTTGGATCTAGTTAAAATGTGTATGTGATCTGTAGGTAAAGCTTTTAAGTAGTTGGATGGTTTGAATGTTGTATTCTGTAAATTGTTTGTTTTGTTTCCCCCTTCTGTGTGTAATATGGACCAATTAAAATAGTCAAATTGTATAAATGTGGATCTGTTGTGTTATTTGGAGTCAGTTCGTTTGGATAGCACATGTTTGGTTATTTAAGTTTAGTTTTGTTTTGACCATTCTGTTAATAGGCTTAGTTATTTGATTTGATTATTTGTGAATTTAGAGGTTTTTTTTGTTTTCTTTCCAAATGTGAACTGGTTTGGACATATTAAAATGATCTAATTTTTGGGAAACTTATTCTTTTTATGCCTTTCTTTTTACTTCAGCCCGGTCCTCACAGCCAGAAATGGACGTAATCACTACATTAACATATTTAGCAACTGGAAAAATGCAACTATGCAGCAGTGATGATTTGGGTCTGTTACAGCACTTATTAGGCTATGTCTCTGTTCATTTCCTATAAAACACGGTAAGTATGACAGCATGGCAAATAAAAAATAAAGAATATATATACATATATAATATGTGTGTGTGTGTGTGTGTGTGTGTGTGTGTGTCTGTGTGTGTGTGTGAGAGAGACAGAAAGAGTGAGAGGAAAAATTACGCCTCAAAGTGAAGGCTTATAATATACCCTACTCTTAAAAGCGCTCTTTTATTTCCTTCTTGACAACCGATCAATCACAGGTTTTTGTCTTTTCCTTGCTCCGAGTTGCTCTCAGATTGGTCCTGAATCACTCTTAAGCTAAGACTTCTAGTTAGAAATTTTTAAGCTAAAATAGGAGCTCTCTGAGAGGATTCTTAGAATCTTTATGAATATGGGCCCAGGGGTCTAAAAATGTGACTCCCGTGAAAATAAGTTGACCACACCCAAAGTTATAATCATGTGAATATTTGATTTTACCACTAGGTGGTGTTCAAAACTTCTCAGGCTACTTCAAGGCATCGTGCTGATGACCCATACTAAGTTTTGTAATGCTACGTCAATGTGTTTGTAAAATGTGGCCTAGTGGATAGAGAGTTGGACTTGTAACCTGAAGGTTGTGGGTTCGAGTCTCAGGTCCGGCAGGGATTGTAGGTGGGGGGAGTGAATAACCTCCACCCTCAATACCACGACTGAGGTGAGACCCTTGAGCAAGGCACCGAGCCCCCCACTGCTCCCCGGGCGCTGCAGCAATGGCTGCCCACTGCTCTGGGTGTATGTTCACTTCTGTTTGTACACTTGGATGGGTTAAATGCAGAGCACAAATTCAGAGTATGGATCACCATACTTGGCCACATACCACTTCCCTTTCCTTTTTTTTTTTACTACAAAATTCAAAATGCTCGACACCCAAAATGGATGACATGGGAAAATTGTTTGACTCAGCATGATGCACTGAATCTAAAGAGTTTTCACAACTTCACAACTTTCCCGAAAGTGGTTCTATGGGCTGCCATAGATTCAAGAGCAGAAGAAGAAATGGAAGAAGAAGAAAAAGAAGAACGTCAACGGATACAATAGATGCCTACGCACCTTCGGTGCTTGGCCCCTAATAATGAACGCAATATAAATAGTAAGTGCTGTTAATTTATTTATTTTTCTTTTACATGAATTACATAAATGTATGCAACATGAATACTTTTCCTTTCTTCAGTTTCATTTAAAGGAATTGCCAAAAGTGATGTCAAGAGCAGATATTTGCAATTATTTGCCTTTAGTGACCTTGCAAGTTTTATTAAACCACCAAAATATGAGTAGTTTGTCACATGAGTTAGTCACAGGACTTACTGAAACAGTTCTACTCCGCCATCATTGAATCCATCCTCTGCACCTCAATAACTGTCTGGTTCAGCTCAGCTATCAAATCTGACCTCAGAAGACTACGGAAGGTAGTCCGGACTGCTGAGCGAATCATGGTACAACCGTCCCCACTCTCCAAGAACTGTACTTATCCAGAGTGAGCAAAAGGGCTGGCAAAATCACTCTGGACCCCTTACATCCAGCACACAACCTCTTTGAACTGTTACCGTCTGGTCGACGCTACAGAGCTCTGAGAACCAGAACGACCAGACACAGGAACAGTTTCTTCCCTCAGGCAATCCATCTCATGAACACTCAATAATAAAAGTGGAACACATAACTAATTCATTATCCATTCACCACACTCACTTATTTTATTTTTATTTTTATCATTTCTAATTTGCACATACTTGACCTGTACATACATAGTCGCCTATATTATATATTATATATTTTGTATATGTTTTTTTTTTTTTTGCTGCTTTGTACATTGGTTATTGGCTATTTCTTGTTATTTTGTTTTTATTACCTGTGTCCTGTCCTGCTACTGTCTTTCTGTTGCACTGTGGAGCTTCTGTCACTACAACAAATTCCTTGTATGTGTAAACATACTTGGCCAATAAAGCTCATTCTGATTCTGACATTGGAAAGAAGAAAATAATAAACTTGGTAAGCTTTACATGTGTGTCATGCATAATTTCTTGCAAAGCCTCATTAAACATTTTACAAGTTATTAATGATTCATCAGCTTCAATTTAAATTTCCAGATTTTCAATAGGTTTATAAAACACCTTTGTTGTATATGTGGTTTGTTTGGGATCATTATTGTGTTAGAAATTACATGTTCAATATCCAAACAGGTATTTTATTTTTTTTATTATTATTATTATTAATTACACATCTCATTTGAGACTTTGGTTCACACATTGAGGTGATTTTCAGCCTCCTGGGTTTCTTTGACTAGCCAGTACATCACTTTTGGCCATTACTGTAAAGTTTTGTCTTTAAACTGGAAAAAGAAAATGCTACAGTAAGACATGCAAATGATCCTTACCTGTGATGGAATATATATTATGTTTGGTCATCTGAATGTGTTTGATTTTTTTTTATCAAAGAGCATTATTTAAAGCAGCTGGAGTGTGGCACACGCACATTTAAGATCCTTGAAGTTTCTTGTAGCCTGGCTCAAGCATCAATCATGCATGTAGCACTGCTTTGGTGTGGGGTGCTGCAATCACCCACATATAGCAGAACTTGGAGCCGATGCAGGCAGAGAAATCTTTAATTTACCATTAGCGCCTTGCAGCTGAAATGCACCTCTCTTCAAGACAGGAACTATCTGCAGTTATGCTATTTTTTGAGCATGTTTATGGAAGGATGCGCTGTCACTATTATAGTCAGAACTGGGCTGGTAAAACTTCTGAAATGAGATCCTCCCCCACTGAGGAAGAGACATGTGGAAAAAGATTTACCTTTGAGATTTTTTAATTTGCCTTGAATGCACTACTTCATTGTACAAGGTCAGCTCACTTATAGGTAAGATTTAACAAAGGCAGCCCTTGAAATGATAGAAAAAATACATTAAATGCTGAAGGGTTCAAAAGTTTTTTTTTAAGTTTTTCTTATGAGTTTGGTAAGAAAAAAGTGAGTGGCAGATAAAAGTGAGTGGCAGATAAGTTGTGTGCTTTCTTTCAAACAGTTATACACCATTCAAAATTTGTGGTCAGTTTGATTTTTTGAAGTTTTTTTTTTTTTTTTTTAAGAAATCTCTAATGCTCACAATGATTGCATTTATTTGATCAAAAATACAGTGAAATATTGTTAAATACTTTGAATCTTTACTTTACACATTGTTTGAACATAAATGTGTGATGGAAGTGTGTGTACACATCCATCCTATAATGATAAAATCCACCCAGTGTTTTTTATTAATACCCTTTTTTAAAATCCCCTTTCTCAAATCAGGCTGTTCTGAGATTCCTGTCAGAATGATGTAGTTCTGCACAGGCCCCTCCCACGATAGTTGATTGACGAGGCTGTCTTACCGTACCTAGACCCGCCCTGAGTGAGCTGAGAGCTGTCCGCCATTGTGTGGACTCCGGTGCAGGGGAAGACAAGATGTCTCTGATTAAGCAATTGAGGTATTTTGTTGTTGGATGTAATGAATATAGCAGTCGTCATTTACGCCCGACATCTGAGCCATTGAAGACGCAGAGGGTTAACGTTACTTTCGTTTTTGAAGGGAATGCGCCAATCCCAATCTACCTAAATGTGTCTTTGTTCGCTCAAATCATTTGTGATCCAGCTTCATCTACAGAAGAAGTGAGTATAAGGGTTTTTTATGAATCTTTGCAAATCACCTTTCCTAATAATGTGCTAGTAGCCAGTTTCACGGCTGACGTTTACAGTCTGCTCGTCACCCCAAAGAGGAGAGGGGCGGGTCAGCAGAGCTCATTAGCATTTAAAGCGACATGGACTAAAAAACAGCTTGCTGAAAACTGATTTTGACAGGGAAAAAAACTTTTTTTTTTACACTAACATTGAGAAATTTGGTAACGCTTTATATTACAGCCCGCAATGTACCGCGTAATTAAACAGAATTTACAGCGTACCTATTTGTAACTACTCTCTAAAAATGCTGGGTTAAAAAATAACCCAACCTTAACCCAGCTGCTGGGTAACTATGGGACAGAACACGCGCTGGGTTGTTTTGACCCAAGTGCTGGGTTGAGCCATTTGACCCAGAATGCTGGTGTCACGAATCCTGGCTATGAACTTCCGTTACTCAGCACCAGAGGTCACTCGCTCACCACATGGACTCTTGCACCACACTAACTGTTGCCCGCCACCTCAGACTACAATTCCCATCATTCATTGCACTGACGACACACAGCTGATTGCACTGATCACACAGCTGATTGCACTGATCACACACCCTACATAAACCATGGACTTCCTCTTCCTCTCTGTCGAGTATCGTAAAAGCTTGCACTTGGATCCGCACGTCTAGCGTTTCGTTCACCCCGTTACAGAATACACGGCCACACAAGGATCCAGCAGCTGTTTAGAGGAACTTTGGCCAGGTATGGACACAACACGTATATTATTTGGCATTAAGCAAGACACACGATCATTGGAAAGCCATATGCAAGAATTTTTAGCCATAGCTCACTATTCAGATATACCAGACATTATTTTGATAGAGATTTTCTGTGATGGCATAAATCAATCCCTTCGGTCTAAGCTTAGACGTAGGGGCCCGCGTTCATTACTCTGTCAGTTTATGGATTATGCTTTGTTGTGTGTTGGCTCTCCATTCACTGTGGGTGTCGCGGAGGAGGAATGCGACACCGCGTCTTTGACTGAGATGGTAGTTGCACCAGAGTGCGCTCACAAAATGGCGGCGACAGCGGAACCTGATCGCAAAATGGCGGACACAACAACACCCCGCCATGCCATCGCTGCCAGTCAAGAGCCAAATCAAGTCACAGTTGATTTTAAAGAGCCAAGTCAAGTTATGGATAATCTTTGTGAGTCCAACCAAGTCACCATTGATCGTCAGTCTGACCACGTCTCCGCTGATCTGCCAGAGTCTGACCACGTCTCCGCTGATCTGCCAGAGTCTGACCACGTCTCCGCTGATCTGCCAGAGTCTGACCACGTCTCCGCTGATCTGCCAGAGTCTGACCACGTCTCCGCGGATCTGCCAGAGTCTCACCACGTCACCGCTAACCATCCAGAACCACGTCACAGCTGAGCAGCCAGTCTTGTCACGTTCTGTCTGTCACACCCAGATATTCAGAGTCAGTCTTTCTGTATTATGTACCTGTCCTGTTAATGAACTCTACCTGTTCCCTGATGTTACCACTGTAGAACCTCCAGAGGTGGCGGCATCTGCTGCAGAACCTTCAGAGGTGTCAGTGGTAACCACCTATGAATCCTCGTCCTGTCCTTTCACGGCTATGGAGGCCGTTTATGAATCCTCGTCCTGCCCTGTCACGGCTATGGAGGCCATCTATGAATCCTCGTCTTGCCCTGTCACGGCTATGGAGGCTGTCTATGAATCCTCATCCTGCCCTGTCACGGCTATGGAGGCCGTCTATGAATCCTTGTCTTGCCCTGTCACGGCTATGGAGGCCGTCTGTGAATCCTTGTCCTGCCCTGTAGCGGCTATAGAGACCATCTGTGAACTCTTGCCTTCCTTTGAACTGGCCACGGAGGCCATTAATGAACCTTCTTTTGCCCATGTCACAGCCTATAAACTGTTGTCCTGAGTCAGCCAAGCTGGTTGTGAATTACCAGTCCCATCAGTCACAATTGAGGGGGTTATAGGTGAACTTCCTGACTGTTGCATTGCGCCTCTAGGGGCCGTTTGTGAACTCTTAACCCTGCATGAACTCAGAAACTATAAATGCAGGAATCCTGGCTATGAACTTCCGTTACTCACCACCAGAGGTCACTCACTCACCACATGGACTCTTGCACCACACTAACTTTTGCACGCCACCTCAGACTACAATTACCATCATCCATTGCACTGACGACACAGCTGATTAAACTGATCACACAGCTGATTGCACAGATCACACACCCTACATAAAACATGGACTTCCTATTCCTCTCTGCCGAGTATCGTATTGCGTTTATCACTCCCCTAGTGTTAGCTGCCTTACCGAGCCATTCTGTGTTTTTCTGTTTAGTTCGAGTATTGTTCTGCATTTATAACTCGCCTAGTTTTAGCTGCGATACGGAACCCTATTTGTTGTCATATGTAACCAAGGTTACCAGGGAGTAACATAGAAAAAAAAGGGACAATGTTATTAACTTAATAATATAACAAATTATTGAGAACTATTCAAAAGAAGAAAATTTATAAAAGAAAATATTCATTTTACATGACTGTATGGTTTTTTTTTGTTATTAATGTGACCAATAGGGAGCCATCTTCAAGTTAAAAATGGCCAATGAGACTGCGGAATGCGGCACAGCAGAAAAAAAATTGATTTTCGGGGTTTAGCACGAGGTTCACATATGCAGAATCTTAAGCAGCTCTCTCGCGTGCACGGATTCCTGACGGGCGCGGTGTTCGTTGACGCTCCAGGAAAAAAAAGGAAACACCTCTTAGATGAATTCTGTCAATGAATTTATGTGAGTAAAATGGCAAACTTTATTTTGCATTAATTGTGAATGCATCTGATATTGCCAATTGAGTGAAATACACGTTCAGTTTATAAATCTCAAAGTGTATAATAACATATGCTCAATTAGTGTTAGAGCATTGCTAAAGCGCTTACTGATTGTATTTTTGATTTAAAAAAGGCGGAAGAAAAGGATTTAAAGGAGACGAGATCTGTGCTTTTCTGGAATTTTAGCGATCTCCTTGATAAGTTAGGTTTCAATGTTAATAGTTACAAATCAAATCGTTACTATAGTTTAAGAATAGTAACGAATTGTAGGTGGGGGGAGTGAATGTCCAGCGCTCTCTCCACCCTCAATACCACGACTGAGGTGCCCTTGAGCAAGGCACCGAACCCCCAACTGCTTTAAGAAGGCCGGGACAATCTCACTTTAAGAAGTAAAACAAGAAATTTAACGAGTGATTTATGTTGAAAAAAATTTATTGAGAAATAACAGCTAACTGTGTGACCAGCTACGTGATTAGAAATTGTCAGTCATATGCAAATGAGTGCGTTATATGGAAAAAAAGCAGTCGCAGACAGAAGAAAATATTCTTTAATTGAAAAATGCATATACAAATATTCAAGTTTTGTGTAAAATGTCTGATGTGCAGTGATCAGTTTATTTTCAGAGTTAAGATTTTATTCTATGTTGTTACAATGAAGATATTAATGATTGTTTTGTGACCTTGTCTGTTCAAGGTCAGGTTTTTTTTTGTGTGTGTGTGAATCTGTCCTTTTCCATGTTGGTGCCATCTGTCTGATGTGATGTTCTGGATTGTCCTGGCCTTCCAGTGGTTCTGAGGAGGGTTTGGACTGGTGAGCCACCTTGAGTCTGTTCTTGGATCTTTTTCCTTCTTTCTGTGGGAAAAGACAGGTTTTTCTGAATTCTGTGACTAGTAGGAAATCAAATGACTTTTTCTTTTCTTGGATGGAGACACTTTTCCTTGTCGACAGATATAGACATTTAAATATCTATGTGGACTATTCATAAGACAGTTTTCCTTAAAACATTGAACAATTCAGTGTTGAAATCGAAGGGTATCTATTCTATTTCATTGAGAATGGTTGGTTTTCTATTTTGATTGACAACTGGTGTTGTATGTTTTTTTTTTTTTTTTTTGTAATTGAACACTGATTGATTTAAAAGAACAAATAGTGACAACAGAAAGTTGAGCAACCACAATTCAATTTGTGAAAATATTGTTTGTTTATTTTATTTCTATTAATGAGTCAACTTGCCAGCTGTGTGTTTTCAAAATACAAATCTTAAGCAAAACTAAATCTTAAGAGTCCGGTCTGTTCACTGTTGTTGTGGCATCTTTCTCAGCAGCGAATCTATTCTTCTGAGACACTGGTCCATAGATTGGCATTATAATACCTGCAAATTATTTGCCATACGAGCAAGTGCTACAAAAAGTTGGCGAGCCAGATGGGAGATTGATTGCCAGACAACAACAGTGACTTCTCAGTGCGACAAATCAGAGAGAACTCTTATTGTGAAAGAAGTGTTAATATTATGGATGTAGTTGAAAGAGAAAACGTGAATGTTTCCAATGCTGTCATAGTTGGTGGCATAACATTGAGTGAATCTGACCAAAACCTAGAAGCATGGCTCATGCGGTATGGCAGTATTAGTCATACTCTGCTTATTGATGATCTAGCATCCGAATTTCATCGGCAGGCTATAATAGAGTTTGCGCATAGCTCTGCAATGAAGAACCTAAAGTCTCTGTTGCTTTTAAGAATTGTTAGCACTTCAGATGCCGATGTTATATTTATATGATAAATTCCCAGGGTTGATACATTGCATTGATACAACTCACAAGCTAAATAATACAAAAATAAAAAGTAAACAATTACTGATGAAGTGGGGACAAAAGGGGAAGTCGTGGCCTAATGGTTAGAGAGTCGGACTCGTAACCCAAAGGTTGCGGGTTCGAGTCTCAGGCCGGCAGGGATTGTAGGTGGGGGGAGTGAATGTCCAGCGCTCTCTCCACCCTCAATACCACGACTGAGGTGCCCTTAAGCAAGGCAACGAACCCCCAACTGCTCCCCGGGCGCCGCAGCATAAATGGCTGCCCACTGCTCCGGGTGTGTGCTCACGGTGTGTGTGTGTTCACTGCTGTGTGTGTGCACGATGGATGGGTTAAATGCAGAGCACGAATTCCAAGTATGGGTCACCATACTTGGCAGTATGTCACTTCACTTTCACTTTCGCTTTCAAAATGGATAAAAAAAATTCAACCCTACCATCGATAACTTTGAAACATATCAGAACACATTATAAATGGTAGCGTAGAGAGAAGGGCTCTGGTGACTTTACTGCCACATCCCAAATGTACACAATGGTCAATGTTAGTGTGTTGAGTTGGTTGGGAAGAGCAAATCAAGGAGTCAAGGTTGCATTGATTATCAGGAAGTCATGCACCATCTGAGCAACTGCGATTGAGATGAATGCCTAACAGAGTTGTCTCATATGTTTTAATAGCATCACAGTGTTTATACATTTCAAGGAAATCAACCTACAAATGCTTTAGTTGCTTGGATAAGAGAAAGCTTAGGAAAAAAAAAGTAATTTAGTTTTTGGAAATTGAGTTAAAAGAACATATAGAAAGCTGCACATCACCCAGAATGAGTCATATTTAACCTACTTGCTCTCTCTCACACACACATTTGTCTAATATTAGCAAGATATCAGCATTATAATAGAGCAAAGCAGGAAATTATTTACAGTGCTGCTACAGCTCATAAAACACATTCAAACTGTCCCTGTGCTAATGAACAGCTGCATGCAACTTGATTGTTGATAAAAAGCCTTCGCAATATTCAGATGATGCCTTTGTATACAACAATAATGGGGACTGATTTATGATATTTACACACAATTTGATCTTACTTTGATTGTTTACAACCACACTCTCATCTTTCAAAAGATGACATTTCACTAATTAACTTCATAAAACAGGAAATGAGGAGTGGGAATCACAGAGGTTCTATCCTGAAGAGTAAATTCTCATCACTTTCAGCAAGGTATTCAATATTTACAATTATTATGAGCTGATCATCCATGTATAGGAATAAAAATAAAACATATATTACTATATTTTTTTAGCAATGTATTGTACAAATACACTGTTAGCTTGCCTCAAAGTTTTGATAGCAAATTTTGATATCTTGGCAAATATGAGCACAGTTTGTGAGACTGTTAAGATCTCTTTTAAATGTGAAGTAGATAAATACAGTATGAGATTATTCTGGACTTTTTCCCCAAGAGAAAAATTTGAGAAGCAGGAGACTCTGTTTATATTCTATGAGTCATAGTCATAGTCAATATTATTTGTATAGCGCTTTTAACAATGCAAATAGTGTCAAAGCAGCTTTACATCGGCTTGATATAAAGCTGGGTGGCTTTATATCAGCTTTACAGTATTTAGATGGGGAAATAATTTGTCGAAATAGTGTCATTCTCCTCTGGCCAGACAAAATCAGCAGTTTAGAGGAGAATGACACTATTTCGATGAGAAACAATTACTCACAGAAAATTGTCCCCATCGCCACAGCCCTCAAATCCCATTCAAAAAGACTGACAGTCACTATCACACGCAAGAGCCAATTATATTGCTTAACCTGTCATAAAGCTTTCTGAGGCAGAGGGGAGGACTTTTCATGGTAGAATGACTTAAATTTTCATCTGTTCCTCATACACAAAGTTATCAAACGTCTTTAGAAGAATTGGAATGCAGCATAGACTAATGTTAGGGTGTGTTTGTCATTTTTGGAGCATAACAGTAAAAATTTGTGTGCATTTTCATTGCATAAAAAAGGACAGCTTGGACATTATGCAAACAAAAACGACATGAGGGTGAGTAAATTACCGCAGAATTCTCATTTCTCAAATCTACACTAAATGTTTAACTTGCGTAAAGTAAAGCCCTTCAAAGCAAACTGTTTGTATGTGATATAAGACTGACATGTGCTGGTGCAGGATAAAAGTGACTAAAATTACGTTTACTTATGGCCATTGAGAGATTTAGGAACAGAATGATTTGCATCCCTAGCAGCCTGCCTATGCAATTGTCACATTAAAAAAAAATGCCTTGTTGCATATCTTAAAGATGCATTTTGTTATATTTCACGAGTTCGCACTAACACCTAATATGATTGAGCAATTAGTAAGCATATTTGGCATGCTGTCCGGAGGGAGGGCTCCGAGCTCAGGATAGAGCCCGAACCCAGAGAACCCCCCCCCCCCTAGAATGGGATGAAATTAGATTAAGAGTGAGGAGTTGGGGTGGAGGTGGGATGCTGGAGAACTGTCATGGAACAGAGGTGAGTTCGCTGTATATCTACACCTGATGTGCTTGTTAAAGTGATTAGCTGACGAGCTCCACTTGGGCCAGACTGATTATCTGATCGTGCTCCTCTCGAACTTTAAGGAAACAATAATCTCCTAAAAACATACATGTTCTTTCTACAGTAAATATAGCATAGCAATCTTTGGCAACATTTTTGATTGCTTTTATTTTGAAATTCTAGTCACAGGAAGGCAGTTACTGTGACAGCTGCTGCCTCAATACTTAATTGTTATTCATGCTGTCATTGTTATGGTACGTGTGGTTGTAGATGAATGAAGAGCGCTCGACGAAGGAATGAAGAAACAGGAATCTTTTTAATAGGCTTCAACTCACTAATACCATTAAACAACATACAATCTCAGACAAAAGACTATGGGAGAACTCAGGACTTTTAAAGGGACAACCAAACGAAAGATAATTAACTCAAGACAGGTGAACAGGATGAACGATGATTACCTAATGACAGGAAACTAGAACAGGAAAAACCAAATAAGGGCAAAAGGGAAACTAAACAGAAACCAAACCATGACAGTCATGTGATTTGTGAAGTTTTAATTAGTTATTAAACACTTTCTAGATAATTTAATTACCTTATGAAATTGCTCTGCACGAATGTGTCAGACATAGAATTACAAAACAATTATGGTAGTAGTTACAGATTAAACACCAAAATGTAGAATCAAATTTGTAACAAGCCTTATTTCTCACATATCCATCATGCTAACTCATTTTATTAACATATAGAGATGGGTGACAAATTAAAGAACAAGCCAGGGTATCCGGTGGCTCTGGCATTTTGCTGGCATGGATTGGGTCCACTTGTCCCCTTAGAGGAAAGTGTCACTGCAAATCAATACAAAGTTGTTCTGAGTTATCACCTTTATCTAATGATGAAACATTTATATCCTGATGGGAGTGGTTTCTTCTAACACAATCACATAGCAATTTATGGCAATAATTTTACATTTTGTTATGATCTATTTACAGATCGGTGACTTTCAGTTGTATGATCTGCTTACACACCACATTTCATATGTTTTCATATGAAACGGGTCTTACAAATTTACATAAAATCAGTACTTTGTTAAATGTCATCATATGATTGGGTTGTCTATACCAGACTGATTATGTGACTGGGATGTCTTTTCCAGATTGTCTATTCCACATCCTCAGAGCACGAAGGGTCAGTGAATTAGGGTGATCATATACCCTCTTTGTCCCCAAACATGTCCTGGCCAGAGTTTCTAAATTGCCAAAAATGTCAAAATTTTGGTTTGTTTTCCTATAGACATGCTCTTTACAGTCATCATACAAAACATTATACTCTTAAAATAAAGGTTCTTTATTGGCATCAATTGTTCCACAAAGAAATTTTACCATCCATGGAATCTTTTCATTCCACAAAATATCTGTTCAAATGGGTTAATAATTCTGCAACTCTAACTGAGTTCCTTAATTTATTATTTTCTGGCAGATAAAACTGCCCTGAAAAATAACTCTATCATCTATTTATGCTCCTGAAATACCTTCAATGTAGCAATACATTTTTCTGAACAAATCAGAATCAAGAACAATGCTGCATTATTGTCACAAACTCAGCCTCTGTGGCTCCCTCCAATCACCACCAGAGGGAGCTATCTCCAGAGTACTAACTGTTCCATTTGGACTTCATTTCCCAGATACCCCATGCCTGAGACTGATTACCTGCACAAGTGTTTCTTATTGCCCGGTCTATTTAAGCTGTGCTGCCCTTGCTTTGTATGCAGACATTTCTGAGTGTTCTTCCTGTGTTTGATTTCCTGTTGATAACTTGGACTGTTTACCTGTTTATGATATTCTGCTGCCTGCCTATTCTGACCCTGCCTGCCTCATTGAGTTATTCTATTGTTTGTCTGTCGCCTGCCTCGACCCTCATTATGAACTCTGTTTATGAATCTGCCTTGCCTTCGTGGTCTCTAACGCCAGTGATTGATCTATGCCTGTCTGACTTGTTTTGTGAATCAATAAAGCTGCATATGGATCCTGACGCTATTGACTCATCATTACAGTTATAAATAAAAACAATAATGCTAATGAGAAGTCATTAACAATATTCATTGAGCCAAGAGATTGTGAAAATAGCAGCAGTGTGTATAAAAAGTGAAAATGAGAGTAGCAGCAGAGTGCAATTGCCTAAAGCATGAAGGTAAAAAAAAATGTAGTCATTGGATATATCAAACCAGCTGCACTCCAGTCTTCAGGCAGCTCTCACTCACAATAAGGTTTATAAATTTCACTCCTGTCGAGTGTTTAGGTCTTACTCCAGAGAAATATACTGGATTTTATGGCTGTCCCATGCTGAACACAGTTAGTTACACGCTAGACAAAAGAACAAAATCCCTCTATTGCATCCCTTTGAGCCACATATAAATGTAATTGGATTTTTTTATCCCCACAACCAGAGTAGCATTTGTTTCCACAAGATTCTGCACAGAACATTTTTCCCTTTTGGAAGTTATTGTGTGTGATGGCCAGTAACATAAACTCACATCACACAGAATCTTGCTCTCAGTATATACAAAACACTATGAACACCACCGTAACAACAACAATAACACATTTCCTGTCCACTTCAGCAGCAATGTAATATACAGTTTGGAAGCACACAACACCTCCGTGTGAGGATTTCTAGTTCAGTGTTGCCCCAGGTATTAGGCCTGTCCTTTCTGATTGCAGTGGAACTAGCAGAGTAAGCGCACTCGTTCATCATCGGCCTGTGACAAATGGAGGAACCAGCTTTGTCTGACAGCCAGCAGAGTAGCGGCCAGGCACTTCCTCAGTCCTCAGGTTATCCACTGGCGTCACAAGCACTAAACATGACTGCAGTGGAAAAGTAATGGGCTACTCCATTTAAAAGCCATTTGCAGGCTGCTCTGAGCTAAATGCTGTGAACCGTCCTGAAGGACATTTCTCTGTCTGTGAAATTTAATGCAAAGAGACAGAGAAATGCGTCTTAAAACCAAGGTTGTTTGCTGAATTACAGTAATAGTAGCATTATTAATTTATTTTCATGTCTATTTAATTAGAATTAGGAATAGAATAATTTCAAAAATTTAAATTTACTCACCCGCAGGCCATCCAAGATACAGATGAGTTTGTTCATCAGAAAAGATTTAGAGAAATTTATCATTACATCCTATGTCACTAATGTATTCTGCAGTGAATGGCTGCCATCAGAATGAGAGTCCAAACAGCTGATAAAAACATTACAATAAGACACAAGGGTAATGCTTTAGTTTGATGGTGCCCTTTAGACTTTCTGTTGACTATCTTTAAAGCTACATGTCAACTACTGTACCAGTCACTGGAGTATTAGTAGTGGCTGCTTAATATCTGCTAACACATTATTTTTATGGTCCCTCAACATTCTACTGACTGATTTAAGTAACTTTGCAAGTACATGTCAACTCATTCTACCCCTAACCTAACAGTCTACTAATACTCAGCTAATAATCTGAGAATTAGTTGACGTATAGTTGCAAATTACTTACAGTCAACAGAATGTCTAAAGGGGACAATCAAAATAAAGTGTAACCTCTGAGTAATCCACATGATTCCAGTCCATCGATTAACTTAAAGTTGTGTGTTTGTAATAAACAAATCCATCTTTAAGATTTTTTTAACCAAGCCTTCTGTCCCCAATTATGCTTTCTCTAGTGAAAAAGTCATCTGAATCAGGAAAGAAATATGCACATGTGGTTGGATAGGCAATCATCCTTGTAACTGTTTAATACTTTGTCGTATCAGTGGCGCCCTCAAATGTATAAACACGGGAGTCTATCTGTCACCTGTGTTGCGTTATCAATGCACCATTGTTTTGCTCTCAGGAGCTGGAGATGGATACCTGAGACTGTAGGAAGAATACGTAGTTAGTCAGTCGCTACTGCTAGATAGTGGTACTTGGTGTTTAGTTGTAAGACGTGTGTTTTGTTTGATTTATATTTTAGACACTGCGTTTCCATTTGGGATAACTTGAGAGAGTTTTTGGACGTTGCTTTCTGCCTTAGTCTTTAGTGTGGCATTAATGCCCCATTGCCGCTGTTTTCAGAAACCAAGTGTGGACATTGAGATGGTAGGGAGTATGTGCTGTTTATTCTTTGTTTCGTAGTAGCGCTCTCTTATTTACAGAAAAGTTATGTTGTAAGAGTGTTGCGTAAATTGTCCTCCATTTTCTTGCTACGAGAGTCCCTGGATTGTTGTTCCCGATTAATCCTATTGGTAGTGGTGAATATCTGAATAGTATCTGAAAGCCATACTCAAGTAAAAGTACAGATACCTTACCAGAATATGACTTTGGTAGAAGTTGAAGTCACCGTTTAGAATATTACTTGAGTAAAAGTCTTAAAGTATGTGATATTTATCATACTTAAATAAGAAAAGTATTTTTTAAATCTTAAACGTACTTAAGTATTGAAAGTAAAATACAAGTAAATGCAAAATGGAAAAGAAGCAAATAAATACATATATAAAAAAAAATAATAATAATTATACACAGCTTGAGTAGCAAGATTGTTTTCAGTTTTAACTCTTTCTTCCATTTTGTATTTTTGGGTAAGAATAAGAAGCGCCTCATCCGGTTCTTAGTGTCTTTCATTCCAACATAAGGAAACATTTCTGGAATCTGCATCTAAAATAGCATTTAGATGTATTTACAGTTTAATGTATCTCAGAGGAGACATGGATGCATTTAAACTACAGTTACAGATGCATAAATAGGCCTAATGTTTTGTTTTTAACATAAAACATTGAATACTAATATTTTACGTTGGTAACAAGCAATATTATGTCTAAAATGTAAGTCACTTATTGATTTAATGAACTTGTATAAATTATTATTCAGTATATTCAAAATTACATTGTACTGTACACATTGCTCGATTTCCATGCCCTTTTACATTGCTAAACCAAAGGGTAGAGCACAGTACCAGCTACAGTATGGATGCTCTCATTGTTTTTATTCAAATATCAAAATATTGTGTTCCAGAATTCTGATGTTGTTAGAATACACAGACAGGAACACCGGGGAGTAACGAGTAGACCAGAAGAAATCAAACTGAACAGGCAGGACTATAAATACACAGGTAAATCATAGATAACGAGACGAACACGGCTGGACAAGAATTAACTAATGATAACATTTAACAAGGACAGGAAACAAACCACATATGGACACAAGAGGCAGGAACACATGACACACATGACAGATGATTGACAATCAGAGACTCAATCAGACAAATTTAAGATGCGATCAGAACATTGAAACATGAGGAGCTGGAATTCCAGAGAGGCCCAAGGAAACAGGACGCCGTAAATCAGATTCCTAGCTCCAACTAGTCTGAAGCAAGCAAACTAACCAGCAAGCCTCTTTCACAGAACAGTTTACAACCTTGAGACAAAAGAACACTTATTGAAAATTCCTTAGGAGACCTTTTAACCTCTCTCTGGTCGTCACAGAACATGACTCTCATTCTCCATAGAACTACACAGGGACAATATTTTCATATGCACTAAAAATCATCTTAAAAGGACTTATGTTACGTTTGCCTCACTAAGGTTAAATTATGCTAAGTCTTTCTTTGGCCTTCGCTCTGGAAGTGATCTGTTGATTCTGCTAAACTTTAATTAAAACTGAAACTAAAACGGAAACTAAGCTATATAAAAACTAAATAAAAATGTGTTCACAAAATAAAAACTAAATTAAAACTAACAAAAATATTAATGAAACTAATAAAAACTAAACTGAATTTCTTAGCAAATTTGAAAACGATATTAAAATAAAACTAATTTAAAAATTCTAAACTATAATAACCTTGCTTAAAGTTAACATCTGAGATTGTACAATAAGGTCGAAATTGAGCGTTTTCCTCTCTTTCTGTAATGCCTTGTTTTATAGCTGAAGTGATGTCCTGCGGGATAGCTATACTCCCGAATCTCAGTCTGTTAGCCGAACGAAGATAAACTGCAGTGATTCAAAGGGAAATAAATGGGTGGATAAAGAATAGTTTTGAACGTGTTCCTCAGTTCTATTTATCAAAGCTTCATTATTCATAGTTTAATGTCCGGTGCGAGTTCCTTTGTTAAATCATCTATGACTCCCTCGATTAAACATTAGAGCATGCTTGCCTGTTTGTGTACACTGTTCACTAAATTAATTTAATCTCGCTCAACACTGCGTGTGTCCGGGAGATTTTAATGGGAGTTTTTAAAAGCTTTATCAAGTAAAGTTTAACTTTGAACCAACAGTGAAGGAAACCTGTTGTGTTTAAGTGTCCAGAGAAACTGGCACGGGCTTCTGATACACCAATCACTGTTTCCCCAACTGCAGCACGAAGCTGTGATTGAATAAAGTTGAAGTTTAACTCTGAACGAACTGAGAGTTTAAGCGCCACATCGCAGAACCAAGTAAAAGCGGTGTTGTTTATTTGTTAAAACGTGCCGACATTTCATGTAACATGCTTAATGCAACAATTCATGTGCTAGTCCACTAATTTGTTTTGGTTGTCACAGTTACGATCATGACACAGAAGTCTTAACCTACTTCCGGAAGCAACTTTGAACTGCACACGCGCAGCACATCAATGCTAGTGTAAACAAAGCTAACAAAACGGTTGTGTTTACATTAAAGTATATGCTAAAGCCATTAGCCTCAAAGGTTAGCAGTTAGCATTAATATCCAGTGGTTTAACCCTTTAAACACCTCTCTTCGTTAGCCTTCTACTGGACTCACCCCTTTCCAATGCGTACTCGGTTACCAGCCTCCTCTCTTCCCATGGTCTGGCAAGCCTTCTGATGTTCCATCTGTTGATCACTGGTTCCGAGAGAGCGAGAGGGTCTGGGACACAGCTAACCACCAGCTTCAGAGGGCTTTGCACCGACGCAGGATGACAGCCGACTTGAGACGTTCCACAGCTCCGTCCTACCAGCCGGGTCAGAAGGTTTGGCTGTCAACCAGGGACATCAAGATGTGCTTGCCCTGCAAGAAGAGTAGTCCCAGATGCTTTGTCCCCTTCACCATCACGAAGCAGATCAATCCAGTTACTTACCAACTCAAATTACCTCCACCGTACAGAATTTATCCCACCTTTCATGTATCACACCTCAAACCTCACCATTCTCCCATTCCTGTCTCCACAGATCCTGGCCTGGCAGGGGAAAGTATGTAGCCCAGCCTGCTACATACTTACCATGCCTCTCACCTGGATCGCCTTGCTCCCCGAGGATGAGGTCGTGGAAGGGGGGGTACTGACACAGAACAGCCAGGTCTCCATCCCAGCCAATCCCAGCGCACCCTCTCACCTGAATACTAATCACATTCACCTGCCTCTCATCTGCTCACTCATCACTCTGACTTCAAAAGTACACACATCACCTCACTCCAGTGTCCGGTCACTGAACGTCTACAGAGACTTTTAATGTTATTTCCCGTACTTACCTCCTGTGTTTCTCCAGTGTGTTCTCCTCATCTTCGTCCTCCATCGTCTCCGTGTCTCTCTTACCCATCCTCAAGACGGGCTGGTGTGTGTGTGCTCATCTCTCCCTCCATCCACGATCTCCTGGTCCTGTAAGATGAAGCCTGCTATCACATTCTTCATTATTGCATCTAAAGTATCATTGCTCAGTTTACTCCCCTGATTCCCTGCTCATCCCTTAGTGCTGTAATAAACTCCTCATTGACCGCTATCTCTGTGTTCCGAGTATACTTCCGTAACAATATGCTATTATTACAGTTTTAACTAAGGGTGCTCTTCTCTTGAGTTCTTTTTTTTTTTTTTTTGAGTTTAGCTCCCTAAACTGGGCATGACACAATGCTTTCCATATGGATTTAATATGGAATGTTACTTAAATATGGGAGCAGTTGGTAATCCTACTTTGGATGTTTTATAAACTTACAGTAGATTATGCTCTTACTTTTGCCATGCATTAAATGCACTCCAAGTTTGCTGACATATTTACTTTAACTTCTCAGGTAATGTCCGTGGTATGATGACAACGACCGTGCATTTATGAATAAAAACATTTTAATTGTTTGATCAAAATTAAGGCATTGAAGGAATGTTCATTTTTATGAACAAATTTGGAAAAATAAATAAAGGTTTCCAAAGTCTAATGTAGTAGATTGCGTTATTAATAGCAGCAATGGAGCACGAGTTAAATTAATATTTCTTCACAATAAAACTTCAAAATGTAGCCTAATAAGCCTAATTTTCTTTTAATATAATAGATTATTTTACATAAATTTGACCACAAATCATAATAGTTTTATTATATTGAAAGATAATTATAATATTGTAAACATTAAATTATATGCTGGTATTGTCAGTCCTTGTCTTGTGTTTCCCCTCCTCCCGTGCCCATATTTGGCCTTCCTGTTCCTGTCCTCGTTTGTCTTCATTAGTTTAATTAGTCCCTAGCCCTGTGTTTGATTAGTCCACACCTGTTCCTTATTTCCCTGTGTTTATAAGCCCTGTGTTTCCTAGCCCCTGTGTCCGGTCTTAACGTCATTTGATGTTCGTCTCTCCCCAAGCTCCTCGTCTCATTGTGTGTTCAATAAAAGGGTTTATTGATACCTCCACGTCTCCGCGCTCCTTGTATCCTGAGAGGGAACGTGACAGAAGACCGGACCAAACAGAAGTAAGCGGCGCTTTTCCACCCCCGCCTTTTTTTCCGTTTTTGAAAGTTTTTTTGTTTGCCCCTTTTTCCCCGCTCCCTCCACGGCGATGGAGTTCACCGCCCGCCTCGGTGCTCTCGTTTTGCGGGACCTCCCCTTCGTGGAGTACACGGAGGAGTTCTGCGGGCTGGCCAGGAAGGCGGAGCTGCACGACGCCGTCATCCTCCAGCTCTTCCGGCTCGGGGCCTGTCACCACCTCCCCATGAACCTCCCAGACACTACGGGATTAACCTGGAGAGGAGGGATTTGCCGGTGTCTGGGAGATGTCCGGGCCCGAGCCAGTGTCAGCCCGTCCTCGTCAGCGGCTCTCCCGAGCCCGCCGCCGCTCGTGCTTCCAGAGCGCCCTCCAGTGCCGGCTCCTCGCACGTGCCCTCCAGTGCTGGTTCCGTCCAGCCCTGCGCTGCAAGAGCGCCCGACAGAGTCCGCTCCTCTGTGGCTCCCAGGGGGGAGCTTCCCCAAGAAAATTTGGGGGGGGGTGTAAGAGGGTCACAGCCCGTGTGGCCGGGCCAAGGCCACAGAACCCCTCGGGCCCGAAAAAAATAGGCCGTGGCTTCCCGAGTCCCCTGACCCGCCCTGGCCTCCCGAGTCCCCTGACCCGCCCTGGCCTCCCGAGTCCCCTGACCCGCCCTGGCCTCCCGAGTCCCCTGACCCGCCATGGCCTCCCGAGTCCCCTGACCCGCCATGGCCCCTGGAACGGGCACCGCCCTGGAGGCCTCCAGAGCGCCCACCCCCCCTCCCCATTGGATGGTGTTAGGCGTGAGGACACGCCTTCCGGAGGGGGGCGTAATGTCAGTCCTTGTCTTGTGTTTCCCCTCCTCCCGTGCCCATATTTGGCCTTCCTGTTCCTGTCCTCGTTTGTCTTCATTAGTTTAATTAGTCCCTAGCCCTGTGTTCGATTAGTCCACACCTGTTCCTTATTTCCCTGTGTTTATAAGCCCTGTGTTTCCTAGCCCCTGTGTCCGGTCTTAACGTCATTTGATGTTCGTCTCTCCCCAAGCTCCTCGTCTCATTGTGTGTTCAATAAAAGGGTTTATTGATACCTCCACGTCTCCGCGCTCCTTGTATCCCGAGAGGGAACGTGACAGGCATTACCTTATGAACTGTGATTACATTATAAGTTGCCACAGTGTGTTGATAATGTAATGCATTTCTCAGACAATAACCTATTACATTATATGAAAAATTATTACATTAAAAAAATATTATTGCATTATGAGCTCAAGATTTTATTAAGTTTAGAGAAAATTATTACATTATGAATATTTTATTGCAATAATAATATAATAGTCATTACATTATGTGCAGTTATTACATTATGAGTTGCTACAGGGTGTGTCCCCTCGGGGAGGGCCACAGGAAATTCAAACAGAAGAATAGGGACTCCTTCCTGACACCCTTAGGGGATCACTGTACAACCTCTGCCACCACCGGTGTTTCGGGAGCAGCGGTCGCCAGTGAAATGTTACATGTTCGGTTGTGCCTGCTGTGTTTTAGGACACCAAACATTTAACATTCCCCCCAGCAAAACGAAGTGTCACACAATTAGTGTCCCTTTCAGAGAAATTTCAATAATCTCTTCTTGAGTCATAAGGACTGTAGAAAGGGCTACAGGATACGGTGTGTGTATTGTTCTCTGCGTTTCAACAGCGTGGTCTCCACTACCGTGAAACTGAAACAAGTATGTCTGTAGACACAGGAATTGCACATTCTGCTGGACAAGGATATTGTAGAACATTTTCCCTTCCCAGACAGAGAGTCAGGCTGCTACAGACAATATTTTCTGGTTCCCATTTTCTGGTTCCCAGGGGATTGCGTAAAATTTTAGATCTTCACAAACTGAACCGCTTTCTAAATGCTGACAATCAATGATTGTTCTTTCAGATCCAATCAGTGGATTGGTTGGTCAAGTCAATTCAAGTCAATATTATTTGTATAGCGCTTTTAACAATGCAAATTGTGTCAAAGCAGCTTTACATCGGCTTGATATAAAGCTGGGTGGCTTTATATCAGCTTTACAGTATTTAGACGGGGGAAATAGTTTGTCAAAATAGTGTCATTCTCCTCTGGCCAGACAAAATCAGCAGTTTAAATCTAGGCTAAAGCAGAATGAGATTGTGCAAAGGACTCATCTGGTTCCTGTGGTCTTATCCCGATGGCCGTCTAGGAGACAGGGTCTTCACTGGGGATCAGTCTCTGGGGCTCATCTAGGGGCCCTGGCTGTACAGGTCATCTCTAGGTGCTGATCCACCATCTGATCTGGATACAGTCTGGATCTGGGTGGCTACGGTGACCTCGCAATAAGAAAGAAACAGACTAATATTAGCGTAGATGCCATTCTTCTAACAATGTAACAAGTACATCTGGTGTTTTGGGAAGTGTTCCCGGTTCCGGTTGACCCAATTAATGCAGCCTAACAATCCTTTAACGGATTTGAATTATAGAAATGTGATAGTGTATTATGTGTAAACCAGGTTAAAGAGATGGATCTTTAATCTAGATTTAAACTGACAGAGTGTGTCTGCTTCCCGAACAGTGTTAGCTAGATTGTTGCAGAGTTTGGGTGCTAAATAGGAAAACGATCTCCCGCCCGCAGTTGATTTTGATATTCTAGTTATTATCAAATATCCAGAGTTTTGAGATCGCAGCGGACGTGAAGGACTATAATGCGATACTCAATAAGAGCTCACTCAAATGTGCCAAACCATTCAGGGCTTTAAAGGTAATTAGCAAGATCTTAAAATGTATACAATGTTTAATAGGGAGCCAGTGCAGTGTTGACAGAACCAGGCTAATGTGGTCATACTTCCTGGTTCTAGTAAGAACTGTAGCTGCTGCATTTTGAACCAGCTGGAGTTTGTTTATTAAACGTGCAGAGCAACCACCCAATAAAGCATTACAATAATCTAGCCTCGAGGTCATGAAAGCATGAATTAATGTTTCTGCATTTGACATTGAGAGCATAGCTCGTAATTTAGATATATTTTTAAGATGGAAAAATGCAGTTTTACAAATGCTAGAAACATGTTTTTCGAAGGAAAGATTGCTGTCAAAAAGTATGCCTAGGTTCCTAACTGATGACAAAGAATTTACAGAGCAGCCATCAATTATTAGACAGTGATCTAGGTTATTACATGCAAACGTTTTTGGTCCAATAATTAACACCTCTGTTTTTTTCAGAATTTAGCAGTAAGAAATTGCTAGTCATCCAGTTTTTGATATCAACTATACATTCTGTTAGTTTTGCAAATTGGTAAGTTTCATCAGGTCACACAGAAATATAGAGCTGGGTATCATCCACATAACAGTGAAAGCTAACACCATGTTTCCTAATGATATCTCCCAAGGGTAACATGTAAAGTGTGAAAAGTAAGGGGCCAAGTACTGAGCCTTGAGGTACTCCATATTCCACTTGTGATTGTATGATACCTCTTCATTTACTGCCACAAATTGATGGCAGTCAGATAAGTACGAGTTGAACCATGCCAGTCCACTTCCTCTAATGCCAATATAATTTTCTAGTCTGTTTAAAAGAATGTTGTGGTCGATAGTGTCAAACACGGCGCTAAGATCCAGTAGCACTAATAAAGAGATACAACGACGATCATGTGATAAAAGCAGGTCGTTTGTAACTCTAATGAGAGCAGTCTCAGTACTATGATATGGTCTAAAACCTGACTGGAAATCCTCACATATATATTTTTTCTCTAAGAAGGAACATAGTTGTTATGATACTGCCTTTTCTAATGTCTTTGACAGAAAAGGGAGATTCGAGATCGGTCTGTAATTAATTAATTATTTGGGGTCAAGTTGTGTTTTTTTAATGAGAGGCTTAATAGCAGCCAGTTTGAAGGTTTTTGGGACATATCCTGATGACAATGATGACTTAATAATATTCAGAAGAGGATCTAGTACTTCTGGAAGCACCTCTTTTAGGAACAGGGTCTAAAATACAGGTTGTTGGTTTAGATGATTTAACAAGTTTATACAATTCTTCATTTCCAATAGAAGAGAATGAGTGGAATTGTTCCTCAGGGGATCTATAGTGAACATATAGTATATCTGACACAATACTGTGGCTGACTGCTGCATGGTTACAATTTTATCTCTAATAGTTTCGATCTTGGAAGTAAAGTAGTACATAAAGTCATTACTACTTTGCTGCTGGATAATGTCTGCACCTGCTGATGTTATATGTTTTGTTAATGTAGCCACTGTATTAAATAAATACTCGGGGTTCTGTTTGTTTTCTTCTAAAAGAGACATAAAGTAAGCAGATCTAGCCATTTTTAAAGCTTTTCTGTAGGATAGTGTACTTTCCTGCCAAGCAATACCAAATACCTCTAATTTTGTTTTTCTCCAGCTGCGCTCCATTTTCTCCGAGCTGCTCTCTTTTAGGGTCCGAGTGTGCTCATTATACCACAGTGTTGGACTCTTTTCCTTAATCTTCCTTAAGCGTAAAGGAGCAACTGTATCTAAAGTGCTAGAAAAGTGAGAGTCAATAGTTTCTGTTACATCATACATCATTCTGTTACAGCAAAAGTATTTTGTTGTAGAAGTGATGGTTCTACCATATTTGTAACAAGGAGTTGGCTTTACAGCTTTAGCTATAGGGAATATGCACAAAACTAGATAATGATCTGAGATATCATCGCTCTGCTGCAATATTTCAACGCCACTGACATCAATTCCATATGACAGTATTAAATCTAGAGTATGATTTCGACAATGAGTAGGTCCTGAAACGTGTTGTTTAACACCAATGGAGTTTAGAATGTCTATAAATGCTGATCCCAACGAATTTATTTCATTATCAACATGGATATTAAAATAACCAGCAATTAGGACTTTATCTGCAGCCAGCACTACCTCAGATAGAAAATAAGCAAATTCTTTAATAAAGTCTGTATGGTGCCCTGGTGGCCTGTATACAGTAGCCAGTACAGATATTGCAGGGGATTTATCATTAACACTTGTTTCTTTGGATAACGTTATATGAAGCACCATTACTTCGAAAGAAGTATACTTGAAACCCGACCTCTGAGAAATACTGAAAATGTTGCTATAAATTGTGGCAACACCTCCCCCTTTACCTTTTGAACGCGGTTCATGTTTGTAACTGTAATCTTGGGGGTAGACTCATTTAAATAATGTAGTCATCTGGTTTTAGCCAGGTTTCTGTCAAAAAAAGCATATGTAGTTTATGGTCAGTGATCATATAATTTACAAAAAGTGCTTTTGTAGAAAGGGATCTAATATTCAATAAGCCAAGCTTTATCATTTGTTTATCTGTATTATATCTGTTTTTTATTTGTTGAATATCAATTAAATTGTTACTCTTACTTTGGTTTGAATGTTTTCTGTATTTTCTAGTTCGGGGAACAGACACAGTCTCTATAGTGTGATATCTACGTGAAAGAGTCTCTATGTGCTGAGAATTAACTGACTTCTGTGACGTGAGGCGGTTTAGCCAGTCTTTCTGCTTCCTGACCTGGGCCCCAGTTAGTCAAGTACGAACTCTAAGACTATGTACCATATTTCTAGAGAGAAGAGCGGCACCACCCCAAGAGGGATGAAGACCATCTCTTTTCAACAGGTCAGGTCTGGCCCAAAAAATTCTTCCAATTGTCTATGAAACCTATGTTATACTGCAGGCACCACTTAGACATCCAGCCATTGAGTAACTACAGTCTGCTATGTATCTCATCACCCCAGTAAACAGGGAGCAGACCAGACCATATTACAGTGTCTGACATCGTACTTGCAAGTTCACGCACCTCTTTAACATTATATTTAGTGATCTCCGACTGGCGAAGTCGAACATCATTAGCACCGACGTGAATAACAATCTTACTGAATTTACGTTTAGCATTAGCCAGCACTTTTAAATTTTCCAAGATGTCAGGCACTCTGGCTCCCGGTAAACATTGGACAATGGTGGCTGGTGTCTCTATTTTCACATTCCGTATAATAGAATCGCCAATAAATAGAGCATTTTCATCAGGTTTCTCAGTGGGTGCGTCACTGAGTGGGGAGAACCTGTTTGATGTTTTGATCGGAACGGAAGAGTGGTGTTTTGACCCGTGACTAGGCCGCCTCACAGTCACCCAGTTGCCCTGCTGCACGGGCACTACCAGAACCGCACAATGTACAGGACTCCCTGAGCTAGTCGAATCCAAAGCAGTATCTACAGCCCTCACATTCTTACTGTCCTCAACTAAAGTTTGAATGCGTGTCTCTAATTCTGAAATCTTCTATGTCAGCCTAACTATCTCCCTGCATTTATCACATGTGAATCCCTCGTCGCCGACAGAGAGAGATAAACTGTACATGTGGCAAACAGTGCAAATAACAATAGCAGGAGAAGAACCATTACTCACCGTGATTGAAGAATGATTCGCTTACCACTGTTGTTTGATGAACTCGTGAAAAACGGAGCGAGAAAAAAGAAAACAATAATAGGCTTGAATAGAAACGCAAATGGAACCGCGAGTGACAAGCTAACCGGCTAACAAATGCTAATGCACTGCACGCGCGGTTTTAAAACGCAAACGATCAAATTAGTTTGATGGAAAATTCCAAAAATATGGTGAGAATTAAGTTATATATTATCACTTTAAACAACAGAGAGTGAAAGTAAGTTAGAGATTCAAGATAGAGGTTGGTGAAAATTGACGCATACTTTCATCTATAAATTTTTGCCACAATGAAGGGAGTTCCTGGAGTTTGCTTTTGGTGATAAAACGTACCAGTATCGGTAACTTCCATCCGGCCTAGCCTTGTCACTCCACACATAAACAAATAACTGGATGCAGCATTAGTATCGACGACTGGCTGATTTAGCCCAGTCTTAAAGGGGTCGTCGGATACCCATTTTCCACAAGTTGATATGATTCTTTAGGGTCTTAATGAAAAGTCTATAACATACTTTGGTAAAAATTTCTCAATGGTAGTGTAAAAACACCTTCTTTACCCTGTCATAATCAGCTCTGTTTTCATCAAGCCATTCTAGTCCATGCTGCTTTAAATGCTAATGAGCTCTGCTGACCCCGCCACTCTCTTCCATAAGGTGACGAGCAGACTTTAAACTTAATCCGCGAAACTGGCTAACTTGCACATTATTAGGAAAGTAGATTAAGCTGGATCATGAAGTATTCACACAAACATAGACGCATTTAGGCAGATCAGGATCAGCGCATTCCCTTCAAAACGAAAGTAACATTAATGCTCTACGTCTTCAGTGGCTCAGATGTTGGGAGTAAATGACAACTGCTATATTCATTATTACATCCAACAACAAAACTCCTCAATCGCTTAATCGGAGACATCTTGTCTTCCCCTGCACCGGAGTCGACACAATGGCGGTCTGATGACAGCTCACTCAGGGCGGGTCTCAGGGGCAGACCCAGTTCACTGCCAGGAGTTCCTACATGAAATATTGTCTTCAGGCACATGTCCTGATATTTTCAGAGTCTATGTGGCCACCGGTTCAGCCTGCCACACTCTAATTGATGGGGTTTCTGTAGGAAAGCACCCTCTAGTCGCCCGTTTCATCTGTGGAGCTCAGAATGACAATCCCTTCGTGGGACTTAGCCTTACTGCTCGAGGGTCTAGTTGGGACCCCTTTCGAACCACTATAGTCAGCGCCTGTCAGGTTTCTGACACTAAAGATGTTTTTCTCATGGCTATTACTTCTCTGAAGAGAATTAAGAATTTTCATGCTCTGTCAGTCTCGCTATCCTGCATAGAGTTTGCCCCTGGACTGGTCAAAGCCTTTTTGCATCCCCACCCTAACTATCTTCCTAAAGTTCATTCTTGACCATACATCCGATCATTCTTGAAGTCTTCTGCCTCTGCCGTTCATGACACCGGAGGAAGGAAGACCTCACTTACTGTGTCCAGTGCGTGCTCTTCAGCTTTATTCCACCTCATTAGCCAGTGGCATAAGTCGAAGCAGCTTTTCATATGCCATATACCGTTGTTAATAAAAGCATTATTTTGTATTGTGCCCTATGTCTCCGACTCTTTTGGTGATGCGGACCTCTGTATGTTCTATAGAGGTTATGCAAAATTTTGGGGCATAATTCTCCAAATGGCGTAGTCAGATTGAGTATCATCAAGGTTGTAGCAATTTTCAAAGTAATGTGTTATTTAATTATTCTTGCCTTTGAGACCTGCCACACACAGATCAAGCACTAACAATCCAAAACAGTTCTAAACAAATATTTTGGTGGATTTTCTGGAATATGCATTATTGATGGACTTAATGCATGATTATGGAGGTTAAAATGCATTACAGATTGATATGTTTCTTGCACTACTACACTTTAAAACTTAATTTATGGACTGAATTTGTGTGGATTACTTGTGGATTATTGTAATGTTTTTTGCAGTTGTTTAGACTCATTCTGATGGCACCAATTAACTGCAGGATCCATTGGGGATTAAGTGATGTAATGCTCAATTTCTCCTAATCTGTTCCAATGAAGAAACAAACTCATCTACATCTTGGTCAGAAAATGTGTACATTTTCATCAAATTTTCATTCTGGAAAAAACTATTCCCTAAAGTCACCATGAAATCAAAATTGACCATTCTTATTATTTATTTATGGAACATGATCACAGCAATGGCAAACACAAATCCAATGATCCAATGAATTCCCGATTGACAAAATCCTGCCCTATATTTTTTCTCCTTTGAGAAGCCATTTAACTCAGATAAACGTCACAATAGGGAAGAAAATGTGATTTTGACTTTAATTCCATCCCAGCATTAGAGGGTTAGATCACCCAAAAATGGCACCATTTACTCACCCACATGTTGTTCCAAGTCCATAACGTCTTTTGTTCCATCTTTGGAACAAAAATAAACACACTTTTAATATTCTCTCAACATTTTTGCCCATTTATTTAAGTTTTAAAAGGTCCATAAAGACACTGTAAAAAGTAATCCAAAGGAATCAGCAGATTAATCCAAATTTCCTGAAGAAACATAATTGCTTTATATAATGAACATAATTAATTTAGTCTTTTTCACATATACATACTATACATTCCGAAGATGAACTTATTGGTCTTATTGGTTTGACATGAAGCTGAGTAAATGATGACGGAATTTAAATTCATTAACTGTCCCTTTTTCAGACTGGTCTTGCTGCCGGGCAATTTAGTTTCTGTTATTTGGGAGGTTATTTTTGGGGTTACCATCATGGTCAAGAGAGGAGCTTGTGCTTTGGATGAGGATGGGCCAATAATTCAAATAGTGATTGCTATGTAAATTGACAGAACAGCAATTATTCTCTTCTTTGCCCTTGCTCTCAACATCCTGCTCATGGTTGTAGCTTTGCTTTTCGTTGCATGACAGAAGAAAATTACATTGAGCTGCATTTAAATGGAAGCGTTTCAGTTGAGTTACTTTGACATATCTATTTTAATTGTGTTCCACTCAATTCATATATATACACATATCCACTACACAAGATATTTGAGTTTCAATGGGGTTAATAGAAATTTTAATAAAAATTCAGTTTTTTCCAATGCCAGCAGCCTGTTTTGAACGTGTCAGATATTTTAGTCAATATAAGTATAATCTAAATAATAGTGAACACCTGTTCCAATGACTATTTATGACCTTGCCGCTAATAACAATATCATAGTGGTTTTATAAAGAGATGGTCAACATAGTATGTTCATTTATATGTACATATAGGTATACTATTTTTATTTCTAACATATTTTTATTAAAGGGATAGTGCACTCAAAAATATAATAAATTCTGAAAATCTTCATTTTACAAACATCAATGTGAACCCTAAATGAAAATGTCCAAATTGGGCCCAATTAGCCATTTTCTCTCCCCGGTGTCATGTGACCCATTAGTGTTACAAGCTCTCAGGTGTGAATGGGGAGCAGGTGCGTTAAATTTGGTGTTATCGGTCTCACTCTCTCATACTGGTCACTGGAAGTTCAACATGGCACCTCATGGCAAAGAACTCTCTGAGGATCTGAAAAAAAAAGAATTGTTGCTCTACATAAAGATGGCGTAGGCTATAAGAAGATTGCCAAGACCCTGAAACTGAGCTGCAGCACAGTGGTCAAGACCTTACAGCAGTTTAACAGGACAGGTTCCGCTCAAAACAGGCCTCGCCATGGTTGACCAAAGAAGTTGAGTGCACGTGCTCAGCGTCATATCCAGAGGTTGTGTTTGGGAAATAGACATATGAGTGCTGCCAACATTGCTGCAGAGGTTGAAGGGGTGGGGGTCAGCATGTCAGTGCTCAGACCATACGCCGCACACTGCATCAAATTGGTCTGCATGGCTGTCGTCCCAGAAGGAAGCCTCTTCTAAACATGATGCACAAGAAAGCCCGCAAACAGTTTGCTGAAGACAAGCAGACTAAGGACACGGTTTACTGGAACCATGTCCTGTGGTCTGATGAGACCAAGATAAACTTATTTGGTTCAGATGGTGTCAAGTGTGTGTGGCGGCAACCAGGTGAGGAGTAAAAAAGGCAAGTGTGTCTTGCCTACAGTCAAGTATGGTGGTGGGAGTGTCATGGTCTGAGGCTGCATGAGTGCTGCTGGCACTGGGGAGCTACAGTTCATTGATGAATGCCAACATGTACTGTGAGATACTGAAGCAGAGACTGGGCCGCAGGGCAGTATTCCAACATGATAACGACCCCAAACACACCTCCAAGACGACCATTGCCTTGCTAAAGAAGCTGAGGGTAAAGGTGATGGACTGGCCAAGCATGTCTCCAGACCTAAACCCTATTGAGCATCTGTGGGGCATCCTCAAAAGGAAGGTGGAGGAGCGCAAGGTCTCTAACATCCACCAGCTCTGTGATGTCGTCATGGAGGAGTGGAAGAGGACTCCAGTGGCAACTTGTGAAACTGTGAGATACTATATATATATATATATACAGCGGGGGGGGGGGGGTTATTTGATCCCCTGCTGATTTTGTGTTTGCCCACTGACAAAGAAATTATCAGTCTATAATTTTAATGGTAGGTTTATTTGAGCAGTGAAAGACAGAATAACAACAACAAAAAATCCAGAAAAACGCATTTTAAAAAAGCTATAAATTGATTTGAATTTTAATGAGTTAAATAAGTATTTGATACCCTATCAATCAGCAAGAATTCTGGCTCCCAGGTGTCTTTTATGCAGGTAAGGAGCTGAGATTAGAGCACTCTCTTAAAGGGAGTGCTCCTAATCTCAGTTTGTTATCTGTATAAAAGAAAACCTGTCCACAGAAGCAATCAATCGATCAGATTCCAAACTCTCCACCATGGCCAAGACCAAAGAGCTGTCCAAGGATGTCAGGAACAAGATTGTAGATCAACAAAAGGCTGGAATGGGCTACAAGACCATCGCCAAGCAGCATGGTGAGAAGGTGATGGAACACTTTATTTCGATAGTCCACTTTAGACAGTCTACTAGCAGTAAGTAACTTTGCAACTACATGTCAACTCGCAGTCATTACAGTATTTGTAGACTGTCTGCTAAATATCTTCTAACAGGTCCACAACATACAACATACTGAGTATGAGAGATTTTGCAAGTATGTCAACTTATTCTACCAACCCTAAACCTACCCTACTGAGAATTAGTTGACATGTAGTTGACATGTAGTTACAAAGTTAATTATAGTTAGTAGAATGTCTAAAGTGGACTATCGAAATAAAGTGTAACCGATGGTGACAACAGTTGGTGCGATTATTCGCAAATGGAAGAAACACAAAATAACCAGTCAATCTCCCTCGGACTGGGGCTCCGTGCAAGATCTCGCCTCGTGGAGTTTCAATGATCATGAGAACAGTAAGGAATCAGCCCAGAACTACACGGGAGGATCTTGTCAATGTTCTCAAGGCAGCTGGGACCATGGTCACCAAGAAAACAATCGGTAACACACTACGCCGTGAAGGACTGAAATCCTGCAGCGCCCGCAAGGTCCCCCTGCTCAAGAAAGCACATGTACAGGCCTGTCTGAAGTTTGCCAGTGATTCAGAGGAGAACTGGGTGAAAGTGTTTTGGTCAGATGAGACCAAAATCAAGCTCTTTGGCATCAACTCAACTCACTGTGTTCGGTGGAGGAGGAATGCTGCTTATGACCCCAAGAACATCATCCCCACTGTCAAACATGGAGGTGGAAACATTATGATTTGGGGGTGTTTTTCTGCTAAGGGGACAGGACAACTGCACCGCATCAAAGGGACAATGGATGGGTGTCGTACACCGTCAGGGCCAGGGCATTGAAGCCAGCCAGGGCATTGAAAATGGGTCGTGGATGGGTATTCTAGCATGACAATGACCCAAAACACACGGCCAAGACAACAAAGGAGTGGCTCAAGAAGAAGAACATTAAGGTCCTGGAGTGGCCTAGCCAGTCTCCAGACCTTAACCCCATAGAAAATCTGTGGAGGGAGCTGAAGGTTCGAGTTGCCAAACGTCAGCTTCGAAACCTTAATGACTTGGAGAGGATCTGCAAAGAGGAGTGGGACAAAATCCCTCCTGAGATGTGTGCAAACCTGGTGGCCAACTACAAGAATCTGTGATTTCCAACAAGGGTTTTGCTATCAAGTACTAAGTCATGTTTTGCGAAGGGGTCAAATACTTATTTGACTCATGAAAATGCAAATCGATTAATAACTTTTTTTAAATGCGTTTTTCTGGATTTTTGTGTTTTTATTCTGTCTCTCACTGTTAAAATAAACCTACCATTAAAATTATAGACTGATCATTTCTTTGTCAGTGGGCAAACGTACAAAATCAGCAGGGGATAAAATAATTTTTTTCCCAATGTATATATATATATATATTTTCCCCTCAGTGACATTGTCCCTGTGGAACCGTTTATCACCCACATAAAATGCGGCTGAAAAAAAAAACATAATGGTTGACCTTACAGCTAAACTCAGAATCAGAATCAGAATCAGAATGAGCTTTATTGGCCAAGTATGTTTACACATACAAGGAATTTGTTGTAGTGACAGAAGCTCCACAGTACAACAGAAAGACAGCAACAGGACAGGACACAGATAATAAAAGAATAATATCCAAATAGGCAATGTACGAAGCAGCAAAAACACAATATATAATATAGACAACTATGTATGTACAGGTCAAGTATGTGCAAATTAGAAATGAGAAAACAAAAATAAAAGAAGTGAGTGTGGTGAATGGATAATGTATTATAGTTGTGTGTTCCACGTTTATTGTTGAGTGTTTATGAGATGGATTGCCTGAGGGAAGAAACTGTTCCTGTGTCTGGTCGTTCTGGTGCTCAGAGCTCTGTAGCGTCGACCAGACGGTAACAGTTCAAAGAGGGAGTGTGCTGGATGTGAGGGGTCCAGAGTGATTTTACCAGCACTTTTGCTCACTCTGGATAAGTACAGTTCTTGGACAGTGGGGAGGGTTGTACCAATGATTCGCTCAGCAGTCCAGACTACCCTCCGTAGTCTTCTGAGGTCAGATTTGGTAGCTGAGCTGAACCAGACAGTTATTGAAGTGCAGAGGATGGATTCAATGATGGCGGAGTATAACTGTTTCAGCAGCTCCTGTGGCAGATTGAAGTTCCTCAGCTGGTGAAGAAAGTACAACCTCTGCTGGGCTGACAATGGAGTCTATGTGAATATCTCACTTCAGGTCCTGAGAGATGGTGGTGCCCAGGAATCTTAATGACTCCACTGCAGTCACAGTGCTGTTCATGATGGTGAGTGGGGGGAGAGCAGGGGGGTTTCTCTTGAAGTCCATGATCATCTCCACAGTTTTGAGCGTATTAAGCTCCAGGTTGTTAAGAGTGCACCAGACAGCCAGCTCCTTAACCTCCTGTCTATAGACCCTTTTTCTGTTAGTAAACATTGTGACGTTTTTCTGTGGGCGGAGCTTAGCTGGAGGCAGAAAGATTCCACTGACCGCTTCACTAACGCTAGCTATGAAGTTTGTTAGCTTGTTTTTTAACAATAACTGGAGAAAATCCGATTTCTCCCACATATGTAAGGTCACGCACTGTCCAGGACCGCGATTGTTATTTGAAAAGGTTAACTTTAATGGACGAAACCAGATCGGCCGACCCGCGCACGCTTTTCCTCGAAGCATGGACGATCTGACAGGATTCCCTCCGGTTGACTGACTCACATCTAACCTGTGTAGTTAAGACAGACTCACAGTGTCTATCTAGTCATGAAGATGTATTTTCAATTTCAGCAGGCAACTATTTTTACAGAAACATTATTATTCCAAGCCACAATTACTCATAACAATACAATTACAAATGATTAAGCTTATAAGTTTGTTGTTTTACACACATGCACACAGACATTATTTCATACACAACATAATCGTGAGATGCATAAGAAATCTATAGACGCACTCATAACAACAAAAGACAATACTTTATTGAACCTTTTCTGACAAGAAGTGTGCGTTGCAAACGCGAGCATTTTGACGGTCGTTTCTGTCCAGTCCTCTGGTTTTATCGCGTTTTAATCACAGTCGTCCGTTTTTGTCTGGCAGTGGCAGCAGGTAAGCGAGAAAATTTCAAATCAGAGCCTGTACTATGTCGATTCTGGCACCCAACATCACAACAAGACTATATTTAAAGCTCCTTATGTTGCTGAATCTGCGCTGGTTTGAATGGGCCGCCTCCAGTTCTCCCTCTGTTTTGCCTCCAGCTTGTGCTGTGACGTAATCGTGACGTCGACTCAAAAAGGGTCTATAAGCAGACTCGTCACCGTCTTGGATGAGGCCAATTAGTGTGGTGTCGTCTGCAAACTTCAGGAGCTTGACAGAGGGGTCTTTAGAGGTGCAGTCGTTGGTGTAGAGGGAGAAGAGCAGTGGGGAGAGTACGCAGCCCTGAGGAGCTCCAGTGCTGATGGTACGAGTGCCGGATGTGAATTTACCAAGCTTTACTAACTGCTGTCTGTCTGTCAGGAATCTGTTGATCCACTGACAGACAGAGGTGGGGACGGAGAGCTGGGTTAGTTTATTCTGAAGGGTTTCCGTGATGGTGTTAAAAGCGGAGCTGAAGTCCACAAACAGGATCCTCACATAAGTCCCTGGTCTGTCAAGATGCTTCAGGATGAAGTGCAATCTTATATTGACTGCGTCATCCACAGACCTGTTTGCTTTTTAGGCAAACTGCAGGGACCAGTGATGTCCTTCAGATAAGCCAAAACCAGTCTTTCAAATGATTTCATGGCTACAAATGTTAGAGCCACAGGTCTGTATTCATTAAGTTCAGTAATTTTGGGTTTCTTTGGGACGGGGATGATGGTGGAGCGTTTGAAGCATGAGGGGACTTCACACAGCTCCAGTGAACTGTTGAAGATCTGTGTGAAGATGGCGGCCAGCTGGTCAGCACAGGATTTCAGACAGGCTGGTGACACACCATCTGGGCCTGGTGCTTTCCTTCTTTTGTTCTTTCTGAAGACCTGGCACACATCGTCTTCGCTGATTTGAAATGTAGGTGTGGGGGAAGAGGAGGGTTGCTGAAGATGTTAATGGTTGTGTGGAAAGGTGTTCAGGGCAGGTGTGTGGTGTTTTTTCAAAACAACAGTAAAACTCATTCAAGTCGTCTGCCAGGTTTTGATTCTCCAGAGTGCTGGGGGATGGTGTCTTGTAACTGGTGATTACAAGACACCCCCCCCTTAAGTAAGTTAAATATTTGGCAACCTAAGACAGAGGACAAGGACAATGTGTTTGAGGGAGCTTCAAAATGTTATAATTCTGAACATGGTTGGTCATTCGCTCTCATTCATCTGTCATTCATCTAACTGTTACAAGACTTTATCATTCAGCACAGCTGGTAGTAATTGGCACTATGTCTGAACTGCCTAATTAGGGGAAGCAGGAGAGGTTCTAGTATGGAATTTATTTTGATTACCTCGTTTTCCTCCCATTCAAGAATCTATAAAATTTGAATGACCCTTTCAATCACTTCTGCAATGAATATGTACATGATGAAACAGATAGCATTTTAAAGCCCAATTTTATGATCATTGTAGCTGTAATTCTCTCCGCTCGTCATTTATTTTGCATTTATGTATTGTTCTCCTTCTTCAGCGTCCCCTACCACAGTGGTTAATGCCATAACAGGGAGATGCAGTGATGGTGGTGCTCGCCTCACAGTTTGAGACAGATGTTACAGTGGTTACAGGATTCCCTTGAGCTTTTTAAATAATTCCTGTAAGCATTATAAAATAATTTGTTTATTGATATACCTGTTAGCATTAAATCTGTATTCAACTGAATCCCCATAATTCCCCCAACCAACAAAAAACATACCATCTGTGCCTTAATTTTTTTTTAATAAAACTAGATTTATTAGTGATTTTTTTTTTCTGTTTAACACAACTGACCTGCCAGCTCTCTGACAAGACACATTGCTGCACATTTCCCTTGATACAACAGTCATACATAAAATCTTAGCTGTAACTTATAAGGCGTTTTGTATTTAAATACATAACATTTTATAATAAAAGGCTTCATATTTTAACAAAATAATAATTATATTATAGGATATGAAGCTCTAACATGCCTCTTGTTGCAGTTTTTTCAGTTAAAAAAAAAACAAAAACAGGATCGTATCACAAATTATTTAAAAATATATATGTATTGCAGCCCAACTGTCAATTTTCCTATTCAGTGTGTCATTTTAATAATTTGCATGTTGTTGGACCTGTTTATAGTAACATAATATATGTTATAAATTTACATTTCTTAAAAAATGAATGAATGAATGAGATTTGTATCATGATGTTCCAAAATGTTAAAAAGCCTTTATTCAAACATGGCTCACTCTATGTTGGGTATGACATGACTTTACTTGAGAGGGCCCAACCTAACTAACTCATTATTATCTACCTATAAACTAACATCAACTAATGGCTTGTTTAAGCTGATTTTGACATGACTTTACTTGAGGGGGCCCAATCATAATGAATTCACTGTTAACTACTTACTAAACTCAGCTCATGATTGATGTTATATTTTCAATCAAACACACATGTGCTAACACAGTGAGTATTCAGCCCGGGTAAGAGGTGCTGTGTGGATTTTCAAGAATTCAGAGAGCGGAGGTACAGGATCATCACAGTTGTGTCTGGATGGAGAGTGAACTCTTTCCAGTTTGAGCATTTCTTTAGGAATTGTTCTGCAAATGTTCTTTAAAAAAAAATTATTATTTTTTTATTAATCTGTGTATAAGGGACAATGGGGTGAGTTTAAAGGAAAAGAGATTAACATAAAACAGACAAGATCAGTCATTAGTGTATTTAGTATTTTCTACACTTGATGAGGAGGATCAACTAATCCTTTGCCACCCAATAATGTTTATGACAAAGCTGAAGATGTCAAAAGCTCAAATTATGATAGTATTAAATTATTTAAATTCATTTCAAAGTCAGAGTATTTCTTATTCCTTCTTAAAGAGGTTGTTTAATTTAGTTTACCCATAAATGTTAATGAATGCATTAACTATCAAACATGTACTAACATGTAGTTAAGGCTGCCGTTATTCATGCATGAATCCGTATGACTCCAGTTGTAGTTAAGGATAGCTCTTCGTTAGTTCATAATTAGTAAACTCCCTTAATAATCATTAGTATGTGATGAATTAAGTATTCATTTAGGCATTAGTACATGATTATTCCTGTACCGTTATTGTAAAGTGCTACCAAAATACTCTGTAGTGACATGAGGGCTGGTGGATGATGAAAGAATGTTCAGTTTAAAACAAATGATCTGTGGAAGGTGCAATATGACTGGACCGACCAAATATAAATATGTGATGATTTCTATCTCTCTCTCTCTCTCTCTCTCTCTCTCTCTCTCTCTCAAACACACTCACACACACACACACACACACACATTCAAAATGTAATGGCATGTCCATTTTGGTCGGGTAATGTCAAATCTGAGAAGAAAAAAAAAACACACACACACAGTTTGAAAATCACTGCCCTACATGGTTCTAAATTTCCTTGTCCTTGTGTCAGTGAATCACATTTACATTCTGGTAGAATGGCATTGGTGACTTTTATGACTGATGTCATTTTAGAGGCCTGGAGCATTTCTTGTCACCACTTCCAGAGGTGAATCTTCCAGCTTTCAGAGCTCAATCTCTCATCCACACAAATTGCTGAGGGAAGAAGAGCTGCTAAAATTAGAGCTCAATAGAGGCTTGACAGTGAAAATGTCAGGTTCACACTTCAAGTAAGTAAATGTGGCGTGTCTTTGGTGACGCCCGGATTTGTGTGCTCAGCATTTTTTATTTAAATTTACACCAAATGTGAAAAAAAGTTAAATGAATTGCAGACAAATGTCTATAGACATAAAGCCCAAAAATAATTACAACAGATGAATAATAGACTTTTTCACTTAAAGTTTTACAAGTGAAATTAAATAAATATGTTTAATGCATTTAAAGGGCACCTATTATGCAAAATTCACTTTCACATGTTGTTTGGACATAAATGTGTGTTGGCAGTGTGTGTACACAACCACCCTATAATGATAAAAATCCACCCGCTCCTTTTTTTAATCTCCATATATCATTACAGCGTCTCAAAGCAAGCCGATCATAGAATCTGTAAAGTGTGACATCACAATTTACCAATCTCTCCTTTGTCTGACACACCCAATTCAGGTCTTGGAGTCTCTACTAATGAGCTGATGATCTGAATCAGGTGTGTTTGATTAAGGTGACATGGAAAACATGCCTCCAGAACGTGGTTGGGAACCACTGATCTAGCTGATGCACCGCACTGAGTGAGCCGCACACAATCAGTCACGTTTATCTTCACGCTAGAGCAGGGGTGTCAAACTCAGTTCCCGGAGGGCCGCAGCCCTGCAGAGTTTAGTTCCAATACACAAACCATGTAGTTTTCAATTGAGCCTGACGGACTTGATTAGCTGGATCAGGTGTGTTTAATTAGGGTTGGAGCTAAAGACAAAGATGCACAAAAACACTTTCACTGACTTTTTCATTAACTCTTCCCATCTGGTGGAATGACCTGCCCAACTCAATCCGAGTAGCCGAATCCTTACCCATCTTCAAGAAACGGCTAAAAACTCATCTGTTCCATCTTTACTTGACCCTCTAACTCTAGCACTCTCTATTCTAATTTTATTTGTCTATTTAAAAATAAATAAATAATAATAATAATAATTATCTGTACTGCATTAGGCTAAAAAAGACTTGTAATGGCACTTGCACGTTATTGCTCTTTTGTTGGTTTTGATTGCTTCTTATGTCCTCATTTGTAAGTCGCTTTGGATAAAAGCGTCTGCTAAATGACTAAATAAATAAAAATAAACTCTGCAGGGCTGTGGCCCTCCAGGAATTGAGTTTGACACCCCTGCACTAGAGCATTTAAAAGCACCATTCAAGTAAGAAATGTCTTCTTTTTAGGGCTATAGATGTTATTCAGTCCAGAGCAGTAAGTGATTCTCTGCTTTTATTTTATTCTTTGGGTCATATTAATAGCATAGACAGCAGTATGTCACTTAATACACAGATCTAATATAAACATGCAATTTCTTTCTCAGATGTTTACCTTCACAAACAAAACCGAATGTGTTTATGTAATTTATGCATGCTTTTAACGTAAACGTGTGTGTGAAAGAGAACTTAGTACTCACATGCCATGTGCAGCCACTTTCTATACGCATGCAATGGATCTTTGAGCTCAGAAAACCGTCTATCAGAAGTTTAAACTAATATGGCTTTAAAACGCATGATTTCAGCGCGATAGACCTAATCAAAACCAAACAGATTTTTTTATTAGGAGTTACGAGCTGTAAAGACACTTCTCTATTCTGGAAAAGAGGGTTTGTTTGTTTGTTTGGTTTTGAACAAACTCTCTTTATATTTACTTGCATATATTTTACTACATAAAACCAACCTTTTTTATTGCCAGGACACTATAACACAAAGTAAATTGCAGTGTTTGCATCATGTGTCATGTATAATAGAATAAAATATGATTTATATGCAGATTACACAAATAATTTAAGTAATAATTTGACAGTCTGGTAGCTTTACGATTAATTTTAAGTCCATAAAGTATGGGGAAAGTTGTCATATTTAATGTTTGCCAAAAAATTTTCATTGATGCAGAATTATGTTTCCTTTTTGTGGGTGAGATGAGTTAAAAGTGCACCATTATAGAAATACACATTGTTAGTCTGTCTTATGCTAGTGTACATACATTATATACAGTATACACACATAATATTAACTTTCACAAGAGACAGGGTTATGTCTGTGGAACAAAGTGTTAATGAACAACTTTTTTTTTTCAGGGGTCCACAAATGCAAATGCAATATAAGTGTAAGTCTTCTGTTGTGTGTGTCATGTGTTCCCGCCTCTTGTTTCCATATTTGGTTTGTTTCCTGCCCTCATCTAGTGTGATTATTAGTTAATTCTTGTCCAGCTGTGTTTGTCTCGTTACCTAGGATTAACCTGTGTATTTATAGTCCTGTCTGTTCAGTTTGATTTTGTCTGGTCTACTCGTTACTCCCCGGGCATCCTCGTGTGTGCGCCGTGACAATAAGCTCCATGTCCAGTGCTGTTTTTTTTCTTTGCTGGCTGTCTAGTGCCACCTGTGTGCTAGTCTGTGTAGCAGCAGCTCAATAAACCAGAAGCTCCCTTTCAGTCAGTCACTTCAACGTTGTGTCGAAGTTCCAAGAATAAGGAGTCCAGACACCTCTGATATAATTGAGAAAGGGCCAATGAAATTGTCAAGCAAAATTTGCATAGCTGAGCAAGCCCTGGATATCCAGGTATAAATACGCCAGCTTGGCACTTGCTCACTCATTCTGTTCTTCGGAGCCGATGCAGTAACTCTTACTGAGAAGCATCACTTCATAGCTGTGTTCAGTGTTTGGGCTGTGTCCATTTTGTGGATGGTACATGTCCTTCTTGTGAGGACATGGCCATTGGCATGTTGCACTCAGCTGCTTCTTATTCTGGCTCTTCTACTTCTGGATTCGAGGCCCTGATGGTGTACACTGAAGTGGAAGGCCTAATGGTTAAAGGGTTGGACTTGCAACCCAAAGGTCACAGTCTCGAGTTTGAGTCTCGGTACCAGGAAGGATTGTAGATGGAGGGAGTGACTGACCAGTGCTTTCTTCCAAATTCAATACCATGACTGAGGTGAGACCCTTGAGCAAGGCTCCGAACCCCCAACTGCTCCCTGGACGCTGTAGCAAAAAAAAAGCAAAAGAGTGTGTGTGTGTGTGTGTGTGTGTGTGTGTGTTTGTTCACTACTCACTGATGTGTGTGTACACTTAGATGGGTGAAATGCAGAGCAAAAAATTTGAGTATGGGACACCATACTTGGCCACATATCTTGTCCTTTCCTTACTGAAGGAGAGCAAGTAGATATTGCGGAATCACTTCTTCCGGATGAATTCCCACAGACGTCTCATTCCTCCAACTACACGTGTTCTCTGGTAAAATTTCTGGGTGAGTTTGAGAACCCATGTCAGTGTGGGTTCCGTTTCTCATTTGGGTCTCGTCATAAGGATGAGTTGTGTTTTGCAGCATTGGAGGGCAGGCCAGACCGATTGGAAGTGGATGAATCGACTGAACCAGAAATTCCGAGGTGCTGTATGTTAGTCTGAGATTGATGCTGAGATGGTAGCCATGTTTATCTGGGTAGCAGAGAGCATCAGGCTCAACTGGTTTCCCCCACCTTGTCCTGAGTGCTCTCTGTTGGATGATTGGTTCTTGGAGACAGAGCACAACACTTAGCGCTCTGCGCTCCGCCCAGTTCCTGTGTCCGCCCTGCACACCATGGTTGAGGGATGTGGGCATTCACATCATCAACTACCTCTACAACTGGCTACTATTAGCTCACTCATTTGCACCTAGCCCAACTGGGACTTCAGGTCAAATGGTAAAAGAGCAAGTTCTACCCTGTGCGAAGCATCTCTTTTCTCTGTGTAGAATTGAACTCGGTCACAATGCAAGCACGCCTCTTAGGTAATCACGCTCATTCAGTGCTGAATTGCTTGAGCATGTTCAAGTACAAAACAGCAGCTTCTCTCAAATACTTTCAGAGGCTCCTGGGACATATGGCAACCTTAGCTGTAGTCACGCTGCTTGGGTTGATGCATATGAGACTGCTTCAGCACTGGCTTTATACACGAGCCCTGAGATGGGCATGGCATGCATGGCCATCACGCAGGAGTGTCGCTGCAAGTTCATTTCTTGGAAAGACCTTTCATTTCTACAAGCAGGAGTGCCCTTAGAACAAGTGTCCAGATGGATCATTGTAACAACCAGTGGTGGGCCGTCAGAGGTAGCAGGGCCTTCTCTGCTGGCCCTGTAAAAAATAAAATTGTGTGTAAAATGTATTTATTGATTATTTAGGTATCATTTTCATTTGTGTAATTTCCACAAATTGCCTATGATTAGTTTAGTTGAGGTTGAACTTGAATATCCTACATTTAAAAAGTCTATGGCCAGCACTACAGATAGTGCTACCTTTTTGTTGAAAGACGTCACATCTGATTTGTTACGAGCATTACTGACAGAATCATCATCCAATCAAATTTTGATGTTCAATGACAGCACGCCCTCTGGGTCTAGCTACGTGCCCAGTGCTACCCCCAGCGTTAGACCGCCCCTTTAGTCAGGGATTTCCAAGGTACGAAAGTGAAATTCAATTAAAAGAAAATGACAGCTGCAGTCATCGGCGTCTACACCAGATCTTGTTGCCCATCTACTAAAAACGCCTTTTTCAAGGCGCTCTTTTGCAGACAAAAGAGAATAACCGAGAAAAGAAGACCTACACCCAAACTGAATTCGCTAACAAAGGCCTGCAAAGTTTTTATGTACCATTTCAAAGATTACAACTTTGAGTGCTGTTATTTTATTTATTTTGCTGTTATTTAAGTTATTTTGTTGGCAGTGTTTACTTTTTAATCCGAGTGGAGGGACATGGAATGATAGACCCATGGACTTTATTTACAAGTGACAGGTGAGTGCTTTATTATTTGATGAGTATTGTATCATGCACATTGTTATGGAGGTGTACGTGGTGCGGTTTGTAGATGTCCAGTATTTGTACAGTTTTGCTGCTTTAGGCGCGTCATCATTTTAGAGTGACATGAATGTGAATAGTGACCCCGTGTATTGGCAGATTACTTTTGCTGACCATGTAGGGAAATTTACTCTGCATTTAACCCGACCTAATCTACCCTACTATTGAAATTGTCATTGTTGTTGAGAGCCTGTCTGCGGCATAATATGTGCATTATATTCAAATGGCTGCGTTAGCTGTAAGATATGTGTACATGTAGTTTACAGTTGCTTACTGAAGGCCCTGACTGAAACCCCACTGGTAACAACTGATGCTTCTGAGACAGCCTGAGGCACTGTGTGCAATGGGCATGCAGCTTTGGGGACCTGGACAGCTCCTTGTCTGCACTGGCATATCAGTTGCCTAGAGTTGTTGGCTGTGCTTCTAGCTTTGAGGAGGTTTTGACCGTTGATTCAAGAGAAGCATGTGTTAGCCCGGACAAACAACACAGTGACAGTAGCTTATATTAACCACCAGGGCAGTTTTCACTTTTTTGCATGTTACATCTTGCCTGCCATCTCCTTTCTTGGAACCAGAAAAGATTTGTAGAACAGGTCCTAATGGTTGCAGCATTTTGCCCCACAGAAACCTTCCCAATGTAGTACTTCCTTTAGCAAGTACATAGGACGCATCTCCACATGTTACCTTCCCTTCAGGTAGGATGTGGTCTTCTTAGTGCTCTTTACTCACTGGGGAAGTGAACACTTCCCAAACACTTCCCAACATTACAACCAGGTTCACCAGCTGCTGAATTTTATTAAGAATCCTTAAGCAGAAATGGTATCTCCCTTGGCTTGTCAGCAGGGCTGGACTGGGACGCAATTTCAGGCTGGGAAATCTCACACTCATCAAGGCCAAACAGAAAAAAGAGGCCAAAATGGTACCTTTTGGGGTACAACAGCTTGTCACTGGAGCAGTACCCTTAAAAGAACATCTTTGTACATTTCACCCCTAATAGGTACATATTAGTTCCTTATAGTAATTTGTACACAAGGTACTAATATTTAGGGGTAAAAAAGGCAAAAATATGTCCTTTTTAAAGGTACTGCTCCAGTGACAAGCTGTTGTACCCCAAGACGTACAATTTTGGCCCCTTTTTTTCTGTATATAGCCTATATACCCACTACAAATTCTGAAACCAAAGATAACCCTATTATTTAAATGGCCATCACATAAAAAGGTCTAAATCATTGGTCTGGGGATCTGGAAAATAATTAAAGCTTGTCTCTCCCTTTTTTCTTGTACCTGTTGGGATTAGAACTGTGTCCACCTTGTTGCAAAACGACCTCATTGCAATTTGTTATCACAGAATGTTATTTATCTTAAAATGACTTAAATGCCCAAGATTTAACAAACCTATATTTCATGCAAATGTATCAAAACACATTTTCTAAATTGCCTAAATGTTAAAATCAGTACAATATCTTTTTTGAAAAATCCTAATACTAAACACTATTGCATTATGAGGCTGTGATAGCCTATTTTTGTGTTGCTGTCTGCTCCAGCTCCATCCCTTCCGATACAATAAATCCATGTGAATATCCGTCTGCTAAATTAATTAATGTAACTTTCCAGTTGAAAATGATGTCCTTTAGTACAGTATTCTGAATGATGATAATAATGGGGTGCCCTGATAGCCTAACAGGTGCTAGCAGTTTAATACTCAACCAGGTTAAAGGGGTCATCGGATGCAAAATTCACTTTTCAAGTTGTTTGAACATAAATGTGTGTTGGAAGTATGTGTACATATCCATCCTATAATGATAAAAATCCACCCAGTGTTTTTTTTTAAATCCCTGTTTTAAAATCCCCTTTCTCCAATTAGCCTGTTCTGAGAGCCCTGTCAGAATGACATAGTTCTGTACAGACCGCTCCCACGAGAGTTGATTGACAAGACCGTCTTACCTTAGACCCGCCCTGAGAGAGCTGAGAGCTGTCTGCCCCCGGTGCAGGTAGAAGACAAGATGTCTCAGATTAAGCGATTGAGGCGTTTTTTGTTGGATGTCATAACGAATATAGCAGTCGTCAGTTTCTCCCGACATCTGAACCACTGAAGGCAGAGGATTAACGTTACTTTCGCTTTGAAGTGAATGCGCCGATCCCGATCTGCTTAAATGTGTCTGTGTTTGCGCAAAGCATTCGTGATCCAGCTTTATCTACAGAAGAAGTGAGTATAAGATGAATCTTATACTTTATGAATCTTTGCAAATCGCCTTTCCTAATAATGTGCTAGTAAGCCAGTTTCGCGGCTGAAGTTTATTATGCTCTATAGACATGTATACCTAGATGCCGCTTTATCGACGGTTTCTATGGGCCACGATACTTAAGCCATCCGCCATTTTTGGAACAGTCTGCGAATCTTTGAGTGCATTGACTATGTACGTCTACAACAGCAAGTTAAACGCTTGTATATCTTTGAATATTCATTGATAATTATGGTGAGTGCAAGATGGCTGACACGTCAGCGTATCTGGAGTGGTTGAATAGAGAATCTACACATATCTATGGTCTGCTCGTCACTCCACAGAAGAGAGGGGCGGAGTCAGCAGAGCTCACTAGGATTTATAGAAACATGGACTAGATCAGCGTGCTGAAGACAGAACTGATTTTGACAGGTGTTTTTACACTACCATTGAGAATTTTTAACCAAAGTATGTTATAGACTTTTCATTAAGACCCTAAAGCAGTGGTCGGCAACAGGTGGCCTGCGGGCCAAAACTGGCCCGCCAACAATACTATCTGGCCCGTGCCAATAGCCAGATTATTTTGATAGGGGCTGATTCTGAAATAGATCTGTCATGACAGCAACAATTACTCAGACGACCGCTTCCGGCTTTGCTACTGTTTGGACTCTCTTGTTTATTGCTCTGCACTTTGCTCCCTATTGTTGAACTTTTCTGAGATCTCTCTAAGATTTTAACTTCAGCAGATCAGCACAGTGCTCAAACAACACAGTTTTTGAAAAAAGAAGACTCTTTGCCTCCCACTGCCAGCAGTTTACATTCCGGAGACGGAAAAACACAGCTGTCTATATTCAAACAGACGAGAGAAAATGCCTCTTGTGGAATCTACTTGCTGCATGAACTGCCACAAACTTCTACAAAGGATTGCGGTTCTTCAAACAAAGTTACTTGCTGGACTTCCAAAACAGATGTAACACACAGCAGATGGTCATCACGGACCCCCTCAGCATGCAGCCGGTGAGTCCTGTGAATCTAGTGAATCTCAACAGTTTATACAAAGTGTTGAAACCGATCGACAGACTAATCGATGGGACAAACAGAGAGTGAGAGCCAAAGGCACTCGAGACATCAGATTGTCACGAGTATCTTGTATTGCTGCCATAGCATCCTCTACCCCAGATACGGATATGACAAGACTTGTAAACACTGGTATTCTACCACCTCCTATTCATCTTGAGAACAGATTTGAAGCATTAATGAATGTGGGTGAGGAATCCCCAAATGTGACAAAACATGGATCTAATCAGCCAGCAGCTAGCATTGCTACTAACAGGTGCTCGAAGTCGAGCAGACAGCGGCATTCAACTCAGAGCGCAGCCGAGTCCAAGACTCTGATAGTGGGTGACTCTATTATCCAAAACATCAGTAGCAGGACTACAACTACATGCTGCTTTCCTCAAGCAACTGTCTCTGATGTGAACAAGGAACTTTGGAACATTCTGATGAAGCACAAGACTGCAAATCGAGTCATCATCCATGTGGGGAAGAATGATATTCAGAAAGAGCAGTCAGAACTCCTTAAGAAGGATTTCAGTGAACTCTTTGAAACTCTTCAAAGACTTGAAGTTCAGTCGTTCATCAGTGGACCACTCCCAGCAAGGGGAACTAATATGTTTTCACGGTTGCTTGGGCTGAATACAATGCTACAAAGAACCTGCAGTATAAAAGGAGTCAACTTCATCGACAACCTCAATCTTTTCTGGGGCCACAGACAACTGTTTAGACTGGATGGCCTCCACCCAAACAAACTTGGTGCAAGAGTGCTAATGGACAATATCTATTTCTCCCTCTGTCATCCTTCAGTGGTATGTGCCAATCCACTCGGCCTGAATGGCACACACACACCTAGACAGAATATGAGTGACCACAGGACTTCATATCAGCTTTCGAGTAATCATGTGGTTGACTCATCCCACAAGGACACTGATAACACCATGCAGCCAAAACAACCACTGCTCATGGACATCCCGACTGAGCCCTGCCCACAGAGCTCATCACATGCAGACTGTGACATATTACAACAGCTCCAAGACTCAGCACCCAAGGACGACTTTCTGGAAAACAACCAGGGAAGCCAGGACAACATCACAGTCACCGGAAACACAAGAGCCAGAGCCCATCTCACCAGACACATTTTCCCTCTCTCCAGCATCTCTACTTCTAAGCTTCTCACAGAAAATGGAGGAACTGGTGTATGCTGGGACCAAACTCTCCCACTCTTTTGCTGCAAGCCCCCAGAAATCAACTAAAAAAACGGCGGGCCCCCCAACCACCAAAGACTGCAGGCCCAGCTCTCCCTCCTCCTCCTGTGAGAGCTCTACTAGTTACGTAGTTAGCCTGAGAATCTGTGTGTGTTTGACCGTGAGAGAGTTCAATTGTTGTTTGCTAGTTTGTTTTTCCCAATTGTTTGTACTATTGACTACCACCTGTTCTCTGACTTAGATTCTGTTTGAACTTGTTTGCTAAACAATGTAAATAATTGTATATAATAACCTTTTGGGGAGATAGGTAAGTAATCTGTATTTTTATTTTATTTTTGTTTTGTGAATTAGGGAATTTAGAGGGATAAAATTAGTTGGCTTTTGTTTGTTATTTTGGCCTTGTCGGCTCCTGAAGCTAAATTACCCCATTGTACAGTTAAAACCATTGTTCTCATTAAAATACTGATCATTTTGCTTTTCAAAACTACTGTGTTCTCGTACTCCTTTCATGTTGCGCCTTTACCCATAGACGGGGCATAACAGTTATTAAGGATGTAGCACTATCTGATCACTTCTGTATTTTCTTTGATATGTTGATCTCTGTCACCACTGAATCTAGATCTGTCTCTGTCAGAAAGAGATGCATTAATGAGAACACTAGTGTGCTATTTATGAACGCAATATCTCTAACACCAAGCATTTCTGCAGACTCGGTTGATCTTCTCCTGGATTCATTTAACTCAAAAGTTAAGAATGTTATTGATGATATTGCTCCGATAAAGGTCAGCAAGAAGACTGGCAGACAAAAGTAATTTTGGAGAAAATCAACAGCAGTTCAGAGTATGAAAAGACAATGCAGAAAAGCTGAGCAGATGTGGCGGAAGACGAAACTCGAAATTCACTACAGCATCTATAAAGACAACCTTCATGCTTTCGATGTGGAACTAGCCACAGCTAGACAGCCCTTGTTCTAAAACCTTATAAACAGTAACTACACTCGCACTCTTTTTGCGACTGCTGAGAGACTGACAACCCCCCCCCCCCCCCCCAAGTCAGATTCCCAATGAAATGCTCTCCGACAGCAAATGCAATGAGTTTGCTTCCTTCTTTTCTGAGACGATCAATAATACCAGAAAGGAGATTGGCACATTGTCAAGTTATGCAGAGGTCACACATATTCAACCGCAATTTCAAAAAGAAGTGATCATGTCTGTGTTTAAAGCAATTGATAGCAAAATTTTGGAAGAAATAGTACAGCCCCTTAAATCGTCAGCCTGCTATCTTTACTCACTTCCCACATCTTTTTTCAAAAGTGTGCTTAACTGTTTAGAAGCTGATCTCTTAGAAGTGGTGAATGCCTCACTTCTTTCTGGGACTTTTCCAAACTCCCTTAAAACTGCAGTTGTTAAGCACCTTCTGACCTTCTGAAAAAACACAATCTTGATATCACTATGTTGAGCAACTATAGACCAATATCAAATCTTCCTTTCATAGGTAAGATTATTGAAAAATTATTTTTAATCAGCTGAACAACTACTTAAACTCAAATGGATACCTGGACAATTTTCAATCTGGTTTCCAAGCGCATCACAGCCCAGAGACAGCACTCATTAAGATAATAAATGATATTCGCTTAAATTCTGATTCAGGAAAAATCTCAGTGCTGGTACTATTAGATCTTAGTGCTGCGTTTGACACTGTCGATCATAACATACTTCTAGAGAGACTGGAAAACTGGGTCGGGCTTTCTGGGATGGCACTCAAATGGTTCAGGTCATACTTAGAAGGGAGAGGTTATTATGTGATTATAGGAGAGCATAAGTGTAAGTGGACGGCCATGGCATGCGGAGTCCCACAAGGCTCAATTCTTGCACCGCTCTTGTTTAGCCTGTGTATGCTCCCACTAAGTAAGATAATGAGGAAGAACCAAATGGCCTATCACAGCTATGCTGATGATACCCAGATTTACCTAGCCTTATCTCCAAATGACTATAGCTCCATTGACTCCCTCTGCCAGTGCATTAATGAAATTAACAGTTGGATGTGCCAAAACTTTCTTCAGTTAAACAAGGAGAAAACTGAAATCATTGCATTTGGAAACAAAGATGAAGTTCTCAAGGTGAATGCATACCTTGACTCTGGGGTCAAACAACTAAAAATCAAGTCAAAAATCTTGGGGTGATTCTGGAGACAGACCTTAGTTTTAGTAGTCATGTCAAAGCAGTAACTAAATCAGCATACTATCATCTCAAAAACATTGCAAGAATTAGATGTTTTGTTTCCAGTCAAGACTTTTTAGAAATTTGTTCATGCCTTTATCACCAGCAGGGTGGATTATTGAAATGGTCTCCTTACCGGCCTTCCCAAGAAGACCATTAGACAGCTGCAGCTCATCCAGAACGCTGTTGTCAGGATTCTGACTAGAACCAGAAAATCTGAGCATATCACACCAGTCCTCAGGTCCTTACACTGGCTTCCAGTTACATTTAGGATCGATTTTAAAGTACTTTTACTCGTTTATAAGTCACTCAATGGCCTAGGACCTAAATACATTGCAGATATGCTCATTGAATATAAACCTAACAGACCACTCATTAGGATCAGGTCAGTTAGAAACACCAAGGGTTCACACAAAACAAGGGGAGTCCGCTTTTAGCTATTATGCTGCCCACAGTTGGAAGCAGCTTCCAGAAGAGATCAGATGTGCTAAAACATTAGCCAAATTTAAATCCAGACTCAAAACTCATATATTTAGTTGTGCATTTGTTGAATGAGCACTGTGCTACGTCCAAACTGACTGCACTGTATTTTATGTAATAATTTTCTATTCTTAACTGATTTAATTTTTTTTTTTTTTTAATCAATTTCTATATCTTTTTAAATTCCTTGTTTTTATTATTATTTTTTAATTCCCTGTTTTTATTGCTGTGATTATTATTCTTAATGACTATTTCACTTTCTTTTATGTAAAGCACTTTGAATTACCACTGTGTATGAAATGTGCTATATAAATAAACTTGCCTTGCCTTGCCTTACTCACAATCAGAGTATGTGAGCAGAGCGCAGTTTTCACTCACTCGAAAGAGCACCCTACCAGCGTTCCATCACGACTACAATTCATACCAACGACCCATTATATAACTGCATATTTAGCAAGAATTCAAATGTTAAACATATTTAGCTAGCTTGATAGAGAAGGATCACTCAAATCAGAAAGAATGTAAAGGCTATGATGACTGCAGTGGAAAGTTATAGTTCAAGGAATTTATTTGTTCCTTCTGAATATTTTCAGCTGAAAGCATGATTTACTACAACACTTATTCACAGGCAATCGCTCTCTCAGTAATGCAGTCAAACAAATGTAATTTTACAGTGCTACTTCATCCGATTTAAAATTAGCAGAAATCTGCAAGAAATGCATCGATCCGTAGGTAAAATAACTGACGAAAACGTTATTTTCATCACAAACAAAATTTGCACTGGGAAAAAAGTTTGCACACAGTGTTCCAATAAGCCACTTTGAAATTCTCCTGTTAATTTATTTATTTCATTTTTTAATATACTTTATGAACAGAACTGTGATATTTCAAACATACTGAAATACTAGCTGCGGAGCGAAAGCGGAGCAGTGTTTCTGATATCAGTGAGCGACAGTGTTGGGGAAAGTTACTTTTAAAAGTAATGCATTACAATATTGCGTTACTCCCTAAAAAAGTAACTAATTACGTTACTTAGCTACTTTTTATGGAAAGTAATGCGTTACGTTATTTTTGCATTACTTTTTAAATATGAGCAGGGCTTGATTGTTTTTAATACAAGAAATTACATTAATACAAATGTAAAAGCCCTGTATCTTGTGAAGGAAAAGTAAATTCACGTCTGTAAAGTAAAACTCAGGATAAGAAGGTTTAACACTCTTCAGCAATAAAAAAACAATGAAGCACAATTGTTAGTTTATCTAAAGTCATTTTTGCTTATTAGTATGGTTGAACTGGATCATCAAAGGTCAGCAGCAAAGATATTGGTTAATAAAATGGGATTAGATACATTTGTGTTGTTTAACGTATTTAATTATTGCAGGTTTGCGTCATATTCTGAGTTTGCATTTCACTGTTTTAATTCATTTTGATGAATACTAAATCTGTTTTTTGCGAGTGGGATGAATTAATGCATTCACATTTAGATCTATAGTAACAGCATGTTCACACAGCGCACTGTCAGTCAATAAATGGGAAAAAAGTAACTGGCGATACTTTTTTGAAAAAGTAACAGATATTTTCTTGAGGGGCGCGGTAGGCTGGAAAAGTTGCCACATAGACCTTCAGGATGGAGTGGGTTAACCCTGCAGAGGAACAGGCCTGCACGAACTCCAGAACTGTACCAAATGGGCAGTTGACTGGGTCGAGCTGGCGGTCTCCGCACCATGAAGTGAAAAGTTTCCACGTCAAGGCGTACAGTTTCCTCGTTGAGGGAGCTCTGGATTGGAGGATGGTCTCAACAACCTCGGTTGAGAGACTGGAAGCTATGAGTTGCGCCCCCTCAGGGGCCACACCCACAACTTCCACATCTCCGGGTGGGGGTGATAGACCCCCCCGCTTGTGAGAGGAGATCCCTCCTGATGGGAATCTCCCATGGAGAGCCGTCGAGGAGAGAAATCGGGTCTGAGAACCATACTCGCCCCGGGCAGAACGGTGCTACCAGAAGTAGACTGAACTCGTTCTGGCGCACTCTCGCCAGAACTCCCGGGAGCAGAGCGATCGGGGAAAAGCGTACAGACGAAGCCTCAGCCACATCTGTACCATGGCATCCAGCCCCAGTGGAGCTGGATGAATTAGAGGGTACCAGAGGGGACATTACACTGTCTTCTTACTTGAGTAGCGAAGAGTTCCACCTGTGCCTGGCCAAACACTCTCCATATCTACTTCACCACCTGGGGGTGAAGCATCTATTCCCCGGGCCTCGGCCCCTGTCTCGACCACCCAGGGATCTGGTATGCCAGCCTTTACAGGGGGCGTGAATGCAGACCTCCTCTGTGGTTGATGTAAGAGATCACACGGCAATCTCTTAGGTCTGGGCGAAAGTGTTTCAGTCAAACACCGCCAGCATCTCCATCTCCAGATGTGCCACATGAGATGGCGACCACTCCACAGACCGCGGGCAGGGTACGCAGCGAAACGGAGCTCCCAACACTGGGCCCTGAGACAAGAACCAAGGTTGTCTCCACATGTCTAAGACACGTAAGCACTGCCGCATGAACTTGATCATGCGAAGCGGGTTTCCCCTCGGGGAGAACCCCTTGGTCTTGAGCCACCACTGTAGGGGTCTCATGTACAGCAGGCCAATAGGTATCACGTTGGACGCAGCTGCCATCAGACCCAGCAATCTCTGAAACTGCTTCAGTGAGTGACTGGCCTTCTTTCACTCTCCTGACTGCCATGAGGATCGACTCGATCCGAGCAGGGGACATACGTGCCTGCATCATGGTCGAATCCCACACCACACCAAGAATAAGTGGTTCTCTGTAATGGAGAAAGTACACTCTTCTTGGTGTTCAGTCTTAACCCCAACACTTTCATGTGAGCGAGAACATCATCTCGATGTTGAGCCGCCATCTGCTCTGATTAAGCGAGAATCAACCAATCGTCGATGTAACTGAGTATGTGGATGCCTTATAGCCACAACGGAGCTAACAGAAGAACCTGATATTGGTAAGCTTCGCCCCCGAAAGCAAACCTCAGGAAATCCCTGTGAGTGAGAAGGATGGAGATATCCTATCCTTCTTTGGAACTATGAAGTACCGGCTGTAGAACCCGGACTCTCTTTCGTGAGGAGGGACCTTCGATGGTCTCCTCCCTCAAGAGAGTATCTACTTCTCATTCCATTACCAGAGCCACCCCGTTGAGTCGAGGCGGAGGAGCACCGAACTGGATTCTGTAGCCTCTCTCTACAGTGTGCAGGACCCACTGAGACAAATTTGGCAGTAGTTTCCATGCTGCCAAATAGCCTACTAAGGGAACCAGTCTCTTGAGACTGGCCTCTGGTGTAAGCAGAGCGCCTAGCTCGGTGTCCTGGAATGGCAAACCAGCAGGAGATGGCCGAACTAGCTGGTCTAGAGGCCCCCGAAGGGGTGGCGAGCATCTCAGCTCCGCTACGTTTCCGGGCGGAAAAAAACTGAGATGTATGCTCGCTGGAGAACGCTGCGCCCTGAAACACCGTACGTGGCAGGGTTGGCAGACCGATCTCCTGAGGGCACTGAGTACGATGGTGTACGCCGCTCTTCCCCAGAGGGGCCGGCCCTCAGAAGTCCTGGGCCATAGGCAGCAGGATGTTTTAGTCGAAGACTATCCAGCGAGAATGACTGTCTGCAGATCCGCCTTCTGCTAGAAACCTTCGGCCCGGGAGCGCCACTCTGGCTCCAACAGTCTGGGGGAGTACGAGAAGTGACGCTCCCTAAATGAGGAGCTGGAACACGGTTGGGGCTGCTCCACCCAGCAGCCCCTGCTGACCACCTCAGCCTCCTTAGAGGAAGAGAGGTAAACATTGTGCACTCGTGAAAATCCCAAGAGGCTCCTATACACACATATATATATATATATATACACATCTAACTTCCCCTAGTTAGATGAAAAGATCATTTAATTCCTCAAAATTAAATGCAGAAAAACAACCAGGCAAGTAAACGTGGTCTGATATAAAAGGGATTCATGAAATTAACGAGAATGCCTCGTCAACTCAAAGGGGTTAGAACTGCACTGTGGGCTTCCAGCCCCGAGCGAGAGCGCTAGATCTGGGGAATGCAGGTGGAGATAGGGCAAACCCATCTCCAACCCGTCCACCAGATCTAAGTGTGATCTCCGCGAGAGCGGGCGCTGGATCTGATGGGAAAAGAAGAAGATAGGGGCTCGCCCGTCTTCATTCCGTTGTGGAGCTTATTTCAAGTGATTGTGTAGGGACAAACAACACTAAATAAGACTCAAAACACAAATCGACAGACACACACAGAGTAGCGGTTGCTGAATGACAAAAGCTGACGCCGGTTCCACCGCACATGCTTTTATGCTTCCTGGCCATTACGTCACCCGCCCATGACGTCTCGCCCATCCATTGGACAGATTACACTTGTATCAGAGCGCTGTCATGCTGGAGGCGTTCCCCTAGCGTCTTTGGACGTAGCTCGAATCCCTGAAGAGGAATTGTTGACCCTCCACTCCGCTCACATACTCTGATTGGACACCGCCACACAAATGTGGCTTTTTGTTAATGATTGTCCTACTACAGGATTTAACACAGAGTAACAGCTCACTACCAGTTACAAAATACACTGTAACAGTCAGTCTAGTTGCATGTTTCATCAATTAAAATCTTAAATTATCCTTTGACTATGTTATGGCCCGCCATCTAGTAGCGAAATTTTTTTTGGCCCAAAGCCAAACTTACTTGCCGACCCCTGCCCTAAAGAATCATGTCAACTTGTGTAAAATGGGCATCCGATGACCCCATTAATAAAGACAAAACTCTTTAGCGTATTTACAGATGAAACTGACCTGCACCTGAAGCCCAGAACAGGCATTTTTGCTACATTTCACTGCTTCTTCTGGCCGCTTCCCCTCCTTCATTGAGTCCCGCACATCGGTTCTGTTTGGAACCATTTGACAGAAGCGCGAAAGCCGGTTTCTATAGCGCAGCGCTGCCAGTCAAGACAAACCGATTTGTGATTTATTATCGATTTATTATTGTATGACAAAATCAGAAAATATCACTTTGGTACATTGAGAAGGCAAAAAATATAAAAATATGAATAATAATAATAATAATAATAACTGAAAAAAAAGGGAAGCAGGCCAAATCAGCTGCCAGGCCACCGGGAATTCGCCCGGTGCTTCCGATGGCCAGTCCAGGCCTGCTTGTCAGCATCAGCGCCAGTTCAGCCACTTGCAGCACTTAATATAAGGACCCCTGGTGTCGGAACTTGACCAACTGAAAGGCAAGTTAGTTACGTATGGTTCCCAGATGGATGGATGCCATGCTATTTATACCCAGATATCCAGGGCGTGGCCAGCTATGTAAATTTTGTTTGCCATTTTCATTGACCTTTTCTCAATGATGTCAGAGGTGTCTGGGCTCCCAAGTGTGGAACTTCAACACAACATCTTTGTTCCCTCTTGCATATTTGTATTATGGTCTTGCATAATACTTCTGTCTATGTTTGTCTATAATTGAGTGTGTGCGACGAACAACCGTATAAGTCCAAAAAAACAAAAAATGAGATAACCATGTGACATTAATTGTATGTGTGAACTTTGTATACAGAAACAGTTTGGGGATATTTTTGCGCGACCAAGAGTCCGCATTTTAAACGTTAAAATAGCATCACGCGGAAAAACCGTTTATGTCCACAAAGAAGAATGGAGATGCCGCTTGCTGTCATGTCCTCTTCGGACATTAAAAGGGAAACCTCGGCAAAAAAAAGAGAGCCGACATGACCAAATGGAAGGACAGAGTAAGGAAGGCTTTGAGGGATGCTGGAAAACCATATTTGACTTGAAGAGGAGAACAAAAACCAGGGAAAAATCCACCGAAAGAGGTGAGTGGAAGAACCGTATATGTGATGTGATCGCTCTCTCTCTCTGAACGCGCTGAGGAGCGCTAAACACCGCATAAACAGTTAACCTATCAAAATAAACCACATACCATATATAATAAAGCTGTATTCATTCATATTTCCCGCCAGTCCTGTGTAAAGTACGGCAAGCAGAGTTTATTTGTTTATATATTTATTTATATCGTGAGATGGCGGAGCGCGAGAACAGTTTAAAGTAGTATAACTTACACAGGTGCGCGCCAGCTTTTCTAAATAAAGGACAAGGTGCACTATTGGAGCTATCTAAACATACAAGAAGTGATCAAAGTTCAGAGACTATGCCCATCATGATAAACAACGGAAAACTGTCCTCTTATTTATTTAATTATATATATATTGTTTTTTGTTAATAATGCATTGTTATTGCCTGTACTGTAAGAAGGTCTTTGTATTGTCCATTGTTCATACTGTATTTTCTGTTTTTAAAATAATAAACTTGAAAGAAATGCTTAATATTAACCTGAAGTTTCTGTTACTGTATTAAAACTAAGATAAATATATCAGATCTTTAGTGGTTTAAAGTGATATGATGAACTGGAGTTATACAGTTATTCCACACTAACATATACCGTTCTTCCACATTTCAGAAATATAAATCACAATAACTTTTGATTTTTAATACTGACACTGAAAAATTTTATCTCCTTAGAATTGAGAAGCTTCTGTTGTCTATTTTCAAGTAAAATAAAAATATATAATATAATGTTCACAATCCAAATGAAAAAAATCTTATTACTCAAAATTTGAAAATATGGACTTGTATGGTTCTTCGTCTCAAGGCTTCAATTGTACTCCTCTAGCACAACCAGTACATTCTGGCAACACCAAGATCGTAGGTTCAATTGCCATGTACACTCTAAAATATATTTCAGGGCACCTGTTCCCACAACTTAAATAAATGTATGGTTGCAAGTTAATTAAATGTTTTAAGTTGCCAACATTATTTTGATGAGTTTCATTTATATAATATTGATCATTGCAACTTAATGTGTGTAATGTAAACTTCTCGGTTACGTACGTAACCCTCGTTCCCTGATGGAGGGAACGGAGACGTTATGTCGTGACGACATTAGGGGATTTACTTGGGAGCCCCGACTGCCTCTGATAAGAGAAAACGCCAATGAAATTTGGCTAGTGGATTTTGCATACCTGAGCCACTCCCCGTGCATACGGGTATAAAAGGGCGACAGGTGCATCCACTCATCAGGTTTTCCGCTGAGGAGCCGAGAACGTGTCCCTGGCAACCAGCGATGGTTCAAGATTGTGGCATGGGGACATAACGTCTCCGTTCCCTCCATCAGGGAACGAGGGTTACGTACGTAACCGAGACGTTCCCTATCTGTCGGTCACTACGAGTTATGCTATGGAAAGCGCCACAACCTGAACCCCGTCACGACCTTGTGGCATGCAGATGTTGACAAGCTAGCGCGTGACAGACAAATGCGATGCGAAGGTCGCAACCTTCCCATCGCCCCAGTGCAAATTCGCTAACCTTGGCGCCCGCAGGGACCACTGAGTACATTGCTGCTGGAGATAGCCAAGCCGCTGTTCCTTTCCCCAGAAATCGGAAGGGATTTTGACCTTCTATGAAAGACTGCTTCAAGTCTTTCCTGTTTGTTGTTACAGCCCGGCAGTAACGACGGGGAAGCGAGCCTTCCGGAGAAGGGCGCTACGGAGGCCACACCCTGCCCGAAGGGAGGTAACGTGTGGAGACACTGGTATGGACTGGCCCAAGCCTGGGACAGTGCTACATACGCCTGGACCCTGGGGCAGATCCTACCTAGGAGAAGGGAGGAAGGCTGCCAGCAGGGTCTGACAGAGCTCTGTCAAAGGGAAGACACGGGTTTACCGTGAGGGAAACCGTACCGTGGATGAATAAACGTGTGGGATCACCCGAAGGGAATCAGGCCACACGGGCACCTAGCCGAGTACAGGGGCTGACCGGAGACCCGGGCAAGCTAACACCGGTACTGGGCCTGGCGTCAGACTGCTCCGCCCAGCCTGACTGCCGGGGGTGCTGGAGGAACTCCGCCAGGGTTCGCCGTCCGGGGAACTGACTGGAGGAGAGAATAGGCGCTCATATCCCTGGGTAAGGGGGAATGGCGCAGCAAGCGTGACACCGGCCAACTCTTCCCTCCACTTACCTGTTACCCAACACACAGGAAGAGACTGGCTCAACGCGGAGACTGTAAAATCTCGCGAAGGTGTTCGGTGTCGCCCAGCCCGCAGCTCTACAGATGTCTGCCAAAGAGGCGCCGTGCGCCAGCGCATATGAGGAGGCAACACTCCGTGTGGAGTGAGTCCTCACCCCGAGGGGGCACGGCTCGCCTTGGGATTGGTACGCCAAGGCGATGGCATCCACTATCTAGTGGGCCAACCTCTGCTTGGAGACAGCCTTCCCTTTCTGCTGACCTCCGTGGCAGACAAAGAGCTGCTCAGAGCTTCTGAAGCTCCGGGTGCGGTCCACGTATATGCGCAGCGCTCTTACGGGACATAGCAACGCCAAGGCTGGGTCTGCCTCCTCCGAGGGCAGTGCTTGCAGGTTCACCACCTGATCGCGGAAGGGCGTGGTGGGAACCTTAGGCACGTATCCAGGCCGGGGTCTCAGGACAACGTGAGAGTAGGCCGGCCCAAACACAAGGCACTCTTCGCTTACCGAAAATGCTTGGAGGTCCCCGACCCTCTTGATGGAAGTGAGCGCGGTCAGGAGCGCTGTCTTAGCCGACAGGAATTTCAGCTCGACTGAGTCCAGCGGCTCAAAGGGACCCCTCTGAAGTCCAGCCAGGACAATAGAGAGATCCCAGGAGGGCATCAAGGGTGGCCTAGGAGGAATTAACCTTCTGGCACCCCTCAGGAACCTCACGATGAGATCGTGCTTCCCCAGGGACCGGCCGTCCACTGCATCGTGATGGGCCGCAATAGCAGCCACGTACACTTTCAAAGTGGAGGGCGACAGCCTGCGCTCCAACCTCTCTTGCAGGAAAGAAAGCACCACTCCAATCGTGCATCTTCGGGGGTCCTCCCGACGAGAAGAACACCAGTCCACGAACAGACTCCACTTCAGCCTGTGGCAGGCCACTCAAGTCTGCCGCGTCCCATCCAGGAGCCACACATGGAGGTTCCACAGATCTGGACGCGGGTGCCATATGGTGACGAGCCCCTGAGAAAGAAGGTCTCGAAAGGGCCTCGGCCAGGGAGAAATACAGCTGGCAGTGGGAGGACTCGTGGGAAGCAAACAGGTCTACCTGAGCTTCCCCGAATCGACTCCAAATCAGCCAGATCATCTCGGGATGGAGTCGCTATTCTCCGGGGGACGTGAGCTGTCGTGAGAGCGCGTCGGCTGCACGATTGAGCTCCCCCGGAATGTGGACAGCGCGCAGCGATTTGAGCTGTGACTGACTCCAGAGGAGGAGATGGCAGGCGAGCTGTGACATGCGGCGTGATCGTAGACCTCCCTGCCGGTTGATGTACGAAACAGCCGCAGTGTTGTCCGTGCGGACCAACACGTGCTGGCCTAGGAGCAGTGGCCGGAACTGCTTTAAGGCCAGATGCACTGCCAACAGCTCTAGGCAGTTGATGTGCCAAAGCAGTCGAGGCCCCGTCCAGAGCCTTCCCGAGGGACCGCGCCGTGACTTTCGTCGCCCAGAGAGCGAAGTCAGTCGCCGTGCGCAGCTCCTGCATCAACCCTGGGTCGGGACTACCCTCGTGCATTTGTTTCAGTGCCTTGGCCTGGTGAACTTGCAGGATGGCCATGGCATGCAGGGTAGAGGCGGCCTGGCCCGCAGCGCTGTAAGCCTTGGCGGCAAGTGCGGCCGTCAGCTTACAGGCTTTGGACGGGAGACGTGGACGATTCCTCCAGGTGGCGGCGTTTTGCGGGCACAGGTGCACCGCAACCGCTCTCTCCACCTGGGGAATATCCACGTACCCCCTGGCCGCCCCGCCATCGAGGGTAGTGAGGACGGAGGAGGGAGACGAGCGGCTTCTGGCCGAGAAAGGGGCCTCGGCAGTGGCGACAACACCCGAGGGGGGCAGCCCCGCCGATCGTTCATCCTCAGAGGACGAAAGCCCATCCCCCGATGCCGCGATCGACATCTGATCCTCGGGCGGCGCACCGAATGAAATGCTGGCGGCCCCGTGGGGCGAACCAGCGAAATCACTCGGGAACCGGACGGAACAAGCGCTGCGAGAGGAGTAAGAGGTCCGCGGGGACGTGCCCGGCGGAGAAGCTCTTACTGTCACCCTCAGATCTCCCAGAGCGCCAGCCGGAGGTCCTCTGCTCGAGCCAGAGAGACCGGGACGGGTGGCGGCAGAGGGTGCCAATCCTTTCAGAAAGGAAAGGCGAGATCGCAGCGTTGCCATGTTCATACGCCCACAACAGGCGCATGACTCATCGACAAACGCATCTTCAGCGTGCTGGATGCCCAGACACTGAAGACAACGCTCGTGACCGTCATCCGAGGACAGGAAGCGACCGCAACCAAGAGAACACGGACGGAACGGCATCTTTAAAAAGACGCGAACCGCCCAGTGTTTTAGAAATTTGCTCTTTCAGGTGAAGTGCCCAGGGGAATCGCTGCTGCAGGGACACCGCTGTCTGCACCGTAACGCCACCCAGGAACAAACTTCGAGGCAGACGGCTTTGTGGAGATCTGATCTGTTGAAGACTTCTCATCCACTCGGCTCCGAAGCAAAAATCTGATGAGTGGATGCACCTGTCGCCCTTTTATACCCGTATGCACGGGGAGTGGCTCAGGTATGCAAAATCCACTAGCCAAATTTAATTGGCGTTTTCTCTTATCAGAGGCAGTCGGGGCTCCCAAGTAAATCCCCTAATGTCGTCACGACATAACTCGTAGTGACCGACAGATAGGGAACTCAAATTTCTGTGTTGACTGATTTTCTTAAATGAATTTGTAGTAACTTAAAACTGTCTAATTAACTTTTGAACATTTTTAGTATCCATACTTTCGACATACTATTTCCCCGTCTAAATACTGTAAAGAAACTATAAGGAGAATAAATGTTGAAATTAAATTTTATTTTATGTGTTTTTTAAGTAATAACTTTTTCATTCGATTTATATGCAATAAGTTAAATTTAGCATGCACAATGCTGGTTGTTGATTTTACAACTCAATTAATTTGAGCAACAAATGAATTGTTAACAAACTGTTAAGAAATCTCAGGAACAGCAGCTTGGCTATCTCCAGCAGCGATGTACTCAAAACTTTTTTAAACTTCTTGAATCTGCACTGGGGCGATGGGAATGTTGCAACCTTTGCATGGCATTTGTCTGTCACGCGCTTGCTTGTCAACATCTGCAATGCCATACGGTTGTGATGGGTTCAGGTTGTGGTGACATAACTCGTAGTGACCAACAGATAGGGAACGTCTTGGTTACGTATGTAACCCTCATTCCCTGATTGAGGGAACGGAGACGTTATGTCCCCATGCCACAATCTTGAAACCATTGCTGGGTGCCAGGGACACGTTCTCGGCTCCTCAGCAGAAAACCTCATGAGTGGATGCACCTGTCGCCTATTTATTCCCGTAAGCACGGGGAGTGGCTCAGGTATGCAAAATCCACTAACAAATATTCATTGGCGTTTTCTCTTACAGTCAGAGGTGATTGGGGCTCCCAAGTGAATCCCCTAATGTCGTCACGACATAATGTATCCGTTCATCAGGGAATGAGGGTTAACCAAGACATTTTCTTCTTCTTCTTTTTTTTTTTCTTTTTTTGACATTATTTTTGAGAGCATAATGAAATATATTCCCTGAATGTATGTAAGTGGGTCTGGATAAAAATAAATGTAAATGTCCAAATGCGTAAATATAAATGTCCTTTCAACCATTCTGGGCTTTTCAAGCTGAAATTGTTGTTAGAAAATATGAGTTTAATGAATCAGTATTCAGTTGCTGCAAAATATATCTTTGAGCAAAAATAAAACATGTTTATTAATGGTGCTTTTACCTTCACTTTGGATAGAAGTGTCTGCATAATAATAAATAATTGTAAACATGACAAGATAATGCTTAATAATGCATAATAAATAATTGTTAACATGACAAGATGTCTGTAGTTTTTTTGTTTTTTCATAAACATTTATGTTTAACACTTAACACGTCTGCATGGTAAACATAAATGTTTACCATGCAGACGTGCAGAAGACTTGTTTTACTTAAACTAATGAAGTCTGTAATAAATATAATAATGAAAAAAATGGAGAGCATGTATAATTTGACTCTTAGTTACATATAAGCATCCATGGGTCATATGTTACATGGTGCACACTGAAAATATCAAAGAACAAATCTCTCGATAATGTTGATTTATAACAACTCCTGTCACCATTGCAGAAACAGCCTTTACTTTTTCAACTTTGAACAGTAAGTTTGTTTTTAAAGTTACTTTTAAAGTATGTCATCAAAGCACAAACACATTGATTGCAAGAACAGCTTCTGATATGCTCAGTGACCAATGCACTGCTTTTGTTACTTTTCTGAGTTATGACTTCCTTCTGGACTACAGAGTCAGGACTATTGACTGGAACAGCTTTTTGACCTCTACAGGAAGAGTTCTCTACAGGAAGATGACATTCAATTTGAAGCTATTCTAGTCCTTTTGTACACTATAATTTCTCAAAGACTGGAAAATGTGCTTTTAACATACTTTCTCTGTAAACAAAAAAAACAATTATTTAGTTACCACTTGTAGAACAATTGAAACCATCCTTCATACACTTTTAAATTTTAATAAATAGAAAACACGCTTATTAATTATTTAAAGGGGTCATCGGATGTCCATTTTCCACAAGTTGATATGATTATTTAGGGTCTTAATGAAAAGTTTATAACATGCTTTGGCTAAAATTTCTTAATGGTAGTGTAAAAAAAAAAAAACTTTTTACCTTGTCAAAATCAGCTCTTTTCAGAGCAACCTGATTTGTTGCATGTTCCTTTAAATGGTAATGAGCTCTGCTCACCCTGCCCCTCTCTTTCTTGGGGTGACGTACTGTTTACTTTAACCACATTTAGCCGCAAAACTTGGCACATTATTAGGAAAGGCGATTTGCAAGGATTCATAAAAAACCTTATACTCACTTCTTCTGTTGGTGAGACTGGATCATGAATGATTTGCGCAGGTATAGACACATTTAGGTAGATGCAAAAGTAATTCACTGCGTCTTCAGCGGCTCGGATGTCAGAAGTAAATGATGAATGCTATGTTCATTATTTCATCCTGACATTCTTGTCTATGTCAGTTTCAGTAGTCATGTCAAAGCAGTACTATCATCTCAAAAACATTGCAACTAGATGTTTTGTTTTCAGTCTAGACTTGGAGAAACTTGTTCATGCCTTTATCACCAGCAGGGTGGACTATAGTAATGGTCTCCTCACTGGCCTTCCCAAGAAGACCATTTGGCAGCTGCAGCTCATCCAGAATGCAGCTGCCAGGATTCTGACAAGAACCAGAAAATCTGAGCATATCACACCAGTCCTCAGGTCCTTACACAGGCTTCCTGTTATATTTAAGCTTGATTTTAAAGTACTTTAACTCGTTTATAAATCACTCAATGGCCAATGGCCTAAATACATTGCAGATATGCTCACTGAATATAAACCTAACAGACCACTCAGATCATTAGGATCGAGACAGTTAGAAATACCAAGGGTTCACACAATACAAGGGGAGTCCGCTTTTAGCTATTATGCCGCCCGCAGCTTCCAGAAGAGATCAGATGTGCTAAAACATTAGCTACATATAAATCCAGACTCAAAACTCATCTGTTTAGCTGCGCATTTATTGAATGAGCACTGAGCTAAGTCTGAACTGATTGCACTGTATTTTATCATTTTCTATTTTTAAACTTATTTTAAATCCATTTTTAAACCATTTTAAAAGTTTTTAAATTCCTTGTTTTATTGTTGTAATTATTTTTTTATGATTATTTTACTTCCTTTTATGTAAAGCACATTTTGTGCATGAAATGTGCAAACTTGCCTTGCCTATGTCCCTGCTCTAGCGTCGAAACAATGGCGGTCAGATTGATCACAGCTCACTCAGGGCAGGTCTAAGGTAAGACGGCAGTGTCAATCAACAATCATGGCAGGGGCCTGGGTCTGTGTCATGTTACACAGACAAGAAGCTGAGAACGGCTTGATTTGAAAAAGGGGATATTATTTTTAGGGGAAAAAATAATAAACACTGGGTGGATTTTTATCATTATAGGGTGGATGTGTACACACACTGCCAATACACATTTATGTTCAAACAACATGTAAAAGTGAATTTTGCATCCGATGACCCCTTTAAAATATATGATTAATATATAATGAATAGCCTATATACAAAAAGTATTTCTAATGTGCTGCACACAAATTTTTATAGATTAAATGATTAATTTCAAATGTATTGTAATTATGTTAACATTCCCTTTATATGTTACACTTCACTACATGTTTATGTGCTCCAGGGTCACATATGTATGTAAAGCTTCTTTGCAACCATTAAAAATTGTGACAAGCACTATTTGAAGTGTGGTTAAATAATTGAAAAGGTAAAATTCATAACTATACAAAGTACTGCATCATTATGAATTATTATAATTATTTGCAGCTCAAAACATTTATTTTTATCTAAACTATTTTTCTACTCAAGTAGAACTGAAATACATTGTATTGTATTGTACATTTAATCATAACAGGTCAACAGAGGATTCAACTAAAATAAATTACTGAAGTATTACTTCAATATTTAACAAATTAAATAGTTTTATTTGCAAATCCCCCATTGTTACATTTGTGCAGTAGGCAAAAGTTGTGTTTGGAAACTCTGCCCTTACAGAGTTCGGTAAAGTTGGCAAGATATTGACAGATTCTATTTTTCCGGATCAATAATTCGCCATCAAATCGTTTTTAATACACAAATGACGTCTCTTTTCTTTTTTTAGTGATGTAGAAAACGAGCTACAAGCGAGGTTTCATCAAAACAAGGTTTCCTCCGCTCTGTATAAAATACATTGATCTAAATGCGCTGGCGTCTGAGAGACAAGTCCTAAGGGACAGTCTGCAAAGTGCCAAACGTGAATTGTTTTTACTAATAACATACTCAATAACTCTACACTAACGCACTGTAGTGTCACTAAATTCAATTTACACATAACTGCTCTCCTGCTGGTTATACTACAAGACTCATTTTGAAAGTAATTGCTTTGGCACATTTTTTTATTAATATTTATTATGAAAAATAGTTAATACCTTTACTGTAACACACTGTACTTTCACCATATTCAGTCCACACATCATTGCCTTCCTGGTGGTTACACTACAACACTCATTTGGAAATTAATGGCTTTGGCATATTTTGTATTAATTTTTATTATGAAAAATTGTTAATAACTTCACCGTTATTGGACATAATTAATAACTTTACTGTAACACACTGTACTTTCACCATATTCAGTCCACACATCACTGCTCTCCTGCTAGTTATACTACAACACTCATTTTGAAAGTAATTGCTTTGGCATATTTTTTATGAATTTTTATTATGAAATATTGTTAGGGGCAGTCGTGGCCTAATGGACAGAGAGTTGGACTTGTAACCCGAAGGTTGCGGGTTCGAGTCTCAGGTCTAGCAGGGATTGTAGGTGGGAGGAGTGAATAACCAACACTCTCTCCACCCTCAATACCACGACTGAGGTGAGACCCTTGAGCAAGGCACCAAAACCCCCAACTTCTCCCCGGGCGCCGCAGCATTGGCTGCCCACTGCTCCGAGTGTATGTTCACTACTGTGTACACTTGGATGGGTTAAATGCAGAGCACAAATTCCGAGTATGGTTCAGCATACTTGGCCACACACCACTTCCCTTTCCCCCTTTCCATTAATAACTTTACTGTAACATACTGTACTTTCACCATATTCAGTCCACACATCACTGCTCTCCTGCTGGTTATACTACAACACTCATTTGTGAAGTAATTGCTTTGGCATATTTTTTATAAATTTGTATTACGAAATATTGTTAATAACTACTATAACACACTGTACTTTCACCAAATTCAGTTCACACATCACTGCTCTCCTGCTGGTTATACTACAATACTCATTTGTAAAGTAATTGCTTTGGCATATTTTTTATGAATTTTTATTATGAAATATTGTTAATAACTTTACTGTAACATACTGTACTTTCACCATATTCAGTCCACACATCACTGCTCTCCTGCTGGTTATACTACAATACTCATTTGTAAAGTAATTGCTTTGGCATATTTTGTATTAATTTTTATTACGAAATATTGTTAGCTTTACTGTAACACACTGTACTTTCACCAAATTCAGTTCAAACATCACTGCTCTAATGCTGGTTATACTACAACACTCATTTTGAAAGTAATTGCTTTTGCACATTTTTTATTAATTTTTATTATGAAAAATTGTTAATAACTTTACTGTAACACACTTTACTTTCAACCAATTCAGTTCACACATCACTGCTCTCCTGCTGGTTTTACTTCAAGATTTATTTAGAAAATAAATGTTTTTGCATATTTTCTATATTGTTCATTAAGAAAAAAATGGTAATAACTTTGTAACAACATAACTTCATGATGTAATAAAATGACTTAAATTATTAGCTTTGGTTCCACACAGTAGAAACATGTTATTTCAACTCAGATACCTAATGCAGGATGTACATAACTGAATTGAGTCAACTCAACTAAATTTAAACATTGATATAACTACTTTGAATTAATTTACTTTTGAGTTAACTGTAGGATGTAATAGCACATAATGAAAATAAGAATTGTTTACCAAAATGATGTTGTTACCCATCCATCCATCTTCTTCCGCTTATCCGGGGCCGGGTCGCGGGGGCAGCAGTCTAAGCAGAGATGCCCAGACTTCCCTCTCCCTAGACACTTCCTCCAGCTCTTCCGGGGGGACACCGAGGCGTTCCCAGGCCAGCCGGGAGACGTAGTCTCTCCAGCGTGTCCTAGGTCTTCCCCGGGGTCTCCTCCCAGTGGGACGCGCCCGGAACACCTTCCCGGGAAGGCGTCCAGGAGGCATCCGGAACAGATGCCCGAGCCACCTCAGCTGACCCCTCTCAATGTGAAGGAGCAGCGGCTCTACTCTGAGCTCCTCCCGAGTGACCGAGCTTCTCACCCTATCTCTAAGGGATCGCCCAGCCACCCTGCGGAGAAAGCTCATTTCAGCCGCCTGTATCCGGGATCTTGTCCTTTCGGTCATGACCCAAAGCTCATGACCATAGGTGAGAGTAGGTACGTAGATTGACCGGTAAATCGTGAGCTTCGCTTGGCGGCTCAGCTCTTTCTTCACCACGACAGACCGGTACATCGACCGCATTACTGCAGAAGATGCACCGATCCGTCTGTCAATCTCCCGTTCCATCCTTCCCTCACTCGTGAACAAAACCCCAAGATACTTAAACTCCTCCACTTGAGGCAGGAAGTGGATGAGTTTAAGTATCTAGGTAACAACATACTTAAAGTATTTTAAGTATGTTGTTACCCACCTAACATATTAGAACATTTCACAGTGTCATTAAGCTTGGACTTTGTCTTGTGTTTGCACCTTTCCCTGCCTGTGCTCATTGCCATGGTCACTGATTTGATGCCATTTCCTTTAGCTGTGGTGACTTTCATGAGCTGTAAGCTCTAATCATCAAAATAAAAAAAAATTTAAAAAAAAGTTTTACTTTGCATGTAATGAATCTAAAATATATGAAAGTTTTACTTTTTGAAATAAGTTACAAGAAAAAAAAATTTCACCATATTCTAATTTTCTGAGATGTACCTTCATATATATATATATATATATATATATTAGTAGTCAACATTTGAAGTGGATCCAAAAAAGTTAACCAAAGTTGTCCTAAGACAAGAATGGGTATTGTTTTGGTTTTCGGACAACTTTTGATGAAATGTGTTGATCCACTTCAAATGTTGACTACTGTATATATACACATATACACATATACATATACATATATATATATATATATATACATATACATATACATATCAGAATGAATCAGAATCAGAATGAGCTTTATTGGCCAGGTATGTTTACACATACGAGGAATTTGTTATAGTGACAGAAGCTCCACAGTGCAACAGAAAGACAGTAACACGACAGGACACAGGTAATGAAACAAAATAACAGGAAATAGCCAATAACCAATGTACAAAGCAGCAAAAAAAAAAAAAATACACAATATATAATATATAATATAGGCGACTATATGTATGTACAGGTCAAGTATGTGCAAATTAGAAATGAGAAAATAAAAATAAAATAAGTGGGTGTGGTGAATGGATAATGTATTAGTTGTGTGTTCTACGTTTATTTATTGAGTGTTCATGAGATGTATTGACTGAGGGAAGAAACTGTTCCTGTGTCTGGTCGTTCTGGTGCTCAGAGCTCTGTAGCGTCGACCAGATGGTAAAAGTTCAAAGAGGTTGTGTGCTGGATGTGAGGGGTCCAGAGTGATTTTACCAGCCTTTTTGCTCACTCTGGAAAAGTACAGTTCTTGGAGAGTGGGGAGGGTTGTACCAATGATTCGCTCAGCAGTCCGGACTACCCTCCGTAGTCTTCTGAGGTCAGATTTGGTAGCTGAGCTGAACCAGACAGTTATTGAGGTGCAGAGGATGGATTCAATGATGGCAGAGTAGAACTGTTTCAGTAAGTCCTGTGGCAGGTTGAACTTCCTCAGCTGGCGAACAAAGTACAACCTCTGCTGGGCCTTCCTGACAATGGAGTCAATGTGAATATCCCACTTCAGGTCCTGAGAGATGGTGGTGCCCAGGAATCTGAATGACTCCACTGCAGTCACAGTGCTGTTCATGATGGTGAGTGGGGGGAGAGCAGGGGGGTTTCTCCTAAAGTCCACGATCATCTCCACAATTTTGAGCGTGTTAAGCTCCAGGTTGTTGAGACTGCACCAGACAGCCAGCTCCTTAACCTCCTGTCTGTAAGCAGACTCGTCACCGTCCTGGATGAGGCCGATCAGTGTGGTGTCGTCTGCGAACTTCAGGAGCTTGACAGAGGGGTCTTTAGATGTGCAGTCGTTGGTGTAGAGGGAGAAGAGCAGTGGGGAGAGTACGCAGCCCTGAGGAGCTCCAGTGCTGATGGTTCGAGTGCTGGATGTGAATTTGCCAAGCTTTACTAACTGCTGTCTGTCTGTCAGGAAGCTGTTGATCCACTGGCAGACGGAGGTGGGGACGGAGAGCTGAGTTAGTTTATTTTGAAGGGTTTCCGGGATAATGGTGTTAAAAGCAGAGCTGAAGTCCACAAACAGGATCCTCACATAAGTCCCTGGTCTGTCCAGATGCTGCAGGATGAAGTGCAGTCCCATGTTGACTGCATCATCCACAGACCTGTTTGCTCTGTAGGCAAACTGCAGGGGGTCCAGTAAGGGTCCAGTGATGTCCTTCAGATGAGCCAGAACCAGTCTTTCGAATGATTTCATGGCTACAGACGTTAGGGCCACAGGTCTGTAGCCATTAAGTCCAGTCATTTTGTGTTTCTTTGGAACGGGGATGATGGTGGAGCGTTTGAAGCATGAGGGGACTTCACACAGCTCCAGTGATCTATTGAAGATCTGTGTGAAGATGGGGGCCAGCTGCTCAGCACAGATTTTTAGGCAGGCTGGTGACACCATCTGGACCAGGTGCTTTCCTTCTTTTGTTCTTCCTGAAGACCTGGCACACATCGTCTTCGCTGATTTGAATTGTAGGTGTGGGGGAGAGAGGGGTTGCTGGAGGTGTGAATGGTTGTGTGGAGGGGTGTTCTGGGCGGGTGTGGGGTGATCGTTCAAAACGACAAAAGAACTCGTTTAAGTCGTCTGCCAGGTGTTGATTCTCCAGAGTGCTAGGGGGTGGTGTTTTGTAGCTGGTGATGTCCTTCAATCCTAACCACACTGAAGCCGGATCACTGGAAGAGAATTTGTTCCTGAGCTTGTCAGAATAATTCCTCTTTCAAGTTCTTGTACAATACTTTATCCCCCTTTCTGTGAGCATCTTCTTTGGCCTGACGGAGCTGTCTGAGTTTGGCAGTGAACCATGGTTTGTCATTGTTGTAGAATAGATGAGTCCTGGTAGGAATGCACATGTCCTCACAGAAACTGATATAAGATGTTACAGTCTCTGTGAGCTCGTCCAGGTCATTTGCCGCAGCTTCAAAAACAGTCCAATCAGTCAGGTCGAAACAGGCTTGTAAATCCCGCTCTGTTTCGTTAGTCCATCTTTTAACAGATCTTAATACAGGCTTCGCAGACTTAAGTTTCTGCCTGTAGAATGGAATAAGATGAACCAAACAGTGATCAGAGAGTCCTAAAGCTGCTCGTGGAACCGAGTGATATGCGTCCTTTATTGTTGTGTAACAGTGATCCAGTATATTACTGTCTCTGGTGGGGCATGTGATGTGCTGTCTGTATTTTGGCAGTTCACGGGAGAGATTTGCTTTATTAAAGTCCCCGAGAATGATTAAAACAGAGTCCGGGTGTTGTTGTTCACTCTCTGTGATCAGATCAGCGAGTTTCTGTAGAGCTGTGCTCACGTGCGCTTGCGGTGGAATGTAAACACTCACGAGAATGAACGAGCAGAACTCCCGCGGCGAATAGAACGGCTTGCAGTTAATGAAGATTCTAGATTCTAAAAAAAAAAAATTTCACCATATTCTAATTTTCTGAGATGTACCTTCATATATATATATATATATATATATATATATATATATATTAGTAGTCAACATTTGAAGTGGATCCAAAAAAGTTAACCAAAGTTGTCCTAAGACAAGAATGGGTATTGTTTTGGTTTTCGGACAACTTTTGATGAAATGTGTTGATCCACTTCAAATGTTGACTACTGTATATATACACATATACACATATACATATACATATATATATATACACATATACATATATATATATATATATATACATATATATATATATATATATATATATACATATATATATATATATATATTATATATATATATATATATATATATATATATATATTATCCTGTCTATGTCTGTAGTACTGTATTAAGTTTTATTTATTGCTTACATTTTGTCCTGTTGTGTGAATTATGATATATAAAGACAAAACTTTATTTTTATGTATTTAAAATAGAATTGATCTGTGACTATAGTAGTAGCCAATCAGAAGCAACATTCGTCTCTACATGCAATGATGCAGGTAGAGATTAATTGAAAGTTGCTCCTGATTGGCTACTACTATAGTCACAGATAAAGTCTATTTTAAATACATAAAAATAAAGTTTTGTCTTTATATATTGACATTCAATTAAAAAAAAATGAGTTTGCTCAGAATCGACATTACATTAATAAAAAATTAAGATAGGCTTTTCATTATATAACAGCATTCTAGTTATGTTTTCTGGAAAAGTGTGGCAGTGACTGCATCTTTCTCTGCAAACAATAATACATATTTCCCCTGAAATTATTTAAGTGCATACAATTACAATTACAATAAACAAATAAAAAAAATACATTGAAGAATAAATGAATGAATAAATAAATTAAAATTATTTTAATTAAAAAAAAAACTTAAGTTGTCTAAATATCATCTTGACAGACAAAACATGAATACAGACATTTGGTAAAAAATTAACACAGTGTCTTAAAAAAAGCAACCATGGACACCAAAAATTTTTCAAATTTAATCAATTAATTTTGCGTCTTGTGCAAAATCAAAAAGAGCTTTATTGCCAAGAATGTTTACAATGCACACACAATAAATTTATCTTGGTGACAGGTGCTTCCAGTGTTGAAAAAGTAGAGACATACCTATAGGCAATGCAAAATGGAATTTCACACAACAGGACTGTTATGAAATCAAGAGAAGGATTCAATAGCAGATAATCACACACAATAAATTTATCTTGGTGACAGGTGCTTCCAGTGTTGAAAAAGTAGAGACATACCTATAGGCAATGCAAAATGGAATTTCACACAACAGGACTGTTATGAAATCAAGAGAAGGATTCAATAGCAGATAATCACAGTTTTTTTATCAAGCAAACAGAGTCACAAGTGGCAACTGAGCTCGTGCACAGCGTTGATTGGAGACGGACGCAGGGACGCAATGAGCGGCCAGATCCGACTGTAGAATCCTCCAAAGTCAGAGCAGAGACAGGACTGTAGAATCCCCCGAAGTCAGAGCGGAGACAGGACTATAGAATCCTCCGAAGTCAGAGCGGAGACAGGATTGTAGAATCCTCCGAAGTCAGAGCGGAGACAGGACTGTAGAATCCTCCGAAGTCAGGGCAGAGACAGGAAACACTCCAGGAAACAAACGAGAGGCAGCACAGGAACACATAGAAACTCTGAGGATCTGACAGTGAGAGATGCGTTAGCTGATCTTAAATAGTCCCCAGTGATCAGTAACAGCTGGAGCCGCTCAGCCCGTAATCACGAGCTGGCCACACCCACTCAACCACACACACACACCAAAACAGACAAGCAGGCTGAGACAGTGATTCTATGAACCGTGACAGTACCCCTCCTCCTAGGAACGCCCCCTGGCGTTCCCAGCCAACCTTAAGTGTAGATTGTAATCATCAATAAGGGAGTGATCCAGAATGTCCCTGGCAGGAACCCAACTTCTCTCCTCCGGACCTTAACCTTCCCAGTCCAACAAGTACTGGAATCCGCGTCCCCTCCGCCTCAAGTCTAGAATACAATTGACCGAATACGTTGGTTCCCCGTCTACGAGACGCGGCGGTGGAGAAACCGGGGTAGGCGGATTAAGGGGTGAACGGAATACGGGTTTTATTTTTGAAACATGAAACACGGGATGAATTCTCCTGTACGCTGGAGGAAGTTTGAGGCGGACTGCCATCAGACTAAGGACTTTGGTGACAGGAAACAGGTCAATGAATTTGGGAGCAAGTTTATTACAAACGGAGCGGAGTGGAATGCTCTTAGAAGAAAGCCACACTTTTTGACCAACGACGTATACGGAAGGCTTCGACCGGTAGCGATCGGCCTGAGCCTTAGTGCGTGCTCCCACCCGGAGAAGAGTCTCTCGGGCTCTTATCCAGGTGCGATGGCACCTCTGGACGAATGCGTGGGCAGAGGGAACCGCGACTTCGGATTCCAGACTAGGAAAGATAGGTGGCTGGTACCCCTAGACTACACTCGAACGGTGAGAGGCCCGTGGATGACACTGGTAACGAGTTATGTGCGTACTCAACCCACAAGAGTTGTTGACACCAGGAAGTGGGATTCTGCACAACCAAACATCGCAACACTCTCTCAAGGTCCTGGTTAGCCCTTGTAACGCTCTGTCCCGGATAACTCTTAAAATCCATGAAATGAAAGAGACGGAAAACGGAAACTTGGTGTCCCACACATTTTAATGGTTGGTACTCTTAAACGCTCTCCTCTCATACATGAGAGATTAACTCTTTCTTGGCGTTACAAACAAAAGTAAAGACAAAATAATAACAAGGCGGTAGAGCGGAATTATCATCCGTGGTGGTTCTCCTTTCAGTCACGTAGTCCTTCTACGTCATCACCATATAGTGCACGTTATAAATGAAGTGATCAGTCTCTTAAAGGGCACACCGCACAATAATGTGATGCATGCAAATACATAGTTTTGGCCGTTACAGATTCCCCGCCGGAAAGAAAAAGGCTGTCCCCAGCCGTACACAACATAAGGACAACATTTGAATTCAGCTCCATACATGGAAACTTGGAAATCCATCAACCAATACCATGTTTGACATACAAAAGGCAATAACTGGCATACATGTCAGTACAAGCCACACACTTACACATTATGCTCTTTAAAGATAAATCACAAAAACAAAAGCTTGTGTAACCAATCCATATGTGTAAAACAATTTTTTTTTTCATAACACATGAAAACGTAAGTATCAGAACCATGCTTCCTAGATTCCCATTGCTATGCAAGGAAAGAACAGCTTACTAGCAACATTTAAACATTACTACTTTAGATTTAATCTGTCGGTATGATACTCGTTAGTCCATTTCTTGTCTGACCACCCTGAGGTTATTCTAGGGGTCAGTCTAGGTCTGAGATTGTAGCGATGACCTTCAAGATTAATGTCAAAGTCAGGAAGATGTGTATGTCGAGTAGATGTGCAAACGTCAGTGTCAGCATTGCGAGTACTCGTGTCACACTTGGTCACGTCCTGTGCATTGTCAGAGAACTCGTCACAATTAAGATCAGCCGCATTAGGCAGAGAAGGAGGTTGGTCCTCACTTATTTGTGTCACCAGAAGATTGTCCTCCAATCCCTCATTGGGTGTTTCAGACCCATCCTGAGGTCCACTTGGTGTATGGCTGCTGCATGCATTCCAAGTGTGGAAAGGTTGCATATTTACCACATGATAGACACCAGCATCCTGTCCTGTGTCCAACTTTGCAAGCCTGTAGTTCACATCAGACAAAACTTGAGTGACACGGTATGGACCAGAGTACAAGGGTGCCAGTTTTGCTGTAAAATTGGCCAGTGCATCTGATTTAGGGTGGGTTTTCACTCTGACAAGGTCACCAATGGCATAAGAAACAGATCGATGTCTTTTGTCATAGTGCTGCTTCCGTTTGATGTGACTGATTTCCAGGGAAGCCCTTGCGTGGTCATGTGCCTCTTGCAACGTCAATCTTAAGTTCTCGGGATAAGGGATTTCAGGTTCTTCCATTCCATTCCAGACAGGCTGAGTCATCAGATCCAATGAAGTGTCCAACTCCCTCCCATACAACATCATGGATGGGGTTTGTCCCGTACTCTCATGTGGTGCTGTTCGTAGTGCAAAGCAAATTTGTGGGATATATCGGTCCCAGGAGGTGTGTTTATCATCCACGTATGCTCGAATTGCTATCTTGAGAGTCCGGTTCACCCTCTCTGTGGCATTCGTCTGTGGGTGATATGCCGTTGTGAGGCGATGTTCTGTTCCCAGGAGTGTGAGCACTCGTTCGAATAGGTCGCTCACGAAAGGGGAGCCTCTGTCTGAAATTAGGTAAGTGGGGGCCCCATGACGGGAAAACACTTCACTTAGCAGTTTTCTTGCTGCCACTTGAGCCGTAGCTTCTCTCACTGCCACGATCTCGACCCACTTTGAAAAATAATCGACAAAAACCAAGATGTAAGCATTGCCGCTGGGAGTAAGTGGCAAAGGGCCAACAAAATCCACCCCAGCATACTCCCAAGGTTTCTGGGGACGAATTGGGACCATTAGACCGGCAGGTTTCCTCTGACTTGGTTTCGTTAGTTGACAAACCGTGCAAGAGGTTACATATTTCTTCACCTCAGATGCCATTTTAGGCCAGAAAAACCTAAGCTTCAGTCGGGCCAAGGTCTTAGTTATCCCTAGGTGACCTGCATTTGGGTGATCGTGGTAATACCTCAGCAAAGTACCTCTGAGAGACGTAGGAGCATACAGCTTTAAACATTTCAAAGGGTGGATGCCACAAGCAGGTTTGGGATCATTAAAGTACAACAGGCCATCATGAATGGAATATTGAGAGCAATCATCCTCGTTGCTACCCAGTTGGAGCGCTGCCTCCATTTTACGGAGGAGATCACCTGTGATTGGGTCTTCAAGTTGCAATTGTCTGACATGAGAGCGATCCGTAAGAGTTACTGAAGATAGTGTACGGAGATCGAGACCACCAATCACAGCGTAGTCAGGAAGGAGGTCCATTGGTAGCACATCCTCCTGTAGAGGATTCCTCGACAGTGCATCAGGCACTTTGTTTCGAGATCCAGGCTTGTGGACAACATCGAAATCGAAGTCCTGAAGGCGGAGAGACCAACGAGCAAGGCGGCCGGTGGGGTTGGGACGAGACATCAACCACCTGAGCCCACTGTGGTCAGTGAAGATGGTGACATGGAGACCCTCAATGTAGGGCCTAAAGTGCTCAAGGGCCCAAATGACAGCTAGACACTCCTTCTCAGGCGTGGAATAAGGTTTCTCCGATTTATGCAGTGCCCGACTAGCGTATGCCACAGCAACCTCTCTGCCATGCAGATCTCTCTGCATCAGCGCAGCTCCCAGTCCCGCGTCACAGGCATCGGCATGAATAAAGAAAGGTTGAGAAAAGTCAGGAAAACTTAGCACAGGTGCCGAAGTTAGTCTTTGTTTCAGAAGGTCCATGGCGTCTTGACAGGCACTGTCCCACACAAAAGGAGCATCGTTTTTAGTCAGCGCGAACAGTGGTTCAGCGTGTCTGGCGTAGTCCTGAATAAAGCGACGGTAATAGCCTGATAGGCCCAAAAACTGCCTCACTTGCTTCACATTGACAGGGGTTGTAAAGTCCATAACAGCCTTCATTTTGTCCTGGTCCGGCAGGATACCACTTGGACAGACACGGTACCCCAAGAAGGTGAGATCTTTGCGACAAAACTGGCATTTGGCCAGTTTAATGGTCAACCCGGCAGACTTGAGCCGTGAAAGTACTTCCCTGAGGTCATCGAGATGTTGCTTGAAAGTGGGTGAAGCCACAACAATGTCGTCCAAGTAGACTGCACAGCACCTATAAATAAGACCAGCTAAGACACTATTCATCAGCCTTTGAAAGGTCGCTGGTGCATTGCACAGACCAAATGGAAGCACACGAAACTGAAATAGCCCACAATGTGAAACAAAAGCAGTCTTATGTTTCGAGTCTTCTGCCATGGAGACCTGCCAGTACCCCCGAGCAAGGTCGATTGTGGTTAAAAATTTCCCTCTGGAAAGGAAATCAAGGGACTCATCGACTCTTGGTAATGGATAAGAGTCCTTCACGGTAAATTGGTTTAATCCACGATAGTCCACACAAAATCGAGGTTCCCCACAAGGTTTCTGAACAATCACAACAGGAGCAGCCCAAGGGCCAGTTGCAGGTTCAATGATTCCGTCGTTCAACATTTTTCCTATTTGATCCTCAATCAACTGCTTTTTGGCTGGGGAGGTTCGATAAGGAGGAAGGTGGACTGGCTTGGCATTCCCTGTATCTATTGAGTGCTCAATTAGCGATGTGCGCCCAAGGTGACCATCGAAGAGGTCAGAAAAACTATCAAGTAGCCCTGACAGCTGGTCCTTCTCAGTATTACTGAGACATGCTTCCTCAACCTTTTCTCGAAGTGCGGAAAATGGGACTTCCATAAACAACAAGCTGCTGTCTCCTGCCGACTCCTGCACTTCACTGCCTTCCATCTCCTCCATTAATAAAAGATCGTTGCCTATGACAACAGATCTGGATGGGATGTGAATGGTAATGGAGGCACGCAACATGAAGTCCATCCCCAAGACCAAGGTCGATTGTAAGCGTGGGACAATGGCAAACCGGTGATAAAAACGCTGTCCCATAAAGCCAAAAGCCAACCATGTCAGCCCTAAGGGTTGACATGCCCCACCATCTGCTAGTTGGATTGGGGGAGCAGACCATGGTTTAATGTTAACCCCCAGGTTGGCTTGATTCTGAACAATGTCTGCTTGCACGGCAGAAAGTGATGCGCCAGTGTCAAGTGTAGCATCTAACACCTGGCCATGTAGGTTAATCTTAACTCTAAATGGAGTGTTCCAAAAAGAAGATGATGTGGGATCTTCCACATGACAAAGGACGGGTTGTTCTGGAACAGCAGCATCAGTCGGTTGAGGCAAAATTATCTTCTGGAGGGAGGATTGCCTCTGCGAATCATCCTCCCCCCCTTGAAGTTTCCCTTGCTTTTGACAAACGAACTCCCTTCCCCTGCATTGCCAATTTCGGGGTTGTCCGTATCCCTTGCATCAAGAGGAGGTTCAGCATGTGCATTAGGGGACTCACTTTGTTGTGAGCGCATTCCAGAAGGTGAGTTACAGTCCGGACATGTACGAGAAGTGAAGCCAGGGCGCGAGCACTTGTAACAGTAGGTTTCTTTGCCAAATTTAGCTTTACTCTGCGTTGAAGGCAGTGAACATTTACTTGGCCCCAGGACCACATGGAGCTCGTGAGCCCTCAGAAGAAGATCCATGCCTGAAGAAACAGAAGTTCCATAGAGAGCAACTCTATACTTTTCAAGAGAATGTTTACAAATAAGGTCGATTTGTTCTTGCTCCGGCGGAGGAGTTTTCAGTTTTCTGAATTCACTGAGCATGTGAGCCACAAAGGTAGGAAGGGGCTCTTCGGGACTTTGTACACGATCCAAGATACCTCTCATTATTTGTTCCTGGCTATCAGAAGGAAGAAAGACTTTCCTAAAGAAATCACAGAACTGGGCCCATGTAACTACATGTGTGTCAAGGACAGAGAACCATTTCTTCGGCTCTTTTGCCAAAAACCGTGGCAGCTCAAGAAGAATTTGAGCATCGGTTAAATCAAGGGAAGTTCTGTAAACATTGACCGATTGTAGCCAATCCTCAGGACTAACGTGTCCGTCTCCTGCAAACACAGGTGGTTCAAGCCTTGACTGGTACAGTACAGATGCAAGAATTCTGCTAGTATTACTCACATCAGAAGAATTGGCCTGTGCTGAGAAGGTCATGTTTCTATGGGAAACATCATTAATGGTCATACCTTGTAATGGCACTTGCCCTGGAGGAACATGGCTGTGTGGCGTAGAGCTGGCCATAGGAGGTAGCTGTGCATGTGGTGCCGCAGGGGCGTCGACATCAGGAGGAGCAAAACGTCTTAATATACTCTGCTGCAACTGGAGAGACTCGTTGAGGCACTGTTGCAACACAGATACTTCAGCCTGTAGGAGTTCCACTTGAGTCTCCAGGCTCACTCGCTGTGGTAACTTATGTTTCTGTCTGGGAGCAGAATCTGTTAATGAGTAGGTCAAGTCAGTCTTAAGGTCTGGATGAGTAGCCATCACAGTAAATGTGCATTCACATAAACAGCTGTATAACAATTATAAAAATTCTAAATGTAAACCAGAAAAATATAAACTTATATTAAAACGCACACAGTCACATCAGCAATAAAATCAGCAACAAAATTCAACAATCACTCATCATTAATGCTTTAGAGTGGGCAATGGTAGTAAAACCTCACTGTCTCAATTACATGAGTTTAGTATTTTTCTTACTAGACCCAGATCAAGAGAATGTTTCTTTAAATTAAATCAAATGTTTTTTTTTTTTTTTTTTTAAGTCATTTGACCATGCAAATATGCCCAAAGTTAGAAATTACTTTTCAGTCTAGCATAAGTAAATTCAGACCACGATGAAGAAAAAGAAAACTGTTCCAACAGGTGTATTGTCTCCTCAAGGTAATCAAAATGCAGTTCCAAAACACAATAATGAACCACGAATAGTCTTTGCAGAAAAAAAAAAAAAATAAATTATATTCGCTTGTGCAGTCAAGTTCAAGGCACACACATAAAATCCGTGCTGAAATATCCCAGGAAGGTTATAAACAAAATGTCAGTCTGCACCAATCAGCTTGTAATTCGATACCAAAATGTCCGATGAAGCACAAAATCTTGAAAGTAGTCCGCTTGCAGAAATACAGACTTTCCGCACACCTGGCACCCAGCGTTATCAAGCTAATCTCACCAGCTCCCACGAGGTCGAATGAACACTTACACAGTTCCCCAACTCTCCTAATTGTATGGTTTTATCGCCGCAGATCCCACGTAGATGACGGATCCAGCTTCAGTTGTTCGGGCGCCATTTGTAACGCTCTGTCCCGGATAACTCTTAAAATCCATGAAATGAAAGAGACGGAAAACGGAAACTTGGTGTCCCACACATTTTAATGGTTGGTACTCTTAAACGCTCTCCTCTCATACATGAGAGATTAACTCTTTCTTGGCGTTACAAACAAAAGTAAAGACAAAATAATAACAAGGCGGTAGAGCGGAATTATCATCCGTGGTGGTTCTCCTTTCAGTCACGTAGTCCTTCTACGTCATCACCATATAGTGCACGTTATAAATGAAGTGATCAGTCTCTTAAAGGGCACACCGCACAATAATGTGATGCATGCAAATACATAGTTTTGGCCGTTACACCCTCTCCGTCTGACCGTTGCTCTGAGGGTGGAAACCAGAGGACAGACTAACACTCACCCCCAGCAAATGACAAAACGCTCTCCAAAATTTGGATACAAACTTGGGTCCCCTGTCGGAAACCATGTCCATCGGGAGGCCATGAATGCAAAAGACGTGATCAACGACAGAACTGCTGTCTCCTTAGCAGACGGTAATTTGGGTAAGGGGATGAAATAAGCCGCCTTCGAGAATCAGTCCACTACGGTCAAAACGACCGTCTTGCCCAGGGAGGGCGGGAGGGCTGTACGAAATCTAACGCAATGTGGGACCAGGGTCTCGAAGGGACAGAAAGCGGTTGAAGTAACCCCTCCGGGGCTCGATTGGAAGTCTTACCACGAGCACAGACTGAGCAGGCCAAAACAAAACCCTGAATGTCGCGAGCCATGATGGGCCACCAGAAACGTTGTTTAACTAGAAACCCAGTGCGTCCAATTCCTGGATGGCAAGCCACATTGGAACCATGACCCCACCGAATAACGTCGGACCGTAACCCCTCCGGCACGAATAACTGATTCGGTGGGCACCCAGGTGGAGGCGTTATCCCCTCTAAGGCTGTGCGAACCTTCGACTCGATCTAGCGTAGAGACAAAGCGTCTCTCAGGTAGTGTGCACTCGGGAGACGACGGGCGTTCGGAACGATCAAAAATGCGAGACAGCGCATCGGGCTTGATGTTCTTAGAGCCCGGGCGGTATGACAGTGAAAAATCAAAACGACCGAAAAAAAGTGCCCACCGAGCCTGCCTGGAGTTGAGGCGTTTAGCGGATCTGATGTATTCCAAGTTCTTATGATCGGTCCAGACGACAAAAGGTACCCCCGACCCTTCTAACCAGTGATGCCATTCCTCCAATGCTAACTTCACCGCCAACAACTCTCTGTTACCAATGTCATAGTTACACTCGGCAGAGGACAATCGATGGGAGAAAAACGTGCAGGGATGCACTTTATCATCTGAGGAAGCTCGCTGTGACAGCACCGCGCCTACCCCCACCTCTGTCGCGTCGACCTCCACCACAAACTGACGTGTGGGATCAGCAGCGATAACAATGGGCGCCGAAACGAAGCAGCGTTTCAGTTTGGCAAATGCAGCCTCAGCTGCACTGGACCACCTGAACGTTGTCTTGGGGGAGGTCAAGGTCGTCAGAGGAGTGGCTAGTTGGCTGAAATTACGAATGAAACGTCGGTAGAAATTGGCGAACCCCAGAAACCTCTGCAGGGCCTTACGGGAATCAGGGGTTGGCCAATCCACCACAGCCTTAATTGCAGAGCACGAATTCCGAGTATGGGTCACCATACTTGGCAGTATGTCACTTCACTTCACTTCAAGTACTGCTTACTGCCTCCGAATTCTCTCTTCCAGTCTTTGCCCTCCTCGACACCGGGTCAGCCGGGAACTTCATCTCAGGCAGCCTCTGTCGTCAGCTCAATCTCCCTACCACTCCCAAGAATGAACAAATCCAGTCGGTAACTGGTACTTCCATTAGCCGAAGATTAATCGTTCTGCTGGGCCAGTGCATCTAAAGATCAGTTTGTTGCACGAAGAGGACATCCACCTACTGGTTCTGGAGGGTTCCACTGCAGACATCATTCTCGGTCGGCCCTGGTTCGTCCAACACCAACCAAACATCTCCTGGCACACTGGGGAGGTCCTGAAATGGGGTAACCAATGCTTCTCACAATGTTTTCCCAATACACCTAAAACTGTCTCTCCTTCAGTCGACTCCATCGCCCTGAATTCCACTTCCACTGAAAGTCCTCCCGAGAAGTTATCTGTTGAAATTCCAGCATGTTACTCCCATTTCTGTGACGATTTCTGTCCCCAGAAGGCCTCCCAGTTGCCTCCTCATCGGCCATGTGACTGCGCCATAGACCTCATACCGGGTGAGCCAGTGCCCCGTGGAAGGATCTATCCTCTCTCCATACCCGAGCAAAAGGCATGGAGGAGTATATTGAGGAAGCTCTAAAACAAGGTTACATCCGTCCCTCAACGTCCCCTGCTTCATCCAGTTTCTTCTTTGTAGCCAAGAAGGATGGAGGGCTATGACTATCGAGCACTTAACAAGATAACGGTTAAGTTTCGTTATCCCCTTCCTCTCGTCCCAGCGGCCTTGGAACATCTTCGCGGAGCCACCGTATTCTCCAAGTTGGACCTCCGCAGCGCCTACAACCTCATCAGAATACGTGAGGGGGACGAGTGGAAGACAGCTTTTGTGACCCCTACTGGCCATTATGACTATTTGGTTATGCCCTATGGTCTGGTCAACGCCCCCTCCGTATTCCAAGATTTTATGCATGAGGTGCTCATCGCCGCCACGTTGCGGAGGTCCTTCAACGCCTGAGAGACTTCCAACTATTCCTCAAGGCTGAGAAATGCTCATTCCACCAGTCCTCAGTGCAGTTCCTGGGATGCAACATCAGCAGCGGTGGCATCCAGATGGACGAGGGGAAGGTGGAAGCGATAAGGAAATGGCCCACTCCTGACTCCATTAAAGAGTTCCAACGTTTCCTGGGGTTTGCCAACTTTTATCGCCGCTTCATCCAGAATTACAGCTCCATTGCAAGTCCACTGACCAACCTGCTCCGCGGTAAGCCAAAATCCCTCGCCTGGACTCCGGCAGCCACCGAAGCCTTTGAGAAGCTGAAGGAAGCGTTTACTCATGCACCAGTCCTTGTGCACCCAGACCCCAGGAAACCCTTCATTGTGGAGGTAGATGCCTCCACTTCAGGAGTTGGTGTCATCCTTTCCCAACAGCAGGGGACACTAGCAAGACTCCATCCATGCGCCTTCTACTCACGCAAGCTCAGCCCGGCGGAGAAGAATTACGACATCGGCAACAGAGAGCTTCTCGCCATTAAGCTGGCTCTGGAAGAGTGGAGGCATTGGTTGGAGGTAGCCCAACACCCATTCACAGTTCTTACTGACCATAAGAACTTGCAGTATCTTAGAAAGGCCAAGAGAATGAACCCTTGTCAAGCTCGATGGGCCCTCTTTTTCACAAGATTCAACTTCACGATCTCCTACCGTCCTGGCCCCAAGAATGTCAAGGCCGATGCCCTGTCTTGTATCTATGATTCCCAAGAAGAAACCAACGAAGAACCCGAATCCATCATTCCCGAGAAATTAATAGTAAGTCCCATTCAGTGGAGCTCGAGCCCATTCTCCTCCACCAATGCTTCCACGGCCACTCCGTCAGGCTGTCCACCCGGCTTGCAGTATATCCCCAGGGCTCAACGCACTCAACTCATCCAATCCATGCATTCATCTCTGGGCACTGGCCACCCAGGGGCCAACAACACCCTCTCGCTGTTGAAGGATCGCTTCTGGTGGCCAACATGGCTGGTGATGTCAGAAGTTTCGTCCAGGGATGTGATAGACTCCATGTCTAAGAGTCCACGCCATTTACCAGCAGGCAAGCTACTTCCTCTGCCCATTCCCAACTGGCCCTGGTCACACCTAGGAGTGGATTTCGCTACGGACCTGCCATCCTCCAATGGTAACATATGCATTCTTGTAGTGGTTGACCGATTCTCTAAGTCATGTCGTCTGCTTCCTCTCAAAGGTTTACCCACTGCAATGGAAACTGAAGAATTAATGTTCAACCACGTCCTCCGATACTTTGGGATTCCTGAGGATATAGTCTCTGACCGGGGACCCCAATTCATATCCAGAGTATGGAAAGCTTTCCACAAGCTCCTAGGTGTGACCATCAGTCTGTCTTCCGGATACCATCCCCAGATGAACGGGCAGACAGAAAGGAAGATTCAGGAGGTAGCTCGATTCCTACGAACTTTCTGTCATGGCCACCGGGACTCCTGGAACCAGTTCATTGGCTGGGCCGAGTACGCCCAGATTTCACTGCGCCAGCCAGCAGTGACTCCGTTCCAGTGCATACTCGGTTACCAGCCACCCCTGTTCCCCTGGTCTGGGGAACCGGCAGATGTACCTTCTATGGATCACTGGTTCCGGGAGAGCGAGAGGGTCTGGGACGCCGCTCACCACCATCTCCAGCAAGCAGTGCGTAGGCGCAAGATGACAGCCGACCTTCGTAGATCCGATGCTCCCAAGTACCAACATGGACAGAAGGTCTGGCTGTCCACCAAGGACATCAGGACGCGCCTACCCTGCAAGAAGCTGAGTCCCAGATTTGTTGGTCCCTTTCCCATCGTCAACCAAATCAACCCGGTCACTTATCAGCTCCAGCTGCCCCCTCATTACAGGATTCACCCCTCGTTTCACGTCTCACTATTAAAACCTTACCACTCTCCTGTTTCTTCGCCCACAAAGCCTGGCCCGACGGAGGAACCCCCTCTCCCATTAATCCTGGAAGACAGCGCCATTTACAAAGTCAAGGAAATCTTGGACTCCCGGTGCCGTGGTGGTCATCTGGAATATCTAGTGGACTGGGAAGGCTACGGTCCCGAAGAGAGGTCTTGGGTTCCCAGAGATGATGCCCTTGATCCTGTCTTGCTTGAGGAATTCCATGCCAGTCATCCAGAACGACCTGCACCCAGAGGGAGGGGTAGACCACCACGACGTCGGGGTCCTCGGCCCTCGGGAGCGGGCCGTGGAGAGGGGGGTAATGTCACAGATCTGCCAGGCTCTGTCACCAGCCAATCACAACGCACCCCTTCACCTGAATACTAATCACACGCACCTGCACGGAATCAGTTCACTTATCAACCAGTCAATAAATACACACACTTCGCACCACTCAGTGTCCGGTCTCGTTTATGTGAAGAGGACTGCATTAGCTTCACAGCTCTATGCCTACTACTTACCTCAGTGTTTACTTACCTGCAGTGTTTCTTCCTGAGTCTGTTCTCCGAAGTCCTCCTGTCAGTCTGTTCCTGTGTTCCTGCCAGTTCTGCAATCTCTGCGAGGTGTGTGTCATCTCCAGTTCTCCGCTCCCTGTCGTAAGAACAATCTTCATTACCCTTCTGCAGTTTACCGAAGACCTCCAAGTGCAATACTCACCAGTTTCGCCCTTCACTGCTCACCTGTTGATAATAAAACTCTGGTTCTTCATCCATCTCTCTGTCCGAGTCCTTCTTCTGTAGCATTTATACAAAGATGTAACACTTAACTATAAGGTTCAATAATTAACTACTGTAGTTAGCATGAACTAAGAATGAACAATACTTCTGTAGCATTTATCTTAATGTTAATTTCAACATTTACTAATGCATTATTAAAATCAAAAGTTGTGTTTGTTAACATTAGTTAATGCACTGTGAACTAATGTGAACTACCAATGAACAACTGTATTTTCCTTAACTAACATTAACAAAGATTAATAAATAGGTGTAATAAATTGTCCATTGTTCACTCATGTTATATAATGAAATCTTATTGCATTGTGTTACCATATACATGTATAGGCCTACAGATAGGCTACGTTTATTTGCATCGGTGCATGTGTCCTTATATTAAAATCAAGTTCAAATACGAAGTTTTTGACCAGCATGTTTTTTTTTGTTTGTTTGTTTGTTTGTTTTCCTGCGTTATTATATCGCCACATCAGAGGCAGTACGTGCATGGCATTTACGTTTTCATTTTACGTTATTTGGCCAAAACATCATATTATAAAATATTCAGCGCTTCACACAAGCTATTTGGCTGTGGCGCGACAACAAAATGACACAAGACACTCTTCTTCTCTGCTCCTTATAAACAAAAGAACTTTAGCCTTTATAAATATAGTGTTTCTTGAGTAAAGAAAATGCTGTACTTATTCAATCAACAGTTCTTTATTTACCTTTAGACAGCAAACAAGCTTGAGATGCTCCAATCTGCGCGTCGCACTTCATTCATGAGAAAGGAGGGAGGAATAATGAGGTTTGGCTGACAGTTTCAGGAGCCAATGGCGTTACGAGCTTTAGTGGTTGTGGCATCACTTTTACTGATCCAGGATCAGTGATCCGTAGCGGTTATATTTCTGATTTGAGCTTGAGTTTCAGAAATGCTTTTTTGTTGATGCTACCGCGCTACTTGATCAAAAAATGAGCTTCGCTACTGAAAAGCTATTTGATTCAGAAAGCAGCGACGCTACCACCACGCTACTGAGAAATGTAGTTATACTAGTAGCTTCACTACTTGTAACGATGCTACTGCCCAACACTGGTTGTTTTTCAGAACAGCTGCTATAGAAGACAAACTGAAATCTCAGTGCAGAGACAAGCAAAGGAATAGTAACTATATTTTAATGTTGTATCACCTCTGTTATAGAGATTTTTGAATCAGGCTAATGGAGGGTGATTTGGTTAATCTTGGAAGAAAAACGTTATCAATGTGTCCATTGCAGGTGGCTAATTTGTAAAAATCTGATATTTAATTATTTGTTTATTTTTTGTAAAGCTGCAAGGCACTTGTGCAAAATATTGTATGCCAGGACGACTGGCTGTGACCAGGTCTCCAGAACCAGCGACGATGTTTAGCTCCATCGGCCCTCCGTCTGCGCCTTCGGATCCACCAGCTCTGTCCCCATCAGTCGGCCCCTAGACGTTGTCAGCCACACCATCTACATCTTGGCTCCTCGCTCCCTCGACTCCGCTATGTGTTGTCAGCACTGGGATGCTCTGGGTCTGTGCCATGTGTCAAACCCATTACCATCCCTTCACAACATCCTGCCATCATCCCCGCACTTTTGCCTCTCACCATCCCTACGCCATCTCATCCGCCTCCAAAACCCCCTCCATCCCTCCCTATTCTGTTGCTTGAACTTTATCATCTTCATCTTCCGTCTTTGCACACATGCATCTATTCACTTCTGCACAAGTTTTTATTTATTTTTTCTTCAGAAAATTGCATGTAATTTTTGTTTATTCTTTGATGTAAAATGCTGTACTTTTTAGTAATACAGGTATAACTGAAATGTTCTACAAATAGATAAGATAGCTCTACCATTAGCATTTCAGTCTTTTTTCATTTATTATAATGTTTTTTGTACTTGAGTATGTTTGCAGTAATACAAATATAAACATACTTGTATTTCATTTTTTGTTTATACATTTAATAGTATGTTTTGTTTTTCACCAAGGTATATATGCTGCTGTACTTTTTTTATGTACTTTATGAATATTTGTAATGTACACAACTATATATAATACATTAAAGTTGTCTAGATATTTAAGATGTATGAAATGTGCTATATAAATAAACTTGTGTGTACGGGTGTGTATATAATGAAGAAAGCTGCTTTATAATATACTAGTGTAATGCTAATGAGTTGAAATACAATTGAAACGTACTTGAAGCAAATTAAAACTATGCTTCAAATATACTCTAACTGTAGTTCATGAAGTGTGTACATTTTAAATTTATTTTAAGAAATACACTTAAATTGCACTAAATATGCTTAAAGGGGTTCCAATTTAACACAATTTCAATATATTAAATATATTACAAATAGATTCAAATCGAGCTTAAACATATCTTGAAATACACTTAATATGCTTAAAGTTGTTTCAAAATTATACATTTAATATGCACTTACTATAGTATCATTTTAATATAGTAAGTGTGTCTGAAAAAGCACAATTTAAATATTTATTTTTTCACCTGGGACATTATGGGCCAGATTCACTAAAAGCTTGCACCAGTGCAAACCCTCTTTTGGTGTTAAAAAACTACTCTCAGCATTTACAAAAACACACAGATAAAAAATAATAATAATAATAAATTTAACAAAAATAGTGCTGAGAAGGTGTGGACGCAGTCCTTTTTGTGGCTAACCTTAATGCATTTGTAAGAGTTTCCCCTTCATATGCAAAATGTTTGAGTGTATTTATAATAATCAAGCAACAAGTCAAGTTAATGGTGTTTGTGCCATTATTTAATGCCCCAAAAAAAGCATTTCTTTAACCAGATGCTAATTTGCGCTGCTCTTGGTAAATTGCTTTGGTCATTATGGAAATGATCCAGCAGCATCTCTGTTCTTTATAGTTTTTTTTTTTCAACTGCTTACACACATTTTCAAAACTTTGCCTCTTTTTTTCAAAACTTTACTCACAAATCCAAGAATTGCACACACAAAATGCAAAATGTCTCACATCTCCTGTAAAATGAAGCACTGCATTGAAAATATCACAAACACATCTCAAAAGCAAACATTTGCAAACCCCTTTGCCATAATATTAATTCCTGTTAGATTTTTTTGTTACATAGAGAATTGTGTTGTTGTTATTGTTGTTGTTGTTTTGCAAAAAGTGTTGTATGAAATTGAAAACAAAGGCAGAGAATTAGTGTATGGTTTTGCAGATTTGGTCTGTGGTTCTGGTGTTTGGGTGTCAGGTTTCAGGTTTCAGAAAATGTGTGACAAGTAAAGATTTTGTGTGTAAGCAGTTGAAAACAAAAAGTTTAGTAAATCTGGCCTTATATGTACTGCATCCTCAAACTCTAGTTTAATGAAACCATTACTGTAACACCCGGCATTAACATCCATATTTGGGGATCAAATCACAAGTGGTCAGTGCTAAATACAGGTGTACTGTATATGGCAGAGATGGGACCAAGTCATTGTTATACAAGTCACAAGTAAGTCTCAAGTCTTTGCATTCAAGACCCAAGTCAAGATGGGCAAGTCCAAGTCTCCACAAATGGAGGTATTCATAAACATGTGACCACAATGAATGTGTAGTGTAAATCCGACAAACAACAGACTAGAAGTCATTCATTACCAATAAAGAGAGTACTGGAGTTCTGGCCAGAAGCGTATGCAGAATTTTCAGAATCAATTTGAGCCTTTAGTGCATTGAAATATTTCAACTTTCTGCTAGACTGTTTGCAACCACCCAACCAGATCGGATGTATTCTAATTAAACCTATGAGTGTGAGAAGAGATTTACAAACATTTTTGCACTAAAACATAATTCTTTACCCACCACTTGTGTAAAATTGGTGGTTATAAACAATTATGTCAGTAATAATTATTTCATTATAATTGCAGAATTATTTATGTTGATTAGCCTTACAAAACCTGCTTGGCCAAAACATGTGGCTTGCAACTGAAATTGCAACTGCCCTCATTATGTTTTTTCATTGGCTTCCTTTCCAGCTCCTTTCATTTTCGTTCCCTTTACTCACAAGCCTCACAACATGGGTTCAATTATTCAATAGTAATTTTGCACTGCATTTGGCACTCCCACAAAACTGATGTAGAGTGTGATGATTTGAGAAACTGATTAAATTTGAACATTAGTGGTCACAGAAGATACAACTGATGTTAATACTAGATGGAAACTGTAATGTGTCTAGACTGGCCACTTGTGATTGAATCACTGAAAATGCCTCTGAATGCAGAACTATACTGAAGAGGGTAAAAACATCAGCTTACACTAATGAAATGTCAAGAATGCATTTCTGTATTTTGAATTGATGTGTTACTGCGAATGACAGATTTAGGTGAATGCCAAATTTGCTTTGTACTAAGAACTATGCTCTCAAATTACACATTCTTTCTAGTGGAATCTTTTACATTTCCTCAAATAACCTAGATACCTGACATTGAAGCAGCTCTGTCTGGGCTGATGAAATACTTTGTAATGTTTCAAGTCAACATGATGGCTATGTTATTGTTAAAGCAGAACAGAAACTGTAAACTTGAATTTCCCTTAAAGGTAATCATAACTGTCTGCCATTCTAGTCTTCGTCCTCACAGCTGTAGATTATGAGCAAAACACATTTACATTTAAAGAATGTGTCATGAAAATTGAGTAGTTTGCTGTAGAATCTGGAATCAAGCAGGACATCCATTATCTTGCAACACCTCAGTCACTCCCAAATCTCTTTGAAACAGGGCATCAGGGTAGATAAATCATTGTCTGTTAGTAGCACACAGGTCACAACCCTGTACGCACTTTCGCTCTCCGTCTCTAAATCTCTCTACCACCTCCATTGTTAGGATGTTGTGAGTCTCCTCTAGATGTGACAATCAGATGAACTGCACTTGGGACTTGTGATGCCTAGAACCTGATGAGTTCTGACACCACCTGATGCCCCCACAGCAGTAGAGAGAAAAGGAGAAGAGAAAGAGAAGGGGGGAACACTGTGAAACTGCTCTGCTTTCTGGATCAGAGAACAATAAAGGCCTATGGGATGGGGATCACACCAAATTAACACCAAGAACAGAAAGAACACTCCCACGGATAGAGATTAGAATCCCACTTTGCTTTTAGGCTTTTCCCTCTCCATCTATGACCATAATGTGAACAACATGCATTATTTTTTCTCTTCAACACCAATGCCCAGATTTATGATTAACATTCAAGGATGAATTCACTAAATAGCTGAGCTATGTTTGTATGAAACCCTGTTGTTGTTTTTTTTCTTTCCCTAATCATGCTGCAGTTATACCAGACCGTGATTCATATTTGAATTAAGTAATTGGCATTCTTTGCAGTACAAACACACCTCTTATCTATTTACATTAGGCTGCATATTAAATAAATTATTATTGTCTCATTCTTGAATTGGTGTGGCAAACGATAGGCATAATAATTAATCACAATGCTTGTTATTCATAATATTAATTTACTTTATTGCTATGCATTTAAAATAGTTTATTACACTAGAATAAAAGTTAAACCACATTTAGACTTTCAAAAACAAAATTAAATTAATTGCTAAAATAAACCGTTTTATGTTGTTGCGACACAAATTTAAAGACTGGATATAATTTACGTTACAATATCACACAAACAAATGTTTGAGCAAACCATTTAAACAAAAGGCAGCAAAACCTAAGAAAATGTGTTTTAGATGAAGATACTGATGCTGAACCACAATAAATTGCTCTAATATGGTGTGAAACAAACAGCTATCAAATAAAAGGAAATTAAAAAGAATAATGTCTCAGAGAAACCATGAATTCAAATCCATGGTACCTACTTAAGGTATGAGAGGGACCTGGAAGTTAGCACTAATACTATCAGCGCCGTAGAGATGCAGCAGAGGAGACCGCTGTGATGAACTTTTAAAAGGTAAGGCATTTATAGAATAAAATTTTATATTATGAAATGATAATGAAATTATGAAATGAAATTCTTAGCAATGCATATTACTAATAAAAAATTTAGTTTTGATATATTTACAGTATGAAATGTACAAAATATCTTCATGGAACATGATCTTTACTTAATGTCCTAATGATTTTTGGCATAAAGGAAAAATCTATAATTTTGACCCATACAATGTATTTTTGGCTATTGCTACAAATATACCCCAGGGACTTAAGACTGGTTTTGTGGTATTTAATGAACGTCTCCGGTTACGTATGTAACCTCGGTTCCCTGAAAGGAGGGGAATGTGTAGCTTACGCTTGGGGGTTATTCCCCTCCTCTCAAATACTGAAGTCTGATTGCATCGTGCCGATACATTTTACCGGCCAATGACACTCAAGTGCTCGAGCTAGGGGCGGAGCCACTCACTATATAGGTCGGCACTCAGTGTCATTACCTCAGAATCTTTCGACTTTTCGAACAGGTACAAGACTCTGAGGATTACAACACAGCAGTGCACACAGTGTCTCGTTCCCTCCTTTCAGCGACCGGAGTAACCGGAGACGTTCCCTATCAAGTTCGGTCTCTCGACACTATGTAGCTTACGCTTGGGGAGCGTGTACAATCCCGTCGTGTTGTATTCCCCACACCTGGTGAGAAGAGTCTAATGAGCCAGACCCAATAGAGCCAAGCCCGTTACCTGCTTCATAGAACACTCAGGGAAAAACCAACGTCCTCCAGCTCCAGTCGAGCGGGACTAAGCACAGTAATAAAGCACAACACTACACATGGACTGGCCGTAGCTCTGCTGGAGCCATGTACAAATATAGCATTTACCACTTGATACATAAGAAAAACAGCGCCCCTACCATGGCCGACAACAGCTTGAATGCATGTAGAGAGCCACTGACTATAATTTATTATTATAAGCATGCCTTGGGTCTACCGGACCAAGTCGAAATCACCCTGATCGTCTGGGGGGAGTGGCTAGGTGCAGACAGCAGCCAACTGCCAAGCTATAGATACATCACTGCACAGACAGAAAGAGCGGTGGGAATGACGGAATCTCCAGGTTGTAAAATCTGGCAAATGTGTCAGACCAACCTGCTGCCAGTCAAATATCCTGAACCGACATACCTTTTTCCAAAGCCATTTTTCATGTACTCCCCACGGATAGGCCTCATTCTTAGAAGCATACGCTAACACAATCGCTTCCACAATCCAATGTGATAGCCGCTGTCTTGACACTGGCAGTCTCTTGGTACAGCCACCGAAACATATAAACAACTGCTCTGCCTGTCTGAGATGACTAGTCCTTTCCAGATAAACTCGAAGAGCACGGACTGGGCATAGTGGGTGCGTCGCTGGCTCTGAATCTTGAGGAGCAAACACCTGAAGCGTGATGACCTGTGCTCTAAACGATGTAGAAATCGCTTTAGGCACATACTCCCATCTAGACTGCAGTCTGACCATACAGTCATCCTTACCGAACTCCATAAACGCATGTAAGTCGCCCACCCTCTTACCACATGCCAAAGCACCGTCTTGAACGAGAGCACCTTCAACTTCAGGACAGATCTCAAACTGGTAACATATTAGGGCAAAATGGGCGGAACCTCTGCGCTTCTCTTAAAAAGCTTGTCACCAGATGATGCCTACCAACCGAACGATCACCGATAGGCAAACAGAAAGCTGAAATAGCAGCCACATACAATTTTAGAGTAGATGGCATGCGTCCAGCATCCAAGCAGCCCTGCAGAATTGATAGAATGACAGACACATCACAGCTAGCTGGGTCCTCATCTTTCGTCATACACCATGAAGTGAAGACTCCCCATTTCAGACTGTACAGACATCTGCATCCCCCTCCAGAGGCGCGTTCATCAGCGAGAAGAACAGCTGGCAATGCGCATTCTTCTCTGAGGCAAACAAGTCTATCTCCGCCTCTCCGAACAGGCTCCAAATCAGTTGAATGGTCTACAGGTGCAGTCTCCACTCCCTGTGAACTGGACCACCCCTGGACAGCATGTCCGTGCCGCAGTTCTGACTGCCGGGAACATGAACTGCCCGAATCGACAGAAGGTTTCTGTCCGCCCAAAGGAAACTCTGCGTATAACGTGCGATTGTGATCAATCGTGAGGGGAAAAGAGCGCTTGTGCTGAACTGTTTGTTTTTTGATTTTGTGCAAACTTTATTGGCAACAAACAATTCCCCCTGTCACCTGCAATATGCGAGTGTACAGGCAGGTGAAACACAGCAAGACGAACTCTCTTGAGAAGCTGCTCATCGTCCGTCTCTCTGGGCAGCCGCTTCCCCCTCAGACCACCCCAGTCATGAGCTCTGCTGTGGATCTGGCACAGCACTGCAAAGACGGGGTCCTATCTAGCCGACAGTCTTTCGTGCCTTTTTGAACACTGCACAGAAGAGGATCTGGAACGTGGCGGAGGTGCAGCGGACTGATCTCTCTTCGGTAGGAAGTGGCTCATCGCCTATGACTGTTTCTGGGCCTCCAGAAAATTCTAAGAAAACGAGCCCACAGCATTAATAAACAGGCCGAGTGGAGAAATTGGCGTGTCCAACAGCCTTCTCCGACTCCCTCATGTCAGTCAACGTCAGCCAAAGATGCCGCTGAAGCGTGACGAGACCGTCTTCTTCGTGGCTCTAAGCGCCAAGTCAGTGGCCGAATGCAGCTTTTTGAAGGCGGCAGAGTCCGGCCCCTCCTCATCCAATGTTTGCAGCATTTTGGCTTGGAAAGCCTGGAGAATGGCCATAGTGTGGATCGCGGATGCTGCTTGTCCGGCTGCCATATAAGCCTTACCCATGATGTGGCTCGTGGTGCGGTACGGCTTCGATGGATGCGATGGTGCAGATTTCCACCCACGTGCAAAAGGGCAAAGGTGTGCTGCAACTGCTTCTTCGACGAGTGGCGGCTTAGTATAACCCCAGCGATCGGCTCTGTCGACAGAGGGGAGTATACGCGATCCCGCGGCTTGGGCTCAGGCCGAATAGGGGGAGCGCCAAGACCCCGAGATCTCCTCGTGGACCTCAGGGAAAAAGGGAGTGGGTCTCTGGGGGGGCGGCAACCTGGTGGCCCGACTGCAGATACCGCATGTCCAACCTGTTCTTGAGTGGTTGCACGGGGGGCAAATCCTGGACAGCCTCAGCCAGTTTCTTCACCAGCTCTTTGTCAATCGGGGCCGGGGGCTCGCGCACCTCACAGTGAGAAGCCTTCGACTCCGGGCAGGTGGACCAGTCACCTGAACCAGAGGCTGTAGTCAACATAGCATCATCATCGTCGCTGACGTCCACCTCATCCTCTGCAGCACCAAACGAGACAAGGTCCCGCGCATCATCCGAGGGGTGGAGGCTGGACTTCGTGTCGGAAACAGGTGGTTCTCTTGAGTGATGAGCATGCAGGAACTGAGTTGACATGCGTTCATCAGAGGGGCCTTCTGCATGTGGCTGCCTCAGCCTTTCTTCCCACGGCTCGATGGCGACGGGGGGCAGAGGCAATGGATTAGCCGGCGCGCAATTTAGGATCACGGAAATCCTGGTCCGGAGGGTTTTGACTGTCATTTGCTCACAGGAAGGACAGTCCGGCCCATCCAGCACGGCCTCTGTGTGGGCTCGGGCTAAAGCATTGTGTGCGTCATGGAGCTCAATTGGGCCCCCGCATGCACATCACTCCTTAAGTGACATCTCGTCTTCTTGCCAGCTCGCCAAAGGGGAACTTAAAGCGAACGGCATCCTCTTAGGGCATTGTCAACGAGTTAATGGCGTTGAGTAGAAGTCATCTATGCTTGCTTCGTGAAGGAGAAAGATTCTGAGGTAATGACGCTGAGCGCCGATTTATACAGTGGGTGGCTCCGCCCCTAGCTTGAGCACTTGAGTGTCATTGGCTAGTCAAATTTACCGGCACAATGCAATCAGGCTTCAGTATTTGGGAGGAGGGGGAAGACCGAACTTGATAGGGAACATAGCAGTCGTCATTAACTGAAGACACAGAGGATTAACGTTACTTTCATTTTGAAGGGAATGTGCCGATTCCCAATCCGCCTAAATGCATTTATGTTTGCACGAATCATTGGTGATCCAGCTTCACCTACAGAAGAAGTGAGTTTAACAGTTTTTTAATGAATCTTTCCTAATAACGTGCTAGTTAGCAAGTTTCACGGCTAAAGTAAACAGTACTGCTCGTCACCCCACGGAAGAGAGGGGCAGGGGCAGCAGAGCTCATCAGCATTTAAAGCAACATGGACTAGAATGGCTTGCTAAAAACAGAGCTGAATTTTACATGGTAAAAATGTTTTTTTTACACTACCATTGAGAAATTTAGTTTAGAGAAAGTTATAGACTTTTCATTAAGACCCTAAAGAATCATATCAACTTGTGGAAAATGGGCATCCGATGACCCCTTTAATAGATTTAGATTTATTGCAAAGAATGCTGATGGACCTAAGTGAGAATGTTTAAAGAAAAGTTTAAAAGAGCAGTTTTCATTTCAGAATTATACTAGGCTAAATTTCCAAAAATATATTATATACCGCCACTACTGTATTATAGAAGTAATCACAGCAAACCTGTACATTATTACTGTATTTTATACTTAAACGTCTTCCCTACTATAGAAGTACTATGTTGAAGGAGCCATGATGCCACAGGACTGAAATGTGATGGAGCATCACTTAACCATTTCTCATGTGTTTTTCTCCTTCTCTATCTTGCTTTCAGAACAAGAACCTCCTGAAGACTCCATGTAATGAGATATCACTCTCACAATGAGTCTCAGCTCACTGGGTTTTGCATAGTCTCGCGTAGCCTGACGGCTGAAGGTCTGGAATAGATGGCAGCTTTTGTTGGCCAAGGCCCATCCATGAGGCCGTTTGACTGACATGTCAAACAACCAATCACAGTTCCTTTTGTTCAGCGTCACGTTTCGGTGCGGGAAATGTCACCACAATAACAGACCGGTGTGTAAAACTCTCGGAAGTATTTTAAAGATTCTATGCCGCGAAATTTAAATATTTCACATACTTTTGAAAATCCAGTGTTTAGTTGACCCTGAGAAGCGCTCGTCGTCACCGTTGTAAACATGACAGCTTTCTTCTTTCATGAGGGGGTCAAAATATAAATTTAATGCAGGATCTAGTTAAAATCTGATCGTGATTAAACCGGAAAAATGCTAAATAAATGAACAAAAACTATTTTTATAGCTTGGGCTCCTAAACATTAGATCACTTGCACCCAAAGCAGTTATTTAAATGAAATGATCACAGATAATAGTTTTGATCTACTCTGCTTGACTGAAACCTGGCTCAAACCAAATTACTATATTGGTCTATTTGAGTCTACTCCACCAAGCTACTGATATAAGCATGAGCCCCGTTGGATTGGTCGTAGCGGCGGTGTTTCTGCAATATATAGTGATATTCTCAATGTTACTCAGAAAACAGGTTAAACTCATTTAAAATACTTCTACTTAATGATACACTGTCATATATGCAAAAGAAATCTATCCTATCTCTTGCTCTGGCTACTGTGAATAGACCACCAGGGCTGTATACAGGTTTCCTAAAAGAATTTGAGGATTTCCTCTCAGACCTATTAGTTAATGTTGATAAAGCTCTAATTGTTGGAGACATCAACATTCGCGTTGATAAAACAAATGATGTGTTAGGAATTGTATTTACAGATTTACTAAACTCTTTTGGAGTCAAGCAAAATGTCACCGGACCCACTCATCGTTTTAATAATACGCTAGATTTAATTATATCGCATGGAATTGTTCTTACTGATATAGGTATTGAACCTCAAAGTCATGAAGTTACTGACCACTACCTTGTATCATGCATGCTGCGTATTACTTATATTAACTATATGGCTCTGTGTTATCGTCCAGGTAGAACTATTGTTCTCTCAAGAAAGAAACTTGTAATCTTGAGCGCAAATGGAGAAAAACTTGGAAGTTTTTAGAATTGTGTGGAAAAATGGTATGTCCTGCTGTAGACAGGCTCTAAAAGCTGCCATGGCCAAGCATATCCACAAACTCATAGAAAATAACCAAAACAATCCAAGGTATTTATTTAGCACAGTGGATAGATTAACAAATAATCAAACGTCACCCAAACTAAATATTCCCTCAAATGACTTTATGAATTTCTTCACTGATAAAATAGATAGCATCAGAAATACAATAATAAATGTAGAATCTACTGCGTCTTGTAATTCAGTTTCATTCGTCGCACCCAAAGAAAAACTGCAGTGCTGTACAACTATAGGACAAGAAAAGCTAAATAAACTTATCATTGCATCTAAACCAACAACATGTTTATTAGATCCTGTACCCACTAAGTCACTGAAAGAGTTGTTACCTGTAGCAGAAGAACCAATTATCAATATTATTATCTTATCTATGTCGCTATCTCTAGGTCATGTCCCAAAACCATTCAAGCTGGCGGTTATTAAACCTCTTATTAAGAATCCGCAATTAGATCCTAGGCAACTGTCAAATTACAGACCCATTTCAAATCTTCCATTTATGTCTAAAATTTTTGAAAAAGTTGTGTCTGCTCAATTGTGTTCCTTCCTGCAAAAAAATTACACCTATGAAGAATTTCAGTCAGATTTCCTGCCCCATCATAACACAGAAACTGCACTTACAAATGATTTGCTTCTTGCATCAGACCAAGGCTGCATCTCATTGCTAGTTTTACTTGATCTTAGTGCTGCATTTGACACTATAGATTATGACGTATTCATAGATCAAATGCAAAACTATACGGGTATTCAAGGGCAGGCTTTAAGATGGTTTAGATCCTACCTGTCCGATCGTTATCACTTTGTCTATTTAAACAGGGATTCATCTTAGTTATCGCCAGCAAAGTATGAGTAAAGGATCTGTAAGAAGTGAGAAGTAGTAAGAAGTGCCGTAAGGATCTGTCCTAGGCTCTCTGCTATTTTCAATATGCATGTTGACCCATGGTAATATTATTAGAAAATACGGGATCCACTGTAATACTAATGCTACTCAACTATATATTTCAACAATACCAGATGAAACTTCTAAATTATCTAAGCTAACAGAGTGTGTTAAAATGTAAAAGATTGGATGACCAATCATTTTCTCATATTAAATTAGGATAAGACAGAGATATTATTCATTAGACCAAAAAACAGTACACAGAATCTCTAAGATAACAATTTGCATCTAGACGGAGGTACTGTTACTTCCTCTGCAGTCACAAATTTGGGTGTTACATTAGACAACAACTTGTCTTTTGAAAATCATATTTCCCATGTAACAAAAACAGCATTCTTCCATCTTAGAAACATTGCCAAGCAATTTTAGAACATTTTGACACAGTTACACCTGCTAACAGAACTCTTATTAGGAATGTAGAAACATTTGTTTTCTGCAAAGCTGCTTTGAAACTAAGTGTATAATAAAATGTGCTATACAAAATAAATGTGAAGTGCTATACAAATAAATGTGAAACCATACATTCACACTCCTTTCTGTGAGTGAGCACTCCCATGCAGCACAGCACACTATGGTGGAGACTGTTCAAGGACAACATGCTTTTTAGTTTATTATAAATGTATAAATCCATTGCTGTAAATAAGTGCATAACAAAAGTCAACATACATAAAATATATGATTAAATGTGTAAAAAACAATGTTTTGAGTTGTTTTAAATTTGAATATACTATGAATATATTTTTATACATTAGTAATTGACTAGTGCACAAGAAAAAAAAACATTAAACAAGATTATCACTTGTATATATAGTTAATTATTACTATATATATAGTGGCGTGAAAATGTTTTTGCCCCCTTCCTGATTTTTTATTTTTTTTGCATATTTGTCACACTTAAAAGATTCAGATCATGAAACAAATTTTAATATTACACGAAGATAACCTGAGTAAATACAAAAAGCAGTTTTGACATTATGATTTCATTCATTAAGGGAAAAAAACTGTTCAAATCTGCTTGGCACTACGTGAAAAAGTAAATGCCCCCTAAATCTAATAACTGGTTGTGCAACCATTTGCAGCAACAACTGCAATCAAGCATTTGCGATAACTGGCGATGAGTCTTTCACATTGCTGTGGAGGAATTTTGGCCCACTCTTCTTTGCAAAATTGTTTTAATTAAGCTACATTGGAGGGTTTTCAAGCATGAATGAACTGTTTAAGGTAATTTCACAGCATCTCAATCAGATTTAAGTCCAGATTTTGACTTGGCCACTCCAAAAGCTTAATTTTGTTTTTTCTTGAGCCATTAAGATGGACTTGCTGGTGTGTTTGGGATCATTGTCCTGCTTGCATAACCCAAGTGCGCTTGAGCTTAAAATCACAAACTGATGGCCAAACATTCTCCTTCAGGATTTTCTGTTAGGGTGCAGAATTCATGGTTCCATCAATAATGGCTAAGCAGTCTCAGACCATCACACTACCACCATGTTTGACTGTTGGTATGATGTTCTTTTTATGAAATCCTGTGTTGGTTTTATGCCAGATATAACGGGACACACACCTTCCAAAACTTTCAACTTTTGTCTCATCAGTCCACAGAATATTTGCCCAAAAGTGACGTGACATTCAGCCAACTATGGTGACCCATACTCGGAATTCGTGCTCTGCATTTAACCCATCCAACGTGCACACACACACAGCAGTGAACACACACACACCGTGAACACACACCCGGAGCAGTGGGCAGCCATTTATGCTGCGGCGCCCGGGGAGCAGTTTGGGGTTCGGTGCCTTGCTCAAGGGCACCTCAGTCGTGGTATTGAGGGTGGAGAGAGCGCTGGACATTCACTCCCCCCACCTACAATCCCTGCCGGCCAGAGACTCGAACCCGCAACCTTTGGATCACGAGTCCAACTCTCTAACCATTAGGCCACGACTTCCCCAAGAAGACATCTACTGACCCCGACGTGATTTGAACACACAACCTTCTGATCTGGATTCAGACACGCTACCGTTGCGCCACGAGGTCTTGTGTAAGGGAACTGTTGTGTGTGTGTCATGTGTTCCTGCCCCTTGTGCCCATATTTGGTTTGTTTCCTGTCCTTGTCTGATGTAATTAGTAGTTTATCCTTGTCCAGCCGTGTCTGTTTATTTGCCTGTGTATTTATAGTCCTGTCTGTGTTGTGCCATTTCGTCTGGTCTACTCGTTACTCCCCGGTGTTTGATGTCGTGTCTGTCTTGCCTTGTCCTACCTTGATGGTTTTAGTAAAGTATATGTTATTTGAGTTTACATCCGTGTCTGCGTGTTCCTCGTTCCTCCCTGCTGTGTACACCGTGACAGAAGACCAGACCAGTAAGCGTCGTCCCTTCACTTCGTTTTATTTTGTCCAGGTTTTCTAGTGTTTTTTTTTGTTCCTGTGTTTTGTCAAGCCCGCCGGATCGCCGCTGAGTCAAGCCCGCCGGATCGCCGCTGACTCAATGCCCGCCGGATCGCCGCTGACTCAATGCCCGCCGGATCGCCGCTGAGTCAATGCCCGCCGGATCACCGCTGACTCCAGCCCGCCGCTCGCAGGGTATCACACCGCCATCCGCGGCTCACGGACCCCGCCGCTCGCGGGGTATCACGCCGCCGTCCGCGGCTCTGCTTCATGACCGGATGCCCTTTGGTGCGGTTACCGAAGCTAACAAAGAGCTGTTCCGTATGCCTAAAGGAGGCAGAACGCTCAAAGTAGATCCTCAAAGCTCTGACAGGGCATAACAAGGATAACTCCCGGTCCTCCTCAGGAGGAGGAAGCATGGAGAGTGTGATGAGTGTTGCTTTCGTCAACGAAAATTGCGACTAAATATCGTCGTCAACGAACCTTTATCACGTGACGAAAACGAGACTAGACGCAACGTAAATGCTGGTCATGTGACGATGACGATCATTAAATATATAATGCAATATTGTTGAAAAAATAAAAATTAGACTAAATGTGTTTTGCAAAATAAAAACTATGCTAAAATGTCTCTTCATTTTCGTTGACTAAAACGAGATGAAACGAAATGTTATAATGTTATTTCGTCTCGTTTAGTCGCGTTATTATTATTATTATTATTTTGCAGTATTTCGGTTTCCTGTGTCACTTCTGGAGCTGCATCAGGTTGCACTGCGCAGACGCAGGCGACGTCACTTCCTCAATCCCCACTCGCGGCATTATTTAGAAGACGACAACAAATATGTTAAAGCTTGGTGGTATGGATTTTTTACTGAGATGTGATTTCGATATTAATAAGATTCCACTTGCACTGTCTAAATTTCATAGTCAAATACTACACTTTTGGAAAATGATATTCACACATAACTTTACTCCACAAAGTTTGGTTCTGTGGAACAATAGAACAATACTTATAAACAGAAAATCAGTATTTAAAGCTGAATGGTTTGACAAGGGAATTATCTTTGTAACTGACTTGATGGATTGTGAAGGTGTTCTACTTGATCACACCAGCTTTGCTGAACGTTCTAATATAAACTGTTCTCACAGAGAGTATCAAAAAATTTGTAAAGCTGTCCCTGTAGCCTTGATCCACCTAATCCAGAATACTTTGACTTTTGATGTCACTCAAATATTGCCGAATTTATCAACTGGTCATCATAAATTAGTAGATAAAAATGTCATAAAAATAATATTGTTGCTATGCATACTTTTAAATCTAAATTGTTCCATGATTATAATAAAAACAATGTGCCTGTAAACCTTTCTAATATGCTGGGAAAAGCCTTCTCTAAATATGTTAAATGGCCAATTCCACCTAAAGTTAAAGAAACACATTTCAAAATGTGTCATAAGATTTATCCAGTTTCCAATTTTCTTCACAAGCGATTTAAATTGGACAAGTGGGTTTTGCTTTTTGTGATTTTACTGATGATTCTATAGAACTTATTTTTTACCTGCTCCATTTCATGCCGGTTCTGGAGTAATGTTAGAGACTGGCTGACTTTAAAAATGTCAAACACCCCTGTATTCAACATGAACCATATCCTGTTTTATGTTGATGGTTTAGATAAATCAATATCAGACATTGTGAATATTGTTTTCCTACTTGCTAAATATCATATACAGTACATTGTTGTAAGTGGAGAGACTCTCACCCCTGCTTTGAACAATTCATGAACGAATTTAAACTATTCTATTCCTCACTGAGATTACTCAATAATTGTCGTGCCCCGAAACTATCATCGGATATGTCCAAGTTTCTTGTGTTTTAATTTTTAATTTTTTTATTTTATGCCTTACATGTATTGTGGATCCCCTGAATGTTTGATGTTGAATGTTATTGTATTTGGTTTTATACTATGCTGTTACCTCTATGAGTTATTGTATTCTATTTTGTTTAATAATAAAAAAATTAAAAAGACAACAAATATGTTAACATGTTTGGTTGGTAAAATAAATGTTGTAAATTCAAATCAGAGCGTCTTCCTTGTCTAGCATGGATGTATTCTTAAGTCTATAAGGTAACAATAGTATAATAAGATAACCTTGTTTGAAATGGGTGTGGCTAAAATAAAATTCTGGTTTCGTCTATAAAACGAAACAAAATAAAACAAAATTGTGTGAAAAATGTTTTTATTGATTATTTAGATATCATTTTCATTTGTGTAATGTCCACTAAATTGCCTATGATTAGTTTAGTTGAGGTTGAACTTAGACCGCCCCTTTAATCAGGGATTTCTAAGGTACGAACATGAAAGTAAATGAAAAGAAAATGACACCTGCAGTCATCGACGCCTACACCAGATCTTGTTGCCGATCTACTAAAATCGCCTTTTTCAAGGCACTCTTTTGCAGACAAAAGAGAATAACTGAGAAAGGAAGACCTACACCCAAAGTGAATTCGCTAACAAAGGCCAGCAAAGGTTTTATGCGCCATTTCAACGATTGCAACTATGAGTGCTATCAGTGGCTAACAGCTAGCACCGAGCACAAGTTATTTTGTTGGCTGTGTTTACTTTTAAATCCGAGTAAAGTGGCATGGAATGACAGACCCATGGACTTTATTTACAAGTGACCAGAGGTGGGTATAGTAACGAGTTACATTTACTTGAGTAAATCTTTTGAGTAACTAATACTTTTAGAGTATATTTAAAATTGGGAACTTTTACTCAAGTACATTTTTAGAAATAAACTGTACTTTTACTTAGTTACTGTGGGCAACGCTCCTCTCGTTACCTCTCTTAATGCTATACGTAATAATAAAGACAAAAATGCTTCAATTTTTTCCAAACGCGCCGTCTACATTTCTCTGGGCAACAAGCGATGTCCTTTCGCGAATGATTCATTCTTTTGAGTCAATTCTGTTCGAAGGCTCAAACAAAACAATTGGCAAACCAGTGAATCGGTTCGCGAATCAGTTTGAATGATTCGTTCAGTTCCCTGCGGCACACGCTGAGTCGCTGAAGCGGTTCTCACTCAGATAACAGAAAGTTTAAGAACATCAAGAGCGTTGAAGACATGGCTTTGGATCTACAGTCAATTGAAAGCAAATCTGCAAAGGCTATGGTTTGCTAGCTATGAAGATCTTCATTAGATGAACACCGCGTGTGCTGTCGGTTCCACAGGTATAGATTCGTTTACAGTACACGAACCACTATGACATTACCAGTTTTTTGTAAATGTACTTTATACATTAAATACAATCTAGAATTAATTCATTAGAGTATGAAATGAACACCCGCCAAACCCCCGTTAGTTCCAGGAGGAATGCCTTTGCCTAGACACAATTAATATTGATATTTTCACAATATTTATTGCAGAAATAAAAGCTACACTTGTTTACATTTTGCGGAACAGACGGAAGAAGATCCGGCATATGCATTTATTTCGTTATGTTCAGATGTTCTGTAGCGGTCATGTGAGGAGATTTCTCTCTTCTCCATATCAGAGGTTATATACATACAAAATACATAATTAATAATTAATTAATATACTTAATTAATAACATAATATACTTTAAAATATAATTTAATTCAGTGATGCAAATTTGAATTTTTATCAGCTGTTACTCCAGTTTTCAGAGTCATATGATCCTTCAGCAATCATTCTAATATATTGATTTATTATCAGTGTTGTTGAAAAAAACAGCATATGCTAGTTTGGTATGTTTTGAAGCTGTGATGCTGGTTTATGCTGGTCTTTTGCTGGTTTATGCTGGTCCTTAGCTGGTCATGTGCTGGTCTTAAGCTGGTCAGACCATTTTAGGACCAGCTTAAACCAGCCCAAACCAGCATCCCATGCTTCAAAACATACCTATACCAGCATATGCTGGTTTTTTCAACAGGGTTTTGCTGCTTTTTTTGGAACCTGTGACATTTTGTTCACAATTATTTTATGAGTAGAAAGCTGAAAAGAACAGCATTGATAATAAATCAAGATATTGGAATGATTGCTGAAGGATTATGTCACACTGAAGACTGGCTTAAAGGCTGATAAAAATTCATTTGCATCACTGAAATAAATTACATTAAAAAAACATATTTTGAACGACAGTTGTGTGTGTGTGTGTGTATATATATATATCTAAATTTTATCTAAATATCTATACATCTAAATAAAAATAGACTATATTCAGTATATGATCCAAAGTAGCGAGTAACTAACTACTTGAGTAGTTTTTTTATCCAATACTTTTTTACTCTTACTCAAGTAACTATTCAGACTATTACTTTTACTTGAGTACAGCTTTTGGGTACTCTACCCACCTCTGCAAGTGACAGGTGAGTACTTTATTATTTGATGAGTATTGTATCATGCACATTGTTATGGAGGTGTATGTGGTGTGTTGATAATACTGTGGTGTGGTGTGTGGATGTCCAGAGTTTGTACAGTTTTGCTGCTTTGAGCGCGTCATCATTTTAGAGTGACATGAATGTGCATAGTGACCCGTGTATTGGCGGATTACTTTTACTGACCATGCAGGGAAATTTACTCTGCATTTAACCCACCCCAATCTAGCCTACTATTAAAATAGTTGATCAGCCGTCATTGTTTGTTGAGAGCCTGTGTGCGGCATAATATGTGCATTATGCATATAGCTGCGTTAGCTGTGATGTGTAAGATGTTTACAGTTGAAGTTGAAGTTGAGCTTTATTGTCATTGCGCTACATGTGGGGACATACAGTGGAACGAAATGTCGTGCCTCGCAGGACCACGGTGCTACATAAATACAGACATACAACAATGAAGTAAAAAAACACTATAAACATATACACAACTAACCTTGCTTACTGAAGGCCCTGACTAAAACCCCACGGTATGCCACTGCTACTAGGGATTTATACTATATTGACTGCGTTAAATAGAATTACTAAAAAGAGACTAAAATTTTCATTGACTACACCTAGACTAAATGTCATCCGTTTCCGTCGACTAAAACTAGACGAAAATAGTCATGGATAATTCTGACTAAAATAAGACTAAAATGCTCAGAGTTTTAGTTGACTGAAACTTGACTAGACTAAAAAGAGTATGAACGTGACTAAAACTAATAAAAACTAAAATGACAGCTTCACACAAAGACTAGTCTAAAACTAAAATTAAAACAGTCCGCCAAAAACAACACTAATGACCTGAGCTCTGAATGGAGTTGAAAGTACCTTGTGTATGTAACCATGCCTTGGTTTCAGGATGACTTTGGAGTCGTTGGGCCCGAATTCCAGGCAGGCAGGGCTAATAGAGAGAGCCTGTAGGTCTCCTACTCGCTTAACCGATGCTAGCGCTAGTAGCAGAGTAGTCTTCAGCGACAGTGAATGAAGGTTCGTAGACTGTAGAGGCTAAAAGGGAGGGCCCTCAATACAGTGGGCAGGTCCCATTTAGGGACAGTAAGAGGCCAAGGCAGATTCAGCCTCTTGGCTCCCCTCAGAAAACGGACAACTGAGTTGTCTCTGCCCACCGTTTGGCCTGCTATAGGGGCATGAAAGGCCGCTATAGCTGCTACGAACACCTTGAGTGTGGAAGGGGAACATCCTTTATCCAGCAGCTCCTGCAGGAAGGACAGAACCACCGCTAACTCAGAGGTAGACGGGTTTTCACCACGGTCTAGGCACCAAGTGGGAAAACAGACCACTTAAGGGTGTAGAGGTCGTCTCGTAGATGGGGCTCTAGCCTCAGAAATGGTGTTTAACACTCGTTCTGGGAGGCTGGTAGGCTCCCGTCGAGCGGCCAAAGGTGGAGAGCCCACAGCTCGGGTCGAGGGTGCCATATTGTTCCGTTCGCCTGAGAGAGGAGTCTCAGGGGCACGGGCCAGGGGGCTGCTGTCAGCAGCTGAGTCAGCTCTGACAACCAGGATTGGTTTTCCCACAAGGGGGCCACCAATAAAACCTTGTGTCCTTGTTCCGTGATTCGCCTGATGATCTGTAGAGTCAGGGCGATCAGGGAATGCATAAAGGAGGAGTTTGGGCCAATCATGGGCCAACGCGTCCCTGACCTTCGAATAATAAGTTGGGCAGTGAGAGCTGTCTTTGGAGGCGAAAAGATCTACTTCGGCCTTGCCAAAGATCTTCCAGATCATCCGAACCGTCTGCAGATGGAGCATCCACTCCTTTGAGGGGACTTTGCTCTGAGATAACATATCCGCTCCTTGGTTCAATCTGCCCGGCAAGTGTGCTGCTCTCAGCGAGCACAGGTTGAGCTGAGCCCACTCCAGAAGGCGCTCTACCTAAATGAAGAGGCGCTTCGAGGAGAGGCCTCCCTGGTGAATTATATAGGACACCACGGACACCAGGGAACATCATTTAAAAACTGCATTTTGTATTTACTTGAATTATCTTTGTGTAATATTAAAATTTGTTTGATAATGTGAATCTTAAGAGTGACAAATATGAAAAAAATATAACAAACAGGAAGTATGTATATACCTGTATATATATATATATATATATATATATATATATGAAGAGTTCAGATGCAAAAGCCGCTAAACGCCACCTCCATCAAAAATGAGATAATGACATTGAGCGAATGCTTACAGCACATAGTGCACGTTCAACAAATATTTTTGCTTCAAATCCTCTAAATCCCAGCGTCAGCCCATTCAGAAATATCGGTTTGTTGGCAAAAGCCTCTAAACGCCACTTCCCTTTGGCAGAAAAAGCCGCTATGTTCCGAGAACCGGTTTCAATATAACGGCGCGCTGAGGAGCCGGTTTTTCTGTGGAGATCGTTTTAGATTCAGATTCAGATTCAGATTTTTAACATAAAAGATGGAGTACGATGAAATGGATGAGCCTGTCCTACTGACATTGAATAGCAGAAGAAAACGTTATTTACCTCAAATCTGATTTATTATACATCAAACAACGACAAAGTCAAACAAGATGCCATTCTTCTTTCTCATATGGATGTTATGCCAGATGTATGTACTTTTAATGCATTTTTAATGTTGGGTTGTTTGTGTAACGTCTGTTTTTTGTTGTTAAAATAAATGTGCTGCCATTTTGTGCCATTGTGGTTATACTGTGTGAATCTTTTCTTTTTGTTTTGTTTTTTATATTTTTGGGGGATTTTTGCCTGTATTCAGACAGGGTTTCTAGTTGTATCTTTAGTGATTTTTCAACTATTTACTGTCTTGTCCCAAAGAGGTGGATTTAGAGGTTTTTGCAAAAAAAAGCACAAATGGATTTAGCTGGTTTTGATGCAAAAGAAAATCTAACTTGTTAAAAACCAGTGGTTTGTCTAAAGTGATATTTTAAAAAAAAGTTGTTATCCATTAACTAATTTTATAAATATTGTAAATAAATGCATTTATTGTCTACCAATTACCACAAAAATTGCCGTTCTGTCTCTCTAACTCAGAAGTATTCTAGTGTATTCCTATTGCCTGCTATGAACTTCCTGGAACTTTTTGAAGTCTAATTGAATCACGTGACTATTGAGCGTTTCAAACTTATGTTGTTGTAACTCTCTCTCTCAACGGCTCTGAAAAGGACATGCCAACTTTGTTATAAATTATTTTTCTCACATATTATAAAATTTGTATTAAAAAATAAAAGACACAATACTTTGCTATGGCCAATGCACTCTTACACATTAAAATGCAAATGTGCACATACTTTGATTTATTAGTATTAATAAAGTTGATTGCAAAATTGAGGGCTACCACCTGCCGCTGGAAAAGAAGAATGACGCTTCTAAGACTTAATGACCATAAACAAATAGTAATCAAATAATGGAGAAGAGCATTATAATTAGAAACATCCAGATGTGTGGTGCAGTCAAGCATATGTTCTGCTTTTTAAATAGCCAGATCAAGGTTCTGGATTGCAGCAATGGAATAATGCTGAAAAGTCCCAATAAAGTTTGCTAGATCCTGGCTAGATAGAAACTTGTAATTGTTCTGTACTTCCACACAAAACGACCTGCAAGATGAAGAATTGCAGGATGCAAACTGCATTCAGCACTAATTCATTGGGCTTGCACTGTTACACGATTAGCATAATTCTATTAGTGAGCTGGGTGCTAAAATAACACAGACAGCATGGACAAGTAAACAGTGACACCAGCGAGCTCTACGTTTCAAGTGCCCTTAGATGATTAGTAAATCTGCTGTTAGCCATTTTGCTTGATAGCAGTGTTATGTGGCCTTAGGATTTTGAGATTTTTTTTTGCATCCTGTCAAGTGTAAAGAATGGCCCTCAAATTTGAGATGACATGAATGCTTTAGCATCTAATAAGACTACAGAGAGGTGGAGAAACAGAACCTGCCTAATCTGATTTATGCTCACAGTCACAATCTGTCTGATCACATAAAATTGAGGCAGAGTGTTGATCTTGTGTCCTAGTTGCCCCTTTGGTATGATATGTACAAGCTTCCCTTATATTTTTCCCTACACTCTAAAAAATGCTGGGTTAAATACAACCCAGCGCTGGGTAAAATATGGATGAAGCCAGCAATTGGGTTGTTTTGACCCAGTGGTTGGGTTACTGCCCAGAAAGTTGGGTTAAACATTTAACCCAACTATTGGTTGAAAACAACCCAGCATAAAGCATTGAGTAAAGCATTTATTGAGATTAAGTATTTATATTTTATTGTGCAGGTGGCCATTTTTATTTTGAACGGTCATTTGTTTGTAAAGTTTGTGTGTCTATGAAATACTTGGTACAAACATTACTTATAAACTGGATGAATATTTTGAACTAGTTTATATGGACTTGTAAGAGCATGTATGATGCATGCTAGGCCACAGTTCAGATTACGCTTGAGTTGTTCCATTAAAAATATCTAGATATCTTTAGATAAATTCATTTAAGAAACATAACTGGAAATGATAAAGACTTTTTTCAAAGAAGTTATAATCATAAACACAATAACACAACATAGTGAGGTTTATGCTTAAGATGCTTTTTAGATTTTCTAAAAGCAGCTCTTAATATCTTAATATTTTTCTATGCTATCATAAACTTTTTTAATTAAAATTTAGTAAATTGTTTAATTGTTGGATTAAAGGCTGGATGATTTCCATTACAGTTCCCTTCATATTATGCTAACACAATGACTGAACAAAACATTTGAACAAGAGGTGGCTAAACTGTGTTGGTAGTGTGACTAAAGGTGAAGGTAGTGTGACTAAAGAGAATTAAACTGCACTATTCCACCTTAACCAACAACAATCTGAAGTAAGCAGTGCTGATTAAGTTTGACATTTCCCTGAGACACACTTCAGAAAATCAGCAACACCCCCTGGAGAGACCCTGACTAAGACCTATCACCACTTAAAAGGACTCTACCATCATTGGGTTTTGACCTGAACAACACTTCAAAGTGGAGACGGGGGAGCAGTCTGACCTCGGGCCCTGATTCAGACAACTGTATCGCACAAACAACTTAATTGCACAACACACAGTTAAAAAAAGAACTTCCAACTTTCCAAACTACAAATTGCTCATAATTTAAATGAGAACTGACAACAATTCCGGACTACATTCAAACTAAGCAAAGCCTAATCAAAGAAAGAGGACTGCTGGAGTTCTGAAAACACTCAATACCAGGATGAAGATGCTGCTAACTCTTTTTATTTTTAACTAGTGTAACAATAAAAAGAGTTTGTTCATAATGTTAAAGCTGCTGCTGCAATTTTGCTTGATTTATAAACTGTTAATGTATTAGGTCAGTATATGAAACCCAATTCCCTTGTTTGCCTGTCTATCCTTATTCGGCTATTTGTCGGTCAGTTGTGGCCTAATGGATGGAGAGTCAGACTTGAAACCCAAAGGTTGCAGGGTCGAGTCTCAGGTCTGTCAGGGATTGTAGGTGGGGGGAGTGAATGTCCGCTCTCTCCACCCTCAATACCACGACTGAGGTGAGATCCTTGAGCAAGGCACCCAACTGCTCCCCGGGTGCCGCAGCATAAATTGTTTGTGTGTGTGTGTGTGTGTGTGTGTGTGTGTGTGTGTGTGTGTGTGTGCGCATGTGTGAACACTAGTTAACTTGGATGGGTTAAATGCAGAGCACAAATCCCGAGTATGGTCACCATACTTGGCCGCACGTCACGTCCTTTTCCAAACATTATACCACTATATTAATTAAGTGTAAAATATGTAACGCCCCTGACTTTATGCCTGCATGGAACTTTGGTAGGGAATTTTGCAAAATTAGGAGTTTGCTTGTGTAGAATAACTCATTTAATGTCTGCAGTGTTCAGCTTCAACCCCGTTTTAATGCAAGGATGTAAATCCCAGTTTCTGTAGGTTTACCATCAAGCAAAGTTTATGCTGCATTCCATTTACCTTGGAAGTCAGATTTCAGAGCTGGGAATGGTCTCACACGCAAATGGACCATGTTCCAGTAGAGAAGTCATAAGTCAGGATTTTGAAGTTGGGGTGTTGCGAAAAATTTCCAACTTCCAAGTATAAATGGTACACACCATTAGTTGCAACCTGCTCCAGTACACTTGTTTTTAATGGCTGGTTCAGGTGTGTTTGAATAGGGTTGGAACTGAATTCTGCAGGGAGACGGTCCTTCGGGTATAAGATTTAACACCACAGCTTTAACATTATTATCTTTTTATGAATCCCCAACCTCTGATTAGATTTAGGTGTGTTTGATTAGATTCGAATCTGCAGGTAGATCTCTAGGAGCAGGATTAAGCACACCCAAAAGAGATTAAACAGTCTTTGAAACCTCTTTTTAAAGCAAGTGGAGATAAGATCAACTCATCTACTGTACCCATGTGTAATGAATATATTCTAGACAATGGGATATTATTATACAATTAGATCAAGGTTTCCAGGTCTGCTGTTGAAGGGGCACTCTGGTGCGGAGTTTATATGGTGATGGTCAAATATGGTCTTATTATTGGGAGATACCAAGGTCAACAGCTCTATTTTGAAGAAAGTGTAATGGTCAATCACATGTCATTTTATAATTAAATTAAATTCAAGTTTATTTTTATAGCGCTTTTCACAATGCAAATTGTTGCAAAGCAGCTTTACAGAAAATGTAACTTTCTACATCATATTTACTAATAGCTTATCAGTGGTGACTATCTCAAGTTGATGTCCATATGGCAGAAATGTATGGTAAAAATCAAGCAGTTAGTTAATGTCATGTTATCAAACAGACAGTGAACACTATTAACAGCAATGATTATGTGTTGCGATCAAACTTATAGCAAAATTTGGTAGTTTTGTATGTTGGTTTCCAATAGGAAAAATGTATTGCTCAGTGGTTGCTTTTCCGAAGCTCAGAGATGAGATTCTCATATATCTCTCATTTTAGTATCAACAGCATTTCAGATGTTTCTCCTAAAATTCCTTAGGAGAAATAGAAATAGACACAAATGAGACGAGAAATATTTGAGAAAAATAAACTGAGAAAGTGGTGGAAGAAACATAGAATATCTCTTTATTGTCTTTCTGCAGTCTCTATCAAGACTCCATTATAGGAATTTTATTGCTCAGTGATTGCTCTTTCTAACCTCAGGAGACTTAGTTGTGATTCTCATGTATTACTTATTTTAGTCTCAACAGTGTCTCAGATGTTTCTCCAAAAAATCCTTTGGAGAAATAAAAGTAGACACAACTGAGACATGAGAAAGTTCTTAAAGAAAGGAATCCAAAATGACAATGGCAGAGAGATGTGTGAGAAACATGGGAGATCTCATTATTGCCTTGTTATCTCTTGCAAGACTCCATTATAAAAATGATTTACTACTCAGAGGTTGTTTTTTTCAATGCAATGGGGTTTTTCACATTTAATGGTCAGGACAGTTAGGAGTAGAAACAGGAACCAATTGGACAGGTGAGAATTGAACAGGAAAGTACCTTTAGCTGGGATTCGAACCCATGTTGTCTGAGGTGCAGTTGTACCTTCACATCAATTATGGCTCAGATAGAGGTTATAATGCTGTGGATACTAATGGGTGATTCTCTTATATGTCTCATTGAGATATCAGCTTTGTCTTAAGATGTCTCATCTACCACCAGTGTGCAGCATCCACTTGGATGATGCGACGGCAGCCACAGGACAACGGCGCCAGTGCCGTTTCTAGGAGAAAAATTTTAGATATTAAAGAGATCTCACTTATGATTTTTCTTTCCTATGGGTTTATAACCAATCACATAACAGCCTAGGCATCAATGAATCACTGTTCTGTTGTACGACAGTCTATCACTCTTCGCAGATACCACAGAAATGAATTTGAAGTGCCTTGAACTGAATCCCACCTGTGGCATTGTCTTCGACTTTCCTTATACAACATTTTTCTGTGTAAGCTCTAAAAACAGATAAGTCCAAAACAAATGTTTATTGGCAAACATGTTGAAGATTAGCTGATGATTCATTAAATGATAAGCTGCTTTCCCACAGAAGTAGTTTACCAAGCATAGTGAAGCAACTGACATCCTTTTAAGAAAAACTGCCTCTGGTCTCTTATTTGCATACCATAGGGTGTTTTCAAATGGAAGACTACATCCTATATAGTCTAGTAAGTGCGTGTGGTTATATGTTCCCGCCTTCACCATCACAGCATAAAAAAAATATTAAAACTTAATTTTGGAAAAATACTTTGTGTCACAAATCTTTATATTATTTGGCTTTCTATTAATGCAATACAATGAAGCACAGCTGTCTACAGTCTCCCAGTGGCTTACATTATTGGCAGTTTTGTTTTAAGTAGTAGTTAAGTAGTAGTGTGAGTAATTTACACCAAAACAAAATATATTATTATTGTTTTAGTCTTACATTTCATAATTCAGTCAAGCTCAGTATTGATGTGTTGTCAGTTAATTTTTGTGAATTGGAAAGTGTACAAAGGATTGTGGGTGATCAAAGGTCGCAAAGGATACGTCCCATGCATTCTTCAAATTCAGCTGAATGAAGGATTCATTTGATTGAGTTGGCCTTCAGTGGCATTTGAGGACGTAGTAGCCATGCCATGCAGCCTTCGTTGGATGCAGCCTTCTTTGTAAGAAGCACCCATTGTGTTATGCCTTTTTCTAACCTTGGAGACTTGTCTTAAAGCAGCTTTGCTCTCAGTATTTAATTTCACTGTAGAAATGATTTACTACTCAGAGGTTGTTTTTTTCAATGCAATGGGGTTTTTCACATTTAATGGTCAGGACAGTTAGGAGTAGAAACAGGAATCAATTGGACAGGTGAGAATTAAAAAGGAAAGTACCTTTAGCTGGGATTCGAACCCATGTTGTCTGAGGTGCAGTTGTACCTTCACATCAATTCTGCCCACAAGGCTATGGCTCAGATAGAGCTTAAGATACTAGGAGATACTAGATACTAGATACTAGGAGCAGGACTGAACACCCCTTATATAGAAAGTAGAAAATGCATTGTAGTACCTAAAATGGTTTGAGCATTAATATTTCTCCTTGCATACTCTGTCACCTTTGCCTCCAGAAGGAGAAGGGTCTGGCTGCAGACTTGCACTTGCACTCTCAGACACTTGCGCTTCTGTGAGCGACGTCACTTGCAGTCTATTTTATTTTTTACTTTGTTCTATTTATTGATTCTTTTTTGTTTGAATCGCTCAACATTTTACAACAGAAGCCAGGTGGTGAAGACAAGAAAAAAGAAACTATATTAAAATGTCACTTGCAATCGCCGCTTGCACTTTCCACTACCTGCGACGTCACTTGCATTCGACACTAATCGTGTGCGTTGCCAATGGAGACAAGACGCTGTGGTGGTTAAACTATTAAAACTAATTTAGTACAATAATGAACAGGGTCCTGCAAGTCACCTGTAGGAGAAAAAGACAAGACAAGAACAGCAGAATATGAACGCAATGCGCAAAATTTCTCGTTAAGTGTTTTCCTCCCGCAGAAAACCATAAACACTTAATATGGCTTAATGTGTTAAGAGAGTGCTTTTAAAATATCAAATTCAATATACAGTTTATTAATATAATGAATATGTATATAGTATTTTCCTCCCATACCGCAAAACATGAGATAATGTGGCATAATGGACTAAGATGATAAAGAGCAAACTCAATATGCTCCTCATCATTATTAAAATATACATAACTAGGCAGGTGAGCCCAGAATAAACGCAACACGCAAAAGTTCACGTTAAGCGTTTTTCCAAATTAGAATAAACGGTCTACAGCTCTTTTATATCATTGTCTTTGTCCATTAAGCTATATTACGTGGTTTTTTTAAATGATCTTCTATGTGAGGAAAATGTTTAACGTACAATTTAATGCATTGCGTCCTTTTGATAACACTTAATGCATTTTATAATGCACGTTCATATCTGCTGATCAGTATCTTTGTGTCAACAAGACTTATAGGCTAATGGATTGTCTTTATCATCTTAGTCAAAGACTACAGAATACCCTTAACTCCCTTAATTATTATTATTATTATTATTATATTATTATTAAATTTAGTCCATTGTGCCACAATAAGCGTTTTGCTGTATAGGAGGACAAGTGAAAGTTTGCATATTGTGTTCATGGTCGTCTGCTTGCCTTGTAGTACATTTAATAATAACTTTACATCAAATTTTATCTTTTAATTGCACTTAATGCATCTTAATACATTAAGCCATATTAAGTGTTTATGGTTTTCTATGATTTTCTAGAAACGCATTGCGTTCATATTCTGCTTTTCTGTAGCCACGAATTTGCGGGTCTTGTCTTTTTCTCCTACAGATGACTTACAGGACCCTGTTCGTTATTGCACTAAATTAGTTTTAATCGTTTAACCACCAGAGCATCTTGTCTCCATTGGCAACGCACACGATTCGTGTCGAATGCAAGTCATGTCGCAGGTAGCGGAAAGTGCATGCGGCGATTGCAAGTGACATTGTAATTTAGTTTATTTTTTCTTGTCTTCACCACCCCCACCACTGCAGATATTGGATATTTCCCTTATTGGGCACACCCAGTTTAGGCCTTGCAGTTTCTACTAATGATTTGAATCAGGTGTGTTAGGCTATGTTCGCACTGCAAAATTTAATGCTCAATTCCAATTTATTGCCCAGATCTGATTTTTGGCTGTTGACATTATCAATTTCAAACGTGGCCAATATCACATTCCAGTGTGAATGAATGACGGTGCTGAACTGACCGCTTAAAGCGCGCTGTCAAACAGAAGTAAATATGGAGGCCACTGAAGTAAACATTTACGTGTTCATTTATAAGCTGATGTGCCGCTGAAGCAGACGAATTTGTGAGCAGGTGATAAGGAGCACAAAGATGAAGAGAAAGAGAGGAAGTTTTACATTTTTACTGTACAACCCAATTCATTTATTTTGTATAGCACTGTCACTGTAATACACCGAAAAACAACACCTCTTGTCTCTCCACTGACTACCTCCACAAACGTTCCGTCATATTCACCAAATGATCAAAGAACTACCAGTATGTGAAATTTTTGAAGTGAGGCCCATCAGCACAGAATTATGACAAATATCAATCTAGAGTGACGTAAAAGTTGCATAAATCCATTTTGGCTATTCAGACTGCACTCGTGTTGCAAAACATCTGACCTAAATCAGATTTAGTACCACATATGAAAGTGGCCCAAATCAGAATCAAAAAGGTCAGATTCAGTGTGGTTTGTGCTGTTCACACTGTCTGTGACTAAATGATCTGAATCACATATGAGCAAGAAAAAAAAATAAAATCAGATTTGGGCCACATTTTTCTGCAGTGTGAATGTAGCCTTACATATAGGAGACATTCAAAATGTGCAGTACTCGGGGGCTCCAGGGCAGGTTTGGGAGTCCAATCCTGGTCCTAGAGTCCCACAGCACTGCAAATTTTGTATGCCTCTCTTATCTGACACACATAGTTCAGTTCAGGAAGTTCTCTCCTAATGAGCTGATGATCAAAATCAGGTATGGTTGAACAAGAGAGACTTACAAAATATGCAGAGTTGTGGGTTTCCAGGACCAGCATTGAAAGCCACTGAATGGAGTGGTATTCCAGATGAGATTCTCACTGACCAAGGGACGAAGTTGAACTCTAAACTAATGAAGTTTCTGCAGCAGTAACTGCAGTCATCTGCCCTAGGCAATGCTATTCCCAGACTGATGGACTAGCCCTTCAATTCAATAATCAAACCTGTGAGAATATTCTGAGATATTTATTAGTGATATATGGTCAAATCAAACAATAAATAAGTCTGTGTGCTGTAGGTGAAGTGCGGTTTGTGATCCCGGGCTCTGTCTTACATGTAAGTTGCAAGGGTATATGTGCCACTAGGCTCCATGCAAGGGATTTCCAGTTCCAACATGGCTAAGCTTAACTCGACTGTGCAAAGAAGAGGAGAGAAATGTAAGATGGGAATGAAAGTTGTAGCTCATGTTCTTGAGCCTTATTTCACTCTTCAGTGATGATGTACGCCTTGTTATGCTCCGGAACATCTGTAGCAACAGTTGCCTAGGGTGATGCTGACAGGTATGAGAGAAACTTGCTGCCTTACAAACTGGTGTGTGTGTGTGTGTGTGTGTGTGTGTGTGCGTGTGTGTGTGCGTACATATATAAGACATGCACTGACCAAACTTAAGACATGCACTGACCAAATTTATAAACGCAACACTTTTTGCCCCCATTTTTCATGAGCTGAACTCAAAGATCTAAGACTTTTTCTATGTACACAAAAGGCATATTTCTCTCAAATATTGTTCACAAATCTGTCTAAATCTGTGTTAGTGAGCACTTCTCCTTTGCCGAGATAATCCATCCACCTCACAGGTGTGGTATATCAAGATGCTGAATAGACAGCATGATTATTGCACAGGTGTGCCTTAGGCTGCCACAATAAAATGCCACTCTAAAATGTGCAGTTTTATCACACAGCACAATGCCTCAGATGTCGCAAGTTTTGAGGGAGCGTGCAATTGGCATGTTGACTACAGGAATATCCATCAGAGCTGTTACCCGTGAATTGAATGTTCATATCTCTACCATAAGCCATCTCCAAAGCGTTTCAGAGAATTTGGCAGTACATCCAACCGGCCTCACAGCCGCAGACCACGTGTAACCACACCAGCCCAGGACCTCCACATTCAGCATCTTCACCTCCAAGATCGTCTGAGACCAGCCGGACAGCTTCTGCAACAATCGGTCCTCATCGGGGTCTCGACCTGACTGCAGTTCGTCGTCATAGCCGACTTGAGTGGGCAAATGTTCACATTCGATGGCGTCTGGCACTTTGGAGAGGTATTCTCTTCACGGATGAATCCCGGTTTTTACTGTAAAGGGCAGATGGCAGACAGCGTGCATGGCGTCGTGTGGGTGAGCGGTTTGCTGATGCCAGCGTTGTGGATGGAGTGGCCTATGGTGGCAGTGGGGTTATGGTATAGGCAGGCATATGTTATGGACAACAAACACAGGTGCATTTTATTGATGGCATTTTGAATGCACAGAGATACCGTGACGAGATCCTGAGGCCCATTGTTGCGCCATTCATCGACGACCATCACCTCATATTGCAGCATGATAATGCACAGCCCCATGTTGCAAGGATCTGTACATGATACAGTAAAACTGCACATTGTAGAGTGGCCTTTTATTGTGGCCAGCCTAAGGCACACCTGTGCAATAATCATGCTGTCTAATCAGCATCTTGATATGCCACACTTGTGAGGTGTATGGATTATCTCGGCAAAGGAGAAGTGCTCACTAACACAGATTTAGACAGATTTGTGAACAATATTTGAGAGAAATAGGCCTTTTGTGTACATAGAAAAAGTCTTAGATCTTTGAGTTCAGCACATGAAAAATGGGGGCAAAAACAAAAGTGTTGCCTTTATAACTTCAGCTTATGAAATTATGGGGGAAAGCTGTTATTGTATATTTGACATCTTATTTTGAAACTGTCCCGTTTCTTGTTCCTGTTTTCTTCCTAATTCCCTTATAATTTGCATCTGTTCCTTGCTTAGTCTAATTAGTCTGGGTATAACAAATATATAAGACTCCTTGGTAACACTTTAAATTAAAGACCACATATTCACTATTACAATTTTTCTCGATCACTAACACACAATTCATGAAACAATTCACCATTTTCTCACAACTATTAACACAATCTCAAAACTATACACCAACTTGCACAAACCTCAAACTTCCAGTTCAATACCAAATATTCTGATCAAAAACATTATCTTCAATCAAAATCAAACTTTGGCCTCAGATTATGCACAAACCTGCCAAATACACAGTTACCAAAACCTCCTTTTGGGAAATAGGAATCCTTTAGATAGTCAATGTCTGTTACAGTATACAGCATAAAGTTGGGTGCAGATACAGTAAAATTCAGCAATAAACTTTAAGAAAAGTTTACTTTCATTACACTACTGTAAAGAGATCTTACAGTAGATGAAAAGCACTACCAGAGAAAAGTTCAAAGACCAAGCAACTGAATATACAGTAAATACACATTGGAATATACTGTCAGTTACTTTACAGAAATAAATAATGAATATAAGAATAAATAAATAAATTCATTCAGCATCCTCTGCCAAATTGCATTACAGTATTGGCAATATCCTTATTTGTTATAGCAGTTCCTTAGTCTTCTGAAAAAAAGACTTCTCTGCCTCGCCTAGACAGTCATCTCTCAGTTCTGCACAAATACAGTACATGTAAGGACTACTTGGCTACAAATCAATTCAACGGTAATGAGTTTGAGGGTTTACAACATGTACTACAGTATTTACTGTATACAAAATAATGAAAGTTCTCTCATCTGAAATACTGCTGCTATGCAGTGTAATTATATTGTATGTGTCAGTAATATTGAAACCTTGTAGATGAGCCTGTAGACCAATTTCCATCATGGTCAGTCCATGCAGAAGAACATGGTCAACCATAGTGCTTTGTATTTCATAAAGGAACCAATGACTTTGACCTCATCCCCTTCATTTTTCTTTTCTCCTCCTATTCCTCTTTGTCTCCCACAACCAGGATTAATTTTCCAAAACACATAATCACTTGTGCTCTTGTTCATATCATCCTGAGATTCTGACCTGTGTCATCAGTTTTGGTACTGAATGTTTACACATGGATAAATGTGTGCTGAGTTCATTTTTTTATGCTTTCTGAGTTTTGCAGAAAACACTGAGCAAATTGGAACGTGTGAAAACAGGTGAAATGTGTTACAAGTTTTGAGAAACGTGCCTTTGTTTCGAGAACTGTTGGAATGGTTTGGAAAATTGTGCCAAATGAATCAGTTATAGTGCATAAGCAATCGAGAAAAACTGTAAAAGCTCCCTTAAACCCCATGCAAAAACAAACTGCTGCTGGTTGATTTGCATATCAATCTGTCTTGTACTATCTAAGTGGGCTTTCCTTTCCCCAAAAAGCCTCAAGTGGACCAGAATTTATTCTGATAGTCATAAGTCTGGCTTTTCAAGACATTTACACCACTTGTGTGCACCTATGGTTTTCAATTCTGGTTCTTTCACCCAACTGCTCTGCACATTTTGAATGTCTCTTATCTAGACCTGATTCAGATCATCTGCTCATTTGGAGAGATTTCCATGAACCAAACTGAGTTATCAGATAACGGTGACATACAAAATGTGTAGAATGATGGGTAGACATGACCAGAACTGAGAACCACTAACATAAAGAATAAATTCTTACTTGTGAATCACATGAACCTTTTGTTCCTGTTTAAATAATCACCCATTGCACTGAATAACCAACAGCAGTTTCAAAATGCACTCTCTGGAAAAAAAAAATACATGTTACAATTACGGTAAATCAAACAGCAACTTTGGCTGCCAGAAATTCAGTGTAAAAATTACGATGACAATGTTTCAGGTACATGATGTCATATTGGTGCCTGTATTTTTACAACTTATGTATTTAATTTATATTTTTCATTAGGCTGGTAAAATGTCGATATAGGGCCGACTGTACCAATCTACAACTATCAAAATCAGTGCTTTTTACCTTAAAATATACCAAATTAATAAAACAATAAATTTCTTAATAAAAAAAAGCCACATAAATCAGAGTTCATTATAAAGTGGCCTTAAATGACAAAAGCTCGTATAGATTGTGCGAAGGGTCATACTGTACACACAAAACATCATCAGGGTAACACAAATAACACTAAAATAATAAAATAATAATGTGATGCGTCACGCAGGGATTTCTGGAAATTGTTCTTTATTGTTTTTCATAGTAATTTATAGTGTAATTCATAGCTGTAAAAAAAAAAAATGTAATTATAAATCTGACAGTATTTTACAGTAAAATTGCATATAATGGGATGTTCTGCCCTTTATGTTAATTGTATAACTAACTAGGCCTTTATAACTAGGCCTGGGTCTATTATGTCTAACATAATTAAACAAACTCATTCAGTGGGACAAGGCAATAACTGCTTTGGCCAATCCACAAAGCCCATCAACGATAAAGGATAATATAACCTGGAGAAGGAAATTAAAGGTGTTCACTAAGACAAAGGCAAGGTTTCAGAAGGACTGAACTCTTGCTAATACCACTTGCGTGTCTGGAATGCTGCTGTACATACGAAACAGCTGGATACGTATCGGTAGAAAGACATTTCTTTAAAGTGCACAGAGCACCTGTTAGAAGCCTGTACGCCTTGTGCTCCCATTTATTTGGCAGAAAAGACACAGTCCCAATGCTGCTCATCTTGAACCATTACTAAGAATTAGTGTGCCTTGAGGCAAAACTGGCCTCAATCTTTCACACTTAAACAACTTTGAACCAAAGTTATCTGAACATTAGTTATTTTAAAGAGCAGGTTGCTTTCAATAAAGACTTTGTAGCTACATAATGTTGCTACATAATAGATTCATTGTCAGTCTGACTCCAAACAATATGGAAAAGCGTATATCTATAACAGAGCATGTTTTAGATTCCTGCTTTTCCATTCTTTAGGAACATCCTATTGAACTGCAGACCTGAACACTGCATGTATAATACATGAATTCTCTTCTTTTCTGCTTTGATTTTCAGCTTTCACCTGCTTAAAGTCCACTTTGAGAGTTTTTTTAAAGGTTATACATCATATGTTAAAATAACCTTATTGAATCTTATCAAGGGATAAAAATCAATGCTGTAAAGGTAGCAAATAGTGGTGTGCTATATGTTGCATATTCAATTTTATAAAGTCAGCAGTGCAAGAATGTTCCTCAAATGTCTTTTCAAAATACACAGGGAAAATACTTTTGTTTTTGACATTTCTGTTACTGCCACAGTTTCATCACATCCCTCTGTTATAAAAGTATGTTCCCCATGGTTTAACACATTTTTTTCTGTCCGAAACCGAAAATGTGGAGGAAGCTGGGACATCAACATGCCAAACATATCAACATAAACAAGAACAACTAATAACTTCATTAGTTACTGCATGGAAGAAGTAGATAGAATAATGTTGCTCATTATTTACAATACAAGAATCCTAGGTCAGGCTTTCATTGAGGGTAAGCTTTTATGGGATTTAAAGGTAAGGTTGTTGTGCCCCCTCCTGGAGTTTATTGGATAGCACAGCCCATTATTAAATATAAAATACACTCACCGACCACTTTTTTCACAGGTACACCTGTTCAACTGCTCATTAATGCGTATATCTAATCAGTCAATCACATGGCTGCAACTCGATGTATTTAGGCATGTAGACATGGTCAAGACAATCTGCTGAAGTTTAAATCAAGCATCAGAATGGGGAAGAAAGGTGATTTAAGTACGGTGGCCGAGAGAGCTCAACGCGCTGCAAATATAACGAACGCCTGCAAATTAAGAAAACAACTTCATCAATTTGACAACACACACACAGCAAATGCTCACAACAACCAAATAAAGAAACACACTGCAAATAGAAAAAGTGTAACCATCTTGTGATGGCTACTTCCATCAGGATAATGTGCCATTATGTCACAAAACTCAAATCATCTCAAGCTGGTTTCTTGAACATGACAATGAGTTCACTAAACTCAAATGGTTTCCACGGCCACCAGATCTCAATCCAATAGGGGACCTTTGGAATGTGGTGGAAGTTGAGATTTGTATCATGAATGTGTGATTTTTATTTTATTTTTTTTTTAAGTAATGCACAACTAGTCTGCATGTGACCTTTTAGGTTCAAAACATTTCCCAGAGAATTCAGCCTCTAACGTTTCCCTCAGGTCTATGCACTTTTGCCTCCATTCATTTTTTGTTTTTTAACCCAGACGAAAAACATGAAAAAAAGAATGGTTATAGTATTTTTAACTGCTATGCTGAAAACCAAAATTGAAATTAGAACCGCACACACAAAATTCTTCACGAATAGGTAAAATATTGACTTCTTTTCAGATTTTTATGAATTTTTGTACATTTTTGAAAATTTGAAAAATGCACAAATTAATATAGAAAAATTACGATTTTAACAGGTTTTCTTTGGCCAAATGTAGTAATGCTTCTCCCGCACGTTCAGTTGAGAACTAGAGTCTTTGGAACGATGCAGAGACTTAATAAAAATATGGTTTTTAAAATAGACATAGGCAGAATTCTGGGAACTTTATCGTCATGAAATTATATACTGGGATATAATTTTGTCAATTTTGTGTGCTATCTGGGTCACGGTATCAGACAGGACCATGCATGGCATGTACCTTACATCGTGTTAGAGCGCTACACACGGTTTAATATATGGGGTAAAAATAGAAATATATAAAGTTGTAATCTGATACAGGCAGGCCGGTTCCTGAATCAGTGAGGGTGCTTCTGAAATCAGTGACGGTACTCTAGCCTTAATATACATGTTGACATTTTTGCCCTGTTAATTAATGCTGCATTTATATGCAGATGTCACTCCCAAAACATAGCAGCCTGCAGCTGTCACTGGTCCAACAGCATCATGAAACACAAAACTTATTCAAATTCTGAATGGATTAGCCAAGAAAGCATGCAAAGCGCTCTGCGCTCCCTATAATAATTATAAAATCGTCATTCATTTCAGTTTATCGAGATCTCACAATAATCTGTTATAATCAATGAAGATCTACACTGCACAATGAATCTTTTATTTACATCATGTTACACTTTTTTTGTTATAATGAGAGACTCCTGGGGCCTGTTTCATAAAACAAGTTTACCAAATAAACCAGGCTTATTTCAGTTAGTTATTTTGAACCAAATCAGATGGCAATAAATCAGACTAACTGAAATAATCCTGGCTTATTTGGTAAACTTGTTTTCTGAAACAGGCCCCTGATTGTGCAGCACTGAACAAAACTGTGTCTTGGAGTTGATTCTAACTTAAAAGCATGGCCACTGAGGAAATCAACAGAAAATGTCAGTCATCCTATTTCTAGCTTTAACCAAAGTCCCTTTGCTTTAACTGACCTTCTCTTGCTTTTTCGTTTCATTCCCTCTAGCACTCCCGTAGAACTTGCCCAGGATACAGTTATTTGCAAAGAAATATGTAATGAGCATTTCATACATGTTTTTAGGTGTGAAAAATTAAGATCATAAAAATATCGAAGCTAAAGGTTTTCATAAAGCAGTTATGGTAGTAGCGCGAGAGGGCGCTAGTGTCTGTAGAGATGCTAAAAAAGGTAGAAATGAAACTTAGCATTTAGCCTATATACATTAAAAAAACAAACTTCATATCATTTTTATGATTTTTAATAAATTCGGAATTTTGAAAAATGAAAATCTGTGCCTGCTTATTCTATTCATCTATCCACATTTTCCGTATTTCATTTCTGGTTTAAAAAACGAAAAATGAATGGACACAAAAGTACACGGACCCCCTCACTTGAGTGTGTTCTCTTTTTTAAAGGTCCACGTGTAGAAATGCCACATTTCACCAAAAAAAAATAAATAAAAAAAAATCTAATAAAGGTGAAGATGCTGGATGTGGAGGTCCTGGGCTGGTGTGGTTACACATGGTCTGCGGTTGCGAGGCCAGTTGAATGTACTGCCAAATTCTCTGAAACGCCTTTGGAGACGGCTTATGGTAGAGAAATGAACATTCAATTCACAAGCAACAGCTCAGGTGAACATTCCTGCAGTTAGTCTGTGACATTGTGCTGTGTGATAAAACTGCACATTGTAGAGTGGCCTCTTATTGTGGCCAGCCTAAGGCACACCTGTGCAATAATCATGCTGTCTAATCAGCATCTTGATATGCCACACCTGTGAGGTGGATGGATTATCTCGGCGAAGGAGAAATACTCACTAACACAGATTTAGACAGATTTGTGAACGATATTTGAGAGAAATAGGCCTTTTGTGTACATAGAAAAAAGTCTTAGATCTTTGAGTTCAGCTCATGAAAAATGGGGGCAAAAACAAAAGTGTTGCGTTTATAATTTTGTTCAGTATATATCAAACTATATTTTTTGCCTTTTCTGAAGGAAATGTGGGTAGGAATTCATCCTACATGCAACTAAGCAAAAAAAACAACCGCTCATAAAACTCTGAAATGCTCTTATGGATAGGATCATTTTCAATTGGGTCATTTTCTTTCTGGTCTGTTCAGCAGACTTGTAAAAAAGCATCAGTACAGTTTTTACATTTGACCTCAACCCCCTAACTTTCATTTTTACCCACACCACACCCCTGCCCTAGTATCCTAAAACGAGTTACAAACCCTCAAAAGTCAGGACTAAATCTAAGTCTTCAGCTGTTAGTATACATTTGTATACATTCATATAATGTTCATATAAAATTCCATACTAACCAGTCTGAACATATTTTCACCCTCTCCATACACAGAGCAATATACAGATACATATAAAAAAAATTGAATATTATCAAAACTATTTTTGTAACTTATTTCAAAAAGTGAAACATTCATATGTATTTTAGATTCATTACATGTAAAGTAAGACATTTCAAAAGTTTTTTGTTTTAATTTTGATGGTTAGAGCTTACAGCTCATGAAAGTCAAAATCCAGTCTCTCAAAATATTAGAATATTTCCTAAGATCAATCAAAAAAAGGATTTGCAAAGCAGAAAAGTTCAAGTTCTTTAAAGTATGTTCATTTATGCACTCAATACTTTGTCAGGGCTCATTTAGCACAAACTCTAGCATCAGTGAAGTGTGGCATGGAAGCGATCAGCCTGTGGCTCTGCTGAGGCACTATTGAGCCTTCAACTCGTCTGTATTGTTGGATCGACTGTTTCTAATCTTTCTCTTGAAAATATCCCATAGATTCCATATGGGGTTCAGGTCAGGCATGTTGGCTGGCCAATCAAGCACAGTAATATCATGGTCAGAAAACCACTTGGAAGTGGTTTTGGCACTGTGGGCAGGTGCTAAAGTCCTGCTGGAAAAGCAAATCAGCATCTCCATAAAGCTTGTCAGCAGATGGAAGCATAAAGTGCTCCAAAATCTCCTGGTAGACGGCTGCATTGACTCTGGACTTGATAAAACACAATGGACCAACACCAGCAGACGTCACGGCACCCCAAATCATCACTGACTGTGGAAATTTCAAACTGGACTTCAAGCAGCTTGGGTTCTGTGCCTCTCCAGTCTTCTTCCAGACATTGATTTCCAAATGAAATGCAAAATTTAAATTTATCTGAAAAAAGGACTTTGGACCACTGAGCAACAGTCCAGTTCATTTTCTCCTTAGCCCAGGTAAGATACTTCTGACGTTGTTTCTGTTTCAGAAGTGGCTTGGTTGCCCTTTTCCTGAAGACATTTGAGCGTGGTGACTCTTGATACATTGACTCCAGCTTCAGTCCACTCCTTGTGAAGCTCTCACAAGTGTTTGAATCAGCTTTGCTTGACAGTGTTCTCAAGCTTGCAGTCATCCCTGTTGCTTGTGCACCTTTTCCTACCCAATTTCGTCCTTCCAGTCAACTTTGCATTTAATATGTTTTGATACAGCACTCTGTAAACAGCCTCTCCTTTCACTAATGACTTTATGTGACTTACCCTCTTTGTGGAGGGTGTCAATGATTGTCTTCTGGATCATTGCCAAGTCAGCAGTCTTCTCCATTATTGTGGTTTCAAAGAACAAGAAATACCCTGAATTTATACTGTAGAGATGGCCGTTTAATGAAACTCAAATATAAGTATTCTAATATATTGAGATACTGGATTTTGACTTTCATGAGCTGTAAGCTCTAATCATCAAAATTAAAACAAAAACTTTTGAAATGTCTTACTTTACATGTTATGAATTTAAAATATATATGAAAGTTTCACTTTTTGAAATAAGTTACAAAAAAAGTTTTTTTCAAAGTTTTTCATGATATTCAAATTTTTTTAGATGTAAGTGTATATGTATAAATCACTACTTAATAACAACAACAGCTGCACTATTTTGAAATGGAGAGTAATTTTGTTATGGTTAGCAAACGTGTAGTATACATACAACAGCTGCATTCTTAAAATATCCACTTCGCATTGCGTAAGCTGTTGTTTATACAGTCTAATGTCTTCAGAGTTATTATGGAACTTTGGTAAGTACCATGAGAAAAACAAAGAATTTCGTTGGTACCCCTCCCTTCGCCTGGCTTTTTTCTTCTCTAGCCCACCCTATTTAAACCAGTGCCTTGTCCCACCCTGCGCTGAATCTGAAGCTGAAGCTTGACCTGTTTGGAGACAAAATTAATGGAGCTTGGGAAAATGGATACATCCCGCAGGAATGAACCAACTTATCTTGCCTGGTCCATCTTCAACACTTTTTGTTGCTGTTTGCCACTTGGCATTGCAGCAATCATCTACTCGTGCAGAGTAAGTAACTTACAATTGATTTTATTTACAGCTCTTATAAATAAATGAAAATAAAAATAGTGCATTTTTATTCTGTGCTTTTATTAATATTATTACTATTGTAGGCGGACAATGCAAATTCACTTGGAGATGCTGGAAAAGCTCAAGAGTCCTCCAGGATAGCAAAGAACCTGAATATTGCTTCACTGGTGTTTGGACTGATTGGTTTAATTATGGTGATTGTCCTGTTGGTGATTCAAAGTTCAAACATGTAAGCAACATAACCATATGCTTGTGATGGATTTTTTTTTTTTGTCCTTGCTATTCAAACAACACTGCAATCTATGAACTACACCGCTCAACTCTAGAGATGATGAGGACCAGCTGTGGCTTTGAAATCAATAAGGAATGATAGCCACACAATGTTTTGTTTTGCGGTTTACTCAATGTTCAGAAACTAAAGAGCTACAGAAATATAAATTTGATTTGTTAATAAAAAAAATTTTTTAGAAAAATGTAAAAACCCACGTTTGAAACTTTTTTAATAATCTTTATTTTTTTATAATTTCCTTTGTTAAATCCTTTTAATTATATTTTGCATATAAGTAAAATGTTCATGTGAATTCTGTTTTATTCCAAAAGATATCATGTAATGTCCTTCATTTTAATTAGTCTTGTCTTTCACGATTCAGTGTAATGAATACAAAGTACTGTAATCACATAGCCACTATATTAAACATTTAAATGGAAAATGTAACTGGTAAATGGCTTATGTAATGGTTTTCTTCATTTGTGTTACATACATACACACACACACACACACACAATAAATAAGGCATACAAATATAACAGTTCGGTTTCTCCCATTTTATACTTTTTATACGTTCTCCTTTATATAACATTTCGCCATGATACTCAAGTCTATATTTTTTTTAACTTCACTACATCAACTTTTATTAGTTTTTCTTTATTGCTAAAACATTATAACCAGGCGTTTGAGCTAAAATTTCAAAAACATAACGCCATTTTTCAAAAAGCACACCCATTTTGCTGAACTATAAACACTATTCCCCTGCTTTAACACGGGTCAGATTTGGTGAACCGTTACTGCAAAACTCTACACAAATCCCTACATTACTCAGTTCTTACACTATGTGGTCATGTTGACAGCACTAGCATTCAATATTGTTCACTAAAGTCTGCACAGTTTGAGCTCAATTAGCACACAATTACCCAAGTGGAAATACTAGCAGTCAAAATGTATCACACAACCTTCGATGGATAAAGGGCTAAAGTCAGCCTACAGTTTTTCTCAGTCGCTTTGGTGCATTTTGTTGATTGTGTACATTTGTCTGTGGTTTCCTACATTATCAGTTACTATTGTCATGTTGCTCAAGATGTATTATATAGTTCTCTGTGCTACAGTCTTACACTGTAAAAAGTGATGAAAAAACTGAAACAAAAGAAACCCGTTGCCTTAAAAATTATGTAAATAATAATAAAAAAAAATAAGTTACGTGAACTTGACAATTCATTTAAACTTAATTTTTTTAAATTATTATATACTTGATAATTTTAAGGCGAGGGGTTTCCTCAATTTTTTTAAGTTAAGTCAACTGATCACTTTTTGGAGTGATTACGTTAAGTCAACTTATCACTTTTTACAGTGTATCCTTCAAAACCTCAAGTCATTAGTTCATCGTATAAGTCATTACGGTAAACGCAAAATGGTTGATCTAGTTGTCAAACTTTCAAGCATATTTTCTGCACATTTCTATTAGATTTCTATAAATTTGCCATGAATTGTAATTTTTACCTTGTAGTTTTTACCTTTCTAATTTTTATTTTCGCCTTTGTGCACATTTATTTTTCTTTTCTATTTCACAATGACGTTGTAATGTGTGTTTATTTTTTTTGCTTGTTTGTTTTTTGGCCAGACTACTAGTAAAAGTGTAACTGAATCATATCCAGTCTTTTTCGATCAATATCCCACATACAGTAATGTGTACATTTGTACTTTTGAAATGGATATATCGCATACATAAGTGCAGCCTTCTGCATTTCAGTACAGTAACTGTCATCCAAACTGTTGCCATAGTTTACATCAGGTAATACGAACAGAGTGCACTGTTATATTGACAACATGACTAAGCATTTTGACTATCTTGTGAAAGACACAATGACACAAGGACTTTTCATTCTGATGGCACTGATATGTTCATTGACATGAATATTTACTTTTGAGAGATGAACTAAAGATTTTAAGTTACAGGCTTTTGCAGGAAAGCCATTGTGCAGTGCTGTTTGTACGAATTGTTTTGAGAAATGCACATACTTTGCAAATATTAAGGATGACTCGAGAAATGCACCAAAGTGACTGAGAAAAACTGTAAACTGAGGAATAAAACATTTGGGGAGTACCGCACTTATTATTAATTTCTCATCAGTGTGTAAAACTGTGTTATAGTACGTTTTTGACTGTTTGTTTATGTCTGAGAGCAAAGTTTGGTTTTTCAGCAAGATCGAGTTGCTTTGAGTGGAGAGCTTCATTTTGACCTGAATATAGGAAGTTTAGGAAACTGAGTTAGAAGTTATGGATTCGTGTTTAGAGTCTCGCAAAAAAAGAGGCATAAATCCAAGAAATGTGTTTAATAAGCAATCTAGAGAAACTGTAAGTGTCATTTCATCCTTAAAAATAGTCGCTTTGTTTAAAAGTGCACAGAAGTGAGATCATAGAAATTTCTGTAATATGAGATCACAGGTCAGATAGTTTTGGTGGTTCTGGTTAGCATCAAATGAGTTTATTGTAACAGACTCAATTGTCAGATATCTAGTAGTCAGAAAGCATTTCTATGTGAACGGATGTAAGGGAGGGGCATATTTTATGTTTATGTTGTCACTCTGTTATAGACTAAGCATGATAAATTGTATGCTGTGCTGTGTTACTTGAGTTTATAGGACACCGTTTTATCTAAAATATACACTCTTAAAGTTCTTCATAATCTTTCTTAGTGTGAAGAACATTTTATATGATCTAAAAACATTTTTTAGCTGTAAAGCTTTCATGGATGTTCAAGGTTTTTCATGAAACCATAGATGTCAAAAAGTAACCTTTATTTTTAAGATTGTAGATAAGATCTGCTTGATACACTCAGAAGTTTTTTCTTTTTTTTTTAAGTCAGTCCTTTAACATTCCTGATGATTGTTTTGGTCCAAAAGCCATTCAACCAAAAATAAGTGTTTTATACATTGTTAAATTGAAAAGTTACATAACCACTACTTGTAAAATCTCCTCCAACGTTTCTATTATGCTTTTAGATTTTCATGAGAACAGGGAGTGTCTGATCCTTTAGGACTGTATTGAATTCCTTACAATCCTAAAGCTGTTCCAGATGTCCCAAATCAAGCTGGAGATAACAGAGGCCTGTACCATGATAGTAGATGAACAAATTCAGAGTTATAGGATAAGTTTTGAGTTGACAAAACCAAACCACTCCAATCTGGCTTTGTCGGTACCATGAAGCTGATCATCAACTTTTTCTGTCAACTCAGGCTTGATCCTGAGTTAATGGAGCGCGTGCACCTGAATGTGTGACATCAGCGGCAAACACCCATTCACAACACAGAGCAAGTGTGATTTACTTCTCGTGAGAGAGCCAGCAAGATTCAAAACTCTGTATGTATGCGCCGTACATGTGGAAGAATTGACAATAAAGCAGACTTGCTTTGACTTGACTTATGTTCAACTGTCCCAATACTTATGCTCACATCAATGAGTGGGATGAACTCTAAAAGTGTGGTTCTTTTTATTTGGTAAAATATATTGTTGAAACGGCTAATAATAAAATGTGACATTCTGTAGTTTTGTCTCGCATTTATCGTTTAATCATATTTGCAAGTGTCTTGACTCCACAGCCAACAGAGCAATTTTGCCTTTACTGGTCCAATATTTATGGAGGGCACTGTATATTATATATGATCTGTATTTATTAATATTCATTTAAAATAAATGCTTTTTAATAATTTAACTAAAAGTACTTGTGTGTAATGGAGTAATAATAATATAAATCATATTATAATTATTTAAATCATATGTAAATTCTAGTTATCATTAAAGCCAGAAAATTTATGTATTTTTTAAGGTACTTCAGTGACCTTTAATTTGTAGGAAGAGAAACTGGGGGAGTGACTTTTTGTGTCAGACATGTGTCACTTTGCTCACATCTGAGTGGTCCAATTTCAGTTTGAGATCTCTAACTCAGAACATAACCTGCCCCAGAGCAGGTTAGCTGTGCAGTGTAAGTTACTATGGCAAGGAACTCAGCTAAAAGCCAAGCCACTTTCATGGTACCTAAAACCCAGGATTGGTGCAAACTAAACTGAAGCTTACCTGGCTAGCCAGCTAAACCGGCTTCATGGTACAGGCCCCAGGTAAGTGAAAGACATGCAAGTTTATTTACATGAGGAGCAAGGGGTGATCATTTGGAGCAATGCAGGTGAGAATCCAACAGAAAGTGAAGTTCATTCTTAGCTGAATACTGATGTTTGGTTTCTGTGCAGGTTCATGGAGTTTGTGATCCAGGAGCGGCGGAGAACACCGTCGAATCTGGAGGCAAGTAAAGTAGCATACAGAGACTCTCAAAGTCCTGAGTAGTGAACGGTAGACCGGACGGTGGGTGACTGGAAGGAGCATGCTTATCAATGGTGACTTGATTTCTGATGACAGGTGCAGGGAATCAGAACAGAAGTGATGGTGATCGTGACTGAGTACAGGTGTGAGCCGGGGGGGATTCTGGGACATGGAGTCCAGAGCTGATGACTGGTGACAGAGACTCCCTGACAATTATATTGTGTATAACTTACTTTTGAGGGCCATACATACACATCCCTTGAAGTACATTTAATTGTTTTCTTAATCATTATAATCAAATGGAAGTTGTTGTTTTGTTTTGTTTTGTTTTTCTTTTTCCTAAAAGTAGCCACCAGTGAAAACATGGAAACTGAAAAAAAAGGTTTTTCATGGACTGTTAGTCAAAGGCTATTTTAATTTTTTTATTTGTTATTATGTGGTATGGAGTGTAGACTGATGATTTAAAGGGCTGCATTTTATCATAAGCCAGCTGCACCAAAAATCTGAAAAAAATGAAGGATATGAATAATTTCTGAATGCACTATAGAAAATCGGAAACTGTTATTACAATACAAGTCCTGACTGGGTGATTAAAAGATTGGCTTTTCGCCAAGGCAGGCAATGCTCAAACCAGGCGAATATTTAAGGAGAAATATAATCATCCTTTTTATTACGTAGTTTCTCACCAAATAAATAATTACATACATGCAATAGTGATTTAAGTTAAAACTGTTTTAAAATCATACCTGTATATCACCGTAAAGCTGTCGCCATTATACTGTGATATACATTTGAAAAAAAAAGTGGGCTACGTATCTTTCTGAATAGTAATGTTTAATGTTTGATTATTCTGTGTTTATAGTCAAATATGTTATTTGGCATTCAATGACATGCATTTTTATGTATACAAAAAAGAAAAACATAAATAACAAATAAATGTATTATTATTATTATTATTATTATTATTATAATTATTAAATAGCATGTCACTGAATATCAAATAACATATTTGATTTGACTGGACAGTTTTAATATTATCATTAGTTCCCCAGAGAGCAAAAAAAAAAAAAAAAAAACTTACTGTAAACAGCAGCCAATCATCAAACAAAAAGCATTCTAAATAATTATTTAAAAAATTGACATAAAAAATTAAAAAGCAATTTTTGCCCTGATTTTAGCCCTCTACTCTCCATTTAAAGGGCATGTCTTCTTAAGACCAGTGTAAATGCCAAACGCTATGACTGAGTAACCTCTTTGCATATGAAATGAGCATTGCATGTGGAACTCTTTAAAAACATTTAGTACTGTAGGCCTACATTAGAGGCTTCATTGATTATAACAGGAATGTTATAAGGAATGTTTGGTGAATGTTCAGAACTCAGTCATTGATAAACTCGTGCTGTGTGATTAATGGCTCCAGTGATTATAAAGGCATGGTTCTTTGATAGTTGACCGTTTAGTCACTGGCTTGATTTACTGGCACATAAACAGCGATGAAAGAATTTGAGACAAATAGCATCTTTGACATTACATTGACACTGACAGAAGGGTTTCCCTTGGGAGCCCCAATCACCTCTGAGAAGTAAAAAACAGGCCAATGAACATTGGCAGGTGTAATTTGCATGCCTACCCACTCCTCAGTATACACAGGTATAAAAAGAGGTGGCGCATCTTGCATCATTTAGATTTTTGCTTCGGCGCCAAGTAGTTGCTGGCAGCTAACAGCTCGCCAATCACCTCACTATATGATCAGGAAATTCTCTTCACTGGATTTTTTTCTGTTACAGCGCATTTAGCTATGTTTCATGGGTATTTCGAACAGTTAAGTAAATCTATTCTTAGGGCTGCCCTCGACTAAGGATTTTTATGGTCGACTAGTAGTCGTTCATTTTAAGCATTAGTCGACTTATCGCACGTTTATTAATAAATAATTTCAATCATTATAATGAGCCTCTAATTGCCTACGTAGCCTAATAAGCGCTCAAGCAGATGCATAACACTTGCCACAGTGAGTGCACCGGCAGACGTAATGATTATAAACATGTCAGGGAAAAACAGTAAGGAGACTGCATTAACAATTTAATAATTTGATAAACTAGTGCTTTCGGTTTCAGAGATGAAGTCGGCTCGTCATCTCCACAACTGATGCGCCTGTATGCATGTTTCATACGGATTAATCTGAGAATTTTTTGTTTTCCATTTGAATTGGTTCATTTAAAAGTACACGTTTCACTCTCTATAGATATATTTTTAATGTCTGTACGGCAAAGATATACATAGAGTTCCGCGCTCAAGTTCGCAGACCGAGACTGCAGATAGTGCATCCTGTTTGCTTTGCTTTTTACAAAAGCGCATTTTGTTGTTATTGTGAGTGCACACAAATAAACGTAGAGTCTTTACAAATTTGAAAGATGTATTTCTCTTATCTGTATAACCAAATATGAGCAAGAGCAAGTGACCGCACCGGCGCCTCCATCTGTCGGTGCGCTACTGTTCAGCTTCCACACTCCGCACAGACACTTGAATAGCGCACATTTCTCTAGGTTAACATCAGATTGAGCAGCCATGTAAAGTTCCTAATACTAACATATTTCAGATGATAAGTCATACTTGAGGTCGATGAATGATAGGCAAGAGTTTGGATGTCCTGGCCGATGTACTGTATTACCATAAAATAGCCGTTAACGATCTGTCCGTCACGGGCTGCCTGACGCCTGTGGGATTTTTTTTTTTTTCTGCAACTATATTATATTTTTTTTATTGTTATAATTTTTTTTTTTCTGCAACTCTTCTGGTCGACTAACGATTAGTTGACTATTAGCGGGCAGCCCTAGCTATTCCCCCATGGGTGCTTAAGCTTAAAAGAGCAGTTTCCCTGAAAGAGCTACATGGATGAAAGGACCATTTTATAGATGTCTTGTCATCCGTGCGTTTCTGGGTGCGATCGTTTCCTGACTGCCTCTGACGGGACGGGCACAGTCTCTGTCTCTCATGTCTAGACCATAAGCATGCTGAGACAGCATTTGTGCATGGTTTTTTTTTTGTGACTCTCTCTACTCATGCAGGGGGAGGTCTCACATGTCGTTGCCCAGTCTAGCTTTTCAAGTAAACAGAGGAGCACATTGCTCAGCACATAGGGAGATCTGAGAGTGGGAGCTTTTTCTGCCAGGCCAGTCCTCACAGACCTCCCATTCCTCTAATCCATTGATCGAGCTCCCGAAGGAGGTCACCAGGCTGTCTTGTGCTGGTCCAACGGTTTCATTCGGGGCTTCTGAGGAGAATCAGATGTTGATTGTGGCATTGGAGGAAGGGTCAGGCTCCTCAGGTGATGACCACTCAGCTGAGCTTCCCACCTGACAGCCATGCTTGCCTGGGCAACCGAGAGCAATGCGCTTGATTGAAAGCCTCCACCCAACCCAGATCATTCTAGGCTGGATGATAGCACATTTTTCTTTCAAAACCCCCCGTCTGACAGACTGGCCTTTTCGGTGACACTGTCGAGGACTATGCCAAGCAGTTCTTGGCAGTCCAGAAACAGAAGTAGACAGAGACCATTAAACACATCCTGCCCTGCATACCCAGTCTGACATGACACCTCAGCTGCAACGTCGTGCAAGAGATGGAAGGGCCTGCTCTTTTCCAGGAGGTGGTGACAGCACCACTTCTTCCCCCAGAAGAGGGCCGGGCAGTGAATTTTTTGTTGCTCTTATTGTTTGTTCTACCAAATTATAAATGACAGAGCAGTTTCTTCAGTCTCTGGGTCATACTCAATGCAGTCTGGCAGCGAGCCATGTGCAGCTTCCTCACTCCTAGCCTCGTCCTCCCCTTTTTGCCATAGGCCATGAGTTCACGTTCCGAGGACAGTCCCTTGGGGGATTCATGGAGCCGGGTAAATGCTACTCCACACTCACCACCTGGTTACAATCAATCCTGGATCTGCGAATCTTGAATCGGGCCCTGCACAAGGTGTTGATACAGATGTGCATTCTTACATGCATACGGGCCCCTAGACTGGTTTGCAGTCATCAACCTGAAGGACACGTACTACAATGTCTCGATCTTGCCTAAACACTGTTTCTGTGGTTTGCTTTCGAGGGTCAGGCGTACCATTACAAAGTCCTCCCCTTTGGGCTGTCCCTGTCTCTCCATATCTTCACCAAAGTTGCGAAGAGTGCTATTGCCCCATAAAGTAAATGGGAATCTGTATTCTCAAATATCTCAATGACTTGATAATTCTAGCTCACTTTCGAGATCTGTTGTGCAAGCACAGGAATTTGGTTCTCTGGCACCGCAGCCAGTTGTGGCTTTGGGTCAGTTTGGAGAAGCGCAAGCTCTCCCCTGTGCAGAGCATCTCTTTTCTCGGTATGTAGTTGGACTCGGTCAACATGAAGGCATGGCTCACAAACGGGTACATCCAGTCAGAGCTGAACTGCCTAAATTCATTCAGGGGTAAAACAGCGGTTCCACTGAAACCGCTTTAGAGGCTCCTGGGGATTGACACATATGAGATGGGAAGGAGTGCCCTTAGAACAAGTTTTCAGACACATTGTTGCTACAACAGATGCCTCCAGAATGTGCCCAGGGGCACCATATCCAACAGGCATGTAGTCTTGGGCTCCTGGACAGGACTTCATCTGCAGTGGCATATCAGTTACCTCAAGTTGTTGGAAGTTCCAGCCATCAGACCTAAGCCAACAACAGCCTTTAAAATGACTAAAAATGCATTATATAAAAACAATGAGGCAACACTGCTGCGGCATCTGAAAAGAGAATGTGGCTTCTGCGGAAGCGGGCACTGCTGCGGCGGTATCGGATGAGCGGGGCACTGCAGCGGTAGTACCAAATTTCACTAAACTGGTCAGAGTTAGATGGCTTCCTTTGTGGAAATTATTGGTCCTGATATCGCTCTTGAAGGCGTCCGATGACCATTGACCGAGAGCTTGGATCAGCGGTTGGATATGAATGGATGGTACTGGGTGAACCTGCTTGGAGAAAGGAACTTAGTAACGTGCCGAGGAGAAGTTTTGAAGGATGTGTTATAGGGATACGAGTCGGCGATGGGTCCGCCTCCGGAGCCAGCACTTAGAATTTCTGTGAGAAGCTGAGACTTGATGGTTCTGAGACTTGATGGTATTCAGTGGTGGAAAGAGTACTGAAAATATATACTCAAGTAAAAGTACCATTACCTTCCAAAAAATTTGAGTAGAGTAAAAGTACTTGTCCAAAAAACTACTTGAGTAAGAGTAAAAGAGTAGCCTATTTAAAAGTACTCATGAGTATTGATTCAAGATTCAAGAGTTTTATTTGTCACATACACAATTATACAGGGTATAACCAGCAGTGAAATGTAGGTCAGGTCCGCTCCAAGGACAGTGCAATTATATAGAATACAAATATTAAGAAGGAGAAGTACAAAACATAAAATAAAATAAAAGAATAAAATAAAATAAGATAAAAAATATAATATAAATGTGCAGGTCAGTATGTTGTTGACTTAAATAGTAATAAGAGGAATGTGCAAAAATAATGTGCAAAAAGTTACAGGGTATTTGAATAGCAGCAGTATGAGGTAGAGAAAAAATATGAATAGCTTATTGATATGGTGATATTTACATGGAGTCAAGTGATGTTATGACACAGAGTTAGAGTTTAGGAGCCTGATGGCCTGGGGGAAGAAGCTCCTCCTAAGTCTCTCAGTTTTTGCCATCAGGCTACGGAAGCGTTTACCAGATGGAAGCAAAGTGAATAGTCGGTTACCAGGGTGATTTGAGTCCTTGATTATTTTAACAGCTCTACTTTTGCAGCGTTTGAGGTAGATGTCCTGCAGAGAGGGGAGAGCAGACCCTGAGATGCGCTCAGCTAAGCGCACAACTCTCTGTAGTGCTTTGCAGTCCTGATTGGAGCTGTTTCCATACCACACTGAGATGCACTGAGTCAATACACTTTGACTCATTGCATTGAGTAGTGAGTACTGAGCTGTGGATTCTACCCCCTCATAATAACTGCTCTACACTGCAATTTAGACATGTGTGACCCTGGAGCACAAAACCAGTCTTAAGTCACTGAGGTATATTTGTAGCAATAGCCAAAAATACATTGTATGGGTAAAAAAAAGTATTCTTCTTTTATGCCAAAAATCATTAGGCCATTAAGTAAAGATCATGTTCCATGAAGATATTTTGTAAATTTCCTACTGTAAATATATCAAAACTTAATTTTTGATTAGTAATATGCATTGCCAAGAACTTCATTTGGACAACTTTAAAGGAGATTTTCTCAATATTTTGATTTTTTTGCACCCTCAGATTCCAGATTTTCAAATAGTTGTCTCTCAGCCAAATATTGTCCTATCCTAACAAACCATACACCAATGGAAAGATTATTTATTCAGCTTTGTATAGATGATATATAGATCTCAGTTTTGAAAAATTGACACTTATGGTTTTGTGGTCCAGGGTCACCTTTAAAAAACGTTGTACATTTTGGAATTCACATTATCTTGTTTGTCATAAAGAATGAAGAATATCTATAATCCAGCAGTTTTGATTGATTTTGACTGCCAACTCTTTAAAACACATCAAAACAGCACGGAAACAGTATTCAGTTGACGAAAAGATGAAAGTTATTCTCAGTACAACAATTATACCCATTTAAATCATAAAGTTTGAAAAATAGATTTAAAATCATGTGTAAGGCCACTGAGACTGCATGCTGTTGTTGCACATGAAATATTAATGTTTAGAATAGTGCAAATACACCATTAGAAACTCATAGTTCAGCATCACACAGCATGATATGGGTTAAAATGAGAGCCCATTTCTCTCCAAAACGGTGCCAGTTTTAGTGTTTTGCAATAAAGAAACAAGAAAAACTAAACTTGATAATTTGTTACAATTTTAACAAATGCACATTGTTCTAGAAGGATGGCATCATGTACATTACATGTACATATACATTACTCGAATTGTTATGTCGATTAAAACAATTTGTAAGGAAAAATGCATTCAATAAAGTATTTCTGGGGAAACTTTTTCAAAAGAAAACACAAACGCACGTCTCTTGCTGAGCCGCGGCGGTCTCGGTGAATCAGCAGCATCCACAACTGAATGCAACAAAAAGTGTTGAACTTGAAATTTGTTTATACGCGAGTGCACATGCTAAATGAAGGTGGATTGAATAAAATGGATTAAAAAAAATAATAATTAAAAAAGTTTATTAATGAGCTGCAGTTTTATTACATCACGCGCTGACACAGATGCAGTATTAACGCCACAGATCAATAATGTGCATATTGGTCCTCAATTTGAGTAGGCCTACAATATTGCAAATCGTTTTACAGTGTTTCCAAAACACTTTTTCACAGCGCGCATCACACGCTCAAACTCATCAAAAGTCAACAAGTTCAACAAGCAAAAACTTATCCAAGTGACTGCAGCTGAACGCGCGTGAGAGAGACGAAGCAGCGCAAATCGCGCGGCTCTTAAGTGAGTGGGAATTTACTGAACGTGGCACTTGGAGTTAACACTGCACGCAATACCCGCAACCTCACACCAAATTCCTGGTCGTGTAGATAGACAAGCATATATACAAATCATTTAGTAAGCAGAAATCCCAAATTTACCTTAACATATTAGAGGAAGATGTGACTGCATTGATGCTTGAGGAATGCACTTCCAACAGCCATGATAGACAGCAGTTGGCGATTAAAGTTTTCTATGCACAATTTGATTTGACGAAAGTCACGAGACACTATCTCCCTATCCAATCATATTAATGGATAAAAATAAAATTAAAATAAGCATGTAACGACCACAAACGGATGAAAATAGCGGAGTAAAAGTACCGATACATCACTTAAAATGTACTCAAGTAAAAGTAAAAGTCCACAATTTTTAAACTACTCAAAAAAGTACAATTACTGATAAAAACTACTTAATTACTGTAACGTGAGTATTTGTAATTCGTTACTTCACACCACTGATGGTATTGGCATACGGGGTGGTTCTGGAGCTGCAACATTCAGTGGGGTAGGTAGTGGGACTGCAGTGAGTGAATGAAGTGTACTGGGGTTTAGATTGGAGAGAAGGGTTAAAAAGAAGATAGAGAGGGGCCAAAACCGTTTTCGGAGGCTGCCTCGCGCACAGATTAGCCTTTGGTGCTTAGGGAAGCATGTAGGAAGAGGTAGAAGGAAATGAGGGAGAAGGCCAATAAGCTTGCATTGCTGGCTGATGATGCCCTACTTGGATGTCTGTAGCAGGGGCTGCTGGCCATTGATGGGGAAAAGGAGTAGCGAAAGGATAAGTGTAAGGTGGCTAAGCTTGAGTGGCTAGCGGAGGCAGCCTCACGCTAGCGTCTGCCGCCAGAGGTAGAAGGAAGGGAATGTGAAGGATGGGAGTTTGGGAAGCTAAGCCAGCAGCATTGCATGTGGCGCTGTAGCTGAAGGCGCCGCAGTGATTTATTGGGAAGAGGAGAGAGGCAATGCAGTGTGAGGAGCGGCCGAGTCTGGGGCGTGGCCCATGCTTGTTGCTGCGTCTTGAATCTCGAGGGGAGCCGGATCTTGATCTGGAAAAAGACAACGTTATTTTGAAAGAAGTAGGGAGCTCTGGGGGAAAGGAGCATGGGACACAACTGACAGCAGAGTAGGGCTGTCAGACATGGCTGAAAAACAATTGAATTCTCCTCTCCACCTAAATATTATCAATATTCGAATTCTATTCGAATTTGAAAGGCATAATTTCAGTTAGGGGGAGAAAGCTTTTGGCTTCTCTCCTGAGGCCGCAGGAAGGTGCATAGAGCAGAATATTACTAATGCACGTTTATTAAAGCAATAAAACATGACTATCTGCGAAAAAGTGCATAATCTTTATGAACCAAATATAAATCAATTAAGTTGCTTAAACAATGGTGAACAAAACAGCATCATGTATGCATAGTTTAATATAAAGCGACGAGAGCCAATAAGACATGTTGCATGACTTTCTAAACATGCTTCTCTCGTGCGAGATACGAGACTAAAAGTGATGTCACTCTAGAAAATGTGCAAAATACGCCTTCTGTGTGCTACTGATAAGGCTGCCTGACACGCCTAAAATTCGAATGCATCGTTTTGTATTCGAATGAGGATTTTTTTTTTTTTTGAACTCAACAAATATTCGAAATTCGAATTTATTGACAACCCTGCAGCAGAGGCAGCCTGACTTTAAATAGGCCTCTGGGCTAGTGTCTGCCATGGGAGCTGGAGGCGACTGAAAAGAAAAAGGGGGTCATTAGAAAAGCCCAAGATGTGTGGGCCATTTGCAAGCGGAGGCAGCCTCACGCTTCCTTCAGCCATTGTAGACCACAGGAGTGGGGTTTTTTGACATCCTGAAAAGCCTGCGCAGCTAGCGGAGGCAGACTCACGCTAGCGAGTGTTGTGGGAGCTGGAGACCACTGAAAAAGAAAGAGGGGTTGGAAGTAGCAGGAGAAAATATTTATGAAAATACATCAATATTTTTTATTTTTTTTCTCTTAACCATGCGAAAGGGAGGAAGTATTGAAAAAGCTGGCCAGCCAAGCCGCACATCGGTTAGTAGAGACTTGAAGAGGGGTGTCTAGTAGTATGCACAACACATGCAAAGTGGGTTGCATTTGTTCAATGATGATATAAATAGTTCTTTATGATACACCTTAGTTGTTAGTTTGCACCTATAATTGTTCATTTAGGTACAATGATTTCGAAAAATTAAGTTCAAACAATCTTTTACATCTTATCTGTCTTATCTGAGTAATGTGCAATTTAAAATACAGGTAAGATGCTGGTTGAATTTAATAAGGAAAATTAATCATTACCTTGTGTGATCTACGCAGTTTGCGTCATGGTTGCCGACATGACATCGCCATCCATAATGTCATCGCATTGTTTAACAATTTTTGCAACAAATGATGCAAACCATGTTGATGTTTGCAACACGGCCTGCGCCGCTACCGGAGGCAGCCTCGCGCTGACTGCTACGAGAGCTGGAGGTCCAGCTATATACGGCACTGCGGCCCGAAGAACTGCGGAGAAAAGAAGTGAGTGAGTGAGGTTTTGCTGCGGTGAGAACTGGGGTGCGGCCTAGGCTCGTTTGAGGCCTGGCGCTGCGACCCAGCGCTCTAAGGGAGCCGGGTCTTGTACGGGACAATGATGGTGGAGAGTGAGGCAAGATCGGGGCTTTGCTCGATCTATTGGCCGCCTTGCGCCTGGAGTGGATTTAGGAGTGAGGTTGGCTAATTTGCAGTGTAACGAATGGATCGCACGTATCTGCTTTGTTTGCCCTCCGCGGGAGTGATTCGTCAGAATAAATCAGCGTTTGCTTCTGGCTTAAATACTGTCCACTTCCGATCAGAGGATATATTGGAATGGCCGAATGAGACAAGGATGTCGGTTGAGGCGAGGTTAAGCCTCAGCCTTGTGGAGCATTGTGTGGCTGGTCGAGCGGAGCAACGGAGCTTGCAGATTGCGATGGAGGATACGAAAAATCCCCGGTCCAGGTTCTTTCATTTTCCAGAAAAAGATGCGTCTGTGATATGATAGCAAAGGAGCAAAACCGAATGCTAAAAACTGTAGAGAGAATGAAGGTAAGATGGCTTGGTCTATTTATAGAAGTTCGCTCTCGGCTGATAGGATAGACTGTGTGATTGCTGATGGTGAATTGGCCGTGTTAATTATCTGCGCGTGCTCCTCCCGAAATTTGTTAATAAAACATCACATAACTTTCAGCATTCATATTACCTTCCAAAATATGCAAGCTGCCCATACCGTATGCACTTATGCACCCCCATACCATCAGAGATGCTGGCTTTTGAACTGAACGCTGATAACATGCTGGAAGGTCTCAATCCTATTTAGCCCGGAGGACACCGCATCCGTGATTTCCAACAAGAATGTCAAATTTGGACTCATCTGACCATAGAACACTTTTCCACTTTGAAACAGTCCATTTTAAATGAGCCTTGGACCACAGGACATGATGGCGCTTCTGGACCATTTGCACATATGGCTTCCTCTTTGCATGATAGAGCTTTAGTTGGCATCTGCAGATGGCACTACGAATTGTGTTTACCGGCAGGTTGTTTTAATAAAAGAAAAACAACTTTTGACTGATAGTTTGTTTATGTACCATCTGTTCTGTATGGTCTTTACTCATGTTATGTTGTTGGCCCGAAAGCACACCCTGGCGTCTGTTAAACCAAACAGTGTGTCAGTGGTTATAACTTCTTAGAAAAAAGAGATATTCTGCTAATGTGTTTGCATGCCAAAGGTCCTTGAGACAGAATTTATTATAGACTCAACATCTCTGATGGGCCGAGTGTTACACTGGGACATCTGTTATTTCGTATTGTTTACTTTTAATCTGTGTAAATAATCCATCTACACATATTTCTTCATTTTAAATTTCTAATTTGTTTTTAGGCTTTTTCCAGCCTCAACATTTTTTTCTTTCTTGATCTTAAACAATCTAAACACCACATTGTACATTGTGTTTACTTAAACATAATAAATTCACATTTTCTCTGCAGCAATTGATGATAAAGCGTTCTGTGAAAACAACAGAATGGTGGTTGCTTCACAAACTACAGCACTACAAATATATTCTGACTGTTAGCAGGTTTCTCATTTTCTTTGAAAACTGAACTGTTGGGCCCCCTCAGTTGCATTTGCTGCCGAGGCCCCTCCCTCTTTCTGAGTCCTTGGAATTGTTGTAACTGTAACCCTGTTATGGTGCCCCTGACTAAAGCAAGTGAAATGTTATTCTTTAGAACACTCCTGCCTTCTGGACGATAAAGCACTCAGCAATCCAGCACTACAAGGCTCAAAAATCCTCCCTCCAAAACTGAAGACAGTATCCAGAGCAGCAGATTGCAATGTTCCTTCACCACTTGTTTGAAGACTAATGCTTTCACTGTTGCACAATAATGTCTGCAATTATGCATATATTTTGTTTCATTTGTTATTACTTTATGTATATTTGTCTTATTACTGTAGTTGTTTAATTGATTAGCATAGGAATAAAACAAATCCTGGTTATCAAAGTTCCAGACAGAATTCCACACATAAACATATGCTTGTCTGAAATAGACCTTAATTTGCTGATTTTATTACAGCTAACATGCTAAATAGGTACATTTAATCTTATGGATTCTTCTGATCAATAATAATTGTTATTTATTATTAATAATTTTCTAATATTTAATTTAATTTCAGTTGCTAATTTCAGTTGCGTAGTTACTACAGTTTAGTGTGTCAGAGCATGTGTGCTCTGTTCAACTATTGTTTTAAATAAATCATGTATACCAATATATTGGATGACTTTTGTGTGCTATTTTGTGTGACTATGAATGAATGTTTGAATTGCATTTTAAAAAATGTGTTTAATTTTGCTTTATGCATTTAACGCTTGGAGGTTTCATATTCATAGTTCTTGAACAGTGAGGCCCATTTCAGGGAAAGCGAGACATGCTTCCGAGCACATTAGGATTTGGCACACCGCCAGTATGAACTGATTTTATTTTTGCTGTTACAGATGTTGTGAATTAAGATACGTTTACACCACACTCAGTGCATTTACATTGAGAATTTTAGTCTGATTACATTTGATTAAAACGTCCAATCCAAATGAAAATGTAAACACCTCAATCAAAATCAAAATTCCCAAATTGATTGAAATTTCAATGGGTTTAAGAAGGGTGTGATAGAATTATTATTTTTTTAATTTGTTCGATAGAGCACCTAAATAATCTATCGGATTAAAAAAACAAAACTGCAAAGTTTGCGCATGTGCAATGTCTTAGAAATGGTGTAATTATGTATGATATACAGAACATGCTAATGTTGTTGAATATAAATAGATTACGTTCATGTCATTTTAAATTTTATTTCCTATTTCATTGTCGTATTTTATCATTTATTAATCATTTGTTCATATTTTTGCAGCACTGGTTGAAGCTACCCATCATTGGTAAATGTTTATATAATGTTTTTTAGTATTAAAAATCTGATTTTTTGACACATTTGCATGTTTCTGTGGTGTGCAGACGACTTCTACTTACACATATTTATAAATCATTTAATTGTTTGTACAAGTTTTTGCAGTACTCATTCGAAATTTGAAATTATTCATAATTTGTAAATGTTTATAAACATTTACTGTTAAACATTTAGTACCTTTATGGGAATTGGACCTTTAGCTGCAGAAACAAAGTTTGAGTAAAAGGTGATTAGTTAAGAATATATATATATATATATATATATATATATATATATATATATAATCTAATTACCTATTAAACATTATATTGTAGCATTCTCGAGACAATGATGTTTTGCAGTACAAGGAGTGTTTTATTAAGGCTGTTGTCAGCAACAGCCATGCCGTACAAGCACCCTGACTTATTCAGAGCCCCTCTTTCCCCAGTGCTCCCCTCACTCACATCCAGGGGGGAGGGCTTGTCACAACTCACATAGAACATTTAATAGCAACAGAACAAAGTGTAACATTAACACTTTTCTTTAACAACAGTAACCTTGTTAAGATTCTACATTATCGTTTGTTAAGGATGTATTAATGAAAGTTTTAATAAAGTGTTACCCTCTGTGGGTTACATAAGCTTTGGTTTCAGGACTTAAAATACACTTTTTATTTTTTTGCACTCTCTCTTATTTACAAAGACAGAGAAAGGGTAGACAGGAAGGAATGGGAGGAGGTAGAGAATGAGGGGGATGTAAGATCGGCAAATGACTCCAATGTAATTGACCTCAGGTCTCAGCACAAGCACGCAATGGAAAGTAAGACCACATTTTGAAAATGTTACATACTTGATAAATCTGAAGCACAGCGATCTAAAGAACAATGACCATTTTGTTTTGGGTAGACTGAAACCCATTTATGGTTAGTCCCACTCCAAACTCACAGCATTGGTTGAGTTGATGCTAGTTAGCATTGATTGTATAGTTAATCCCCTACAAGTAGATGTGGAAATACCAATTTAATAAGTGTCTTTCCTCATTTACAACCATGAATCCATGTATTTATTCTGATAAAATATCATTTTTGCCATCAACTATCAAATTTAAAGTATTATGAAAAAATGACAAACCAAAACATTTTTAGTTGAAACTCAATTATATCAATAAGGTTTCAATATATTCAGGTCTGTTTTTGAATAAATTAAATTAAGTTTAGTGTGTCAGAGCATGTGTGCTCTGTTCAACTATTCTTTTAAATAAATCATGTATACCAATGTATTGGATGGATTTTGTGTGCTATTTTGTGTGACTATGAATGAATGTTTGAATTGCATTTTAAAAAATGTGTTTAATTTTGCTTTATACATTTAAAGCTTGGAGGTTTCGTGTTCATAGTTCTTGAACAGTGAGGCCCATTTCAGGGAAGGTGAGACATACTTCCGAGCACATTAAGATTTGGCACACCGCCAGTAAGTATGAACTGATTTTATTTTTGCTGTTACAGATGTTGTGAATTAAGATACGTTTACACGACGCTCAGATCATTTATATTGAGAATTTTAGTCTGATTACATTTGATTAAAAAGTCCAATCCAAATGAAAATGTAAACACCTCAATCAAAATCAAAATTCCCAAATTGATTGAAATTTCAATGGGTTTAAGAAGGGTGTGATAGAATTATTATTTTTTTAATTTGTTCGATAGAGCACCTAAATACTTTATCGGATTAAAAAAACAAAACTGAAACGTTTGCGCATGTGCAATGTCTTAGAAATGGTGTAATTATGTATGATATACAGAACATGCTAATGTTGTTGAATATAAAAAAATTACTATCATGTCATTTTAAATTTAATTTCCTTATTTCATTGTCGTATTTTATCATTTATTAATCATTTGTTCATATTTTTTGCAGCACTGGTTGAAGCTACCCATCATTGGTAAATGTTTATAAACATTTACTGTTAATCATTTAGTATTAAAAATTAATAGAAAAATTAATAGACCTGTTATAGTTCAATATGTGGTTATGTTGTAATACAGAAGCAATGGAATGCAGAAGCAATGAACAAGTAATGCCGCCCACACTAAATATACGTAGCCCAGATTTTTAGCAGATTTCTACACATACACTACTTTAAAGTTGTCAGATTGCTTTTGTTTTTACACTACACAACTGTCTGCCATCACAGATGTCAGTTCTAGTCAAAACATTTCACACTAAAAGACTTGGAATGTATGTGATAAATCTAAAGCACAGCAATGAAAAGAACAATGACCATTTTGCTTTGAGTAGACGGAGACCCCTTTCTGGTTAGTCCCACCCCCAAACTCACAGCATTGGTTGATTTGATGTCACAGTTTTGGGCCACTTCAAGGAGTCAAATTTAGCTGCTAAGCATTGTATAGTTAATCCTCTACAAGTAGATGCCAGAATACCATTCAAAATGTATCTCATTGACAGCCATGAAAATACATCCATGTATTTTATATTCTGATGAAAATATTTTTTTTTTTTTTTTTTGCAATCAACGCAAATAAAAAATATTATGAAAAAATGGCAAACCAAAACATTTTTAGTTGAAGCTCAGTTATTTTGAGAAGGTTTCAAAATATTGGAGGTCTGTTTTTGAATGAATGGACCTGTTATAGTTCAATATTCAGTTATGTTGTAAAGTTTAAAAACTTTATGTTGCTAGCACTGCACATGTTTGAATTCAGATACAATGAACAAGTAATGCCTCACACACACTACATGTACATAGCCCAGATTTTTACAAGGTTTCCTTCCATACACTACACAACTTTTTAAGGTTGTCAGATTGCTGCTGTTTTCCCACTACACAACTCTGTCATCATCATTGTCAGTTTCAATTGTCAAAACACATTTTAAACTACAGGACTTGGATTGTAGAGAGGTCCAACCTACAAAATATATCTGAAGCATCTACAAAGCATCTGCACTTCTTTATGCTACCCATACACTACACAATTCCAGTCAAAACACATTTCACTCTAAGCCACACCCTGCAAACAAACGCCTCCGGTGGCCCTTTACGGACCCACTTAGGGCTAGCCTAAGGGCCCCCAGCGGGCTGCCAATGCAGGGCCCCTGAGAATTTGCTCATTGGCAAAACGTTGGCCCCTTAGTGCTGGCCCTGCATGGGCAGCCCTCACTTAGCCCCCAGGAAGACCTCACTAGGCCCACACAAGGTCCGCACTATCAATCAACAACAATACATCTGTTTCACTCTATCAATGCTTTCCAGCTACTATAACTTAAGTCTTTCGGAAAATCTGACATCTGAAATGGATGCAGTCACCACATAACTAATGTCTGTATTGTCAAAAATGTACAGTAGTCAAATGGATTTCAAATCAATTTATTAAATACAAAATAGAAAACATTCAATTCAGGTTAATACAGCTACATATAGCCAAAAATATAAATACACAAAAAAAAAATAAAAAGCAAACAAAGTAATGTAAGATTGTAGGATTTCATCATGTGAAAGTTGATGTGTGCGAAAGTCTTATCTGTGCATAAATGTCCAAACACTGTCCGTAGCTAAACTTACTGATAGCAAATAATCCAGCCTCTTGAAATGAAAACATGCCACAACACTCAAACACCAGACTCTTCCTAACCAGGAACAGTCAAAAATAGTCCAGACTATGGTCCCACGTCAAAAAGAACTTTAAATCCATATTCAAACTAGGGCTGGGCGATATATTGCATGCGGATCTCGTCAGTAAGGCCAGTTCCTTGATTAGCGCTAAATCTCCATCACCTGTTTTCAAATGGAGCGGCATTTAATACACGGAGCCGTAGTTCACTGACAAGCTACGCAATATCGCGTTCATTATCGAAGGCGATATATCAGAGATAATGAAAGCAATATTGCGTAGCTTGTCAGTGAACTACGGCTCTGTGTATTACAGTAAATGCTGCTCCATTTGAAAACAGGTGATGAAGATTTAGCGCTAATCAAGGAACCGGCTTTACTGACGAGATGCGCATGCATATCGCATGCTATATATCGCCCAGCCCTAATTCAAACTGGACCATGATGTGGTGACCTCATCAATAAAGAGTCCTTCTAAAATTCATACAACTTTAACTCTTAGCATCAATCCAAACATAGGCCATACATACATGTAACATCTCTGCAAAAAACATCAACTCCTAACGTTAGACTGGGCTTGAAATGACACATTTCCCAACCAGGACACAGCACAATGTGCTCAGCAGGTGAGCCATGCTGGCCACAGCTGCTTGTTGTTATTGCTGCTACCACCCACATGGCTTTACATAAGGAAACCTAAAACACCCTAGCACCCCTAGTGGTAAGTAGTGTTGTTTTTGGCGGCCTGTTTTAATTTTAGTTTTAGTCTAGCCTTTGTGTGAAGCTGTCATTTTAGTTTTTATTAGTTTTAGTCACGTTCATACTCTTTTTAGTCTGGTCTAGGTTTAGTCGACGAAAACTGATGACTATTTTTGTCTAGTTTTAGTCAGAATTATCCATGACTATTTTCATCTAGTTTTTGTCGACGAAAACTGATGACATTTTAGTCTAGTTTTCGTCAATGAAAATTGTATTTTAGTCTCCTTTTAGTAATACAATTCTATTTAACCCAGTCAATATAGTATAAGTACCTAGTAGTATAGACGAAACCAAAATTTTCTTTTAGCCAAACCCATTTCAAACAAGGTTATCTTATTATATAATTGTTACCTTATAGACTCAAGAATACATCCATTCCAGACACGGAAGACGCTCTGATTTGAATTCACAATATTTATTTTACCAACCAAACATGTTAGAAGTACACACACATCTCCCAAAGACGAACTGGCCGGCCATCGGTCCCTTTCTCTGTGTCAGACTTAACTTTGTTGTCGTCTTCTAAATAATGCCGTGAGTGGGGCTTGAGGAAGTGACGTCACCTGCGTCTGCGCAGTGCGACCTGAAGTGAGACACCGGAAACAGAAATACTGCAAAATAATAATAATAACGCGACTAAACGAGACAAAATAAAGTTATAACATTTAGTTTCGTCTCATTTTAGTCAACGAAAATTAAGAGACATTTTAGTTTTTATTTTGTAAACCACATTTAGTCTCGTTTTTATTCGTCAACAATATTGCATTATACATTTAGTTATCGTCATCGTCACATGACCAGCATTTACGTTTCGTCTCATCTCATTTTCGTCACGTGATAAAGGTTCGTTGACAACGATATTTAGTCATAATTTTCGTTGACGAAAGCAACACTAGTGGTAAGGAAGAAAACTGCGCACAAAATTATTATTAACTGGCTCATGTCTGTTTCACCTCAAATATGGCTTGTGAGACCCACTTTAATACAGAGTTTAGTTCCAGCTTTTATCAAACTCATCCAACTGTGATTTTCTAATGATCCTAAAGACATTGATTAGCATGCTCAGGTGTGTTTGATTAAGGTTAGAACTAAACTCTGTAGGAAAGTGTATCTCATGAGCCAGATTTGTGGATCCCTGGCCTACTTGAAACAACAGGTTCTGAAAAGGTGTCTTTTGGTTTGAGCCATTACAGTTCAATTGAGTGGCTGAAGAATGGCCAGGCAATGTTGTTTGTATTCTCCTAGTTGCATTACTGGACTGCTTACACAAAAAGGGCCATCATTGGATTAATGTGGGCATTCCCATAGTGTGGGCTGTTCACAGAGAGCCCACGGTGATCCCAAAGCTGTGGGCCTCGCCTGGGCAAACGTGCAATGGGCCTGTTTAGGTTTGGTGTGGGTTGGCCCTAGTCCACTGAGCCCGCCAAAAGCCAGCATGGGCCCCGCAGGTGCATGCTTGCAGGGCAGACACATCCAAATATTTAGTCTACATAAGCACTTCTCTCAGACTGCATCTTGATACATGCATAACTCACTTACAGGAATCAGCACTGATTCGCCTTAAATTTCAGGCTTTTGTTGGCGATCTTCATAAAATGGTCAGCGAGTGAAAATCTTCCACCCCAACACATCACTCTTAAACTAATCTCCTCCCATACTAGAGCTGTGGGGGGTTTTCTGGGTTTGGGTTATATTCCAAGCTCGGAGCCCTCCTTCAGGACTGCAGGCCAAATATGCTTAATATTTGCTAAATCATATTATATGTAAGTACAAACTCGTGAAATATGTTATATTATGTGCAGAAGCAGTATTTTTTACATGCTCACGGCATCATGTCTGTGGATATATTGGCAGTAGAAAATCTCAGTACTTGCTCTGCTGCAACTGTAGCAGCGGAGTAGATTTATTCCACTAAGACCAAACACATTAACATTTTCATGTATATTACCATGATAAACTCCCAGAGAGTTGTCATGACAGAACTGTTGTTGAGTGAAAATTGGGCCCTAAATCTTGTAGTGTATCTGGCATTTAGCGCATTCACATGAACAAGTACAGATGTGCCTTTGATTGTGGGCTTTTGTCTGCAATCTCTATTAACTGGCAGTGAGCTGAAAAAACAGGACTAAAATCTGTGTGGATGGCGTTAAATATCTAGATCTGTCTGCATTCCAAGTCCTGTGGTGTGAAATCTGTTTTGATTCAATCTTACATCAATCCTACAATCTGATGACTTTGAAAGTCATGTTGTGTATGGCTGGCATAAGAAATCACTTATCACAGCACTTGTATTTGCATGGGTATTGCACTTAGAGTAAAAATAAATAAAGTCTTCACTTCAGTCATCCATACCACAAGTTGAACTCCTCAGCACTATATGCAACCACAGAACTTTTAACATCACAGAAATTCTTTTAAATGTCCAACATTACTAAACATTAAAAACTAGGTCATTTTCCTTCAAATACCAGTAAAATCACTACCGAAACCGTAGTAAATTAAAAATTATTCACTTACATACTCTTCTACCATAAATTTTGCATACTTCTGCAAATGTAAATGCAATGAGATCAACCACAGAAATAACTGTCCACACCATTTAATTGCTATTTTTATTGATTTTTTTATATTTAATTTATTTAGTAAATCCTGACAGTAGAGGGTTTGCACTCGTGCAAGCTGTAACTAAGTCTGGCCCTTATAAGGGCCATCCAAGGGGCATGGTGGAAACTAAGGTGGCATTTACACAACACTAAAAAAAAACGTATGTTTTGGCCTTTCATTTACACAGCAATGCCATATTAAGGGCCTGAAAATACACAATTTTGAAAGCTAGTTTCTTATTGCAAACTTTTGAAAATAATCCTGTTATTGTCTCCACATAATCAAAAATTTGAGAAAGTGGTGACATCGTGTTGGTTCAACTCAGTTTAAGTAAATTGTACTAGGGGAAAAAAGATTGGCACTAGGTAGCGATGGATTCTAATTGCACTAAGTGAAAATAGCAGTATTTTTTAACAATATGCTATTTACACTAAGTGCAAATAGCTATAGATTATATTTACACTATGTTAAAATAGCAAGATGTTCTGCTATTTATACTACTTATTGCAAATAGTGGCAATTATCTGCACCTCAGTATTGTAGTACATTATAAAACAGTACGCAATAATAATGTATTGAGTGTAAATTATAGTTTTAATTCAAATTAGGCTATTAAATGGATGCCACCTTATAAAAGCCCTCCCTACACCTACCCTAACCCTACCTGATACTTTATTTATAACTTTTTGATTTTTCCTTAATTTTTATTGAAAATAAATGCCTTTCTGATGCGATATGAGATTTGAAAAGGGAGAAAAAAAGTTTGTCAAAAGGTGGGTTCGAAATCGGGTCGATCGCATAGACTGTAAAAAAAGATGGACGACGCGTCTCCGCTTCATTCCACTATAGAAAAGTGAAGCCAAAGCATCTATGGCCGCTGCCATCTTGAGTAAATGATGTCATTTGGAGCCCGAGTCTGTGCAGTAGAGATTCGTTTGGAGCCAGAGTCTGCGCAATAGTGTTGTGAAGTGGAGCCGCAGTAACAAACTCCTGCAGACCCAATCAACCATAACGACACGCCCCGTTTGTATAACAGCAAATTACTAGCTAAAATCAAACTTATCACAGAAACAAACAATTGAACATATATCAGCGTAATAACAATTACCTTAAATGACCAAAACCTAATTTCGGAAAATTGTATTGGAAGTGTAATTTATTTTATTTTGACTCAAGTCCCATTTGTTTACATGGAGAGGGTGGGGTTTATGATCTGTACTGCAGCCAGCCACCAGGGGGCGATCAGAGCCCATAGCTTCACTTTTCAGGAAGTGTGAGGCACACCCGGTCGATCGTGTCAAAGCACATGCACCTTACTAAGCCACTGAAACTGATGTTGACAGAGTGTCTTTTTGCATTGTTGACTATCCCAATGACACGTTGGTGGGTGGAGTTAGTGTAAATAGCCTTTGCCAAAGCAGCAGGCTATTTGCACTTAGTGTAAATAGATACTCTGAAAAGATTTTTAGTGATCGTTCATTAGCATTGGTGTTGGTCATGTGGATTCACAATGGGATTAGTATTTATGACTCGACCGACACAATTGTGAAGGAATTAGAAGATTTCAAATAAGTGGGGACCATCCTGTGCCAACCATACAACGCCCTTTGGAAAAAAAAGGGAACGCTGATAAGCTTTTTTTCCTGTTTATTATAGACTTACCCAACCAACACTTTGTGAAATCATACTGCAGAGGCCAGTGAAGGTACTATAGAAGTCACCAACTCAGTTTATATTCTTGTGGCGTTGAAAGGTTTTTAAGAGAACTTTGAGTCTCAACTTTCAGTGACAAACTCAAACCACACCCTAGTTTCCTTTTCAGGAGTAAAATCTCAGAAACATGCACCCTAGTGGGGAAAGAGAAGTTCCCACCCCACATCATTCTGGACTCTTAAAAATAAAGGTGCTTCACGATGCCATAGAACCTTTTTGTCTAAATGGTTCCATAAAGAACCTTTAATATCTGAAGAACCTTTCTGTTTCACAAAAGGTTCTTTGTGAAAGAAGGTTCTTCGTGAAAGAAGGTTCTTCAGATTATAAAAAGGTAAGAAAGAGATGGTTCTTTGAGGAACCAAAAATTGTTCTTCTATGGCATCGCTTGAAGAACCTTTTGAAGCACCTTTATTTTTAAGAGTGTGGTTTACAAAAAAAAAAAAAAAAAAAAACCCCATCAGCAGTCATGAACTAAAGAGAGGTGCACTTAAACATACTGTATTAGATTATATTGTGGATATTTGCCACCATCTAGTGGCACAACAGACCAAGCACTTCCACACAAGCAGGTTTTATTAAAATAGATTTTATTTAGAAAGGTCTTTTCCACTCCACAAATACATTAAAAACTAATTTAAAAGTGCCTTGATGTCATTGCCACATGACTCCATAAATAATTTAAAGCTCTACATAGAAATTAAAGTTACATAACTCACATATGCCTGCATAGCTGCTCAGCAAAACAATACACTTTTAAAACTAAAGTCTAGGAGCGGTTCTTGCTGACCCAGTGAAATCGGTCCACCCTTGGACCAGAGAATGCATAGGAAGGCCTGTAGCCCTTGAAACTCTTATGAGGTGGGTATGGTCCGCTTGAGGAATGCTGCTGGTAGCCCTCAGAGGTATATGGCTTTCGTTTAGGGTATGTGCCCCAGTTCTGCATAGGTGGGGGCTGCCCAAACTCACTGAACTATAGATGGAGAACAACAGCAGTTAAAACAGTGCAAATTTAACAAAACGATAGTGTTAGTTGCATTCTTTGTAACTGATGAGCGGTTTATCTGGAATGTGTTACCTGGTAGACACTGTTTGGGTTGGAGACCGTTGGGATGCATTTAGGCTCTGGAACAGAAAGGCTGCTGCTGTTACTGCTGCTGTTGCTACTGCTCATGCTGGTGTTTCCTCCCTCCTCATCTGAGGAGGTTCCAGAGTGGTAGTCCGATGAAGCCCTTTCCACTGCATTATTTATCCTACGAGAGAACTCCCCATCTCTCTTTTGACCCTCCAACTGAGTAACACAAAATGGGGTTGACTTCTCACCATACCTTAAAAAGAACAAACAACTTTTCAGTTTTTGCAAGTCATCAAAACCAGTGTGGATTAAGCACGTCATTGACAGGCCAGCAAATCAAGCTTTACCGGCATGACACCTCTCCTGGATCAACCCAAATGGTCATTTCCTTTGGTAATCCAAGATTTTCATAAACAATGTCAGTCTGGCGACAAGCACGTTCAATAATCGGGTCTCTCATTTGAGCTTTGTTCATCCTTAAACACCTAAGAAAAAAGGCCCTTGAATTTGTGCAATAATTAGATTATTTGATTTGCTAAAAGTTAAGATGGCATCAGGATACTCACCTAAAAGCTTGTCCTTTGGTTGGGTTTTCTGGGTACCAGTGACTTTTGTAATTTTCAAAGAGCAAAGAGGTCAGTTCCACAGCAAACATCTCCCTACTGACACGATCCAGTTTACCATGTTTTTTCGCTAGTCTTGCAATGAAAAACACCGTTGCAGCAATCTCTTCCTTCATTTTTAAATGTTAAGATCGGGAGTCAATGGTTCAAGTGGTTTGATTTTTATTTTTTTTCTTTAAAAAAATATAAAAATATAAAACCACAATCAAAGAAGCAAACAACTTGCTCATTAATACAGCTGCTTAATAAGTAAACATCACTCTATTGTTTCGCTTCAGCTATGCAAAAACATCTTAAGGCACCAAAACAAAAATATTCAATCTCTTTCAACATCAGTCAGCCTTTTAATGTCTCAGGATTTGCTCAAATCTAATTAGATAAAACAGGTGATTCAAATTGTAGGAGGAGCTAATAATGTGAAAAAAACAAGTCTAATCATTCTACTCTGTAGTTCAACAAAGTGGTATTTGTAACTGCTGCATGAGGTATAGCAAAGAAATTGAAACATTATGACATAAATTAAATGTCATAAATAAATTAAAATGCCATGTTAAACCAAATATTGTAAATGAGTGGGAATATACTTTTCTGTCTGCACTCCCATTTATAAGCATGATATTGGGTTGCAGACATGGGATTGGTTAATATATTAGGTCTAGCTCGAAGCAAATAAAACAAGGACATTATGTAGAAATATGACTAGCTTTACAAAACAATTGAGAAAATTTGTTCCATAATAATGGGTGACCTGCAAGGACATAAGTTGTCTTTTTTTTTTGCCTAGTCCCTCTGGGCAAGCCTAGACCTGTCTTCTTGTGGACTAAATGGTCTCTTTGGTAACCTAGTCCAGAAAACCATTGTCCACTATAAACACTGTACAGCATTGCCTACCAACAAGCTAACAACATAAGCTAGTTTTCAGTGTTGACATAGATATGGACCTCAAAGGCAGTTTGTTGTTTCCAAGCCTCGTTACGTTTGACTTTTGTTTCTTTCAACCTTAGGAATGATGACAGGTAACCGCTTAGCAATGTATATTTTAATCATTAGATATACTGTGGATAATAAAACTGATCATTTTGACTAAATTTTGATTGACTGAGCAGCGTTCGAAGCCGTTGAAATAAGCAGATTATATAGGATACAAAAGTGAAATTATGATCTTAAAACTGTACCCTGATGGACGCCTGTCAATGCGTCTTTTTCATTTAATTTTTCACACGCTATGGTGTCAATAAATTCGATTCATCAAAAAAAAAAAAAAAAAAAAAAAAAAATATATATATATATATATATATATATATATATATATATATATTTAAATATATATAGCCAGTAGGCCTAACAAAATTAATTGCATCAATTGCAAAGAAAACATTTTATTGTTAATATTTAATTTAAATAATTTTCTTAAGAGCTCATTAGTGTTAAGCGCATTCCACTGATTCCGCTGATATAGTTTCCTTTTATGCACATTGCTATATTTTCCTGGGAGAAGTAGCGCCAGTCTCCGCATCGGTGAGCGCCGTGGTTCGCGCTCAAGTGGCTCCCGCCTTGGATGGCGCTGAATTTGAACATTCAGCATCAGCTCTGGCTATAAATACAGACAGCGCGTCGTGTGCTGGAATCCAACGCAGAGGGACCATGCAAGACACAGAGAGCTCCTGATGAATTTCTTCAGGTGAGATTGATTCATTTTAAATGTTATGAGGGCTTGCGTTGTCCGCAACTAGTTATAAACTGATTTATTTGGCAGGTAAAGTTACCTATAGTTAAAAAGAAGTATTGCACGTTCAGCCCCACCTGGAGATGTACCGTCAGGGTCGTTACAACAGTAGATGCACACAAACCTGAGAGTGCATTCCGTCAGATGGCTTCTCACTGAAAGACTCAAATTATTATTTGTTATGCCTCAGTAATCAGTGGATATTTCTTGTTTCTTCGACTTGGGTATGTACTAAATTAGATTACAAATTTGAAATCTTTATTGTTTTGCAGAATTTTTTGTTTGTTTGTCTTATTCCTTTAGGTTTATATGTACAAACAGATTCATGTGCTTATATGATACTTGTTGGGGTTGGTTTGTAGGCAGTGTTGTTAGCTGATTGTTTTAAATCAACTATAATCACTAACCATACTGCCAACACAATGACCTACAAGGAAACACAGAGCTGATAACATTTTCTCAGTTTTTATGTGTCATATTGGTCTATTTGTAATTTCCTTTTTTTCTTTTGTGAACTGGAAAAAAACACTGTTCTGCAGGAGACATTAGGATAAATCAATGACGGAACTGGACCCTTCCCGAGAATATACTGTGTGGTCATCAGGCAGTGTAGTTAGTTGATTACAATCCTTATAGTAATCACTAACCTCACTACCAGGTGAAGGCCAGTTATAAAACAACGTTATAATAACAGCTTGTTTTTGCTGTGTTTTATAGATGTAAAATATCTAATGCATGCATCTGAAACAAAATAAAGTGAAACATGCCACACTGTTCTAATTTGTCTGATTAGATTTAGCCTAGCTGATTCTGATTTTGATTATTATATATGTGTGTGTGTGTTTGGTTTGTTTGTTTGTTTTTTGTTGTTGTTGTTGTTTAGTTTGGTGCCTGTATTTACAGCTGTGTATTTCATTTTTATATCATGCTAATATAGCCTACTATTACCAGTCTATACTTGTAAAAATAATAAATAATCTTAAAATAATAAACACTTAAAAAATTCTACTTAGGCTACGTGTAGGGAAAGGCTATTACTGTGCAAGTATGTATTGTCTTGTTGCGTATTATACAGATTTTCATTGTTAATCATTCGGTCATTCATACGTTTTACTCAGAATTCTACAATTAATTTAAATTATTGTCCGTTAAATTGTCTCGTCTAATATAGTAGGCCTACAGAAACTACAGAAAGTTACTTAATAATAATTATTATTATTATTATTGCCGTAAGAAGCATGAATATCTCGAGCATAGATGTAGTAGGCTACAGATATGATCTCGAGTCCTTCTTTCTTTCTCATGTAATTCTTTACTTCCGTTTCCTAGGGAGCGTTTGGTCACCTTGGCAACCGTAACACATCCACACATGGCTGGTCACCTATTGCTAGAACAGCAAGCTCGCTAACTATTATGACTGAAGAACTAGACGAAGAGGTTTTACACAGTCTTGCAGAAATCGACAAACTTTATAAAGTATTTGATGGAGCGTCGCTAGAAGATGTGGCATATGCAAAGGTTTTCTGGAACTCACTTTCCCTGCAGCCACCAATAGAGTCTCGACTCGTTTCTGCTGATATCAGGCAGCGGCTGAGAGCTGCGAAGACCCCCAGCTGTAAGTGTGGCGTTCAGTATTCTATACGTGCAAACTGTTTTGAAGTACATTGCAAACTTGTGTGAATGAGCTGTAAAGTCACAAGATAAAAATACTATGTGAACCTCGAGTTTGTTTAGGTCTATAAATATGGTTCAAACTTTCTGGTGAAACATTTAAAGAATTTAAATAAAATCAGATAAAGAAGAGTAATCCTTTGTTGTTTAATTTTTAGCCACAAATGCTACCGCAAAACAAGACTCATGGTCAAGTAAGTAAGTATAGTATAGGTGTTTGTCTGAGCTTATTGTATTGTATTTTTCTTAAGTGTAATCTAATTTGGTCTGTTAGTTTGCTTCCTTGTTAGAGAGGGATGATGAAATCCAGCAGGATGCTTACTTGAAGCAAAAGCAAGAGGAGAGACAGAAATACATGGAGATGGTGAGGTCTCAGTGGTACATTAACCTGATCTCATGAATGTGCGTTTTAATGGCACGATTTTCTGTTTCTATTTGGCTTACTATTTATATGCAGAAATCGACTTTGGCGTGCATATGATACGCAATTGGTAGGTGTAGGGGTGTGGGGTAGGTGCGTATTATATGGAATATATTAATGGAGGAATATATAGTGTGTGTGTGTGTGTGTAGAGAGAGAGAGAGAGTTCAGTGTTATTTCAGTTCAGTTCAATAACTGTGCAAGGTTAATCAATTATAAAACAAGTTCAATTCAGCTTACAATCAGCTCTACAGACAGCAATAATGTTGTTATTCAGCTCAGGTCAGTTCAATAATAGTGTTGTTGCTAAATGTTCCATTATAAAACAAATCAATTCAGCTATAGACCAGCTCCACAAAAAAACAATAGTTTGTGCATTCAGCTGAATTCACTTGAAATTTTGTTCTCAACCGATAGTGTCAGTGCAGTCAAATCAATCAGCCAAATCTTTTAAATCCCCTAAGAATAAATGTACTTGTTTAGCATTTTAACTGTAACTGTATGAACTGTGGTCTCATTTTTGTTTGTAACCTCAGACATGTCCCAAGGAGAGATGTTTCTTATCTGTTCATTTCCATCTACAATCGACTTTCCTATAAATTGATTTAAAAAAAAAAGTCTGAAAACATCCCTACCAAAGAATCACTTTTTTAAGGAGTCAGAGCACTTTGAAAAGTAAGAAAAATATATAATAATCCATGCAACAAGATTCTTGAGGGAAAAAGTATGGAACAAAGTGAAGTTGATTGTTAAGAGGTAGTGAACAAAAATGTTAAATGTAAATTTAGATATTTGAATTTTATTAAAATTTTATTATTTAAAATTGTATTTTCTGTATTTTAATGAATATTGTATTTAATTGATGTTTTTATGCAGACAATTGCACTTGCGGTAAATATTGTGGGCACATGTGCTGCACAATATCCACAGCTCCAATATGACAGCTCTCTTTAGGATAGTTGAAACATATGTGTAGTATAGTTGCTGAGTGTTTAAGCAGAATGACCACAAACTCAATACACTGCACATGTAAGAATGGCAATAAAAAGGACTTGATTTAATAAGGTAATTAGCACTTCTGAGAAAAAAAAAACAATAAGAAAGATTTAGATATGTGGCATAATGTGGACTAGATGGCCCCTGCTTCTGTCTTGATTCTCCCTTTGCTGTGATCTGTATTTCTAGACAGAGCATTACAGCATAAAGAGCTAATGAGCCAGCCTGTGGAGGGCAGTTATGGATCTCTAATGATAGATGATGTGAGATCAACGGGGTTTCTAAGTGTAGATCTGGCAGGCTGGATTCACCAGTTTAACAACAGCGCTCAGTATAAGCAAAATGCAAAATGACTAAGCAAATAATAAGCAATAAGCAAAATGACTCTCTGAGGAGCATCCAGATCATTTAATATCACAACATAAAATGGAACTCTGATATAAAGTTTTTAATGGTACTAAAGCAAGTATCACTATTGCATGTTAATTATAGATAAATGCTAGGAATCTGAACACAATCATAGCCCTAAACTTTGCCGCATAACTCATCCTGAACCTGATATGTTGTGCTTCATATTACAAGGCAGTTATTGTGCTGATTGATTGTACACGTTCAATGCTTTCAAACAGAGGTATCCGATAAGTCTGATGATTTAATTTAAAGGCTTCCATTGCTGTCTAACTCGTGTAAATTTTCTCGCAGAGGAGTCCGTTGTAATGCTATCCAGCAGGCAGAATCCTTAAGAGCCTGCTTAAAGCTCTTAAGCCCTACATTTGTGCAGTGATGAATCTCTCCGCATAGCTACTTTCTCTCCCAACAATGCACTAACCACATCAACTAATCGGATTAGCAGGAAATCACTGGTCTTGCAGATCAATTCATCTGTGTATAAGCAGAAGGAAGCATTGATTTGTCCCTTTTCGGGCATTGCTAGGGCAAGAAACTTGACATTTTGCTTTACAGACCAAAGATTCTGTACTCGCCACAGAACCTATACATACTGTGAGCGTAAGTTAAAAAACTGGGCTCACATTAGGTTATGCAAAATGTCCAAATATAATTTTCAGTATTTTTCATAGACTTGGATCATTATAATCAAACAAAGCTAAAATTGTTCAATAATAGTTGCTATGTCTATGAATTTTGTGTTATTAGTTAGTATCACGATTTTAGGGTAAAACTCCACAATACGTATTAAACCTGATTATCTTATTCTCCAGCGTGATATTCAGCTTTAATGAAATGTGTACCAAAGTGCATCTGACCATCTAAGGAGTACACTAATTTTGTTTTTAGTCACCTTGATAGTGCAGAATATTATAATATAAAAATATATTTATTGAAAATAGAAATACTTTATTAAATTTTAAAATGTTCAGTTTATTTCCTAATTAATTGGATATCACTGTATATGTTCAAAGGAAATGTGTTCTAGCTGGTTGCTACATTTTTTACCATTTTAATCACTTTTTTTGCCATCACTGTTTAATTGAAATGGTCCTGCTGCCTGCAGTGTGACATAAATAAAAAGACATAATACATGGAGTCTCTCAGTTAATATGAGATCATAAAAAGTGTAAGTTTAGCAAAGTTATTAAAAATAACACTAAAACATCTTTTGTTAATTGAAATAAACTTATAAATAAATCATTAAGGCAACCTTTTCATTTTTGTTTAGTTTAGGTTGAAGCACTAAAATTACTAAGTGAAAATAAATTAAATAAAATCTAAAATAAAAAATAAAAAAATAAACCTGAATAGTTATTAAATAATATATATATATATATATATATATATATATATATAATAAAATCTGCAAAGGACATAACAAAAATAGTAAAAATGCAGAGGCGGACAGTAGTGAAGTATTTTTACTTTACTCAAGTAAATTTAAAAAGTATCTGTAGTTTACTGTAGTAGAGTGTTTTCTTTGGAAAACTTTACTTCACTACATTCCAAAGCATGTCTTACTTTTTACTATACTACATTTCATAAATAGAAGTTGTTGTTTGTTTTACCTTTCATACTTAAGAACATTAAAAATGTATTATTTTTTTTACTCGAGTAAATCTTTGAATTACTTTTACTTGAGTAAAAGTAAGAGAGTAATAAATTTCTAATGTAATTAAGTATAAATTGTATTTAATATGAAACAGTGTAGTAAGAAGTACAATATTATGCTTTGGAATGTTGTGAAGTAGAGTTTTCTAAAGAAAAACACTCTGACACTTGAAAAGTACTTTTACAGCAGAATAAAAATACTTCACTACTGTCCGCCTCTGTAAAAATGTAATTAAAATTAAAATGAAAACTGAAAGTTCTTTATAAAAAAGCTCATTTAAAATATTAATAAAAAATTATAATAATGTGTTTTGTTTTAAGTTTTTTGTGCTTATGTACTGTAGATTATAGTGTGTCACATCTCATAACACTGTTGTTGCTTGTCAGCTGCCCCAATACAGTTACCATCTCCATGTATTGTACTCTAGCATTGGTGTTCCATGTGCTCTTCACAATCTGGTCAGTCATTCATCTCCTTGCATTTGAAGATAGCATGTTCATCAGGGCAGTGGCCAGTGCCCTCCCTATAATGTGCTTTCCCACTGTGAGTAATCAACCTGGAAACCAGAAGATGGATGGGCCTCTGGAGGACAGATCCATTTTATGAGATTACTCTTAGCTAATTAGCCTCATTCCCAAAACCTCTGAATCGAAGTGTTATTCATTGGAGGTTTTTTCATAAAAAGTGTCTTTGCACTGTCAAAAATACCTTAAAGTCTCTGTTCTAGATTGTTCAATTATTGTAATGTTTAATATAATGTGGGGAAATGTAATCACACTCCCTTCTGCTCTAATGTGATTTTCCCAATGTATTGTACTGTTCCACAACTCCATTTGATTTAGTTGTATGGGTTTTAGCAGATTGCAATGTAACAGATGTTTACACTGGGTGATAATAATCAACAGAGACATTACATTACATTATTATAACTGATTAACCTGGCATAAAATGACATTGGCTTGAAAAAATGGTTACAGTGTACAAGCATGTAATGGATTTAATGAAATGACATTAAGTGCAGCCAGAAACTATGGGCGCTAAATCAAAATTATGATGCTTGTTTAGTAAGTGCAACTGTCGACTGCTATACTCAGATAACTGAGCCTATTCAGTTAGGCTGTTGTGCAGTGCTGTTGTACACAGTAAAAGTGTATATATCATGCACCATCTTTTACAGATGGGCATCAGTGTAGGTGTTGGTAGATACAGTGGGGAGGAAAATTATTTGATCCCCTGCTGATTTTGTACGTTTGCCCACTGACAAATAAATGATCAGTCTATAATTTTAATGGTAGGTTTATTTGAACAGTGAAAGACAGAATAACAACAAAAAAATCTAGAAAAACACATTTTTAAAAAGTTATACATTTATTTGCATTTCAATGAGTCAAATAAGTATTTGATCCCCTATCAATCATCAAGATTTCTGGCTCCCAGGTGTCTTTTATACAGGTAAGGAGCTGAGATTAGGAGTTTCAATGATCATGAGTATGGTAAGGAATCAGCCCAGAACTACACGGGAGGATATTGTCAATGATCTCAAGGCAGCTGGAGCCATAGTCACCAAGAAAACAATTGGTAACACACTACACCGTGAAGGACTGAAATCCTGCAGCACCCACAAGGTCCCCCTGCTCAAAAAAGCACATGTACAGGCCCGTCTGAAGTTTGCCAGTGATTCAGAGGAGAACTGGTTGAAAGTGTTGTGGTCAGATGAGACCAAACGATGGATGGGGCCATGTACCGTCAGGGCCAGGTCTTTGAAAATGGGTCTTGGATGGGTATTTCAGCATGACAATGACCCAAAACACACAGCCAAGGCAACAACGGAGTGGCTCAAGAAGAAGAATATTAATGTCCTGGAAGTGGCCTAGCCAGTCTCCAGACCTAAATCTGTGGAGGGAGCTGAAGGTTCGAGTTGCCAAAAGTCAGCCTCGAAACCTTAATGACTTGGAGAGGATGTATGTAAACCTGGTGGCCAACTACAAGAAACATCCGACCCTCTGTGATTGCCAACAAGGGTTTTGCCACCAAGTACTAAGTCATGTTTTGCGAAGGGGTCAAATACTTATTTGACTCATTAAAATGCAAATCAATTTATAACTTTTTTGGTTGTTATTCTGTCTCTCACTGCTAAAATAAACCTACCATTAAAATTATAGACTGATCATTTCTTTGTCAGTGGGCAAACGTACAAAATCAGCAGGGAATCAAATAATTTTTTCCCCTCTGTAAATTCAGTAACTGATATGCAATGTGCCCTGGTTGTACATTTGTATATATTTAGTATTTGTGTTAAAATAAACTAACATTTAAACTAATTAAAATTTTTGTTGATTGAACTAAAGCTGAGATAAAATACAAACATTAGATGAAAAACAGTTAAGTTAATTGCTAAACCAACATTTCTCATTTTGTATTTCTTTTAAGATTAAAGTGATAGTTTGCAAAAAAAAATTAAAATTTACTTAGCCATTTGCTACTTTGTTTAAAAAAAAAATTTTCTTTTATTTTTTTTTTCCATACTATGGAAGTCAATAGCTACCATCAACTGTTTGGTTACCTACATTAAATAAAAACAAATAAAACTTTAAACTTTAACTGAAATAAATATAAATTAAACTATGGTGGCCGAGAGAGCTCAACACACTGCAACTTAAGAAAACACATGCAAATATAAAAAAAAAAAATTAAGAAAACATCTTCATCAGTTCGACAGCGCATGTGCTGCAAATACTCACAACACAACCAAATACAAATGCACTGCAAATACTCACAGACTACATCAACAATGTTTAAGGGAACTGCAACAAGGGATGAACCTGGGATATGCTTATAAATGTCTGCTCTGAAAGGTGAGATTTTTATTTATTTTAACATCCTGATCATATGATTCCTTAGCTTTTTTTATATTATTAGCCTAAATAACCTGACGAAATACACAATTACTGTAACTGTGAAACATTATGTAAGCTGTTTCTGCGTGTGTTTGCTCAGCTCCTATTGTGCATCATTCCCAGTATCAAACAAATAACGTGTTCTAATAAAATAGCGCAGGCCACTAAAGGGACATGGTTAACTCCTTGCTAGCTGTAGCCTGTTGCAGTACATAAGATTTCACTTACTACATAAACAGAGTAAGGAGAGATGACTGAGTATGATGGCGAATGATTTACAGATCCTGAATACCACTGACAAATATCTGATCTTGTGAAATGTGCGGTAAGTACTGCCGCTCCATAGTATAAACAGAGTACATGTGATCGCGAATCTCAAAACTGAAAGTAAAATGTGATCGTGCATTCCAAAGCAGTTTCAATGCCCAGCATATTAATAGCGGCTGCCTAATGCCCGCATTTTATTTACAGTATAATTACCCAACGATATAACTGCGCAAGAAAGTATTGAAATATATATTTTCCCTGTGTTTCCTTCCTGTGAGTTGCTGAAATGAGCCGCCAATCAGAGCAGAGCTCAACATTGAGCCGTACTGTGAAACAGCCAATCAGAGCAGAGCTCAACATTATTATTCATGACCCTTCCAAATAAGCCAATAACAGACCGTTTCATTCTGGGAAGAAATTTTAGGGTTGTAAATCGACATGTAAAACTGTTTTGGAGAATTTTTGCCCTTACCTAAGCCACATACCTTCTATGTAGATATCAAAGAACAATAAAATATTGTATCAATGCATTCTATGGCACCTTTAAATGTTTCCTCGTGCCTCCTGCGTTCTCCCTGAGCAGCATAACGTGACAGAAGACCCGACCGAAACCGACCTCTGTGTGTTCCTTTTGTTTCTGTTTTTTCCTCTCTCCTTCATCCCAGCTGGTCCCGTCCGGCCTTCCTTCGTCTCCTGTCCCCACGTCCAGCCCACAGTGGGCTTTGATCCCGGAGGGCAGCCCTGAGAGCCCGGAGGCTCACGAATGCCCGCCCACCCACTCACTCCTGCCTCTTTCACCGCTGTCATCTGGCAGCCCCTCTGCTCACCCTCAGCCCACCATCCATATGGTGCGAGCTCCGTGGGTTTGCCATCCTCCATCGTCGCCATGGCTGGAGAATCCCTCACCTCCGCCTCCAGCCTCAGAGGCCCGGACTCCACCTCGGCCCATAGACCCAGCGGCTCCACCTCGGCTCCTAGCTCCCTCGCCTCCACCGTCACCCATCGATCCACCAGGCTCCCTTGTCCCTCTGGTTCCACCTTGGTCGGGCGTCGCCATCGCCTCAGGACTCCGCTCCTCTGGCTGCACCTCAGCGCTCTGTCCCACCGGCTCCGTGGGCTCATTCCTCTCTCCAGCTCCACCTTGGTCCTCAGTCGCTCTGGCTCTGCCTCGGTCGGCGGCGCCATCTGCTCCACCTTGGCCCAAAGGATCCTACCCATTGCCCTGGCTCACCGGTTCTCCACCTCGGGCTCCTGCTCCACCGCCATTGGTCAGCCCCTGGAGTCAGTGGCCATTCCTCCTCCATGGCTCCTCCCTCCGTCGGCTACACCGTGGGCCGTCATCATGGCTGTGGCCTGGGTCCTACTTGGCTCCTCCTGTTCCGGCTCCCTCCTATCATCTCCCTGGCTCCTCCCTCCGTTGTCACCTCCCTGGTCTCTGCCCGTCGTCCTCCTCCCGGATTTCCGTCCTCCTCCTGAGCCTCCTCCCAAGCCTCCACTTATGCCTCCCTCTGTTGTTGTCTACGGTGCGAGGACGCACCTTCCGGGAGGGGGAGAAATATCTGGATTGGATCTGTTTTGTCATGTGTTTCAGTTCCTGTTTTGCCTTATTTTGTCACCTTCCTGTCCTTGTTTAGTTTGATTTATTAGTTGATTCCCCGCACATGTCTGTCCCTCATTATCCTGTGTTTATAAGCCCCAGTCTGTCCAGTTAATGTTTGTCGGGTCTACTTGTTTCTACATGTGTTTGCTCAGCTCCTATTGTGGACTATTCTACTAAAATTAAAATGAAACAAAGTATGAAAATAACAGCTAATTCAGTAATAATGCATTTGTATAAAAACTATACATAATGCTAAAATGACTTTGTTTAGTAATTCTAAAATAATTTTTGCTTAAATAGTTTTATTTTCATAATAATATTATAATTCAACCTTTATGCAGTGTACCCTGGTTGTGCATTTACTTAGGCTACATTTTTCATTTTTGTGTTAGGCCAAGAAACGAGAGCAGATTATTGTGCTTCTGAAAAAGCAGAGGGATGAGCGAATAAAGGTAAGAAATATACTTGGAAAGAAGTGCTTGGCCCCATTAGCTTAAAACATCCGCTCAGGTCTCTCCATTCAGTTTGTATCAGCCTAACCTCATCTCGGGTCTTCTGACACATGCACTGTATATTTGGATGCTGCAGGACAGGGTTCCTCAGACAACCAAGTGTTTTATTTCTCTCCTATTCATTAGAGTGCTCTCTCTCTCCCTTCCTCAGCACTTTTTCCCTAGAGCCTCAGCATATCTTAGGGCATCCTCCCCTATAGAGGAGGAGAGGAAAGGAGGGGTGGGCTTTCTCAAGACTTTGATGTCTCTCTGGGGAGCAGCCTGATGATTATGGGGTGGTGGTGCTTGTATCTCTATCCATCCCCTGCTGAGTACCTTACAAGCCTAATACAAGCTGCACTGAAGTCAGTTGTTTTAGTTGTTTATTCATTTTGGTGACTGGGATTGATGTTAAGCATCTCAGTTTTAGCTGTATAATATACAGGGCTACATTTTTTATGATAGTACACTGGTAATAGTTTTCAAGTTTAGATGTCAATATATATACATACACTTTTTTGTAAATACTTTGAAAATATTTTCACTCAGATATTGCTAGTAAATTTGACAAATAAAAGAAACGGCAAGTAACACATTAAATTATATATGAAATTTTGAAGTAGAAAGACTGAAATATTATTTTCTTTACATACACAATCTTTGTATTAAGTTGGCATCATATGGCATCTATTTTCAAGATTAAGGATGCATTAAATCAATCAAAAGTATCAGTAAAGACTTATAATGTTAAAAAGGTTTCTAATAATAAGAAGAAGAATAAGAATGATGATAACCAATATTTACAATGATTTCTGAGAATCATCTGACACTGAGGATAAAATATTAATATATAAAACAGTTATTTTAAATTGTAATCTTATATATTACATTATTAATAAAATTATTGTAAAACAATATTACTGTTTTTCCGTACTTTTGATCAGCCTTGGTAAGCATATCTCATTTAAATTTTTACTATAAAACAAACAAAAACTGATTAAAATTTGTGTGTCATTTTTAGTCTCTTGTTTTAATGTCATGCAGAATTAATACAGTTTTGATGCATATTCTCAACAGAAGGAGATGATTACCTACCGAAACAAAACAAGACAAGACAAGGCAACCTAATGGAAAAAAGGTATCTTATTTCTCTTTTCTCTGAGAGATTAACATACTACCTGATTATAATTTCAGCTGGGAAATTATCTTTCACTGTATCTTTTGTGACTTATGGACACCAGTGCAATAAACTTTTCACAATTAAAGGTGATGGTACAGTGCAAAGTATTACTGCATTCAATAAAGTAAAAGCAATTGTGTGCTTAATAGTAATTTACTGCTGTGGACAGCAAAATAAGTGCTATTCCGCTGATGCTGCTACTGTAAATCACATCCAGTTATAATAGGGAAAAGCACATAGGGCCTCAAGTATTATTTAAACAGGTACACTTGTAAGGGGGAAATGGTTTGTCAGCTGGAAAGAGAGGAAAATTACTGGCAGTTTCTAACATTTTCATTATTATAAGGATTTCTAGCCTACTAAAATTGATTTCCAGACCCAGTGATGAACGGTTATTGGAAGACCAATTTAAGCTTATATTGAGGCTTGGATATTGATCTGAAATCTGTCTGATCTTTTCTGTACAGACAGCTCAAACCTGCATTGATTACCTGTCCTATTATCCAAAACAATTCCCTTTCTTATAAATGCATCATTGCAAAATCCTTTGCTTAATCTCATGGAAGATTTTCATTAGCCTGTGCGGTAGATTGGTTTCTAGAAACATTAAGTTAAATGTGGAAGCATGACACATAGGCCTATTACAATAATGCTCAGATGAAATTGTTAGCTGCATCTAAAACAATACAAAAATGGAAAATGCATTTTCGTTTGTATAAAATAAATTCAAAATAAAGTTTTCAATAATAAACCAAGTGGATTTTGAAAATCCTGAAATAATTTGTTCTGTGCAGATTGGCTTCAAATACCCTTTCATCATCTGTGGAAGAGGACCAGAAAGAAGTTCAGAAGCTCCAGTAACCATATTCATGATATTAAAGAAAATAATGTGTAATTTTAGAATAATAAGCAGAGCAGTTGATAAGATGTTTACTTACAATGCAGCTAGACAATATGTAGCCTATTTATCATAGGCTGATAAAAATTGTCGGTTTGTTTTCAAATATAAAAAATATAGCCTAAACACCAGTGAGCACTGTGTTCTTGTAATCTTTTACCTGTTGATATCTACAAAAAGCCCAAGTCGTGTTAGTTACTGTCATTTGATGACGTGTTGTGAATGTGATCGTCTGTGCGCTCGGTCACGCGCGCGCCGTTCACAAAGACTTCAGCGGATAACGGTACAGGTTATCGGGTTTCTACTGGACGAAGCCCTCCTGCTGCTGGATGTTCTTTTTTTTATTACTTGGCTTTTCGTTGTCTTCCTGAAATTAAAGACCCTTGGAAGTTTGATAAAAGGTGATACAATGGATTTGATGAGAAAATGTGTCTGCGTGCTGGTTTTACTCAGCGTCTCCGCGTGCGCGTCAAAGCTTCTGGACGGTAAGTTACTGCACTCGACTGTTTTAAAATACTAAACTATATATATGATATGGGAAAGAAAAGCTTTCTAAGCTGAAAAAGTTTTGAGATATTTTTATTTTTACTGTAGTGTCTCGTGTGCATTGACAACCTTGGTAATAATATTTATAATATAGAAATAGTTCTCTATGGTAATTTAGGTTTTGCAATAACTTTTTCAGTTTTTTTGTTTGTTTTGTTTGGTTGGGAGGGGGTCCCCACTCACTTAGCTAACCGACTCAATCATTTCTTGTTTAATTAATTTTAAAGAGATGCTTGAATGTAGGAAGTGACTTCTTTAGATCATGCTTTAAGCTGTTTTCTCTCTTCACCACTTGTAAACCCTATGTGTTGTCCATCCTCCCTGTGGTGCAGACATTTACGAGCCCAGAGGTATGTTTGCCAAGTACAAGTGTCTGCCGCAGACACTAATGGCTTTCTCTGAATGATATGGCAGCTCCATCTCATCCCATGTCTATATATTCATATGCCATCCATAGAGCGAAATGTAATCATAATCATAATTTCATTTTATCTTTAAATATTTACACTTTCAGGAAAAAGGTAGCCTACTTTGAACACCCTGACCACGTTTTCAATCAACTGAACATCAAGTAGTAATCTGTTATTCGCTATACAACGTTATTAATGTTCATTGTGAAAGGAAAATGCTTTTTTTTTATAGCCTATTGAGAGTCCCTGGATTTGCGGATTGTCTGAAAAACCCATGCAATTAAATATATACATGTGAATATGTGTACCTAAAGGGCTTAGTTTGTGCATGAAGAAATTTAGATTTTCCATTTTTCCATTTACAATTATAGCTGACATTTTGTACTGACAGTGCACTTACAGTCACTCAGAGTACAGAATCACTTTTCAGTGCTTCAAAATGTGGTTTGTTTTTCTTTATTGTAGCTAATTGTTTTTCTAACACAATCTCTTGTAAGCTGAGTTTCAGAGTAGTGTATTTTATGTACTTTCTGAGTACATATGATCAGTGGAAAGGAACACTGTTTGTTTGTTCTAAATAAACCGTGCTTAAGCATTCCAAATAAAAGCACACAAGATTAATTGTAGGCTAAGACTTAAATAATTTTACATACCATTGACTTTCCTAACATCTATAATGTGTCTCTCAAGGCCAGCAAATATGCAAGCGTGGCACTGAGAAGCCCTGCTATAAAATCGCCTATTTTCAAGACACTCGGCGTAAACTCAACTTTGAAGATGCGAGTCGAGCCTGCAGGAGTGATGGTGGAGACCTTCTCAGTATTGAATCTCAGACTGAGCAGAGACTCATAGAGACCTTCATCCATGAACTGAAAGCATCAGATGGAGACTTCTGGATCGGGCTCCGTAGGGATCAAGGCTATGAGGAGATAAACGGAGACTGTCCTTCTCAATACTACTGGCTAGATGGAAGCCTAGCAACCTTCAGGTGTGACGAGAGCCACATTAGACACGTCCTTTGTAGGTGCTTTCGCTCATTGTTTTGTGTGTGTGTGTGTGAGACAGGAACTGGCACTGGGATGAGCCTTCTTGTGGGTTTGAGGTATGTGTAGTGATGTACCATCAGCCCTCTGCTCCTCCAGGTCAGGGTGGACCTTACATGTTCCAGTGGAATGATGACAATTGTGAAACCAAAAACAACTTTATCTGCAAGTACACCAAAGGTTGGGAAGGCGTGTTTTATTCAGTTGATTTCTTGGTCACTTAAGATTACAAATGATATAGCTCATTGATTTGAACAAACCCCCAACACTAAGCATTAAACTTCAGCATACTGTAACACATCCCACACTGTTTCTAAAGACATGAATGACACATTCAAATAGTGTAGCCTTGGTAAGAGAGACATGCTATTATTTTAAAGCAATTAGGCTTATGATTTCCATCTGGTTCACAATGAAAAAAAGTGAAAATCCCATTCGCTTACATTCCAGACAGGACCACATATCTGGAGAGCAGAATATTATAGAGATTTGAGGGGTGCACATTTACCATTCACATTTTAAAAGTTAATATTTGTAGTAATATTTTCAGTGCTATTAGTTGCAATATTTGATTACAGCTTCCTAGAACATTAAGTGTTTAGTATATGATACCATGGTCTTCATGTGATGTTTCAGACAAACCTCCAGCACCCGTTCCTGCAGAAAATAGAACATTTGAAGGTAAGCTACAGGGATATTGTGCTTGGAAAAATTAATTAATTTAATTATATTAATACAGTACCTCTGCATAATTAGTAAATGATTTTGTAAAAAAAAAAATTTTAAATAAGCATGCTTATTGCAGTGGTCACTGCAGTACCATGGTTCAACCAGTAGGGGGTTGACAACTTTCCAGTGGGCTCCAATAAAGGCCTGTGCACTCCAAGGACAATAACTATAACTAAAACTATAAAGTTTTAATAATTGTTCTAATTTTATGAGAATAGGGATGTCCAGATTAGCTATAATGACACAGAGGAACAATATAGTTGGAATGACTTTCAGAATTTTTTTTTTCAGCTGTTGAGTATATATATATATGTGTGTGTGTGTGTGTGTGTGTGTGTGTGTGTGTGTGTGTGTGTGTGTGTGTGTGTGTGTGTGTGTGTGTTGTGTGCGTGTGCAGCCAATCAGATTCTTCCTGATTTCGAAGAGTTCAAGCATTTAAATCAGCAGACTACATTACTGCAACAAGAGCTTATACAACCCCAATTCCAGAAATGTTGGAACGTTTTTTTACCTATAGATTATAGCATGTTACAGACCTGATGTCAGTTAACTTAATTAGATGCTAGATGTTCTCCCAGCTGAATCTTTTGAAAATGTATTGCTTTTTCAGCCCTTTGTTGCCCTCATGCCAACTATTTTGAGACTTGTAGCAGGCATCAAATTTGAAATGATCTCATTTTGTTCATAAAATTGTAAAATTTATCAGTTTAAACATATTTTATGTTATCTATGTTCTATTGTGCATAACTTATTGGCTCATGTGATTTAAAAGTCTTTTAGTTTTCACTTTATTCAAATTTAAAAAAAGTCCCAACATTTCTGGAATTCGGGTTGTAATATAATAAACATAATGATTTGAACAAACCATATATATATATATATATATATATATATATATATATATCATATTATGATCATTTATATATATTATAGGGATTGTTGTCTTATATTAGATAATACCATAAAACCTATATCACATACATTACAGGTGCTCTTTCGACACCCAGAATGCCCTCTGTCACAGAGAAGGATGATGGCATGAGGGTGGTCGTATCTGAACCTCCAGGTGAGTCTTGTACTCACAGACAGGCCTGAAAACTGTCATGGCATGAATACCTGTTAGCACAATACAATGGGTTCTAAAATTAGAAAAAATTAAAACAAAGAATTACGATGCAAATAAAAGACAAAAAAAAAATATTTCAGCTTCTACACTATTTCTATGTCACTAATGAAGTACAACTTGTATCATTGGTCATGTGACTTTTTGTAGACACGATCAGATGTTCCTGCTTCTACTGAAGCACAACCTGCTCTTTGGATCATCTTGAATCATGATGCAAGTTTTCATTCAAATGATTATGCTGATGGTATAATTTGCAATAAGATCTATTGAAATACAATTAGACATATTGTGGTCTCACAAGTTTGGACCCCACTGTACATTGAAAAAAAAAATGGTGTGGAACAATAAATGAAACATGAAATATTTAAGTAGAAGTAGTATTTAAAATGTACTACGGTGATTGTAAAATGCACTCCAATAAACTTATTGGAGTTTTATTTACAACTTTGTTTACGGTTATTCTGTGTGTTGACTTAAAACTTAACCGAATACCTGATGTATTTAAAAAAAAAAAAAAAAAAAACTTTCCAGTTAGGACACATTAAATTGATTAAATGTTTGCCAGACATTTATAGTGATACAAAAGATTTATATTAAAATTAATTGAACTTTCTATTCAGCAAAGAATCCTGAAAAACATACTGTTTCCTCAAAAAATATTAAGCAGCACAACTGTTGCATGTCTTTCAGACAACGTTCTTAACATCGCTTACATTGTGCTGCCAACCATCCCACTTCTGCTGCTGTTGATTGTGGCGACGAGTGTTTTCTGCTTTAAGCTGTTCACTAAGAGGTGCGTTGTTTGACTGTTCTATTTCTGTACAGAAGCATTTTAAATATGATAAATTTGATGGCATACAATATCATTTATGCATGCAGGAAGAAACAACAGACTGAGACCCCTACAAAAGAGCCAGAATACTGGGCCGCTGGAAAAAGATGCAACAGGCCGAGCCCTGACGTCTATAACGTCATCCGAAGGCAGCATGAATCAGACCTGGCCGGCACGCGGCCTGACGTCAAGAACACTTCCTTCCTGGGTTCTTCTCCAGACACTCCACCTGGAGATTACGACAACTTGGCAGGCCGGGACACTGAAAGTGGTTTTGTGACACTGGCCAGCACCGAGAGCGGCTTTGTGACCAACGATTTGTATGACACGCTGCAAGGCCGTGGAAGTGGGAGATATTACAGAGACCAGGGATGGATGGATGAATTATATGGCTACTGATATGAAAGGTGAACATTAGCATTTAACTGCATATTCTCCCATAAAAATGATAAAAGCTGTTGATGTCTTACCCGAGTATTTCCTTGGTGCCAGATATCCAATATTATCTATATTTCCGCATAGGATATCAAATCAGGAGGACGCTAGAGCTCAAAAGAGGCCTGGATGTGTGTACACTCTTTTTTTTTTTTTACTTCCAAAATGTATTGAATGAATGAGAGAGTGTTATTATAGTATCATTCATAAACCATTAGTTTGTGTTTTTGTTAATATAGTTTTTGTTAATGTTTTGAATTTGATTATTATTTATATTTTCCATTTCATTTTATTTTTTATTATTATTAGTTTTTATAGTTAGGGTTTTTTTCAATATTTTTTAAGTTTTAGTTTATAGTTTTAGCTTATTTAGATGTAGTATTTTAGTACTTAAACTAAACAAAAATGATAATTGTTGCTTTGGCGGAGTTTTTTTAAATATTTTGTTTCAGTAGTGATTACTTTAAAGTAAGTAGGCTACATCTTTATGGTTTTAATTGTATTTTCAAACTATAATAACCCTGATTAGAGAAACTAAAACCCAGATTTCTGCAGATCTACCATTAATTTACTCTCAGTCAGACTTTCAATGCAACAACATCTGAAGTTTACGGGTCCCATATGATTATCCGATGTAGTTTCTTTTTTCTTTCTTTTTTTAATAGGCTCCTATGACACATAAAATATCTATAACAGTAATACAGTAATACTTAGGAGTTTTTAAAGCATCTTAAAGCCAAATTCTGGAGGATGAACACTCAAAGGTGGTACAATGCTACAAACAAGCTGCTCAACAAATCAGATTGAGATGCTCGGATATGAGATAACTTGTTTGCCCTCACTGGTTGGTTTGCATGACCCTGTTATGTTGCTTTTACTGGATGTGCTGTATGGAGCTCAGTAATTACACTGAGACAATCTCTTGCAGACTGTGTTTTCCTGTGAAATAATGAATGATCAAACATCCTTCAAGTTTCTTATATGCAAATATCGAAATGTGAATGCGATAATGTGAAGCCTTAATAAACAAAAACAGATGAATGAAGTTGAAACTAAATATTTGTACTTCCATATTTCGGCATGGTAAAAACAGCAGTAAGCGTTTTTGACAGCAGGGGTCACTCTCTGACAACATGCTCAGAGCACTGGGAGCGTAGATGTGCAGATCTACAGATGTTTAAATAGCCTAAATGTACAAATATGTTCATAAAATAAAATTAATATTATGCATTTTTAAACATATATTTTATTTATTTGAAAATATATATTTAAAAACAAATCTATAATATAGTCACTCCAAATATCCAAATAGTATAATCACAGTAGTTATTCTAAAATATTGCAAAAACATTTTGTATGCATAATAGACAATATTATCTTTACATCGACTTAACGTTTTGGACACTAAAGTCACAAAATATAAGACAACAATAGTGGATAGTAATAACAACATGCATTATTATTATTATTATGTTTTTAGGGTTCCTTTTTCCACACTGCAGTGTTAAAAACACTAAAAAAAAAAAAAATAAAAATAAATAAATTCAAAATATGAAGCAATGCAATGATGTCAGCCGCATTTCAAGCACAGAGAGAGAGCTCTCGCTATCTATGCCTGGTTTCTTTCTTTCTTGCAGTTTTTTCACGCATTGAGCAAAATCAGTCGTCTATGAAAAATGCATGCAGCTCAAGTGCCTAAAAATCCCTACTTGTATTTACTTGTGGTATGGTGTCGCGTGCAGAATCTTTTCAGTGATTCTAAACAATGAAATGCATTTGGGTTTTCGAAGGTCAGATGTAAGCAACGGAGTTGAAAGTGTTTGTAGAGATTGCAGTAGCCTCTGATTGACTTACGCAGTGGATAAGGTTGTCTTGGTGACATGCTGGTCGCGGACGTTGAAGCCGCTTTGTGAGATCCGCCCCTTTATAAAATCCCTTCAGCACTGCCACTGACGTCAATGCATGTCGAGCGCCAGAACATCATTCCTCATGCCGAGCATCAGAGCGGAATGCGCTCTCATTTCAGTCATGTAGAGCCCTTATCTGGAAACGAAGACATGTGAAGGAGCCCTTGGCACCCATATGCCCCATTTGCATTTTAGCTTTGACATTAGAAACAAAATCGTACTTGCCACTTGAATTGCTTTGTATGAGCAGGTGAAGCTGGCCAAATCATCCACACACCTCTTTATCCAGTAGTTTACTAGAAAACTATGGTCATGGCCGCCCAGGACCAAAAGCCGTCGCAGCGAGCTCCGGTTCGTGTGGGATTTTATGATATTGAGCGCACGCTGGGAAAAGGCAATTTTGCAGTTGTGAAGCTGGCGAGACATCGTATCACGAAATCTGAGGTGAGTAACACACACACACACGCTCACATGCATTTGTGCAATTAAACTAAACTTACATTTTCTGTGAAGGAGAATGTCTATAGAAAATATTTGGAAGTTGTATTTGAGTCTGTGACAAATGTGATCTGCGAGATGGAAACATCTTTAAAATGCAGTTCAAACACGTGCTAAGTTCTGAAACTGTCATGTGATATTTGTATTCACGGTTATTTCATACATTTTTAAAAAGCGTTTACAAAGAAAAAATATAATGACTTTTATTATGTCAGGTGGTGTAACCATCAACTACTAGAACATAATAAAACAACAAAAAAAGTAAATTTGTTTAGTTCATATATAATGTTATATAGCCATACATATATAATGATTTTTATTTATATGTGTATAAATAATTTCTTGGGGTTACTCCATTTGACTTGGACTAAATGTGCCTTGCAATAAAAAAGTAAAAATACTGTATGTGAAATGTAAAAGAAAAAATGCTCTAAAGGGGGTCCTCTGGTTTTTGTCACATGACATTATGGATTCCTTCATGTTGGTCACAATACTGACTTTGACTTGAAATACAGAAATATGATTATTAAAAATATTAATATTTAAAACATTTATTTCTTCACTAACAAACTACTTATGATAACATTTTTAATCATTTTAATGATACTTTTAAATGTAACATTTAAGCATTTTGTAATACTTATATTTTAATTTAAAAATAAAAAAGAAACATGTTCTTCTCAGAAAATGTGTTTTCAAGTTTTATATGAATTGCTTTTTTAAATGTTGTTTGAATATCTTAATGGATCAAAACAAAACAAGCAACACTGACCTTTGATATGTAGGACACAGTGGCAAATTATAAGTGGAAGCATTTTTTGCATGTTCAGATTGTTGTTTATCTAGATGAAGTACTTAAATTGTGCATTGCGTAATGTGTATTTTATTTAAATAACAGGCACTAGCTGGATCTGCCCTTTGTTTCTCTGTCATCAGTTTGGATTAGGATTACATTGTTGTTGGTGTGCTATGAAAAAGACCAGTTTACTCTCTGAACTTGAGTTGTAGAGTGACTAAGCGCTGCAGTCAAGATCAGTTCAGATAAAACCAAACAAGTTATGCAGCTTCCCACCATTTCTCACTTAGAAGCAAAAGTGGAACAGCTGTATATCCAGTTGCAGTTGCATAATTTTAAAAGGTGCTGTAAAGTAAGATGTGAGAAAGGAAGCAGTCTGTGTCTCTTTTTTTTACTGTATTACAACTGTAAAGTCTTATATTAAAAAAATGGCATATGCCTAAGTGGTCTTTTGATTTTTAGAAAGGTAAATTAGTACTGTTTCATTGTATTGTTGTTTATTATTGCAGTGCAGCTCATTGGATAAATAAATTCCTTTATTTGTGTAAATACTGTAAATAATGAATAACAAAAGCTTAGTACAACTAACATTACATTTTTGCTGAATTGCAGGTGGCTATTAAGATCATAGACAAGACCCAGCTAGATGCAGTGAACCTGGAGAAGATCTACAGGGAAGTGGAAATCATGAAGTTGCTGGACCATCCTCACATCATCAAGCTTTACCAGGTACTGCATAATCATTCATGTGCGTATTGTGTGTATTTATAATAAATTTGTGATAATCCATCAACTGCCCATGCAAACAATTTGATTTGTCACCTGTATTAGCATTTATCCCATGAGGCTACTGTTGAATCCAGGAGTTTCATCTGGGTGCTTTATAGGGTTCGTCTTATGTTATGTAAGATTTTTAGGTCACTCTGGGCCTGGATGCTGAAAGTATCAACAGCTGCCTGTGCTGTTACACAACACAAATACAGCATCAGCAGCAGTCCGGTTATGACTTCTACCAGAGGCAGTGCTCATATTGTGATCTGTCTGTCTGATAATAGACATTATACATAGAGCTTTCAAAAAACTGCTCACTGTTCCTTTGGCAAGTCAACTGGGGAAAAAAATGTTTTATTTAAAATTATTACTATACATTTTTTAAATAATAATGATAAATATAAATTAACAGTAACATCATAATGTTATAATTATTATTATTATCATCACTGGTTCACTTATTCACTTGTTTGAAAAAATAAGGGGATAAAAGTATTTGTGTCCAAAATAATAATATTATTATTTACTAAATTAATATATTTTTATTATTGTTTAGTATTATTTCTTATTGTATTGTATGTAAGTGTCAAGTCTCAAGCTCAAATTTTAATCTTATGAGGGACATGTTTGATAGTAGTGTATACCATTTTACTGAATCATTACTACATTGATGTACCACACACAGTATTATATGGTACTCCAAGTGTACTTCAGAGTATGATGGCAATACCATGGTCCAAAAGACAAAGTTGTGCTATGAACTTTTGTTAGCGTGCTCAGAGGGGACAGCAGCATAGAGAAAATAGCTTAGTGAAATATTACACCTGTGCTTCTAAAATAATATCTGTAACATATTATTGACTAAGTGTGAATCACTTGTCATCTTCTTCTCCTTTGGCTCACACAAAATATGATGTAGCATTGTTTTCTCACTTGAAGCCAAGTGTGAACACTTGTGACAGGTGAAAATGCTGTTATTCTCTTGTGCTCTTGTGATTTTTGTGATCTGTGGTATTAATTGCATTGCCATAATCATCCCATAATCATGCAGTGAATAATAATTACGTTTCCTCTCTTTCAATAGGTCATGGAGACCAAAAACATGCTCTATCTAGTCACAGAATATGCCAGGAATGGAGAGATATTTGGTGAGTGCATCCATTTCCATACATGTGCAAACAAAAGCTCATTTCACTCTTATCCATATACTCACCTCACACTGTTAAGTACTGCGTGTGCAGTGCAAACATGCCTGCATTGGATTGAGATCATTGGTCATACCACATTTCTGCATATTTCATCCATCTATACACAGATTCACTCACTTAAAGCCTAATGGATGAGCTGAGCACATGCTATTTTTCGTGCTGTGATGATTAGCGGTGTCACCTGTAATGGAAAAAGGTCCTGGTGATTTAGATGAGAGCTACGTGACCAAAGAAACAATCATCTCACCCATAACAGCCCCATGCAGTAATGCTACCGTCATACTTAAAAGACAGTGAATGAGATTTATAACCTCATTAAGGGGCAAAAGGTTGCCTTTGACAAAGCAAGTGAAAGAATATGATATGACAGCTGCTGCCAAAAAAGAGGAATAAGATAATAATTTACAGAGACATCCTTGTGATTTTGCTAGTACGTCTTCAGTTATTGTCTTAATATACTGCTTGTATTTGACGGCATGTGTGCTGTGTTCTTAGCAAACATACGTCAGCCTACTCTTTCTGCTGTGTACAGTATGCTTGTATGTGAATATGGAATATTACATTTGCCAAAATGTACAGTACTATGTGACAGCGGTTGTTGGAGAGAAGTTCCATTTTTGTTGCAAGAAGGTTCTAAATTTCACACGTCATCATCATACAGATTAGATGTTCAGTTCCCTTATACTACCTGCTGGGTGCAAATGACGTGTTGTTATATAGTCAGTCCATAGGGATGTGAAGCCATCTGTCAACTCAATATCATACCATGCAATTCACACTGCACACTGCCTGGCATTCGCATTCACAGTGCATCCTTTGAAGTTTCCTACATGTCCTTAACACATGGGCCGTATGACGCACACATGCATACACAAGCAACTGGCATCTCCATGCCCTTGTCAACTGATTAACTCAGAGGACTGTTGTTTTATCAGCACTCGGCTCGCATCTGAAGTAGGCATTACTGACAGTCAGGTCCTGTTTTGAATGTGTGGTCGGCTGTGGATGACAGGTTGGCCTTTCGTTTTTGGAAAGAATGAATATATGCTGCTTGCTTCAGGTTGTTTTTGTTGGATTTGAAATTCATGAAAAGCTGGTAGTTGCATATTTACATGAGTCTGACATGGCAAAAAGTATTAAGCAAACACCTGCTATGTATGAAAGAGGACATGAGAAAATAATGTGATATTAAAAGTCTTATTTTCAGGAATTACATTTCCCTTTATCTTTTGAGATGAAAGAGCTCATTGTACTTTATGAAATAACTTTCGAAGACAACACTTTCTGAACCAGTGCTGTCATCTAAAACAAATAATATCCAAAATTGGTTGTGTTAACTGAAATAAAACTGCAATTAAGTAATACACAAATATTATATGGAAAAAATAAAAGTTAGAAATGTCGATTTGGCAGCTAACTGAAATTAGTTGAAGTACTAAATTTATTAAAACTAAAACTGAAATAAAAATGAATTCAGGCTAAATAGAAACGTTTAGGAAAAAGAATAAAAATGACAAAAGCACATGAAATGATTACAACTTAAACTAAAATAAAAAATAGTCTGGTTTTATTCATTCATTTAAATAAATATTAAAAATGCAATTCAATACATTGACTTTAATAGACTTCTGTGATAAAAAATAAAATTTAATACTTCAGAAACTCAAAGTTTCCACAAAAACATTAGGCAGCATAACTGTATTCAGCATTGATAATGAGATATATTTCAAATCAGCATATTAGAATTATTTCTGAAGGATCATATGTGACACTTAAATCTGTAGTAATGACTGCGAACAATTCAGCTTTGCATCACAGGAATAAATTACATTTTAAAAATATAAAAATAGAAAACAGTTATTTTAAATTGTGAAAATATTTTACAATATTACAGTTTTACAAATTTTTTATCAAATAAATTCAGAGTATAAGAGACTTTCATTCAATAACATGAACAAATCTTACCAACCCTAAACTTTTTAACAGCACTGTATGTCTACAAACTTGTCAAATTTAAGCTTTTCCTTAAAATGGAAAAAATAAATAAACCATATCTTCAACAGATTTAGTTTGCTTTTTTATATTGACAACATTGTCCAACGTAGTATTTAGTCTGGATGTCTATGAGCAGCACTGTTAAACATATGTTTCCCTGCTCATTGTCACAATCTGCATACCATTTTCATGAAAAATTCATGACTGTGACATGTTGCCTGGATGTGCAGATGACGACCCAATAACACCTGATCCCTGTCTGGCAACACAGACTACCTGGCCAGCCACGGGCGACTCAGCGAGATGGATGCGAGGAGGAAGTTCTGGCAGATCCTCTCAGCAGTGGAGTACTGCCACGAACGCAATATTGTTCACAGAGACCTGAAGGCTGAAAACTTGTTACTGGATGCTCACATGAATATGAAGATAGCAGGTAAGAGGTGTACCTTTCCTTCTTATAGTCTGGGGACGTTGAGTGAAAACATAGTGCTGTGGTAGACAGCTTATAAGAAGGTGTCAGTGACAACAAGAGGCTTTAAACGTCTTGATATCAAAATGATCTCCTCTATTCCAATTTAATATGCAGAAACAACAACTCCAAGCAAGTCATTTGTTGACTTCTATGAGGCTTGTAAGCTGTGTGGCTCTGTCAAAACACTGCTCTGTTTGTTTGAGCAGTTTGAAATGTCAAATTATGGCTCCACCAATAGCGTGAGTTTGGGGCGGGACTATCTGTAATAAGCTGTTTAGTAGCGGTGGGGTGGGAGTGTTTGGGTAGGAAACAGCTAGTGGCACAGAAATAGCACTTTTCAACTTACCTTGAATTTCAAGAGCAAACATTAGCAATGATTAAGCAAATGGAGTCCAACTTCAGAATTCACCCAAAGTTAGATTGTGGCAAAAAGAATGATATTGGAATGAAAGTTAAATAATCTATTATCTATGTGTGTGTGTGTGTGTGTGTGTGTGTGTGTGTGTGTGTGTGTCTGTACCCCATTATTTTGTGTGATTTTAGTATAATTGAAAAGTTATAACTTTTGTTAATATTTTCAATTACATTATAGCATGTGGCTAACATAAACAAGGAACAGTTGTATTTTTATTAATTAACGTGAACAAAGTTTAATAAAAACCATGACAAATGTATTTCTCATTGTCAATTAGTCAATATTAATCAATGCATTAACTGACATTAACTAATGGGCTCTTATTGTAAAGTTTTTTTGTTGTTTTTATTTAATGTCTGTATAGTTTTTTTTATTAATGTTTATTTCAGTTTTAGTTTTACTAAATTAAAATGAGAAATGTTTTCTTGGCAAGTAGATGAAATCAAATAAGTTTAAAGTTTTTTATATTTTATTTTATTTTATTATTAATATTTAATATTTATTTTATTTCAGTGAACTTTTTGTACAAGTTTATTTTTTCAAGTTTTAGTTATACTAACCATGATAGCCATGTGTCATGTTCAATAATTAGACTTTTCATTTTATGTTTTCACATTTATATTATTTGTGTTTAAAATGGAATCTAGTTATGTCCAATTTTCTGCTTTATCTAAGAATAAAAGGGGTCATTGCCCTTACCTCACTGGCTCTTGTACATTCCAGAAGTGAAGTCAGACCTTTTTCTCACAGTAGCCTAAGTTGAATTGCATATTTATTCAGTGACATTAGTTCATTTTAGTTGCACAGTTCACAGACGTACACAGAACTCATGCAGTTCATCCAGCACACTGTTCACGTAACCGTTTGTAAGCTGTAAGCCAATGGTGAACTTGCCTTGGGAAATAAATCTATAATGTTACATAATAGATTTGTGATTACTCTTAGATGTTTTGAGTATCTGAATAAATGTGATGTATACTAGTGAAAGATATATAGTATATCGACCAAATTATTAAATTGCCAATAGTTAGCCATTTAATTATATTTATCACCCATTAACCATGAATGCCTGACCAACTGACAAAAGTGTCACCTCTAAAACCTGCTGACAGATTTAAGATTTAAAATTTACAGACATTTACAGTTTACCAGTATGAATTTATATTTACATAAATGATTGGTATTACATCTGCAATAAGCTACCTTGCTATGGATATCATCATCGATTATTATAAAATAAAAAAAAGACATACTGATATCAGATTCATTTATGTGTAACAGACTGACAAAATAAGTTGCATAAATATCTTTACCTGATCTGACCCAAATTCCCAAATGTTAACTAGACATCATGCGCATGTGATGCAAAGAGTCAAGTTTGTTTTGTCCTATTCAAGCATGTAATCGTAGTGTTGTGATGTAAAGTAATGACTGCTGTACAAAAGACACTGGAGGGATGGAGGATGACAGAGATGCTTCTAACATACTGTGCTCTATAAGTACCAGTCACTGCAGAGAATGGAGCCTTGTGTCAGACTATTTGTCTGTATTTATGTCAAACCAAGCTGAAAGAGAGACACTGAAAATGCATTATAGGGTGTTGCCATTGTGTCACTCATGCACACAGATAACAGATGTGAGGCCATCACAGCAGAGGCTTTTTAAAACACACCTCCATCTTCCAGTTATTTCTAAAAGCGTTTTCAGTGGGAAATTTGACTGCAGATGTTGCAAGAGTTCACAGTTATATTTCATTGATGTAACTTTTTCTCTGATGTCCCTCCAACAGTTAAACTGAGACAATCATTGACTAGAGTAAGAGTAGAAATATAAAATGAATTTAAGCAACATAGCTCAGATCATTTGGTCTGGGAAGATGTTAATGAGAAACGTTTGAGATTGAGATTTTGAGAAATTGAGATTGAGATTACTGGGGCCTGTTGCTCTTGAAAACTTGAAGACTTAAGCAAAATCCAAAGGTTGCGAGTTCGAGTCTCGGGCCGGCAGGAATTGATAGATTAACGTTGGTGGACTTGGACTTGAAAAATTGTGTGTATTGATTGTTTTTTGCAGTTGAAACAAGATACCTTCTGATGTTTATTTCATGCTATAACTAGTGAAGAGGAAGAGATGATCGGTTCACATGCCGTTACAGCGATCTGTCACAACAAATTAAAGAGCCACAAAGCAGTATTTATTGTTTGAAATTCTTAAAAAATTACAAAATTTGATAGCTGAGACTTTGTTTAATACCTAAAGTAACCTGCTCTGTGTTGTCTATCGGTGCGTTGTCAGTTTTGTCTTTGCTCCACAATGTATTTTTCACTGTGTGAGAACACGATGTGTGGCGTGAGAGTGGCATGGCTTGTCAGACATCGCAACAGTAACAAAAAGAGACGGGTCTTTGCAAATTACAATTGAAATGTAATTTCAACAGATAGTTTTGGAAATTTCGCTATTAGTGATGGACATTTTCGAAACACTAATTTATTAAGCTCTGAAACCTTTGAAAATCTTTTGTTTTGAATCAAGTTCGGAATGCATATGGATATCCAAAGTCACATGATTTTATTAAATAAGGCTTCGTTATGTCATATCTGAATTCGTCTTGCATAGCCAGACCTCCAAGAGGCCATACAGTATATAACTGACAGGTAAAGCAACCAATCACGTTTTGTTTTGTGCTGCATTATGTTTATGGGTGTGGAAATCACGCCACAATAACAGACCTGTGTGTAAAACTCTTGGACATATTTTATAGAGTCTATGCTGCAAACTTTACATTTTTCACAAGGGTTTGAAAATCCAGCAAAATAAGCGCTCAACGTCACAGTTGTAAACACGACGGCTTTCTTCATCAATGAGGGGGTTTGGCATCACGGCACCTTTGTTTCCAGGCAGAACGTTAAAGAACGCAACACACACATCTCCCAGAAATCCTGTATGATTTAACCAATCCGACAACGACTTTGAAACTCCTGAAGTGTTTCCAGCTAAGTGTTCCGTATGCATCAGACATTCAGCCAGCGGTCCATGGATATGACATCTGAGGCTGAGACTATATCTGTATCAAAACATTTTCAAAATTTCAACGGTTTGCCGCTAGGGGGAAATCTATTTTCCCATTATCCAGTGTCTATATGGTTTTTACCTGATCTCAGATCAGCTATGATTCCTGTATTATGTGCTTATGGACATAAAACACAATATACTGTTTTATGTGTCACCCTCACAGCAAACAGCCTATGAGTTCATTCTTCCCGCCCCCCGTGCAATCGTTAATTTACGTCAATCGGTGGTGACGTACATCAATTAATCTTTAAATTATATGGATTACATTACACAATTCAACCTGTCCATTATCTGCCAAGAGTAAAGATCAGGGGAAATGCGTCACTGCTGGTTGTGTATGAGTAGACGCAGACCCTCCCAGAGTCTGTGTGTGGTCAGTCAGTGAGTACCACCTGCTTCAGCACCATCACACTATCCAGTCCTGTCACAACATTCATTTCCTCTTGTTGCTGATTCACTAAAGATTTTTTTTTTGCCTGCGAGCTGACACACAGCCAGGAATCTATTTAGTCATCTGGACAGTTCATGTTCAATTACTTGTGTCATATATTCATTTGCACCAGTGACCAGATCTGTCAGATTAAATGTAATTAGCTTCGATATTGGATGCATAACACTATTACTTGCTAAACACTAGGGATTTAAAACACAAGTATTAAATATTGTTGCATAACTCATCCCAAACCAACCAAGGGTTCGTTTACCAAAAGCATCATTAGCCAACTATGGTCGCTAGTTCCATTAGCAATATAGTTCCATGATCCAGTGTTTCCTGAAACCACATTCTCAAACAGCTCTCGACCTGTGGTTAGAAGCATAGTTTCTTGTTTGTAAAATTTTATAGTCTTACATAGATCATGTTTTTGACATAGACTTACATTGATCAGCAGGTTTTGAAGAGTGAGGATGTGCATAAATGCGTATGGGAACTCCGGAGTATGGCGTGAGAGGGAAGCCGCAATGAATCAAACATCAAATAAAGCAACACGATGGGGAACAAAAATAGTGAAGTAGTCCTCAGATGCCATGTTCAATACAGCAGCATCTCAGAAATATGATGTTGTTTAGAAATGTGCTTACTAAATAAACCATGTTTTAGTGATTTAGAAAAAGTGAATGCCTTTCTGTTGTTCATGATAATCTGATATTAATTGCAGTCTTTAATCTGTTGAGATCAGAAGTTATTACTTCATCTGTGTGTGATGTCATTAACAACAGTCCTATATTGGTGAATAAACTACAGAAGTGCAACCATGTTGGTTTTGGAAAACAGTCATTAGTAGCTAGGCTAGCTCCTTTCTGTAAGGATGCATTGTACAGTGATTAAACAGTGAGTTTTTTGTAGGGCAAACACACCCCAGAGCAGCCCATGCACGAGAAAGAGACACTCTGTTTTTCTCAAGGAAATGTAAAAAAAAAAACTTTTTTGCCCACAAATTTTGCAAATGCCAAGCTAATGTGAGTGCTGACGTTGACTTTTTATTCAAATCTGCTGCAGATTTTGGCTTTGGAAACTTCTTCCGTCATGGGGAACCCTTGACCACTTGGTGTGGGAGCCCCCCATATGCGGCTCCAGAGGTGTTTGAGGGACAACAGTATGAGGGTCCGCAACTGGACATCTGGGTAAGCTTGGACTGTATCAGATGGCAATATTATAGTAATATTTTATAGAGACCATCCTACTTGTATTGTGCTAGTACAATAATATTTTTGAGTACCATATTCATGTACAATGGTATTTACATTGTTACAGTAAAATGTAAACTGTATTATAAAATTGGAAAGCACAGATAGATAGATAGATAGATAGATAGATAGATAGATAGATAGATAGATAGATAGATAGATAGATAGATAGATAGATAGATAGATAGATAGATAGATAGATAGATAGATAGATAGATAGATAGATAGATAGATAGATAGATAGATGTTCACAAAATGATGATATGATATGACCTCATGACTAATATGTACATACTGTAGGCAGCTGGCAAAATTCTTGCCATTTGTTGATTTATGTCCTCTCAGTATAGTCAGAACAGAGAATTGCGTCAAGGACGAATGGTAATTCGATTGATTGAAAACATAATTATTATTTCCTGTATTGTGTGTGGGTAGTTCCTAGGCAGAGTTTGATGTTTATGTATTGATTTTCTATATATGTGTGTGTCATGCAGAGTATGGGGGTGGTTTTGTACGTGTTAGTGTGTGGCGCTCTTCCATTTGATGGTCCTAGCCTTCCTGTCCTCAGACAGAGGGTCCTGGAGGGCCGTTTCCGCATCCCCTACTTCATGAGTGAGGGTGAGGAAGTCAAAGTAACACAATTATACGACTGTTAATGCATCCTTTAAGCTGTCATGAATAAACGGTGAACAGTGCCAGGGGTTACATGTATGTACTCAGATATTGAGAAATAATGATAATAGTTACTCTGTGAAGGAAATGTCTTTGTCTTTTGAGCTCATTGCATTCCCTATATCCTCTTTCAGACTGCGAGCACCTGATCAGGAAGATGTTGGTTCTAGATCCAGTCAAGCGCTTGTCCCTCAGTCAAATCAAAGAGCATCGCTGGATGGTGCAGGAGGTCCCATCCCAGCGGCCCGTGCTGTATAGACAGGGTCTGCTGCCATGTGAGAGCAAATCCGGTTTGGGTGAACACAGCGAGCAGGTGCTCCGACTCATGCACAGTCTGGGCATCGACCAGCAGAAGACTATTGAGGTCAGTTGATCAGCTTTTACTTAACCAGGATTTAGAATGTGTTTAAATTCCAGTTCAGTTCTTGCATCTAAACTGAATTTGAATTAGGGTGGCAAACAGGATGTAGAACTGTAATTAAAATTAGAATATATATATATATGTGTTCTTTTTTTTTGGTAACGTATTTCAAAAAGTGAAACTTTCATATATATATTTTAGATTCATTACATGTAAAATAAAACATTTCAAAAGTTTTTTTGTTTTGATTTTGATGATTAGAGCTTACAGCTGATGAAAGTAAAAAATCTAGTATCTCAAAATATTAGAATATTTCCTAAGATCAATGAAAAAAAGGATTTTCAAAACAGAAAAGTTCAGGTTCTTTAAAGTATGTTCATTTATGCACTCAGTACTTGGTCGGGGCTCCTTTAGCATAATCTCCAGCATCAGTGAGGTTTGGCATGGAAGCGATCAGCCTGTGGCTCTGCTGAGGCACTATTGAGCCTTCAGCTCGTCTGTATTGTTGGATCGACTGTTTCTCATCTTTCTCTTGAAAATATCCCATAGATTCCATATGGGGTTCAGGTCAGGCATGTTGGCTGGCCAATCAAGTACAGTAATATCATGGTCAGCAAATCACTTGGAAATGGTTTTGACTGTGGGCAGGTACTAAAGTCCTGCTGGAAAAGGAAATCAGCATCTCCATGAAGCTTTTCAGCAGATGGAAGCATAAAGTGCTCCAAAATCTCCTGGTAGACGGCTGCGTTGACTTTGGACTAAGTCGTGGCCTAATGGTTAGAGAGTCGGACTCATAATCCAAAGGTTGCGGGTTCGAGTCTTGGGCCGGCAGGGATTGTAGGTGGGGGGAGTGAATGTCCAGCGCTCTCTCCACCCTCAATACCACGACTGAGGTGCCCTTAAGCAAGGCACCGAACCCCCAACTGCTCCCCGGGCGCCGCAGCATAAATGGCTGCCCACTGCTCCGGGTGTGTGTTCACGGTGTGTGTGTTCACTGCTGTGTGTGTGCACGTTGGATGGGTTAAATGCAGAGCACGAATTCCGAGTATGGGTCACCATGCTTGGCAGTATGTCACTTCACTTCACTTGACTTCACTTGATAAACACAATGGATCAACACTAGCATACGTCATGGCACCCCAAATCATCATTGACTTCAGAAACTTCACACTAGACTTCAAGCAGATTGGATTCTGTGCCTCTCCAGTCTTCCTACAGACTCCAGAACTTGATTTCCAAATGAAAAGCAAAATTAAGTTTACTTTTACCTGAAGACAGGACTTTGGACCACTGAGCAACAATCCAGTTCTTTTTCTTCATAGCCCAGGTAAGATTCTTCTGACGTTGTTTCTGTTTCAGAAGTGGCTTGGTAGCCCTTTTCCTGAAGACGTCTGAGCGTGGTGACCCTTGATGCACTGACTCCAGCTTCAGTCCACTCCTTGTGAAGCTCTCCCAAGTGTTTGAATCAGCTTTGCTTGACAGTATTCTCAAGCTTGCGGTCATCCGTGTTGCTTGTGCACCTTTTCCTACCCAATTCATTCCTTCCAATCAACTTTGCATTTAATATGCTTTGATACAGCACTCTGTGAACAGCCACTCCTTTCAGTAATGACCTTCTTTGACTTACCCTCTTTGTGGAGGGTGTCAATTATTGTCTTCTGGACCATTGCCAAGTCAGCAGTCTTCCCCGTTATTGTGGTTTCAAAGAACAAGAGAGACCCGGAATTTATACTGTAGGGACGGTCATTTTCAGTATTTTGAGAGACTGGATTTTTGCTGTAAACAGCTTAAAAGAGCTGTAAACTCTAATCATCAAAATTAAAACAAAACAAACTTTTGAAATGTTTTACTTTACATGTAATGAATCTAAAATATATGAAAGTTAAATTTTTGAAATAAGTTACAAGAAAAACGTTTTCACAATGTTCAAATTTTTTGAGATGCACCTGTGTGTGTGTGTGTGTGTGTGTGTGTATAGTGCTGTCAAACAATTAATCACGATTAATCGCATTCAAAATAAAAGGTTTTGTTTACATAGCATGTGTTGTGTAAACAAAATGCTAAATGACTAAATGTAAAGCTATATGTATATGTTTTAAGTGTCATTTTGGACCGTATTTACACCTTTTTTAAACAAAAAGAGCAATAAGCAATAAACGAGGCAATTATATTTAGTCCAAAACAATGGTATTACTATTTATGTTTTGTCACAAAACCTGTCACAAAACACAAATTCCGAACTCTAGTAATGGTTTGGGCTTTTGGTTTCCAAAAATTATTTGTCCTCTGATTTGCAAATTTGATTATTCCAAAGAACAGCGTTTCAGAATATTTTCAAAACATACTGATAGAAATTTGTCATTTGCCAGTGTTCTCTTTCCTAGTCTGTTTTGCTCTTCAAAAACTCTTGCTTTTCCTGTCACAGTCTCTTCAGAACAAAAGCTATAATCACTTTGCTGCTATCTACTACCTGCTTGTGGAGCGGTTGAAAGCTCATCGCAGCAGTTTCCCTGTGGAACAGCGTTTGCACGCCAGCCAGCGCCGCCCTAGCATCGTCGCTGAGCAGACTGTTGTCAAGGTAACCCCATCTGTGAAGTCTACCCAGACATATTGAAATAGCGTTGGTATAAAAATGTAAATATTGAAATCATGAGGAACAAAATCTGTAATCCAGCCATCCTTCTTTCAGTTTAACCTCTGCGACCGTAAACCACAGAAACAGGCTTTTGAGACCTTTCATTATCCTTTTTATGGATTCAACATATTCATGCAGTATCAGATGGTAATACCGTGGTACAGTGTCTGTGACTATATGAACTTAGAAAAACAGTTACATTGTACCAAGGTACAACCAAGATAGCTGCAATTCCATGTTACCATTGGATTTATTGGTTTATGCCTTCGTGTTCTTGTTACAGACCATTGCGGTTCCTTCTCAAGCGGGCATCCCGCTGCAGGCAGTGCGTCACCTGCGTTCACCTGTTCTGTTGCAGTCCACTACAGACACGTTTACCTTCCCACAAACACCTGCTTCCCCAGATCAGATGCTCATGGAGGAAGACGTGGCCACTCCCAAGGTCAGTTATGTTTCAGATGAAGTGTGCGGCAAAACAAAGAGCAAAAAAAGGTTAGTAAATAGATTCGTATGGCACAGAGAGAAATCTCTCATCCTCTTTTCGGGCTTGAGGCTATATTTCGTAAGCTCTGCCTGCATGTTTTAAATAGCAGCGTTACTCATTGGCGCTGCTGTATGACGGCAATAAGAGCTTTTGTCTGCAGCATGTGAAGTTCCTCTGCCTGCGTGTCAGCCTGATCTCTTCCTCATTACTCACCCGCAGTATCTCAGCAGCACTTCAGCCTCCTAAAATAACACCTGCGTATATATTAAAGAATAAAAAATGCTCTTTAGGATTTCATTGCTTGGTGTCACCATTGGTGCTTTGCGTCAGTGTAGGTATCTCAAGCACTTATTGCTACTCATTCATAAATGAATGACTCAGACAGAGACAAGGGAATTAATATTATTTTATCTATAGCTGATATGACAGTATGCACTGCATGACACCCAGAATATGTCAACCATCAGAGATTTTGCCATACCATGGTAGTGGTAGTTTGTGTGGCTATCAGAGTGCTTTACACTTAAGAGCAATGGAGGAATGTGAAAATATAGAGAGGGATGTCGTTTATGGTGCTTTTAGTCCATGTCTAGTAACTTTGAGGACACCTAAATCCTAGTGTACTTTTTTTTGATGAACTGTGTTGCATTACACAGATTTTTGTCCAATCAAATTCTCTCTAGAATGAGAACGTCCCTCCTCCTAATATAACCTTATACAGTGTAGCAAATCAAGCTTTATGGCTTTGATAAGCTATACTATTACTATAATATTTCATAATTATATTTTAATTAATTTATATAGTTATTAATACATTATTAATTGTAATATAAAATAACAATGTAATTTTTCCTGTTTTGTGTGTATTGTTTTAAGTCATAATGTGATGTTGTTATTGCACAAATGCCAGACTTTGGTTTCTTATCACCTTTTTTTCTCCAAATAAATTAGTCAGATTAGTACTTTTTTAATGAATTCATTGCATTGTTTAAAATTATTAAATATTATCATTATTGTTGTTGTTAATGATGATTATTTTAGATATAAGCTATTAATAATAGTAATAATAATTTAAACTACTATTATTAAAAGAATTTGATCAGAGATGAAGCAATTGTCTTTTTAAAAATTATTTCACTGTATTGTCTGAAATATTACTATTATTTAATTATTGTTATTATGATTATTTAATAGATAAACCATTTTAATTAAACAAAGTACTTGTCTTTAAAATATATTTACTTTATTGTACAAAATATTACAATTAATAATTATCAAAATATAAATCATTTTTCAACAAATTTCCAGCTAAATGAACTATTATGCCATATACACACACCATGATATAAAATATCATGATCATGCTGCTCACCCTTGTAGATCATGGGGAAACATATAACCTGCATTTCATCTGCGCGTCCTGTTATTTGCAGCCTGTTGTTACAGTAAGGCCAGCATGTCAGGTTTTCTTCCTGCTGTTGCACAAAAGCACGGCTCTGTGTTTGTAAATGCCCCTGATGTGCCAGTGATGCACCACCTATGTGATGAGTGCTGGGTGTTCTCTCCACTCGTGAAAACCGTGACTACAACATTTGTTACCTTGGCTGTCGCAAAGGCAATCTCCATAGCTACTGTTCTTTAATTGACGTGCAGTGTTGACTCATCCTGTGGGGACTCTGCCGTATACATACCAATTTGCCCTCCAACAGGTCTTTTTCTGTACAGTTGGTGCTTGCAATACCAAGGTCAAAAGCTTAATCCCAAGGGAACAAACACATTTCTAAAAGTAGTCCTTAAATGGACTGTGAGTTGTTGTTAAACTGTCTGCCAAATGAATAGAAGTAAATGTTTATGAAGAAAGGGACGCGTGATAAGTCATTAATTTAGCCTCAGCGCCTGTGGAGCTGAACAGATGGCAATCTAGGGATCTCTTTACAAACTTATATCAGCTGGCTTATTGTAATTCAGGAAAGCTGCTGGTCGCCTGTGGGCATTTAGCAGGGCAACATTACATAATTTCTCATAAATGAAACAGACATTGTCTACACTATTAAAAACAAAGGTTACAAAAAGTGTTTTTTTTGGTAGTGATGCCTTTGGAAAAATAAAAATATATTTTGGTTCCCAAAACAACCTTTTAGAGAACAGTTCGTAAAAGAAGCATGTTTTTTTTTCTTGTACTGTACTGTAAAGTACATTTAAGAACATGTAATCTAAAAGATTCTTTTGTGAACTGGAAAGTTTCCATGTATGTTAATGGTTTTTAATGCCAATGAAACACTTTCATTGTATTAGAATGTAACAGAAGACTATCAATGTTATGAACAAAAGTCAAGTCACCTTTATTTATATAGTGCTTTTAACCATACAGATTGTGTCAAAGCAGCTTTCCAATATCAAAATAGAAAAAATAGTAACAAAAGAGAAGGTAGAATAGAATTACTGATGTATATTTGCTCTACAAATAGATTGTGTTTCTGTCATGAGCACTCTCAGAGAGTTTAGCATGGTAGTATACATGGCAATGTTAATGTGTTTGGTCTTGGCAAAATAGATCCGCTATGCTGCTGCTGCATCAGAGCAAGTACCGAGACTTGCTACTGCCAATACATCCACAGACATGCTGCTTTGAGCTTGTAGGAAATACTGCTGCTGCACATAAAACATGAAATAACTTAATATGAAATAACCCCCGTATATAACAAACATGAATTACCCCATAGCAGATCTATACAGGCGGAGCTGGGGGAGGTGGAGGGTTTCTGAAGTGCGCTGCAACTGCTACAGCAAGCACTAGCCAAGTATTTGAATGTTCAGCAGCAAGCTCATTGGCTGCTGATGTGAAAAGAAACCTATCAATAGTGATGAATAGTGATGTGATTATATCAGATTGAGTTAGACAAGTTCACAATAAGATTTATTACTTGAATTTTATGTCAACTTTAAATTATTATGCACTGACAATCTTTACTATTATATAAATTTACAGTTTTTCTCAATTGCTTAAACACGTCTTGAAATTATGCCTCTTTTTTGTGAAACTCTAAACACAAATTCATAACTTGTAACTCAATTCCCCAAACGTCCTATATTCAGGTCAAAATTAAGCTCTCCACTCAAAACAACTCCAACTAAACTTAGCTCTCAGACATGACAAACAAACCTTCAAAAACACACACACTACAACACAGTCTTACACACTGATGAAATAAATTCAAAACAATACTACAAAAACTGGTGATAAGTGTTGCTTGTGGTACTTTCTTGGGTAAAATTGATTGAAAAAGACTGGCTATGATTCACAGTTACACTTTTACTAGTGGTCTGACCAACAACAAAAAAAAGAAAACACTTTCACAACGTCATTGTGAAAAAGAAATATAGGCACAAAGGCAAAAATAAAAATGAGAAAGTCCACTGTCAGAATTTGTAAGTCTTGTGTTGTTTTCTGTCTATATATGCTTTCCAATTGAAGGTTCATGAGATGTACCTTTGAGCTATTTCAGAGAACTGGTTTGTCATTGGTTGATCTATACTCTCTTCATTAGTGAAAGTCAAGATTCACTTGAACAATTCATGGCAAATTTATAAAAAGCCTAATAGAAATGTGTAGAGAATATGCTTGACAGTTTACGACAACTAGATCAATCATTTTGCATTTACCATAATGACTTATACGATGAACTAATGACTTGAAGTTTTGAAGGGTAAGACTATAGCACAGAGAACTAAATAATACATTTTGAGCAACATGACAATAGTAAATGATAATGTAGGAAAAACGCAGAGAAATGTAAAAGCAATCGCAACTTGTTTAAAAGAATGAGAAACTTTTTATGATGTGCACAAGTGACTAGATGATGTGGAGGTTGAACAAGTAGTTTTGAGAATTTAATTTCTGATCTGAGAAATGCACCAAAGCGACTGAGAAAAACTGTAAGCTGACTTTGGCCCTTTATCCATCGAAGGTTCTGATTGGTGTGTGATAAATTTTGACTCCTGGTGTTTCCACTTGGGTAATTGTGTGCTATTTGAGCTCAGACTTTGCAGACTTGAGTGAACAATATTGAATGCTAGTGCTTTCTAAATGACCACATGGTGTAAGCACTGAGAAATGTAGGGATTTGTGTAGTTTTGCAGTAACAGTTCACCAAATCTCATGTGTCAAAGTAGGGAAATAGTGTTTATAGTTTAGGGAAATGGGTGTGCTTTTTAAAAAATGGCGTTATGGTATTGACATTTTTGTTCAAAAGCATGGTTATAGTGTTTTAGCAATTGAGAAAAACTGTAAAAGCTTTCTTGTTTGCCTCTTTGGGAATAACTAGTAGTTAAATCCATTGAGTTTCGGCTTTGATTTCCCTTGTCATTTCTGAAAACAGTAAAGTGAAAATGTCACAAAGACTGCTGAACTGTTTCAGCCCAAAATAGTTTTGCACAAAAGAAACGGTGCGTTTGTGTATTTATATCTCAGGTGGACGGCTGCTTACTGGACCCGCTTCCTCCAGTCGTTGTCCGCAAAGTCAGTGGCTCGCTGCCTAGCAACGTTATGGAGACATCCATTGATGAGGGCATTGAGGCGGAGGAAGAGCATGCTGTGCCCCTCGCTGCCTTTCATACAGCTCGCTTCAGTCAGCGCCGGCATACGCTGTCTGAGGTCACCAACCAACCTGCTGTGCTGCCCATCACAGGTTAGTACTGCATTTCATAATGTGTGTGATGAGGGCAGGTAATTAATAGTCTTTAATACGCTTCAATATTAATATTTAGTGTCTTAATGATATATTACCATTTAAAGTTTGAGGTCTATAAGATTTTTGAAAGTCTGTTATCGTCAAGTCAATATTATTTGTATAGCGCTTTTAACAATGCAAATTGTGTCAAAGCAGCTTAACATCGGCTTGATATAAAGCTGGGTGGCTTTATATCAGCTTTACGGTATTTAGACAGGGAAATAGTTTGTCGAAATAGTGTCATTCTCCTCTGGCCAGACAAAATCAGCAGTTTAAATCTAGGCTAAAGCAGAATCAGATTTTGAAAAGGACTCATCTGGTTCCTGTGGTCTTGGCCGTCTTGAAGACAGGGTCTTCACTGGGGATCAGTCTCTGGGGCTCATCTAGGTGTCCTGGCTGTAGAGGTCATCTCTAGGTGCTGATCCACATCTGATCTAGATATAGTCTGGATATGGGTGGCTACGGTGACCTCGGAATAAGAAAGAAACAGACTAATATTAGCATAGATGCCATTCTTCTAACAATGTAACAAGTACATCAGGTGTTTTGGGAAGTGTTCCCGGTTCCGGTTGACCTAATTAATACAGCCTAACAATCCTTTAACGGATTTGAATTATAGAAATGTGATAGTGTATTGTGTAAGCTACGTTAAAGAGATGGGTCTTTAATCTAGATTTAAACTGACAGAGTGTGTTTGCTTCTCGAACAGTGTTAGGTAGATTGTTCCTGAGTTTGGGCGCTAAATAGGAAAACGATCTCCCGCACACAGTTGATTTTGATATTCTAGGTATTATCAAATGGCCAGAGTTTTAATGCGACAAGAGCTCACTCAGATACTGAGGTGCCAAACCATTCAGGGCTTTATAGGTAATTAGCAAGATCTTAAAATGTATACAATGTTTAATAGGGAGCCAGTGCATTATTGAGAGAAGCGGGCTAATGTGGTCATACTTCCTGGTTCTAGTAAGAACTCTAGCTGTTGCATTTTGAACCAGCTGGAGTTTGTTTATTAAACGTGCAGAGCAACCACCCAATAAAGCATTACAATAATCTAGCCTCGAGGTTATGAATGCATGAATTAATGTTTCTGAATTTGACATTGAGAGCATAGGTCGTAATTTAGATATATTTTTAAGATGGAAAAATGCCGTTTTACAAATGCTAGAAACCTGTTTTTCGAAGGAAAGATTGCTATCATTTTTGGTCCAATAACTAACACCTCAATGTACAATCTAACAATGTAGTTTAGAATGTCTATAAATGCTGATCCCAACGAATCTCTTTCATTATCAACATGGATATTAAAATCACCAGCAATTAGGACTTTATCTGCAGCCAGCACTACCTCAGATAGAAAATCTGAAAATTCTGTATGGTGCCCTGGTGGCCTGTATACAGTAGCCAGTACAAACATTGCAGGGGATTTATCATTAACACTTGTTTCTTTGGATAACGTTATATGAGGCACCATTACTACGAACAAATTATACTTGAAACCCGACCTCTGAGAAATACTGAAAATATTGCTATAAATTGTGGCAACACCTCCCCCTTTACCTTGTACCACGGCGCTACAATCGCAAGCCTCTCAGCAGCATGATAGACAGGGACAGACAGAAGCAATCGATCAGCAATCCTCAGTCAGGTTAACATAAATGCTCACCAAGACTGCGTTTATTTGCTCAATATACAGAATCAAACATTTGTTAAAAATACAGTAAAAACAGTAATACTGTAAAATTCATTCAATTCAAAAGAACTGTTTTCTATTTTTATATAGGCCTATTATATAGGCCCATTGTCACATGATCGTTCAGAAATCATTCTGATATGCTGCTCAAGAAACATTTCTCATTATTATCAGTGTTGAAACAATTGTGCTGTATATTTTTTGTGTAAACTGTATTCTTTGGATTCTCTGATAAATAGAAAGTTCAGAATAACAGCATTTATTTGAAATAGAGCATTCAAATAAAAATTTTAAATATATCAAATCCATTTATAAAATAAAAATAAAAACAATATGCAATAAAATAAAAACATTTGTGAGGAACATTACAACTTGGCATCCTAGCTAAACTGCTTACAGTACATTTTCCCACTAACATTAACAGCAAGCTTTTTTTTTTGTAGTTTGTGACTGATTTTGCTCATGTCACTTACATCAAGTTTATTTATAAAGCACATTTCCTTAACAATGGGAATTTGATATTTACATAATAAAGTGATTTGCATAATAAAGAGAATAAAATCAGAAGAAAGTGCATTGCTAAAATATCCTAAAGACAATGAAAAAAGAAAGAAAAGCTTAATTCATACATTGATTAAAAACAAGTGTAGTCAGTACAGCAAGGAGCATATTCAGAGAATTCACAGGAAAACAGATGTGTTTATGTTTATGTCTGGACTAGAATGTGTTCAGCAAGGCTTGGATTAATGTTTTACATTGTAATGTAAACCATGCATAATGTTGCAGTTTTGAAATTTCCCGGTTACTAAGATTTATGTATTCGCCTAACTCAGCTTTAACTTCCATTTGAGTTTTGGTGTTAGTTTTTGGACACTGAATAAATACGGTTACATCCATATTATTGAGTAAACTTCATTTACAACAAAAGCTCCTCTCTGCAGGTCTAAACCCGTCTCTCGGCAGCATGGACTCAGAATACAGCATGGGTTCAACTCGAAGTGATTTCAGCTTGCCTGAAGAGAATCCAGCTCTAAAGGATGCATTAAGCACTACACCTGCCAGCCCCACAGCTCCAGTCTTCCTGAGCATGAAGCCCCCTGAACCCACCCTTCAGCTGCTCAACACGGAGGGGCAGGGCACTCATAATCACTCACTAGTCAGTTTCAGAGAGGGGAGAAGGGCTTCAGACACGTCTCTCACTCAAGGTCAGGGTGATTTGTGTTGTCTTGTATACATCATTTGTCATTTTTGTTTTTCATCAATCACTTTTCTCTCAAACTGGCTGGGCACACTACATTTCTGCATGCAAAATTACTTTTAACTCACCCTGACATTGTTCCAAACCTGTATGAGTTTCTTTCCTCTGTTGAGCACAAAAGAAGATATTTTAAAGAATGCAGGTAACTAAGCAGACTGTTGTATGGAAAAAATACTATGGAAGCCAATGGCTACCGTCAACTGTTTGGTTACCAACAATCTTTAAAATATCTTCTTTTGTGTCCAACAGTAGAAAGAAACTCGTACAGGTTTGGAACAACTTTGAACAATTTAACGTGTTAAATTGACAGCCCTAGTTTAAGTACATGACACAAGTTTTAAGTGTATTTTTGTTTACCATAAATGCCTCTCAGTACAGTACATTCAGCAGCACACTTTAACCATATAGAGACAATAGAAGTAATTATGAAAGTATATTTAAATATGTACTTAAGTCCTACTTCAAAAGTAAACAGAAAAACAATCTTTAATGCCCCTTTTTACAAGATGTAAAATAAGTCTCTGATGTCCCCAGAGCGTATATGTGAAGTTTTAGCTCAGAATACCCCGCAGATACTTACATTTCACTGCTGGTTATTCTCTGTATAATTGTGTATGTGACAAATAAAAAAAATCTTGAATCTTGAGATAAATTTTTATAGCTTGTTAAAATTGCCACTTTTAGGGTTTGAGCCAAAACGCGTTGATTTTGAGTATGTTGCTTTAAATGCAAATGAGCTGTTGCTCCCGGAGAAGAGGGCGGAGCTTCAAGAGCTTAAGCTTTGGCATTAGCAGTGCTAGCCTTTGCAAATAAACATTCCACTATTAGTACAAGCCAGTTATCTTTACAGAAAACGTACTCAGTTTCAAAGTCAGTCATCTGATTATACTGTGCATACTAAATTTGTTTTTATGAATTACACAGAAGGGGAGCACGGCGGGATAAAAATAACAACATAGCTGGTCTCATGCAATCACAAGTCCCACTTTTGATTATGAACTCGACAATTTAAAGCGATCGACTCACACTGCTTTCATATGCAAATTTTCACTACCACATTTCTATTTACGATCATTCTGATAGCACTTGAAGGCAGCATCAGTGAAAACAGGCAGAGACAATGATAGCTTTAGCATCATTAGCCTTACAGAGTGCCAAGAGAGCTCTTTCAAAAAGGCAATTTGGAAAACAAACGCATGATACTTACTTTGTCTGGAGCTGACGTACGCGCACGAAGAGTTGGTATTGATTTCAAAACATTTAGGGGACTTTACCTATTTTTTCCGGGATGTTTCCTTCGAAAATGAAATTGAACCACAGTGTCCTCGGCTCAGATGAGAGGAGATTATGGAGACTCCTATGTTCATTAGTGCATCCCAAAACACAACACTTGTAATGCCTCTTTGGCGCTAACATTGTATATATCTCCAGTAATGGCAGTAATTTCACTCAGAGCTGTGTTATGCTAATAGGGCAGAGAGCATCACAAATGGGCGGGACTTTTTCCCCTCAGTAATGTGCACATAGGGAGAATCTGAAACAGCATGTTTGGGGAGACTGTTCATGATTTATTGGTTTTATTTAAAAAAAATGAGTTAGTGGATTTTTAACATTATAGGCTGGTTGTTTTTACATACTGCAGCCGCACAACTGTGTCCAAACACCTTATAAAAGTGATTTTTTTGCATAATAGGTCCCCTTTAAGTCTTTATTCTTAAAAAAAATGTGTGAAAAAAATGTGAACCTTTTTTGTACCAATTTCTTTGGCAAAAAAGTGACCTATACAGTTATTACACAAAGGTAATTCTGTTAAATGCAGACTGTGTGTTAGTCAAATGTCTTTTGAGAATGAGAGAATGAGCTTTATTGGGCAGGTATGTTTACACATACAAGGAATTTGTTATAGTGACAGAAGCTCCACAGTGCAACAGAATGACAGCAACAGGACAGGACACTGATAATAAAAGAATAATATACAAATAGGCAATGTACAAAATAACATGTAGCATCGACCAGATGGTAACAGTTCAAAGAGGGAGTGAGCTGGATGTTAGGGGTCCAGAGTGATTTTGACAGCCCTTTTTCTGACTCTGGATAAGTGCAGCTCTTGGAGAGTGGGGAGGGTTGTACCAATGAAACGCTCAGCAGTCCGGAATACCTTCTGTAGTCTTCTGAGGTCAGATTTGGTAGCTGAGCTGAACCAGACAGTTATTGATGTGCAGAGGACAGATTCAGTGATGGCAGAGTAGAACTGTTTCAGGAGCTCCTGTGGCAGGTTGAACTTCCTCAGCTGGCGAAAGAAGTAGAACCTCTGCTGGGCCTTTTTAACAATGGACTCAATGTGATTGTCCCACTTCAGTTCCTGAGAAATTGTGGTGCCCATGAATCTGAATGACTCCACTGCAGTCACAGTGCTGTTCATGATGGTGAGTGGGGGGAGAGCAGGGGGGTTTCTCCTGAAGTCCACGATCATCTCCACAGTTTTGAGCGTGTTAAGCTCCAGGTTGTTATGACTGCACCAGACAGCCAGCTCCTTAACCTCCTGTCTGTAAGCAGACTCGTCACCGTCTTGAATGAGACCGACGACTGTGATGTCATCTGCAAACTTTAGGAACTTGACAGAGGGGTCTTTAGATGTGCAGTCGTTGGTGTAGAGGGAGAAGAGCAGTGGGGAGAGAACACAGCCCTGAGGAGCTCCAGTGCTAATCGTACGGGTGCTGGATGAGAATTTTCCCAGGCTCACTAGCTGCTGCCTATCTGTCAGGAAGCTGGTGATCCACTGACAGACAGAGGTGGGCACGGAGAGCTGAGTTAATTTGGGCAGGAGAAGTGATGGGATGATGGTGTTGAAATCGAAGCTGAAATCTACAAACAGGATCCTCACATAAGTCCCTGGTCTGTCCAGATGCTGCAGGGTGAAGTGCAGTCCCATGTTGACTGCATCATCCACAGACCTGTTTGCTATGTAGGCAAACTGCAGGGGGTCCAGTAAGGGTCCTGTGGTGTCCTTTTAGATAAGCCAAAAACCAGTTTTTCAAATGATTTCACGGCCAAAGACGTTAGAGCCACAGGTCTGTAGTCATTAAGTCCAGTAATTTTCCCTACAGAAATACATTAGGTGTGTGTTATTTTCTAATAATTAAATGGACCGGAGTCAATTATTCTTATACTATCGTTACCACATCTCAATACATTGCTCAGATGTTGTATATTAAGACCCTCGTTGGGTTTTTGTCCTTAAAATGCTCTTGCATGTAAGACTAATTTCTTACGCAGCTCATTTCTACTAAAAGCTATAAGTTTATTTGCTTCAACAACAGCACCATTATTACCTCTCTAGGGAGAGATGTCATGTAGCTTTTAAATTGCTAAAATGTTTTAAAATAATAAAATCATCACAGCAGCGCTGAAAACATGTTTTTGTGAGTTATTTGTCTGTACAGTATGTGTGCATTTGTAAGGGAGAGAGAGTGGGAGTATGTGCTTTCCGTATATAATAAAATAGTATTTTGTGGCAAAAACATGGAAATAATTAGTCATTTTTATCATATTGTTTACTATATTCATTTGCTGCTTCAGTATCTTTGTGGGTTTGGTTCTTTTGCTGTTGTAGGCTGAAAGGACCTTTGAAATAACTGAAATAATTTGCTGAAGTGATACGGACACATGCAGTGTGACCTGCCTGGAACTAATTTAGTCATGTGTTACCTTGAAAATAATTACACACCTTAGAACGTTCATCAACCAATCAGATTCAAGCATTCAACAGCCCTATAGTATAATGTGCTACAAAAGACAAAATCTGCTACCGTATGCATTCTCCCATATTTGTGAATGGAGGACAAAACCTTGCATGACTACTGTTTTGGTCACTTGCAGGCATGTATTTGCATGTCATAATCAGTGTTTTGGAAGATTTATTGTTAGAGGATAAAATAACCCTCATTCTGAATGATATCTGACCTTCTATGAATAATGACTACTTTTAAAAGCTGTAAATAATCGCAGTGATTCACTCCAGTACTAATTATAGCAGTAGTCAAGACTATGAGTCAGACCACCCCTGCAGCAGTCACATGAATATCTCCACCAGTTCATCTGACTCTAAAGTCTGTTGAATTTGTTGAACCCAACAGGTTTAGTGGCATTCAGACAGCACCTCCAGAACCTGGCCAGAACCAAGGGTTTCCTGGAGCTAAACAAAGCCCAGATAGTGTTAGGAGATGGTGGAGGAGGCGGTAAACCCACCATCAATCCCCAGGAGCTCCTAGAGCCTCACCACCCATTCAGCCACCAGGTCAGAAAGCTATTTGTGCTGTTCTCAGATTGTTTTCTATTTTTACATTTTATGCATGGGTATTTTGCTTTTGAATGTGGAATAAAATAGGTAGCAGAATACTGAAGTGTGTTTTTGTCTTAACTTTTTTTATTGTTAGACTTGGCAGTTCTCTGTGATTTATACGGATATGAAACAAATTCTAAATTTCAGGGAGAAGGACGCCAATGTCTAAGTGGAAAAGATACGTCGACATTCACTGGTAAAATCCACCCTTATCTGCTATCCAGGAGACAGAGTTTGGAAACGCAGTACCTCGCTCAGCGACTACAGGTATACTTAATTACGTATAAGATTGAACACAATAAAGAAAATTTTAAAAATTCTACAAATCTGGTTTAAATCACATATGCTACATTTTTAGAAATGTACTCTGTGTTCATGTTCTTTTTTTATGGTTTAAAAAAAAAATTATATCATTTTCGAGTTTCCTTGGTGTTACCATCAAGTAAAACGTAATATTTTCCATATAACACATATATATGCAAACACACATATATGTATATAGTTACTGTTTTAAATAGATTTTTCAAGATAAAGGGTATTTAACTTTTGTTGTTGTTGTTGTTGTTTTTGGGTAGTCACACCACATGATATTTTACAGCCTGAATTAATCTTGCCTTGTCACGAAGAGCTCAAATTATTCGATTTATTTATTAATTTATTTATTTTAATTCTGCTTGTTGGTTAAATCACATAACTTTGATTATGAGGACAACCATTTTTCAAATATGAATAAGCTGTGAGGAGTTTTATTAAAATATTGTTCTAAGAAATAATAGTATAAGATTGCCAAACTACTTCTACAACTAATTTTAAAAAATGCAATTCTTGACATTTTTTTTCTTCATTATGATAATCAGCACAGTTGTAGCACCCTTACAATTTTGGCTTTATGCACCTCAATTTTAATTCAGAAACTAAGACATCCCCATCATAGAAGATGAGTACTCAAGTCATTGTATGTATTAATTGCATTTGTAATATATTATTGAAACTGACAGTAAAAACAGAACCAGACCAAACTAAATAATAATTATAAGTGACATTGACCCAAATATCACAAAACAGTATTTAAAAATAGTATTTATGCCAGCATAACATATTAATCTCTAATCCCTACTGAAATTCTGATCTAAAACCAGCGTGACTTTGTGCTAGTACGGTTTAGTTTATGCTGGTTTAGTTCTGGAAATCTGAGCCACAGTTATCTTCATAAAACAAAAAAAAGCAAAAAATAAATGGTTAACTAGATCTGCTATGCCTCCTGCTGCTGCAGAGAAAATATGGACTTGCTGCTGCCAATAGATACATGCCCACAGCATAATGTCTGTGTAAGATATACTGCTACATGAATAGGCACAAATAAATACCATAGCAGATCTAGACAGGTGGAGCTGGGGAGGTGGAGGGTTTCAGAGCAACTCTGATAGCGTGCTGCAGGACTAGCTTACTACAAACACTGAACCAGACCATTTATATGTTGTGCAAACAATTTCAATGGCTGCATAATCAGCAGAGGCCAATCAACTGCCATGTAGTAAATAATGTGATTGCTAGCATGTAAAGGACTGTGCAATCTATAGTTTCATGACTGAACTGATACTTATTAAAATAATGGCTTATGGCTTGTTTTTTTCAGAGGGCCAGTCAGTTGGTAAGTGGTCTTGGAAGTGGACAGATGTTTTGTAAAGAGGCTGCACCGCGCACTTTAGAGCAACAACTCCAGGAGCACAGGTCAGGAACTACTGCCTTCATAATGCACTGATATCCTGAAGTTGTCCTTAAATTTTAGTTATGACACATCTGTTCATTTGTAATTCTCTCCGCAGACTGCAGCAGAAGAGGCTCTATCTCCAGAAGCAGTCTCAGGTTCAGGCTTATTTCCACCAGATGCAGCTGGCTGAGGATGCTTACCGCCCTCCCCTGGACAGAAGAGACCCCCAAAACGGCAGCAGTCCCTTATCCAGCCCTCCCTTCACACGGACCCAAACCCTAACCCCTTTTCTGGAGCCCAGCACTTCGTCCCTGACATACGGCCCCAAGCCAGCCCGTTTCCCAGACTGGCTTCTGCCGCCAGACAGCTGCACAAACTACACCCCATGCCTCCCTACAGACCCCCTATACGCGTGGAGTCCTGCTCAGCCACCTCTCTCACCGGGCAAAGCAGAGAGCGCTTCGGCTCAACCTGCACCTGAAGCCCCCTTCCTGGACTGCGAGATGATGGAGACCATAGAGGCCCCACAGGGCTGTGTACTCGTAAACTAAATGTGAAATAAAGCACTCTGAGGCTGGCTCTCAGGCATAAGATGTGGCGAAAAAACGGCCTCAGGGACGAACAAGACACCATGGTTTGTGTCACATCTTATAAACCTACAGAACTGTGGTAGACCATTACAGAACTTCATTTTCAGAGATGTTTGTGAGATACGCTAGTGTCCTGAAATGTTTTTTTGGTAAGCACAGATTAAATGTAGTGCAGCAACCATAGAGTTTAAAAATAGTATTAAGCAATATTCCTTTTCCTATATAATATTCTAGAGTTCTACGAGTTTCAGTGTTTTTATAATTAGTTTGTTTCATCCTTAAATGATCAGTAGCTACTCAAGTTTTCCTTATTAGTATTGTGTGATTTTAAATAATAGATATAATCAACTGAGAAATGTGTAAATATTAAGACTTATTTAAGGGATAAAAAATAAATAATGTTAAAGTCAACATGAAACAGCATTGAGTCTATTTTTCTGAGTGATGAACTTCTGCATGAAAGACAAGAACAAAATATAGAGTCAGACCTAAGTTTAAAACATTGCCAACACTTTACAATAAGGTTAAATTTGTTTAAAAAATAATAATAATAATTAGGTATTGTAAACTGGCCAGAAAATAAACAACAATGAACAATAATTTACAGTCAGGTCCATAAATATTGGGACATCGACACAATTCTAACATTTTTGGCTCTATACACCACCACAATGGACTTCAAATGAAACAAACAAGATGTGCTTTAACTGCAGACAGACTTTAGACTGTCAGCTTTAATTTGAGGGTATTTACATCCAAATCAGGTGAACGGTGTAGGAATTACAACAGTTTGCATATGTGCCTCCCACTTGTTAAGTAGCAACCAACTTTTTCAAGACATGTAAAAGCTTCAAATTATGGGTGGTGTATTACTTTTTAATGAATAATGAGCTTGTGTGAACCACAGAATTTATTTCAGGCGTTGACGTTGTGATGATTAGTCTGGGTTTTAGGACTCATTCCTGTAGCTCTATTGTAAAGTGTTACCACATTGCTGTTTGACTATTGGTAAACATTAACAAGCACGACCTAGATGATGTCAGACAAAGTAAAGTTGTTTCGGGTGGAGCAATGATGAAAGATTACAAAAACAAATCATCTGTGAAATAATATACACCAATGGTTATGCACAGTAAGACCAAACAACGTGCGTTAAAGTAAATAGGGTTCGTTTTGAGTTCATGTTGACTTTAAAATCACATTACCTACTTTGGACTTATCCGAGTGGACTGGAGAAGTAGACAAGAACAAGGTTACAGTACATGGTTTTTCTGACAGTACGCTTGCTTTTAGAGCTACTGTAAACATTCAGAATTACATGGTTTAAACCAATCAGAATTAACAATGATTTCACACAGCGTGCACTATTATTCAAACTGAAGTCCAGCAGATTTTTTAGAAACTTAAGTGTTGTGCCTTTTCAATTCTTCTTATTCCTTTTTGAAGAATGTCTGTTTATAGATTTAATTCTTCACGTACAACTTCCTGTTTGGAAATGCAGTATGAAGCACCCTCATTTGACAGATACCTTGAACCAAAGTCTCCATTTAGGTTCTATTTTGAAGTCCACTATGTGGATTGCTCTGGAACCATCCAGCTACAAGAGATAGCTGTCATGGTCCTACAGTATATGCCATTCAAAAGTATAGCAATATCTAGAATAATAGTTCTGATATTTAAAATGGGTGTCGATAGTGAGTGTTGTCATTTTATGCCTTCGAAGGAAAAAGATCTTATTGTGACTATTTAGAATTTGTAGTCAGATCCTTCTTGACTATTGTTGATATTATTCTGACATTGAAAAGTGAACTGTTTTGTTATAGTCGTTTTTCAGTGCTAAAATGTTTCCCAATATGTAATCACAATATGAATTTTGTTATATTCAATTGAAAATGCTGAGTTCCTTGCACAAGGGGGAATAAAAGTCGCGTTCCTTGAGTGAAAATGTTTGAGTGACATTTTGTTCATAAATATCTCACATCACATTACCTCAGTTCTGACTATACACTGAGAAAGATTATGGCCTTTCATTGGTTAAAATAATTTTAACAAATACTGTATGTTTTAAAGGGATAGATCACCGAAAAATTAAAATTCTGTCATTAATTACTCGCCTTCATGTCGTTCCAAACCCGTAAGACCTTCATTTATCTTCGGAACACAAATTAAGGTATTCTTGATGAAATCCGAGAGCTTTCTGACGCTGCATAGACAGCAACGCAACTACCACGTTCGAGGCCCAGAAAGGTAGTAAGGACATGGTTAAAGTAGTCCATGTGACATCAGTGGTTCAACTGTAGTTTTATGAAGCTACGAAAACAAAAATAACGACTTTATTCAACAATGTCTTCTCTTCTGCTTCAGACTTTCATCATTTACTCATTTTGTTACATGATCCTTACATTAATTTGGATACAACTGGATCAGTGTTCGAATTGTTCGAAGCTCTTAGGGCATTAAAAAATAAAATGAACTGATTACATACATTTTTACTTTGTTGTTATCCATGCACTTTTGGTCAATTTGAGAATTTAGTCTTTACAGCATAGTGACAGTAATGAACTTTTCCGTTAAGGTTTTCAAGGGGCATTTTTCTAATCTTATTGAATACAGGCTATACTTTTTTATTTTTTTGTCAAATTCAATAAATTTGTTCAGAATAAGACAATGGCTGTTGCTGATGAAATGACTACTAAAATCCATCTTTGCAATGCAGAAAAGGCATGGAAGCAGCATCAGGCTTTTAGATGTAGCTATTTACACAGACTGTTGATGCAGCTCAGGGGTGGTATAAATAGATTTATACAGCAAAAATAATGCTATCAGATTAAAGAATTTAAAATTTAAAACTAAAACAATAAGTGGTGGTGGGTCTTTTGATTCGGTCAAGAACAAAACACCACAGTTGCTGTCTTTAAATCCCTTCATAAAACAATGTGAGGCAAATAACTAATGAGTTTTGTCATGACAATGATTAAACACAAATCTAGTTTTATTTTTCTAGTGTTTAATGTCACATGATAGATCTTACAAGGATAGTTCACTCAAAAATAACAATTCTGTCATCACTTTCTCGCCTTCAAGCTGTTCCGAACCTGTACGAGTTTCTTCTGTTGAACAAATGAAGATATTTTGAAGAATGATGATAACCAAAACGTTAGCCACTGATTTGTATGCACATTTTGAATTATCGCATCAGAAATGAGTGATGTAGCCTAGCCTAAAAACAAAAAAAATATATAATAATAATTCACAAAATAATTTTTACGCTCGCTTGAGGTGGGTTTGACTTCTGTGAAAAAGGTTTAATGCGAATAATGGGAGATGGAAAGGCATTTTGAGAACAAATTCCTCCATGCGCATCAAAAAAAGTCATGTGACTTTGCACTATGGGATGGCATAACCTGACTAATCAGCAGACTGATTTCGCTGCACAGCGTTTGAAATGCTATAATCATCATATAATGCCCAACCAAAGTCTATCGTCAAAGTATTTCTCCCAGAACTGTCTCACATTGTTCCCAAAGCAGGCATCCACTTCCGAAAGCAATGACCGCATTTATTCTGCTCATGCAATCAATTTATTATAGGCTACATGCAAATTATAGCTTCTCCTACTTTTCTTAGTGATATTTAAGTGCCAGTTTATTGAGGGGTTTATCAGGAAAATTACGATTTTGTTCTCTTTGACTGGGGAAAAAAAAAAAAGAGGAAACTCGTACAGGTTTTGAGGGTGAGTAAATGACAGAATATTATTATTTTTTGTGAACTATCCCCCTTTAAATGTAGTTTACTGAATCTTGAATTTAAAAAAAAACTGAATTATCCATATGATGCAGGCAATTTGTCATTGGTGTAGATCCAAATACAAACAGTAGAAATGTTGCAAAAATCATGTAAACCGGGGAACAGCCAGTGTGTGTGAAATGCTTTATACATAGCTGCTGAATGAACAGGAGTGTTGGCATAAAGCTGGTAATTTCCCTTGATCAATAATCTGGGCAGAATGGCACCGACACTCAGAATTTGGTGAGTCGTGATGTTCCAGCTGTAAACTGTTCATCAGCAGGCACGACAGCAGCAGCTCCACAATTCAGACTCAGAGAAAACAGCCTTGTCAGAACAAACACTCAAAGCCATGACAGCTCTCACAGGCTGTTAGACCTTGCATGCCAATTGTGAAGCAGTTTTAAAAGCTACCAGGACTTCTTGATTTGAATGCAGTTTTCTAAATGAGAAAGAAAATCTAATTATTTTATCACTTGGGACTGACAGGCTTTAGTGTATTTACCAAACGGATACCAATTATGTGAGGTGACGTTAAAAATAAACCAAGTATACTTTCTTAAAGTTGATCTTTCAGAAGGATCTGCAGAGCTGCTGAAGGTGACAGACTTATTTTTGCATCATTTAGCTCTTTTTTCCAGTTTTGTAAATAAAATAAGGTGACGGTACAATCACAAAGAGGAAAAAAGTGACATTTAACAATATAACAAATTGTAAAATAATATTTTAACGGCATTATTGCTTTTAGAGTTATACATCACCCAAGTGTTATTTAAAATTACAATTTCATTCAGATCCAGATTATTTTTAAATGTTGGTAATTTCCCTTAACATTACAGATTTCACATGGCCATTGAAATATTTAAATACATAAATTCCACCAAGCTGTGAAACTATGTTCAGTGTACATGTAACTACCATATATGTATTAAATGAACACAGAACATTTACATATACTACTTAAAGGTTTGGGGTCAATATGATTGTTTTTTAAATAAGTTTCTCATTCTCATCAAGGCTTCGTTTATTATATCCAAACTACAGTAATAAAAGTATTTTGAAATATTACTACTAAAATAACGTTCTTAATATTTTTTTAAATGCCACTTCTTCCCATGATGTCAAAGCTGATGGCAGTCATTTCTCCTGTCTTCTGTCACATAAACCTCCAGAAATATATATATTTTTTTGGCATTTTTGGCTTTATTATGATAGGTCAGGTCAGAGCTGACAGGAAGCAAAGTGGGAGAGAGAGAGAGAGGGGGGTGGGATCTGGAAAGCTTCTCAAGTCCGGATTGGAAAATCATTCTAATACGCTTATTTGATACTTGTTGAAAACAGTTGTGCTGCTTATTTTTGTGACAACCAGGACAATTTATTCTTTCTGTTATTTTTTCTAACAGCAGCATTTATATGAAATAAAAATGTTATGTCTTCAGTGCTACTATCGAATGTAATGCATCCTTGCAGAAAAAAATACATTTGTTTTATGGAATTCATGCATTATTTGATCTCTCCTTCCATTACCTCACTGTTTTTTCTGGACAGGAGTGAAGTTTTGAGTTCTGTGATTATGATGAAAACCTATTGCAAAAACTCATTTCAAAAGATGAAGGAAATTTGATCTCTCATGATATGCCTCCTTCAATAAATCCACTCCCAGCCTAGACACATCCTCGTGGTATATTGCGTTTTACTGTATATGACCTGATGGATTACAGAAGGTCCACACACAGTGAAATGGGGTTATATAACGTTCTTTATTGAGTTCCCTTCTATCAAGGGCAATGCAACCATATTCATATAAAAGCCGTAGCACATTCTAATGACACTCATAACATAGAAGATACTACTATACTGACTGCACTCTGAAGCTGAAGAAGAATCGGACAGTCAACATCACAGTCAGAAGCAATGTGTTAAGGGGAGTATAAGATGCCCTGTGATTAATGAGCTTCTCAATTTACTGACGGCCTATGGAACCTGTGTGCAAGTGGCATGCAGATGCATTCATATAAAGGAAACAAGTTAAATGTCTTTTGAAAAACATAAAACGAGAAAATGTGCAACAAAATCAATAGCACAGAATGAAGAAGCTTGCCTTCTGAAGAAAAAAAAAGGGCAGTTTAGGAATGCCCATCCCCTGTTATAACAGTTGCCGGAAGCAGATGGAAATTTGTCATGGTCCCTTTAAGAAGATAAGCACTTTGAGAATAGGGGAACAGTATCAGAGCCCGCCACTAAACAACGGCAGTGAGACTAGTGCTTTATGGGGTCTTGGTTTAATAATGATCAGTGTAAGACAGGGGCACAGGAACACAGTAATCAAATGAAAGGTGCAGTAGTGATTCGCCCCCTTGTCGTGCTGTGCGCATTCATGGGTCAACTCTTAAAATCAACAGCAAGAGCAAAAGTGATTCAGTCCATCAGATCAGATGACTGAAGTTAAATCTGATGCCTCAAAACATCTATATTTTTCTAAACCTATGATACTTCAGTACATTGTTACACTGATAGTAAAACTCTAAGTGTGTGACCCTAGGCTGAGGGTTAGCAAGTGAAGATACACAGAGCAAGAGGGGCTCAGCAGGAGAGAATGAAGAACAAGATTGTGTGTTTGGTGAACAGCTGAACAAAACACTGAGAGAAGCCAAGTACCCCTAAAACATTTCTCACTGAAAGGGAACAGAGCACATTGTTTCTCCATAAACAGTCCAGTCGACGATCCTGGATGTCAATAAATACAATGCAGGTCAACTTGAGAGATGGGTCTTACGTTCAGCAAGTAGGTACATTAGGCCAGGGAAAGAACTTTGGGGAGAGAACAAAAAGAAATGTCAGAACTGTCTGTTTGTCATTTTAATATTATTAAATGAAACATATTTAAGTGTTTTGTTTTTAACTTAAGTGTTAAATAATGGTGAATCATCAGTTTGCACTGATGCAGATTGTATTTAAGAATGATAGTAGCTTTCTGGTTTACGTCAATAGTTGCACAACACTCAAGAGCAGCAGTTGCGGAACTCACCACTGATGGCCTCTTGGGCAAAATATTTCACATCCATGTCTTGATCTGACGCCAGTTTCTCCAGCACTGGCTTCACCTCTGTCTGCAGACAGCTGTAATAAAAAATAAATAACAAATAAAACATTCACAAATTAGAGAGCCATGATGCTGAAGTGAGTCACATTAAGAGAAATGTCAATATTTTTGACAAAATCAACCCTTGGTTAAATGTGGATGAACACATACTTGCTGTCCAGCACAGGTCCAATCTTCTGAAGAGACTTGGCCACATTGAAGCGTACATTGGCTACCTGGTCATTGGACATCTTGAAAACTACAGGAAGCATGTGTTTGGTGGTAATCTCCTGTCCACACACCTCAGACAGAGCCTAAAACAGACAGTTACACACATCAGTGCTGCGGCAGGAGTTAAAGAAATTTGAGAATATGAGACAGATTTTACTATATTTTAAGGTCAAAATGTACATCAAACTGCACTTTTCCACCTAATGCATCAGCATCAATGCCATACATTCCTCTGTGACTCAGCAGCTGTTTGTTAAAGCTGATAAGCTCTGACTCACATTAATGCAAAAGAGGGTAGTCATCCTGTGCAGGTAGTTGGGGTCATTAGCCATGCCTAGCACTTTAGGCACAATGGTGTTCTGTGCCCACTCTGCTCCAAACTTCTCCACTAGCTTCATCAGGTTACAGGTGGCTGCCTCTCTGATGGCATACACTGAAGAACACAGAGAAACAAGTGTTAGTCTACTGACAGACTCCAACACATTATAACAGCTTTTTCAATTTTTATGCTACAAGCAAATGGAATTGCAACTAGATTTTTTTGTGTGGGACACATTGTGCGCAATTATAGTTATTATGAACATTCCTGATAAGCAACCTACCATGATCAACAAGCCACGCCATACACAGCGAATTGAGTTTTTCATTGAAGAACTCTACACCCTGCAAGCACGAGAAAGAGAGAGAGAAAAAAAATTATCCCTCATATCAGTTAGATTAGCTTACGTGACCCAAGGCGACTTGATGGCAATAAGCTAACAGGATGATTAGTTAAATGCTTTAAGCGTAAATAGAGACTGAAGAATAAGAACCGACCAACGGAACATTCAGGATAGAGAATTCTAGGACATCAACAGTCAAGACTCACCAGCTGTCCAGCCAGAAGGGGCATGTACTCAATGATTGCCAGTCGTACTCGCCATTTGGCATCCTCAGCCAGCTCAACAATAGCTGGAAGCAGAGACTGGGAAAGCTGGCGGATTCCAATCACCTCATTCACACAGTCCAAGTTGGAGATGATGTTGAGGCGAACCTCTGGACACTACAGGAAGGACATGACAAAAACTGTAACATTCCGGACAACATGAAAAAAAAAGATACCAATACAACTGAGTGCCATTATTAGCAGCTACAACTATTTAAAAAAATTATTAAAATAAAATATAAATATTACATGAAAAACTCAATTAAATTTCTAAAGCTAAAACATTAAATTAAATCTAAAGATAAAATGATGAAAGAAATGAAAATGATAAAAGCACAAAAAATAAAACCCATAAATATAAATAAGCCTAAGTATATAAACAACATGCCAAATAACAGTATATAAATATTACTAAAAATACTAACACGGATTTCATTTTCCCAATAAATAAAATTACAGATATTATTTTTTACTTTTATTTGTAATCAGTTCAAAACGATTCACCAAAGGGCCCATCCGATTCAATCAAGCAATTTGTCTGGAATTAAAACAGCACGCTGCACTGTATGTAAATCTCTTCATGCAGTCAGCAAGAATGTCACAGTGTCAAGTTTTCATCATGCTGACAACTATATGACAGGATTTATACTTTTTGCAGAACAACAGATCAAGAACTGACACAGAATAGCAAAACAGCTTCCTGTCTTAAAACATGGATCAATGCACGCTGTAGTCCAGGAGCTGGCTTTGTTCTATTTATTTCGTGCAGTCCGTGACTGACAGATGTTCAAAGACTTCTCCCAAGCAGTTTAAAGAAGAGCGATCGCAATACAGACAGCAGCAAGCAACAAAAAGCCCTAGCAAATAAAGAGATGAGACGTGAGATAGTGTGCCACACTCATCCATTCATCTCTCTCTTCAATGCTTTCTGCTTTCCACTAAAAGGCTAGCATTAGCAATGCCTCACCTCGACAGGATCAAAGTGAGCAGTTGCACAGAAGTATCATCTGTGACTGGAACATGACGCAAATTACCTCAGCCAGACCTGCGCTGTCTCTCTCTCGCTCTCTCTCACACTCACACACACACACACACACACAGCAGGCTTACCTCATCTTTGAGCTGGGCCAAAAAAAGGGGAAGCAGGTGCTCAATGGTGTTGTCTTTGCCTAAGATGGTGGAGAGACCCATAATGACTGACGCCAGCGCAGACTTCACATGCTGATTAGTGTCTGATACAAGTTCCTATTGAAAGAGGAGCAAACAACATGCCATCAATGACTATCAATGCTTTAATACAACTTTCAAATAATGACGTGTAATACCTGAAGTCTACATGAACTATGAAATCTCACTGGTATCAGTATATACTGGAGCTTTGGTATTTTGCTACTGCAGGGCTCCAGACAAAAAAATAGAGTAAGGAGCCATTGGCCCCCAAAGAAGAAAAACTTAGGCGCCAAATTATTTTTTTAGGTGCCACAGAATAAAAGTGGTTTATTTTATTATTATCATTTTATTTTTCCCCCCTATTTTAACATTTCAATCATTTTGTCATGTGTTTATGTCTTATCTTTTCTAGGCTTTATCAGCATTTTAATCCATCTTGTAGATGATCAGGTCGACCGAGGGACTAAGGTTCACTTAAAGTGTGAATTAAATGTCTTTTACAACTTGAAATATACAGTCACAAAGAATTGTTCGTTACACAGAATCTATACCAATATCATGGACCATAAGCATCACTTGGCAACTGAGTGCAGTGCATCCTATAAATGTTGTCACGTCTTTCACACATTCAGTCTGTTTTTCTTCATTACTAAAATGCAATTTTATAGGAGGAGTTGAATCATGTACAACAGAATAAGTAAAAAATATTAATATGCAACAGCGCATGAATATAGCAAAACGCTCCTCTTTATAGTTATTTTTCTAGCTGACTGATGAGTTTATGGACACTGAGTGGTTATTCTGAGGTAAATGTATTACAATGCAATGTTTACAAGCTTTATACATTTCCTCAGTTTGAAACAATGATGAGCTTTTACATAAAACATTTCAGTAAGTTGTACTATAGGCTTTCTTATTGCCTACCTTTTGATCATGTTCATTTCATACTATAGTAGTAAATCGAAATATATAATGGGTTCACTTGCTGCTTTAACTGAGGTGCTAAAGAGATCGCGCCTGAGCATTAAGTGCGATACTCTCCGCTCGCGCGATCCGGACGCATGCACGGACCGTGTGGACGCGGGGTACTGGTGTTTATATTACCCAAAGTGTGCGCTTGTGGTCCGCATTAAAGAGCACCCAAACCGCATCATTTGAATTTCGTAGCATTTTAAAGCTGATACTTTGTTTATTAAAAAGTAAGACAGCACAAAGCTTTTTGCGATTACTGGATGGCAAGTGCGCTTCAAATAACAGGAAGTCCATGCATTAACAGAACACAGCATATAGACTAAGATCTCGATAAGAAGATCGACCTGGACAAGTGTAAATGCATCTGGTTGTTGAAACCACATATGGTAATTTTACTCCTCCCATAATATTAAAATAATAGACGTGTGAGAGCGTTTTATAGGCTATATGGCATGTTATAGTCAGATATGACAGCGCAATGCAACAAGCATCACTGCGGATGAGTAACGTTAGCGGAGTATTTCTTCAGCAAGCGACGCGCAAACTGAATGAACCTGAAAGTAAGCCGCAGACGCTCAACACACAATCTTCTTCATTAAAAGTAGGGAGACTAGCCTATCTTTCCAGTGCTGATGCCGCGCGCTCTCTTGATATTGAAATTAGCTGATAATTAATAAAATTATCCATTGCTTTCATTGACGTGAACTCCGTTATATTTGCATATGAAGCGGGAATTGAAGAACGGATTTATATCCGTTTTGCGAAGACACATTTATGTGGCCAAGTGTAAATGGGGAAACGTTTTAACAAATCATATAGATATCCGATCAGAGAAAATGCATGAAGTGACCAGGTGTAAACAGGCCCTTTCAGGTCTCTCTCACTGCGTTCAGCAGACTGTGTGCGGCAGAGACGAGGACTGTTTGAAACTCTTTTCCAGTAAAACTTTGATGCGCATCGTCTTATGTAAGTTTAATACGTGAACATAACAAAAGATGTGAGCGCAAAACAATCGGGAAAAAAGTCCTTTCATGCAAATTATATATAGTCGCCAGTGGCGACCTCAGCAAAAACTTCACTCGCAAATTAATATTTTTGGTCGCAAATGCGACCATTTTAGTCGCAGTTTGGAGCCCTGTACTGATCCTACTGGAGGGTATTCTTATATAGACCATGTGACTGTAAAAGCAGTAGGGATACACTGGTAAATTTAAATTTAACAGTGGTAGATATATTTTGGCTAAAAGTGGGTAGGACTGTATTTTGGTACTGATTTACTGTTTTAAGTTTGTTTTTAACTCAAGTGTTACATAACGTCAAGGCTTTTTTTGCTCAGACAATAAGAATCTTGCTTTTGGGCTTTTTGCATCTATCTGGTTTCAAAAGAAAGGAAAGAAAATCAATGAAGAACTTTTGTACTGTTGCAAATTTCCTGGTTTGTGCAAAAACAACCATATTAAATATGTTACACTAACTATTGTTAAAAAGTTCAGTGTCAAAAATAATTTTTTGTATTGATGTATTAAACTGATCCAAAGTCACAAAATCAATTAATCCGAAGTCACAGTAAAAATATTCATTATTGCCCAAAAAAAATGCTGTTCTTTTGAACTTTCTATTCATCAAAGAAAATGGTTTCCACAATAACGGTTGAGGAATTAAGCGGTTTTCAATATAATAATAAATAAATGTTTCTTATTTTAACGCAAAAATAGTACATCAAGTTATTCTAAGTGGAAAACTTTTGAACGGTAAGGTACATGAAATGAAAACACATGCCTGAGATCAGGACACATTCACATTGCAGCAGGAAGATCTGGTGTAAAGCAAAAAAAAAAATATTCAAGTCTATATGAACGCGGAACAAAGCGGTCCACGGATAACTGACCAGGATGAATGTTTATATTGCTATGAAAAAAGTCAAACCTCCATGTATGTAAGGAAGTTTCAAATGTACTTCAGCTACACAAAAGTTTGGAATAAAATGTGCTGTGCTGCCATCAATCTTGCAATTATTTGTATCTATGCTGTGAGCCCCTGCAGATATTTTGGTGGACATGTCCAAAGCAAATAACACGCTCTCAAAAATATATATATTTTAGCTACTAAGATAACCTGGCCAACAGCAGTCCGAGTCTAGACAAAGACATTTTTACTAGAACAAAATGTTTCTTACTATACCGGAGAAAGCACTGATTGATATATAGTATGTGATCGAGAACAGATGTGCGCTAGTGTTGCTACAGCCAGTAGGTAACAAGATCAGATTAACAGTGTCAATGTCTGTGCTGTTTAAGTCTTAAGACACTTAGAGAACAGATGCTGACTCCAGAGTTATCTGCCAGTAACTGATCCTGGATTGGAACTGCGTACCAATTAAATTTGATGAGTACTGTAACAATGAGGAACAAGTGATCAGTCTGAAATGTGACAGATTGCAGAGATGTTGACAAGCGCTGAATGAAAAAGCATTTTACCTTAACACAGGGGAGAATGTGTGTCATGATGATCGTCTCTCTACTGTCCTCTGTCAAATTTTCACAGAATTCTGACAAAAATAATCAATTAGGGTCATCACAATAAGAACATTTCAGTAGAAAAATACCAGTGTAATTTCATGATTATCAGAGAAAGACACTCGAGAGCAAATTTACAAATGAACTCCAAACTAGATTTGGACTAAGTCATATGCAGTCTTAAAACCACAGTTTCAGCCACAAACAAAACACACTCAAAATCCAAAGCTATTTATATGAGAAAAAATATATTAAATATTATGGTATTCCTTAAGCAATGAACTGACTAAACTAAAAGCTCAAAAAAGGCAAATTTCAGCAAATACTAAATTTGTATATAAATCAGTATTTGTCGTCAAAATATCACCTTTTTCTGAAACTGTATTCTTCTGTATTCAAAAGTAACTCATAGGGCTGGGTATTGTGACCAATTCTGCGATTCGATTCGATTCTTATTTTTATGGTTTCGATTCGATATCGATTAGCTATCAATATTTCATTTAAAATGTTAGTTTTGCAGACATGGGATCCATATTTTGATATAAATGCTGGTAACTGAAACTCTCCTACTTAAGTTTATTACTGAAATACACATCTACATTAATAATAGGGTGCACACAGTTGTTTTTTTTAGTGGAGCAATTCGAAAGATAAGTGAAGTGACATTCAGCCAAGTATGGTGACCCATACTCGGAATTCGTGCTCTGCATTTAACCCATCCAACGTGCACACACACAGCAGTGAACACACACACACACACACAGCAGTGAACACACACACCGTGGCCAAGCCTCGCCCTGGGTGAACCGCCTTCTTGATCATGGTGTCTCCCCTGCCAGTAAGTATATCTATAGATGGTGACACCTTCAGGACCAGAGGTGAATATTCATATCCTCTTACGTGAAGCACACGCATTAAGAATCGATTCGGGGATTTCCCGAATCGATATCGTTGCGTTAAACTGAAGATCGATTAAAATCGGAGAATCAATATTTTTTACCCTGCCCTAGTAACTCATATAATGCAAACATGCAAAGTGCACACATTTGAATTTGTGCCAAATAAGAGAGGTATGCAAGTTTATTTGTACAGCAAATTTCTAACACACTGGTAGATTCAATTGCACTTTAAATAAATATAATGTAACATTATTTAACACCAATGGCTTGGTGTTAAATAAATATAAACACCAAGCCATAAATAATGTTGGCTATATATGGCTTGGTGTTTATAATAAATGCCACTATAATTTATGTTTTATACTTATATTTTTCATTCCTTTTCTGAACGTCATTTAATTTAAACAATTTATTGTGGATCGAGGGGAGCTTAAATACATGTTTATAGTTTTATTTACCAGTATTTTACATTATTTTATGAGTGCGTTTTTTTTCTCTCACAACAATGCAATTTTGACCGATACAACTTTTAGACATAAGCAACTTATTTTACTGAAAATATAACTAATTATTTACACCTATTTTGCAAATTAATAGCAGTGATACTCAGCATTGTGCTCATATATTACAGGGCTGCTTTGGTGCTTTTTCTCACCTTTGACTTTGTTTGCAGCAGCGGCACGAACCTCAGCCTCACAGTCTTTCAGAAGGTTCTGGAAGGCTGGCACTAGGTCATTCTTTGTGATTTCTGGACCCACAGCTTTCTGCAGCTGTAAATTCAGAGACAAGCATGTCACTTCATATTTCCATTTCATAGCAGCACTTCAGCGTTTCCTGCAGACTCAAGGACAAAGGCACTTCCGGAGCATGCTAGGATACAATCAAGGCTATTCTAGCACTGCACAAGAGATGTGGTACATAATTCTCATTTTTAAAGCAGGTCAAAAATGCCATTGCCCTAACACAGGATATTTCTAGGTATTTATATCCTGTAAAATATCTGACATTACAAGTGGCTCAGGATAATCCAAAATCCTCCGATGAAACGATAAATATCATATTATTATGGAAAGGAACTGCATTCAGGTCAAGTTGCACAACAATGAGCAGTGTACATCAGTGCAGGATTATAGAGAGCAGTGAACTCTTATGAGGTGTCATCCTGAAACTGTGATCCAGCTGTTGAACCTTAGCAGTGATACATAACAGAGAAGAGGTTTCCAGGTAGCTTATATAACATTAACAATATAAAACCAAGTTAAAGGGTGCACAAATACACTTCATATAGCAGTGATTGCTGCATCGCTATTCAGTGGTAGAGCTCTGCCACTACTGAAACAACATTCATTTATGAACCGCACAAGATTTTGTGCTTTTTATCAGTCAGACAAATCCTTTATTAGATCAACTGGACTCACTTAGGCTGCGTTTACGCTGCAAGTCTTGATGCACAGATCCGATCTTTTGACCAGAACTGTTTTTTTGGCCTGCCTGTTTATATTCACTTTAGACAAGACTGGTAACCGATTGCTGCGTTTACATTCATTCCAGCCCCAAAATGATTGTCAGTGATCGCTTTACTATGCACATGGTAGACCCTTTGGTTTTGAATGGCCGTGCTATTAAAATTATTTATATAATTCACACTGAGTGGCCATTATTATTTGTCTGCATGGACAACAGCTGTCATGAATGTTCTGGAGCAAAAAAAATTTGACTGAACAGATGAAGACCGAAAGATAATGGTAATTTTCATGTTATTTTATCTAAAGCTCATTAGATGTAGAATTCTAAAGTGAAATAAAGTAGCACTGTAAGATTATATTTATTTGAACAGACTTGAATGAATTAACGAGAGCGAGTTGAGTGAGTAGCCTAATAGTGAAGCTTGCTGGTTTAACTACAAAAACAACTAAGTTATCACTTCACTGCTGAGAAATATAATGTAGCTTTGCAGAAATATAACAATGCTGTTGTATTAATAAAATTCACAGTGTGGGGGTTAAAAAAAACGAGCTCCTGAATGTTGCACAATTTCTTGCATATATGAAGTTCCCACCTCAAAATGAAAGCGCATACAGCATGCCAGAATTAAAACACTATTTTTATAGTCAAACGTGCCGCCCTCGCATTGTGGTGGCTTGGAGTTCTGAGGGGAATCCGATATGTTTAGACGTAGGTCGGATGTCCAGATATCGCACAGGTATCTGCTTCGAAACCACATTTTGAAGCAAAAAATAAGATCTCGACTCGTGCAAATTTTTGCGTTTACACATTTGCAACAAATTCCGATGTGTCAGATGTGAGTAAAACAACATATTAGATTTTGTAATAACTTCTGATTGTGATCTATAGTTGATTTTGATTCTATAAGCAGACACATGCACTTTGTATGTTTAATAATGCTAAACTGCTAATATTTGTCATAAACATACTTTATTGCTGTAAAAATACCATGAGCTGCATACAAAACGCATTGTCGGAATCACGTCTATTTGCTTTCATATTTCATGTGTAGAAAAATGTTTCACTTGATTTTTTTAATACGGAAGATCTAGAGAGTGAACACACTCTGACTCATAACACTCACGCACATGGAAGAAAACAGACGGTGTTCTACAGATCACATAATTCAGTGGAGAATTAATAGAAATGTTATTCTGTATAAAGAACGTGAGAAATCTGTTCTCAAATACCAACGAAAACAAGAACTCAGCATCCACGCTCTCTTATCAGGGATGCTCTTCTTCGGTGTTTGTTTACACTGGTTTTCGAAACAGCGCCACCACTCTCATCCTTTTGTGTAACAGCAGCTGTTCCGGTCACGTGATCCAAGCTTAAATATTATTGAACGGCCCGTTTTTTATTTTGCGAAACTGAAAAAATTAATCGGACTGGTTCGAAAAAAAAACACATTTTCTGTGCCTGAATGTTCGCGGCCTATGTGGAAGCATCCATAGAAATCTATTGTTTTATTCCAGCGCATCATCGGTAGGGGTGGGGAAAAAAAAAATAGTATCGCGATATTTTTCGCGGCAATACTGTATCGATACACGGACGCCAATTATCCACATTTTATTATACTATTTGGCAGAATAATAAAATCAATTTCTTTACAGTCCACTAGATGGTGGTTTTGAGTTTATTTTCTGGTGAGGTCGGCTGGGTCACCTACAGCAGAGGTTGGCAACAGGCGGCCCGCGGGCCAAAAGTGGCCCGCCAGCAATAATATCTGGCCCGCACACGTAGCCAGATTATTTTGATAGCGCCTGGTTCTGAAATAAATCTATCATGACAGCAACAGTTACTCACAATCAGAGTATGTGAGCGGAGCGCGAGTGGAGCGGTGTGATTTTGAATGGAGCGAGGAACGGATTTTTTTTAAAAGTCAGAGTGTCGTGGTTTTCACTCGCTCCAAGAGCGCTCCATCATGAGTACAACTCATGCCAACGACGATATTTAGCAAGAATTCACACGTTAAACATATTTAGCTAGCCTGATAGAAAAGGATCACTCAAATCAGAAAGAATGTGAAGGCTATGATGACTGCAGTAGACATGAGCGGGAAGTTATATTTCTCAAGGAATTTATTTGTTCTTTCAGAATATTTTCAGCTGACAGCTGACTTTTTTTTCTCAGAATTGCGTGATTTAAACTCGCACTTGCGAGTTAAAAAGTTATAATTCTGAGATATAAACTCACAATTCTGAGAACATCAGTCTTTTTCACCCTCAAAACTGGACTTTAACTCGCAATTCTGACTTTATAACTCGCAATTCTATGGAAAAAAGTCAGAATTGTGAGATAAAAAGTTGCAATAATCTTTTTTTTTTTTTATTATTATTCAGTGGAGGAAGCGGGCTTCCATAGAACTGTGATATTTCAAACATAGTGAAATACTTTAGAAGCGGAGCGGTGTTTCTGATATCAGTGAGAGCGGAGTAATTATTAAATGCTCTGAGCGCGGAGGGGAAATTGTTGACGCTCCAATCCGCTCACATACTCTGATCGGACACCGCCACACAAATGTGGCTTTTTGTTAATGACTGTCACAGGATTAACAGCTCACTACCAGTTACAAAATACACTGTAACAGTCAGTCACAGACAATTCTGGTTGCATTTTTCATCAATTAATATGTTAAATTATCCTTTGACTATGTTCTGGCCCGCCATCTAGTGGTGAATTTTTATTTTTGGCCCGATGCCAAACTTACTTACCAACCCCTGACCTACAGCATGTAGCAAGTTAGTAAAACAAAGATGGCGGCATCGCGGAAAGTTATCAGGAAAACCCTGTCTGCATTTAAATCTGATGTAATATTTCTAAAAATATTAAAATCGAATTTTCAATGGAAATAATATTTAACAATATTACTGTTTTTAAATAAATGTACTCTAGGAAAGCACAAGATACTCTTCAAAATCCTACCAGCGCCTAACTTGAACAGTAATGCAGTTATGCCCATGAGAAGAATTACGAGTGAAAAGCAACCCCCCCACTGCATGAAAATGGAATTCTGTGATAAACACTACGATTTTCCAATAAAATTCAATTACATATAATTAACTTAACGCATGATTTGCTTTTGGCTTACATCAGAGAATTTGTCTGCAACCATGTAGCGAACCCTCCAGGATTTGTCCTCTGCTGCCTGGCGCAGAGTGGGCATTACCAGAGCTTCCAGATCCTCTTGAGGCAACAGAGTGGCAATGCTGACACCAGCCTCCACAGCCAGGAGACGAACAGAGTCCTGCAGTGATGTAAATGTTTGTATTCAGATGTCAGAAGAAAACACTTTGATATTTGCCATACAATTCTGCTCCAGCACTAGTTACATAAACACAATGAAAACCTTTCAAGCCTCCAATGGTCTTGTCATGCAACATGTGCTCAGAGACTTTAGCTGTGGTTTGAGTAATGACGGAATAAGACTGTGTATATTTCAGTGAGTATTACTGAAACCAGACCTGTTCATCAGATGCCAATGCAGTGAAGAGAGAAATTATGTCACTCTTGACATACTCCAGCTCTAACACTTTGGCAAATTCACCCAGCTTGGAGGCGGCTGCACGGCGCACCATGGGAGTATCATCAGAACACAGGGTACGGAAGTGCCTGAGGAGAGATGATACATGTGTTAACATGTTTTCAATTAAACAGAAAAAAACAACGATGAGTTAGTGATTTTCCTTTCCACTTTGGTTATTGTAACATTAACACTCCGTAACTTTAATTAGGTTTAGTCTAAATGGCTATTCACACCGAGAGTGAATAATTACCACAATAAACAATACATCTGAGCAATATATTCCTATGGAGCTATTCGCAACAGGGACAAAACTTCTGATGTCAGAATGTGTTACAGGTTCTGTATAAAACTCAATAAGATTTAAGCCAGCTGGAACCCTGTTTTACAGCTGCTAATATTGTCAATACAAAGAACATGCAGCAGACACAGAAAGAAGTGACGTGAAGTGGGAATGCATTTAATATACATTTATACTGGTGTGAATATCGTGTAATCTGTTAAAAACATATCCAGATCATGTTTCACCCCAACATCAAAAACTTTTTTTTTTTTTACTTTTAGCAAATTATGCCTGTTTTAGCACCATCACTCCAAATTCTCATCACTGTAATGCAAAAGGAAAAAAAATCAAATAGCAGTATTTCTTTTACTGCCTTTGACGGCATTACATTCATCTTTTTACTGCAATACATTTATGTACTTGACGGAATTAAAAGTAAGTAGACAGCAATGAGAATCACTTTTGTGGGTTTGTGGCTACCTAGCACCATTTATTACAACAGCTATGATATTATTAAAATTATTTCATTTCATTAATTTATGCTTATTTAAAAATAATTACTACATTTATGTAATCAGCAGAATTTGATTAAAGATTACAAAGGCACAAGAATGTAATATAAAAAAAATTATGTGCACAGATAAGTCAGAGGGTAATTTATAATAAATACTGCAATTTATTCCACAAAAAAAGGACTGTTAATTTTGAAATCATGGTGACTTTAAAAAAAGAGTGAGTGTAATCTGTATTGTTAATTTTTTTTAAGTGCTTCTTCAGTGTGCTCTTAGTGTAAACAATCCTGTATTAAATGTATTAATGTTTCCCAAATGAAAATGTAGTATTATAGCAAAACACTCCTCAAAAATATATTAAACTTACTGGCGGATCTCAGCTTTGACTGTACTGGACACTCGTGGGTAGCAGACACTGAAGAGTCCGCAGGCAGAGGTACGTGACGTGAACCAGTCTCCGCTGGCCAAACGCTTCACCAGAGGCTCAAAGTGCACTTCCAAGTCCACTGGCGAGTGTTCATGGGAGATCTTCCGAAGGGACTCCACTGCCTTGTCTCGCACAACTGTCTCTTCAACTGTAGCTAAACTCTCCAAAGGGGGCTAAAAACAACAAGTCAGCAAATAATAAGCAAACAAATTCAAAGCAGGAATTATTTCATTTAGTCAATTTCAGTATGAAATCAAGTCAAAAAGCTTACAAGGAGACAGTGCACATATTCAGGGCCTCCAACCAGCATGGTGAAGTTCCCCAGTTGTTCAGCAAGAGCAAGCAGAACTTCATCCTCATCATAGATGGTATCTGATCAATCACAAAATGAGAAATTGAAAGTTATGCATGAGAAGAGTTTACTAGACCTAAAACTTATATGTTATAGTCATTTCGGACAAGAAAAAAGCACTTACCTGTGAGGAAAGGCAGAAGTTCAGTGCGTGTTCTTTCGACGCCTAGAGCTAAGGCGATGGTGGACAGTTTCTTAATGCTGTTCAATCGTAACTACAGTGAAAAAGCAAGAAATCCGTGAGAATAGAGTCTTGATACATTTGATTGTAAACCAGCTGATTGCTGAAGGACAAAACAGACTATTGGTTTCTGTTAGGGGTGTGCGATTTGACGATTTTTGATCGTGGACGATAAAAAGGTCTCCACAATCTGCTTTTGAAGAAATATGGTAGTATTGTGCTACAGCACACATTATGTCAAATACATTTCTGGCGCCTCCGTCTCTATATACTGTACAACACCACATACAGCAGTAGAGTTACTCTGACAGGACATGCACTTATTCGCGATCGCAGAAGTACATTATTTGCACACAAGCCTTGCTGGTTAAATGTTTCATTCGCGCGCTGGTCTGACGTGCACTTTTTCTGAGCGCATACACCTGAAGCACGCGCACTAAAAAGCCTGTCTAACAGCGCCTGATTATTCAACTAAGTTATATTTTGCGCTAATACTGTCAAAACACACAAGGTTTACATACAGACTGAGTTGGTTATGTCTAATAGTTAAGAGAGAAACGGATGCGTGCCTGTATATTAGATATATTAGATAAAGGGACAGGACACTAAACATGCTGTCGACTGTCATTAAAGGGATAGTTCACCCTAAAATTAAATTTCTGTCATTATTTACTCACTCACATGTTGTCCCAAACCTCTATTAATTTCTTGTGCTGAACACAAAATAAGATATTTTGAAGAATGAAGGTAACCAAACAGTTGCTGGTCTACATTGACTTTGACAGTAGGAAAGAAAATCCTATGGAAGTCACTGAGGACCAGCAACTGTTTGGTTTTCCACCTTCTTCAAAATAGCATTTATGTTCAGCAGAAGAAAGAAACTCATTCAGGTTTAAAACAACTTTTGAGTAAATGATGGTATAAAAATACAACATTATGACAGAATTGACAGACAGATGACTATTTCGTTTTTGGGGGAACTATTCATTTAACGTTAACAAAACAACAGAGAAAAATCACTCACTATTCTTGACTGAAAATCTTTAATACAGTTGCTTTAGGAATCAGTCTATGTAGTGTTTTATTTTTATATTTGTTCATTCAATTTCATTGAATGCTCTGCTAAATACACCTATTGTACCTGAAAATAAAGCACTGTTTGTTTTATTTGTATATTATGTGTATTTGTATCTTTGTTCTTATTTTTAATAAGAAAGATAAAATGAACTATATAAATAATGACATCTTTCCCAATCCATTGAGACCAAAAACATTACATCATTTATTTCCTTCCTTAATTCCTATAATTATCACAGTCCTGTATCTTCATGAAGAAAATAAGCTCACCTTTTGGTGACAGTTGTTAATAATCAGTTCTGGTGTATTTTGAAATTGTAAACAAAATATGGAATAGACATTAAAAGCAGTGAATCAAAATTTAGTTGTCTAAAAAAATATGAAGTGTCATTGAAAAATCTTATCCCCAGCGGTTAGTTGAGAAGCTTTTCGCTGAAATGACAAACTGTGTCAATTCGTAGCCAAACTATTCTACATCCATACTTATTTTGTGCTTTACAATGTCATGTAATGAAGTATTGTGATTCTCTATTTAAGTAAACGAGTCAATGACATAACAGTTAAATCACAGTCCAGCTAACGTTAGCAGTGTTAGCAATCACAAACTGCATTAGACATAAATCAAATAATACATTTAGGTGTGCTAAATAGCACGCTGGTGGCTTTATCTGTCCTTGAATTTGATATATAATCTTGTAGGGTCTCAATTACAGAATTATCTTTCAGTTGCTAACTTAGCCGGTTTGCTAAACTAGGAGAGGCCCATATTACCGGTTGCTGGTAGCTATTCATGTCAAAATCAAGCCTACGAGTTCCAGTCTATTTCTCAAACTAGTAGTCGGTGTTAAAATAAGTATTTTGTTTACCTGAACATCTTCATTTCTTAATTCGTCAATTAGCACGGCAATAGGGTAAAGAGAGTCGTCGCTGTCTGCTCCCGCCATCTTGGATGCTAAAGGCTGCTTAGCTAGTTCCTTCCTGCTACGGGGTTTCTCTCTGCTGCCTGGAGACAGCGCACGAGCCCAGCACACTAAAAACAGCGCACGACCCCAGCCAAGCCCCGCCAACTGACTGTAGTCACAAAAACACATAGCATTTTCTGCAAAATAGCTGGATTGATTCACTATCAAGATACATTTAATCATTTAAAATGGTCGCATATGTGTGTTTTGAGACAAAAGACTTAATGTTATTAAAACAACAGTTTTCAACACCTGATAATAGGGGGGACATTTAGACTTTTTAAATGGAGGTTGTAGTTTTCTCACTGAAGAAAAAATATTAGACAACTAAACCAAATGTCATGGAATTTATGAATGGGATAATTTAAAGACTCACTCAAGATTTACTTGTTTCATTACTGGATGAATCTCTTGAATGAATGATTCACAGACATTTTTAACAGTAGGCCACCTAAAAAAAAAGGTGGAATTGAAATTTTAATTTTTCAGAAAATATGTTACCTTGACACCTTAAGTATCTGATTCTGGAATTGGAATTGATTGTCAATTCCCAACCCTAGTAATATTACTTTTTGCAGTAAATAGTGTAACTAATTACTAATAAGATTTCAGTATGATGTCCATAAAACAGCTAGTTACTTAGTTACTTTCGATGCCTCGATCCCTACTGATTATAAGTCCAACAATCCAATAATTCCTAGATTTATTTTTCATAATTTTCACAAATTGCACAGGCACATGAAGTCACCAGTGCAGCACGCATATGGAATATGAAAGGCTTACATTCAGCGGATGGAAATATTGCCATTACAATGACTTTGTCAGGAGAAAAGATGATCTGAACACTGATATGTAAGTTGGCATTACTTTACTCTGGCATTCCATGCCCACCCACTTCCCTCTGTTCCTGATATACATTTTTTTTGAGAATGAAAAATGTTCTTATGAACTTATATGATTTATTTTGATATAATACATCATGGAATATAATTGTATATGGGTATAAGAGAGAAATTACAGCTATAATTATCTTCAAGCTTCACATGGTAATTAATGAGATGAATACACTTTTACTGAAACGTTACTATCAATCACCACTGAGTGTTCGTAATAACTTCTGACTGCGATCCAATGTGGATTTTGGTCAAATGATGATGCAGAAATATATTGTTAGTAACATTTTAGAAGAATTTTATGGGGAAGATATGCAACTTAATATATTACATTTTTTGAGTAACTAGCCCAGGTTGTGTGCAATTGGGAAAAACATAAAGGTTATGTATACTTTTAATTTTTTAAATGTTTAATATTTATTCATCCAATATATTTTGAAATAAAATACTTCATGCTTTTCAGTTATTCTCAAATGGGTGTTAAGCACATTATTTGAGGAGAAAAAATAAAACCCTAGATTCAGGAACTATAATGGTATATCAACGATATACCAACATGTGTCTTTTCTGAATGTGCATTACAATCCTACATGCATAATTTGAAAACTTTATTTCCATAAACAAATGAATAAACAATAACACAAGATAAAAAAAAAAAAAAAAGAATCAAACCCATTTTGGAAGAAATAGTGTCATGAGAACTGAGAAAATCATTATTTAATATGCACAGAAAATGTCTTATGATTAAATGGGCTTGTGTCTGTACCATCTGTTCTGCATTCAGTTGCTAATTCGTGTTCAATTAAAACACACTGACATCCATTATTCATACTAGGCCTGCTTTTGTTAGTTTGTGTTTTAAAAAAGATGGTGTTCATCTTCACATAAGCAACGATGGCATTGATCTGGCTCACCGTATTAAGGTGACTTGAGATCAAGCTTGTAGTTTCTTTTGTTGTTGTGCAGGTTCGAATAAAAGTGGGAAATCAGAATCATCATTAACAATCTGGAGCCCTGGATACAGGACACATTTTCAGGCAACGTGTAGCAGGAAGCTGCTTCACAAAATAGCATGTTTATGACCAAGAGCAGAGCCACATATAATACACAGCATAAAAACAGGCTTACAGTTTTAAAAGGCTGAATAATTCCTGGTTTTGGCCTGTCGTCTGCCTACAGACAGCGCCAGGTGGCTGATCCTGCCAGGATGGAGAAGCAAATGGTCAGGACAATACACTTACCTGCTTTCATCATGTCTGAGGCTTTGCAGATGGTGGATCACTGACCTAAATGTAGATTTGACATGTAAAGAGTGGAAGAGTGGATTTGAATGCCAGACTGATCCAGTTTGTGCCCCGACTAATAACGATCAAGCAAGCAATCTACAGTGGCTATAGAAAGTCTTCATACCCCTTCATTTTTTTTCACATTTTGTTATGTTGCGTTATGTTAAACTTCCATATTAATCTACACCCCACTCACCATAATGACAAAGCAAAAACCGGATTTATCACAACTTTGCAAATTTATTAAAAATGAAAAACTGACATTGCACAAGTCTTCATACCCTTAACTCTAAACTTGGTTAAAGCACTTTGGCAACAATTACAGCCTCAGGTCTTTTTGGGTATGATTCAACAAACTTTGTACATCCGCATTTGTATTTTTTTTTGCCATTCTTCTCTTTAGATCATCTCAAGCTCTGTCAGGTTGGCTGGGGACCATCGGTGGACAGCCATTTATAGGTTTCTCCAAAGATGTCTGATTGGTTCCAAGTCCCAGCTCTGGCTGGGCAACTCGAGGACGTTCATAGAGTCGTCCCTAAGACACTCCTGCATGGTCTTGACTGTGTGCGTAGGGTGATTGTCATCTTGGAAGGTGAACTTTCAGCCCAGTCTGAGGTTCTGAGCGCTCTGAACCAGGTTTTCATTAAGGATATCTCTGTATTTAGCTGCATTCAGCTTCCCGTCTTCTCTGATCACTTCCCCAGTCCCTGCCGCTGAAAAACACCTCCACTACATGATGCTGCTGCCACCATGCTTCACCGTTGGGATGGTATTATGCAGGTGATAAGTGGTGCTTGGTTTCCCTCAGACATGAATAAGGAATTGAGGTTTATCAGACCAGATCATTTTTTTTCATAGTCAGAGTTATTTGGGTGTATTTTTGTAAATTCCAATCATGGTTTCATGTATCTTTACTGAGGAGAAGCTTGAGTTTGGTCACTTTGCCATCAAGCCCAGATTGGTGGTGTGTCGCAGTGATGTTTGTCCTTCTGTAAGTTTCTCCCATCTCCATACAAGATCATGGAGCTCAACCAGTGTGACCAAGTGTCTTGATCACCTCTCTAACCAAGACCCTTCTCCTTCGATTGCTCAGTTTGGCGAGGAGGCTAGATCTAGGAAGAGTCCTGATTGTTTCAAACTTCATCCATTAAGGATTATGGAAGCCTAATGCTCCTGTGAACCTTCAACACAACTGTCTCAACACTATGCTGTCTCTCAGCTCTGCAGGCCATTTCTTTGACCTCATGGCTTAGTTTTTGACCTGACATCCATTTCAGCTGTTAAATTTTATATAGATGGGTGTGTGTGCCTTTCCAAATCATGTCCAATCAACTGAATTTGCCACAGATTAATATGTTAACGGAGTATAGAAACATCTCAAAGACGATCCAGTGAAACTGGAATGCTCCTGATCTAAATTTCAAGTGTCAAAGCAAAGGGTATGAAGACTTGTGCAATATCATTTGATCAGTGTTTAATTTTTAATAAATTTGCAAAGTTGTGATAAATTCAGTTTTTGCTTTGCCATTATTGTGAGTGGGGTGTAGATTTATTTGGGGAAAAATTAATTTAAAGCAGTTTAACAACAAAATGACTGTAGGAATCTTTGTATAGTGTCATTTTAATTGAAATCAATCGTTGTCAAATCAATACATCTAAACAGACTATTTACACCCCAAAAATTTGGGATTTTTGCTGGGATTAGTATAAATGGCATAAAAATTGTTCAGCTTTCTTAAAGCACAGTAAATTTGTAAACATCTGACGTTCTGGATCGTTGTTGTACTTAGCTGTAAATCACATTTGAAGTATGAAGCATAGAACAGTGTCCGGAAAACTATGTCTCATCTATGTTTCAGAGGGATTCTGCGTCATAGTGTATAGCGTCAATGGAAGGATTTAAAAAGGATCAGAGTTCCCTGTAGTGTTGTGGGGCTTAACGTGTCGTCACTGTGGACATCTTAATAATCCCACGAGCCACACATTCATTGCCCTCAGCATGTTTACATACACCCACAATCTATCCACCGCAGCGTACCTATTTTCTATCTTACAGAACCAACAATGACACACAGGGGAAATGATGCGTGTTTCTGGGCGATGCTGTTCAGTGATAAATCTGAGCCTCTATGGACCCCAGAGCTGTAGCACAACTCAAAAACATCATGAAAAAGCAGCCATCTCTAGTAATCATGGATTCTAAAGAAAGCTTAGTTATACAAACTTAAAATGTCACTTGACACTAGCAAGTTGTTAGTTAATGCTGATCTTAGTCCCTTTATCGACTTACAGTAGCACGAGCAAATCTGACATGAAACTCAAGAGTTTTCACTTTTTGACCAAAGAATTTTAATTACATGACCTTTCAAGTCTGTAAAGATTACAGATGAATACTTTTTTTTTTTTTTTTAAGAGACTGGTGGATTTCCATTTGTACGTCAAGCTTTTAATTAATACACTTTGTTTTAGAACTATATATATATATATATATATATATATATATATATATATATATATATATAGTAATATATATACACACACACACACACATATATGTGTGTGTGTGTGTGTGTATATGTATATATATGTGTGTGTGTATGTATATATATATATATATATACACACATGTGTATATATATGTATGTATATATATGTATGTATATATATATATATATATATATATATATATATGTGTATATGTACATGTATATGTATATATATGTGTGTATGTGTATATATGTATGTATGTGTATGTATGTGTGTGTATATATACGTACGTACGTACATACATACATACATATACATACATATACATACATATACATACATACACACACACACAGGTGGGCAAAAAAGTATTTAGTCAGCCACCAATTGTGCAAGTTCTCCCACTTAAAAAGATGAGAGAGGCCTGTAATTTGCATCATAGGTACACTTCAACTATGAGAGACAGAATGGGGGGAAAGAATCCAGGAAATCACATTGTAGGATTTTAAAAGAATTTATTGGTAAATTCCTCTGTAAAATAAGTATTTGGTCACCTACAAACAAGCAAGATTTCTGGCTCTCACAGACCTGTAACAACTTCTTAACCTGTAACAGGCTCCTCTGTCCTCCACTCATTACCTGTATTAATGGCACCTGTTTGAACTCCTGTCCACAACCTCAAACAGTCACACTCCAAACTCCACTATGGCCAAGACCAAAGAGCTGTCGAAGGACACCAGAAACAAAATTGTAGACTTGCACCAGGCTGGGAAGACTGAATCTGCAATAGGCAAGCAGCTTGGTGTGAAGAAATCAACTGTGGGAGCAATTATTAGAAAATGGAAGACATACAAGACCACTGATAATCTCCCTCGATCTGGGGCTCCACGCAAGATCTCACCCCGTGGGGTCAAAATGATCACAAGAACGGTGAGCAAAAATCCCAGAACCACATGGGGGGACCTAGTGAATGACCTGCAGAGAGCTGGGACCAAAGTAACAAAGGCTACCATCAGTGACACACTACGCCGCCAGGGACTTAAATCCTGCAGTGCCAGACGTGTCCCCCTGCTTAAGCCAGTACATGTCCGGGCCCGTCTGAAGTTTGCTAGAGAGCATTTGGATGATCCAGAAGAGGATTGGGAGAATGTCATATGGTCAGATGAAACCAAAATAGAACTTTTTGGTAAAAACTCAACTCGTCGTGTTTGGAGGAGAAAGAATGCTGAGTTGCATCCAAAGAACACCATACCTACTGTGAAGCGTGGGGGTGGAAACATCATGCTTTGGGGCTGTTTTTCTGCAAAGGGACCAGGACGACTGATCCGTGTAAAGGAAAGAATGAATGGGGCCATGTATCGTGAGATTTTGAGTGAGAACCTCCTTCCACCAGCAAGGGCATTGAAGATGAAACGTGGCTGGGTCTTTCAGCATGACAATGATCCCAAACACACCGCCCGGGCAACGAAGGAGTGGCTTCGTAAGAAGCATTTCAAGGTCCTGGAGTGGCCTAGCCAGTCTCCAGATCTCAACCCCATAGAAAATCTTTGGAGGGAGTTGAAAGTTTGTGTTGCCCAGCGACAGCCCCAAAACATCACTGCTGGGCCAAAATACCAGCAACAGTGTGTGAAAACAACCTTGTGAAGACTTACAGAAAACGTTTGACCTCTGTCATTGCCAACAAAGGGTGTATAACAAAGTATTGAGATGAACTTTTGTTATTGATCAAATACTTATTTTCCACCATAATTTGCAAATAAATTCTTTAAAAATAAGACAATGTGATTTCCTGGATTCTTTCCCCCCATTCTGTCTCTCATAGTTGAAGTGTACCTATGATGAAAATTACAGGCCTCTCTCATCTTTTTAAGTGGGAGAACTTGCACAATTTGTGGCTGACTAAATACTTTTTTGCCCAACTGTATAGATACACACACACACACACACGTATATATATACACACACACACATATATACAGGTCCTTCTCAAAAAATTAGCATATTGTGATAAAGTTCATTATTTTCTGTAATGTACTGATAAACATTAGACTTTCATATATTTTAGATTCATTACAACACAACTGAAGTAGTTCAAGCCTTTTATTGTTTTAATATTGATGATTTTGGCATACAGCTCATGAAAACCCAAAATTCCTATCTCAAAAAATTAGCATATTTCATCCGACCAATAAAAGAAAAGTGTTTTTAATACAAAAAAAAAGTCAACCTTCAAATAATTATGTTCAGTTATGCACTCAATACTTGGTCGGGAATCCTTTTGCAGAAATGACTGCTTCAATGCGGCGTGGCATGGAGGCAATCAGCCTGTGGCACTGCTGAGGTGTTATGGAGGCCCAGGATGCTTCGATAGCGGCCTTAAGCTCATCCAGAGTGTTGGGTCTTGCGTCTCTCAACTTTCTCTTCACAATATCCCACAGATTCTCTATGGGGTTCAGGTCAGGAGAGTTGGCAGGCCAATTGAGCACAGTAATACCATGGTCAGTAAACCATTTACCAGTGGTTTTGGCACTGTGAGCAGGTGCCAGGTCGTGCTGAAAAATGAAATCATCTCCATAAAGCTTTTCAGCAGATGGAAGCATGAAGTGCTCCAAAATCTCCAGATAGCTAGCTGCATTGACCCTGCCCTTGATAAAACACAGTGGACCAACACCAGCATCACTGACTGTGGGTACTTGACACTGGACTTCAGGCATTTTGGCATTTCCCTCTCCCCAGTCTTCCTCCAGACTCTGGCACCTTGATTTCCGAATGACATGCAAAATTTGCTTTCATCCGAAAAAAGTACTTTGGACCACTGAGCAACAGTCCAGTGCTGCTTCTCTGTAGCCCACGTCAGGCGCTTCTGCCGCTGTTTCTGGTTCAAAAGTGGCTTGACCTGGGGAATGCGGCACCTGTAGCCCATTTCCTGCACACGCCTGTACACGGTGGCTCTGGATGTTTCTACTCCAGACTCAGTCCACTGCTTCCGCAGGTCCTCCAAGGTCTGGAATCGGTCCTTCTCCACAATCTTCCTCAGGGTCCGGTCACCTCTTCTCGTTGTGCTGCGTTTTCTGCCACACTTTTTCCTTCCCACAGACTTCCCACTGAGGTGCCTTGATACAGCACTCTGGGAACAGCCTATTCGTTCAGAAATTTCTTTCTGTGTCTTACCCTCTTGCTTGAGGGTGTCAATGATGGCCTTCTGGACAGCAGTCAGGTCGGCAGTCTTACCCATGATTGCGGTTTTGAGTAATGAACCAGGCTGGGAGTTTTTAAAAGCCTCAGGAATCTTTTGCAGGTGTTTAGAGTTAATTAGTTGATTCAGATGATTAGGTTAATAGCTCGTTTAGAGAACCTTTTCATGATATGCTAATTTTTTGAGATAGGAATTTGGGGTTTTCATGAGCTGTATGCCAAAATCATCAATATTAAAACAATAAAAGGCTTGAACTACTTCAGTTGTGTTGTAATGAATCTAAAATATATGAAAGTCTAATGTTTATCAGTACATTACAGAAAATAATGAACTTTATCACAATATGCTAATTTTTTGAGAAGGACCTGTATATGTATATATATACACCCACATAGATACAACAATTTGAAAATCTGGAATCTGAGGGTGCAAAAAAATCTAAATAGTGAGAAAATTGCCTTTAAAGTTGTTTAAATTAAGTTCTTAGCAATGCATATTACTAATCAAAAATTAAGTTTTATTATAGTTTTACATATACTTACGGTAGGTACAAAATATCTTCATGGAACATAATCTTTCCTTAATGTCCTAATGATTTTTGGCATAAAAGAAAACTTGATCATTTTGACCCACCATGTATTTTTGGCTAGCGCTACAAATATACCCCAGCGACTTAAGACTGGTTTTGTGGTCCAGGGTCACATATGTAATATTTTTAGAAAACATTTCTAAGTAAAACATCTGTCATTTTTACAGCAGAGCAAATTTGTTTACATGTTTGATATTAAATAGAAACATGATCATTTTAAGATTTAGTCTAGATTTAAATAAAATAGTTGTAATTTTTAGAACAGCAGAACTAGGAAAACATTTTATATTAAATAGAAATATAACTTAGTTGTTTTTAGATATTTTTTTCATTAATTTATTTATTTTTTGGAGCAGAGCAGGAAAAATTTGCTGAATTCACTGATTTAAGATTTTACATATTTCAAAGACTGTTTTAGACTTGGAAATAACAATTCATTGATACTTCTCGGCTTTCCGAGGTGATTTCTCTGAGATGGCACAGCCACACATTAAGACAGCCTTCTTTTATTTGACTCAATCACAGTTAACACTGATATGATTAAGATGACAAACATGATTTGGAATGTAAACACTCAATAGTCAAAATCCACTTGATTGGCTCAATGACTCTCTCTCCTCTCCACCTGTAGCTGGTGTGTGGTGAGCGCACAGGCGCCGTTGTGCTGTGGCTGCCGTCGCATCATCCAAGTGGATGCTGCACACTGGTGGTGGTTGAGGAGAGATCCCCCACATGATTGTAAAGCGCTTTGGGTGTACGGCAATACACAATAAATGCGCTATATAAATGCATCATTCATTCATTCAATAGTCCTGGTCTGCAGCCTGACCTCACAGTCAATGTCCACATTTACCGACAACGGAACTGGAGAACACCGAAAGAGTTTTTGGTGCAACTTTCATCCTGAGATGCTGAGGCTGGCCTGGACCAGTTACTCAAACAGGACAAATGAACAGAAGTTCAGTTCTGGATGAATGAATGGAGACACATGAGATGTGGTTTGGGTCTGGACTCATGTTCAGTTCATGTACAGTTCATTGTCCCAGATCAAGGATGAGGTCATAACAAGCAAGGGACCTGTAGTCCTTAAAGGGTCATCTAAACAGAAATCTTCTGAAATGCTTCAGAAAAATGCAGAAAAGCCCAAGCAGGAATAAAGGAACAGAGGGCATGGAATGGAGAGGAGATGACATGAGATGATTGGGAAAGATGGGTAAGGATCCATGCTCTGTGCTGGAACTGTCTAGGGTGGGCAGCACCACTGAAGTCTACATACAGGCCGATACTGCATGGCTTGATAGCCAAGATGGTCAAACAAACTCTGGCATATTCATTCATTCATTCATTCATTCACACACTAACACAATCACACATGTGTGAACACAAAAAGAATTAAGGAGGAACACCTTGGGACCAAATGATGAAGCACTGCAGGAGCTTTTTAACTTGCGATGAAGGAAAAATAGCAGGAATGAGAGGTCAGCCTTGCACTCTTTTCTGGGTGTGTTTGGGTCGTCTTGGTTTGAGGATGACATATCTGCTGTAGGTGGTGTATTGCTCAGACAGGAATGGGATAAAAAAGGCCCTGAGCAATCTGGAGGACCTGTGTGAGAGAGACACGAAAAGGCAACAGCACCAGGGTCATGAACAGCGAAAAATACCATAATATGCACAGAGACAGTCTACAAAATACATACTTCTAGATGCACTTTCTTAAAAAAAAAAAAAAAAAAAAAAACATTTCTACATTTATTTCACAATCATGAAGTGAATAATGACACCCAGAGATGATAAATTGGGTCAAGGATAATCTCTCTTAGGATGATCAGACATCCAGTGTCACAACAATTTATGTTGAGCGCTTGACAATGATGTCATAAGAACAAGTATTTTTAAAAGAACAAGGGGGCCCTCTAGTGGACCCTTCAATTTTAAATGATTCTTTACAGTAGTATTCATCACTCTGCATGGATTACCCACAAGAGCCTCTTGTATGTTAACAAATTTCCAAGCAGTTTCAAAAATGTCCGTACTCCACACATAAAGACTTGCCTGGTAGTGTCTAGAAAAGGCTTTTCAGCAATAATACTCCACTCCTCTTTGTTAGTGGCGTATCGTGGTTCACGAGGGGCTTCTGTTTCTGTTTCCAGATCCACCAGGTAATGACACTGCTTCAGTTCTACCTGAGAGCCAGAGAACATGGAAAATTACACAAGTACTTCACATACAGCTACAACAATGACATATGCAGACATATGTAAAGATTTTAGATAAGTAAAACTAGTCATTTCTTTGAACTGGTGTTTAGTTTAAAAAAAATGGCTGTTAAAGATCTCAATAGTTGATTTTCCAAAGTAAAATGTCATTCAAACTCTTAAGAGTGGAATGGAATTTTACCATTATCAAATAAAGAGGAACTACTATGGGGGGGAAAAATGTGTGTTTCACACATTCAGCTCAGTTATTAGACTTTATAATCTTGCAATGAGTCAAATGCTAAATTGAGGTGTTTGTAGTGGAACGCTCACATATCGTGACGGCTCCTCAAGATTCTGATCATTCATGTCTGATGGGATTATGCAGGTGGCATCAGGACCCATGGCATATGGCTTAGGTAACTGACCCCTGAACTCTGACTGGATGAACTGTAAGTGCCAGCTATAAAACAAGATGATACAGTTAACAGTTAATATATATTACAGATCTATAGTACCGTTCAAAAGTTTGGGGGTTGTAAGATTTATTTTGGTTTTTGAAAAAAGTTTCTTACACTAAGGCTTATACTATTAATTTGATCAAAAATAGCCAAAAACTGTAATATTGTGTAATATTAATTTATTACAATTTAAAATGTTTTATATTTCAATATATTTAAAATGTAATTTATTCCTGTGATGGCAAAGCTGAAATTTCAGCATCATTACTCCAGTCTTCGGTATCACATGATCCTTTTCATTCACATTTCCTATTATTATTTATCAATGTTGAAAACAGTTGTGCTGCTTAACATTTGTTGTGGAAATAAGTTTTTTCAAGATTCTTTAATGAATAAAGAACAGCATTTATTTGAAACATTTACATACATTTTTTTGTAATATTATAAATGTCTTTACTTTTGATCCATTTAATGCATTCTTACTGAACAAAACTATCAAGTTCTTTAAAAAATAAAAAAAAAATCTTACTGACCTTAGCCCTTTGAACGGTAGTTTATATGCATGTGCTGTCTTTGAGAACTTAATTAGAATTCAAACTCACTTGTTGGGCAGGAGAAAGCTGCTGGGGAAGCGGTACCACTCTTTCCCCACACAAACATTGACCAATCTTCCCTCTGGAACCGTGTGGATTGTAGGATCTTTAGCAATGCGATGAAATTCTGGATACAAATCCAGCGGAGCATGATAGCCTTAAGACACACAGCAACCCCATGTGAGAGAGACATCACAAAAGCAGCACTTTACTGCACAAGGTAAAGAATATGATTTTTATCATTTTGTTTCATCATCAAATTCATCTGCCAGCTATATACAGTATCTCACAAAAGTGAGTACACCCCTCACATTTTAGCAAAACTTTTAGTATATCTTCAAGGAACAATACCACACAAATGAAACTTGGATATATTTTAAGAGTAGTCAATGTGCAGCTTGTAGAGAAATACAAATTTACTGTTCTCTAAATATAACTCAACATACAGCCATTATTGTCCAAATAACTGCAACAAAAATTAGTACACAAGTGAACATGTCAAAAATGTGTCCAAAGTATTAATATTTTGTAGGAGCACCATTGTTATCTAGCACAGCCTTAATCGTCCTGGGCATGGAATTCAGAGCTGCACCAGAGCTGCACAGGTAGTTGCTGGCATTCTCTTCCACTCCTCCACAATGACATCACGGAGCTGCTGGATGTTATGCTTCTCCACCTTCCGCTTGAGGATGCCCCACAGATGCTTAATAGGTTCAGGTCTGGAGACATACTTAGCCACTCCATCACCTCCACCTTCAGCTTCATCAGCAAGGCAGTGTTATCTTGGCGGTATGTTTGGGGTGGTTATTATGTTGGAAAACTGCCGTTCAGCACAGTTTCTGAAGGGAGGGCATCATCTTCTGCTTCAGAATGTCACAGTACATGTTGGAATCCATGTTTCCCTCAATGAACCGCAGCTCCCCAGTACCAGCAGTAGTCATGCAGCCCCAGACCATGATGCTACCATCAACATGCTTGACTGTAGGCAAGGCACAATTTTCTTTGTACTCCTCACCAGGGCGCCGCCACACACGCTGGACACCATCTGAGCCAAACAAGTTTACCTTAGACTCATCAGACCACTGGACATGGTTCCAGTAATTCATGCTCTTGGCCAGATTGTCTTCAGCAAACTGTTTGCAGGATTTTTTGTGAGCCAGCTTCAGAAGAGTCCTTTCCTTCTGGCATGATAGCCATGCAAACCAACTTGTTGCAGTGTGTGGCGTATGGTCTGAGCACTGACAAGCTGACCTTCCACTTCTGCAACCTCTAAAGCAATGCTGGCAGCACTCATGCATCTGTTTTTTGAAGCCAGCTTCTGCACCTGACACACAGCATGAGGACTCAACTTATTTGATCAACACTTGCGAGACCTGTTCTAAGTGGACCCCATCTTGGAAAACCTCTGTATGACCCTGGCCACTGTACTGTAACTCAGTTTCAGGTTGTTACTAATCTTCATATAGCCTCGGCCATCTTTGTGGAGAGCAACAATTCTAATTCTCAAATCATCAGAGAGTTCTTTGCCATGAGATGCCATGTTGAACATCCAGTGACCAGTATGAGAGAATTGTACTCAAAGCACCAAATTTTAATTGCTCTAAAACAAGATACACAAATTTTTATGGTCCTGTCAAGCAGACAAAAACATGAACATGATGAATAGGACACGTGGCTTTGCATGGTTAAACGACGTATAGCTGTTATCCCTTAGGGTGTACTCACTTTTGTTGCCATCTTTTTTGACAATAATGGCTGTGTTGAGTTATTTTCAGAGGAAAGTAAATCTTTACTGCTATGCAAGTTGCACACTGACTACTCTAAAATATATCCAAGTTTCATTTCTATAGTATTGTCCCTTGAAAAGATATACTAAAATGATAGCCGAAATATGAGGGGTGTACTACTGTAACTCTACTCTGAGAGAAAAGTTCAGCAGAACTGACCCAAATCTCTCTCTTGGTCTCTCTCAACATCCTTACCTCTGAAGAGGGCCACAGATCGGGACAGCGAGAACACTCCAAACAGCAGCACAGAGCCGAGAGCCAGCCAGTTGGTGGAGATGGTGTAGTGCTCCAGACGGTAGCGCTGGATTATGAAGTGATAGCATTTCTACATGGATAAACAGACAGAAAACTGTTTAAAATGGGAAATGATTTGAAGTATCACATTCATATTTTACACAGGTTTAACAGCAAACTAATTTGCACAACATTGAGGAAATATGCCAATAAAGATGTGCAATTGTGCATAGTTTGAAATCCGTAAGATTTTATTTTAAATATATGAATACTTTTATTCAGCAAGGATGCTTTAATTTGATCAAAAGCGACAGTAAAGAGTAAAAGACATTTCTGTTACAATCCCTATTGATACAAATTTAATTTCAATGTTTATTTTTTTCAAATAAATTAAATGTTCTTTTGAACTTATTAATCAAAGAAAAAAAAAAAAAAAAAGTGCACCACTGTCTCCACAATTTTTAAAACGGCACAGCTGTTTTCAACACTGATTAGAATTAGAACTGGTGTTGAGCACATTACCAGCATATTACAAGGATTTCTAAACGTGACACTGAAGACTGGAGTAATGACTGCTGATCCTGCTTTGACATCACAGGAATAAATAACATTTCATATATTAAAATAAATAATATGAATAATAAAATGTCACAAAATTACTGTTTTTACTGTATGTTTTTTTTTAGTAAATGCAGCCTTGGTGAACATAAGAGAATTCCTTCAAAAACATTATAAAAAAAAAAAAAAAAAAAGACTTACCGACATCAAAATTTTGAACGCCAGAGTAAAGAAATACCATGGTAAATGAATATGCAAATCATTCAATACCACTATATGACCATCAGAAAAAAATGCAGTGTACTATTTCTAACCTGCAGTGATGAGAGAGCCACTGCCCCGCACAGACAGATGAGAGGGTAGATGGGAAACAAAAAGCGCTCCTCTTTATGTGGACGAGTGAAGAACACCAACATCCACAGGTACATAGGAGACAGGGTTAACCAGTATGGCCGGCCGAGGTTCTGAACTGCAATTTATACAGTAAGAAACATGAGATGAACAGACTGTTCAGAACGTTACATGCATATCACAAAACAAGTCAAAGACACATCCTTCTTACCATTGAATCTTTGGGGCAGTGCCTCCATAAGTGCCGTGAAAGGGAGAGAAACGAGGGCCAACGCAAATACAAAGTTGAAATTAAGGAAACCATTCACAAAGTAGTAATGCCAGGGCTCTGTGCCTTTAAGAAAGAAAAAAACAACAACATTGTAATGAAAAAACACTTTACTGTAAACACTTTTATTATTTTTCATACAAATCAATATTTCTAAATGTATATACAAATGATTTGAAGTTTACCATAAAGATCTGGCCCATGAGGAGTGAACACGTTGTATAGTATTATATTCAGAGGAGCAATCACCAGCTTTCCATAGTAGTAGCTGTCTACTACAACAACAGGGACCTACCGAAACATGTTATCATGTCAGTATAATACACTGATCTTGGATTTTTTTATCATTTTGTTATTGATGGAATCTGTGTCTGAGGTCAGATTAAAAAAAAAAAACACAAAACCAATTCAGCAACCTAAGATAGACAGAAATCAATGAGTTTCCCAACCAGAAAGAGGAGCAACGCCACCAGGGTCCACGTGATAAAACTCTTCCACTTCTTCTTCAGAAACAGCAGGTCAAAGGCAATGGGTATGCTGCAATAACAATCAGTAAACAGAGCCTAAATTCACCTAGTTGGCTGATCAGGATTATTTATATGGATTTTTACCAAATTGCAATAAATATTGACTTTGTTGAGTGAATGAAACATAGTAACTAGCCCTTTTCAATTATAAAGGAACTACAGTATAATTTGTGGATTAAATTGCAAGACCTACAGTCTTACACTCACTTTTTATTATTATTTTTGGGGCTTTTTGCTTTTTATTGGTGGGAAGTATAGAGTAGACTGGATAGCAGTGGTTGGAAAAAAGAAGTGGGATGAGGACATGACCCTGGTCGCAGTCAAACTTGGGTTTCAAAATGTTCACAATTCTAAACAGTGGAAAAAACATAAAGCCCCATATTTAGGTAACTGATTAAATTCTATTATAAAATTGCAGATTTAAAAGTTATATTACGTGAAACAGTAAAAAGAATCATGTACCAAAAGTTTGAGGTTGGTATTATTATTTGAAAAAAAAGTCTTATTCTCTTATTATAAGTAGATTTTAAATATAATTTATTCGTGTGATGCTAGGCTGAATTACTCCAGTCTTCAGTGTCACATTATCCTTCAGAAATCATTCCAATATGCTGATTTGATCGCCAAGTAACATTGTTAATTATTATAATGCTGCTTAATATTTTTGTGGAAAACTTTTTTTCTGGATTCTTTGATGAAATAAAAAATTCAGAAGAACAACACTAATATTAAACGGCATTTTTTGTAACATTGTAAATGTCTTTACCGTCACTTCTGATCAATGTAATGCTAAGTAAATGCATTCTACACAAAAGTCATTTTCTTTTTAAAATCTTACCAACCCCAATCTTTTAAATGGTAGTGTGTAAGTATCAATTTATGTTAAAATATTATTTATAAAAAATATATATATTTTAAAATATTGACTCAGAATTATCAACCGGTCGTGAGCAAATAAGAGACATGCACTGAGAGAAATATTGGATTAAATGGGTTAAGCCCCCAAAAGCTAAAATGTTGGGGGGGGGGGGTAATGTTGGGTAATTCTTCAAATATAAATCAGCCAAATACTTATTCTCATAAGGATAAAAATATGCATTTTAATAGAAATACAGCAATACAGGTTCATGTCAGAAGAGGAATATATATGGGAAATATTTTATTTGTGGAAAAAATTTTGTGTAAAAAATATTTTGGACCCTTCTTGTCACCCTACATATACAATATTGATTATTTCTTACCCCAGCAGGGCACTAAAGGGCCAGCCCACTATGGCCCCCGCTGCAATACCCAGCACAGCCAGACTTGAGCGTCCCTTGAACCAGCCAGTCATAGCTACCATTGTACTGTACATACAAAACGTACTGGGGAGGAAAGCTGAACATAACACAAACACACACACATACACATTAACCTGCAGTGCCTACACAAAATTATGTCAAAAAATAAAACAGGAACACAAACAGTTATCACCTAATTTCCTCTGATCAACCAGATAAGCCAAATATGACCCATTGATCTGACTCACCTGCAGAGGAGCAGAACATCCCTGCACTCAACACTAGGAACGCCAGCAGAAGCCGGCCCACATGCAGGCCAAACTTTTTACACACAGCCCTGTGTCAAATCCATGAGATTAGATCTTTAAACCACATTCATAGCAAGATTTACCTATTTTAGCCCAATGCTGATGTAAGGTGCAATATGTAGTAGCACTTACTTGTAGAAGTAGAGCTCACACACACAGCAGGTAAAAGCTAGCATGCAGCGCAGGAAATAAAACACAAGGACCTGAATGGGAACAAAAGAATCCGAAAAACATATTAGTCAATTTGTACATGTCTAAGCAGGACTATAATGAATGGCCTATATACAGTACATCTAAAAGGAACAATCATCTTATTTTGTTCAGCATGGCACTAGCAGCACAAGTTCCCATGGAATGCATGAACTGATGATATATATTTTGAATACAATGTCACTTTGCATAACTGGGTGTGCCAGATCTAAATTGAATGATATCTCAATATTATAGCAGCAGAGAGCCGTTTAAAATTACATTTTAGACATCCTGGATTAAGTTGTGATTAAGCAAAAGCTAAATTGTACCCCAAAGAAACAGTTCTCATCATAGGAAATATAAAGCATTATTACATCATGTTATGTTCGTGGAACCACAGATTTTATCCAGCTCCAAAGGTTATTTTCTTCAGATTTAAGATCAGATTTTTCAGATTCCAGTGAGTCATAGAAATATCTCACTGGTCATAGAAATATCCTACTATATTGCAAATGCTTAAAAACACAGAATCAAAACTGATAAACAATACCTTTAATAATTACCTTGTTGGTTTGTAATATTTTGGCATGAAAGCAGGCAGGAAGGGCATGGAGCCAAAGATACGCATAGGACCGAATCGCATTGGCCGGGGAATATTCCCATGTCTGCATTCCCGTTCCATACAGCAGGTAGTGAGTCTGGCCAGCAAAAAGAGAGAAATAATAAAAAAAAGTTGAATGAACCTTTCTTTTATATACAAATTTGGTAGTTTTCAAAAGAAGACTGACATTCAGCAGGTTTTTACTTTGATGGTGTGTTTATGTTCAGGAAAAGAAATGATAACTTTCTATTGAATACAAAAGTAAGCTTTTGCATCTGAACTGCACCTTTACAGTCTCTAGTGGTTTGGATTATTAATACTCCGGGGCATTATGGGATACAACGGTAACATAGATCAGGGCTCAACAATAAGGATTTGCTTTCTGCTGTTCCAGTTAGACCAGTAGTTCAGCTTTTCACTTGCCCTGCAAATTCACTTGTTACACCATAAACATAATACATTTTTATAGACATATTATATTTAAAATATATATTATTAAATATATTATAAAATATCATGTTATAATATAGGATGGGGTAAAAACTATAAATAATAAATATATAATTATAAGCAACATATAATATATAAGAGGATTAAATTTATAAATAAAAAAATGTTTTGTACTTAAGAAAAACAAAAGTTGTATTAAAAACTGTTATGGATTTATGTTTAATTGTCCCACCATAAAATATTACATTTTGATATAATAAAAACATGATTATATTTAAAATAATTATATTATAATTGCTATAAATTATACTGTACATATATGTTATAACAATGTATAACGAGTTAACCATAATAAACAATAAATGATTTGCACCATTATGTCATAGTTGTTGAATAAAAAGCTGTCATGGTGTTACAAGCTGTATAGGTTCCCGCATTTTTGTATTTTAATTATTTTTAATGTTATTAATATTAATAGTAATACCTTTTACCCAGCTGTAACTGCAAATTTTAAAAAGAATTTTGTGTATATATTACAATGTGTGATTTTATGACTTTAACAATCATTTATGATCTATTCTAACTTTTCTATTACAAGTCATTCTAATCACAATTTCACCAGTCGATTCAATAACATGACATCAGACAACAACAATAATAAATCAATCACATAAGATCAAATTCATGCTACGTGTGCAAAGCAGCATAACAACATGTAAGAGTAAAGTGAGAACGCTGCGCTAGGACAAGTGTCCGCTCCATCAGCAGGTCCAAAACTCTGTCACACTGGTCCCGAGCCATACTTGTTGGTGTATTCTGAGAGCTTACCAAAAACTGTAAATCAGGAAAATGCGTAACTCACTGGCTCCCAGTAATTGTAGGTTTCATCACAGTCCGAGATGTTACTGAGTAGCGCAGCACAGAAGCGGGCTGAAACCAGGCACTTGAAGGCCGTGGAGCCCTCAGGAGCCCACACCTGTCCTGCTTTACTGGATGACCTGTAAAGGAGAGACGGGGGATAGGAGCTAATGTGCTTATCTGGGAGCAAACTAATAAGCAATATGGGAACAGAGCACAGACTTATACATGGTTGTCATTCGTTTATTTCAGTATTAGTATCAGTCCTAACAGCATCAGTCTAAAACTCATCCACAAGCATAATCATGAATACAGATGTGCATGAGACATTCCAGATTTTCACACCGAACAAAACACACCAACGTTAATCGAGGGTCATTGTTTTCCTCACGCGCTGTATTACAATGTAAGAAGATTATGAAAATGGACACGCGCGAATGTGCATCAACTTAGTGGCACAATTTATTGCGCATATCTAGTGTCACTAAAGCAATGCAGCTTATGAACCACAAACTGCATATATTTTAAAACAACAGTCTTGATATAAAGCACAGCATATGTTTTGCAGCGCTGATCGGTGTTTGCTCGCCGGTAGAGACGCGATGTGAATGAATGAAAGCCGTCATGTTACACTGAAGCGCGCTTATTCGTGTCGCCTGGACAGTACATTTGACTATTTCTGTGTCTCCCCGCTGTATTCGTGTTATTTAGATACATGTGTTATTGGCATATCCAGACAGCCTAACGTTAGCGAGCTGTCAACAGCACACAACATTATTACACTGGACTGGCTTATGGTTACTTACTCGTTTCGAGGGTCGCTGGACTTATTGTCCTCGACATATTTGTCGTCTTTTGCTGCTCGGTTGTCAGTGGTAGGTGTGCTGTTCACGTTGTTCGCGTCATGTTTGCTTCCCCGTCTGTTGCGCTGACGGAGAGCCTTCGTCGCCATGTTTCCTTCATCGCCGGAAGAAAGCAGGAGAGGAGAGGATGCCAGATACCAGCCAGTGTCATGTGTTGTTGTTTTGATATTTGAAATATTGTTATTATTTATTTATTATTATATATTTATTTATATATTTTGTATATTCCATTTTCATTTCACAGTTTCAGTAATTTTATTTAATTTGTATAATGTTTTATGTCTATATTACAGTGGCCGAGAGAGCTCAACGCGCTGCAAATAATAAAAAAAAACTTTGCCAATTTGACAACACACGCGCTGCAAATGCTCACTACTCAAACAAATAAAGAAACGCACTGCAAATACAATTCTTTATTTGGTTGTGTTGTGAGCATTTACAGTGTGTTTCTTTATTGGTTTGCAGTTTTTTCTATTTGCATGTTTTCTGAAGTTGCAGCGACTTGAGCTCTCTCGGCCACCGTACTATATAGTTCTTATTATTCATTTCTATTTCGGTTTTAGTTATTTTAGTAGGCCTATATAAAGTTTAACTAAATGAAAATGAGAAATGCTTCTTTGGAGATTTTATTTCAAGCAACGAATTTTTTTTATTTTTTCACTATAATACTCTGTTGCTAGCTCCGATTTGATCCTTTCACTGGCTTTGTAAACTATTTGCAAAGTACCTTTACTACAAGTGTTTTAACATACATTTCATAACAAACTATTTTCATCTTTTCTCGATCAATAGCCTACACTTTGCTGATATTTAAGCCAACTGAACAACTAATATTTTTGATGATTAATATTATATAATTGGATTGTTTGGCTTTGTCATGTTACATAATATTTTTAAACAAAATTAGTTAATTTAGACATTATTATTACAATTTTTCAGTCTCATCATAATATGTTTATGTATGTTATTGTGGCTTTGTATATTAGAAAATGGCCTTAAATTTAAAAGCTACATGTGGCATGTGATCTAAGAATAAATACATTTTTCCTGATTTAATTTGTTGTGAAAATCTAAAGATTTTACACTAAGATCATATTCTTAGTACTCAAACAGGACCTTTTGTTTCATAATCAATAGTCTGGTGTGGTGCCATAATACATGCCTAAAAAAAAACCCTGCAGACATGCTAAATGCTCAAAAAATTATTTAATGACAGACCATGTGGTTGAAGCTTAAGATGTTACATTTGCAGCTTTGGACTCTGCACCTTACAAAAGGTTACTCTGGTGTCCATTTGTTTTTAGATATGTGCCATGATTAAAATGGTTTGTAGTGGAATTCATATCATATATCTATATAGTTCAATTCAAACTTTTCCGTTTCAAAAAGAACCAGGGATGAAATGTCTACCTCTTTTGGGCTTAATGAGCAGGTTGTACCAGCAGTTTGAGCATCCAAACCAATACAACGCTGTTTGACCAAACAATGGAAAACGGGTTAGTTTTAAGTTATTCCATTTGAATGAAATTGACCCACTTCGCCCTTCAATAAATAGCAATAACATAAATCACATATATCTTATACATATAGCCTATATAGCATAAATAACATATAGCAATATAACAATTTAGTCACAAATGATAATAAACATAAAACATTCCAGAAATATCACAGTATCAAATGCAGCTTCAGAGATAATGCAAACACGTGCCATACAAAGAAAATAGAAAAATATTTTTTTTGTTTTTTTAAATGTATCAGATGAAATGATTTGTAGTTGTGCATCAGTAATTACATTACAGTAAATACATCAAGTTTCTTAACTGAAATACATCCCTAAACATGCATAATAAATTAATATAGGAGAGAATGCAATTTGTAATATATATATATATATATATATATATAATTTTATTTTGTTCCCTCATTGCAAAGTACTAAACAACAAGAAAAAGTAACAAAGTACTACTGAAATCTGTAAACATTTCTTGGATAACTTATTAAAACCACAATATTTATAATGTAAAATTTTGATTAACTAGCGTAACAAGCAATATGTAAACATAGGATTTCAAGCACAGAAACCAAAAAATCCCTTTAGTTCAAATAAGTTGATATGTCAGTTATAAATATATGGGAATAACACCCATTGTATTTGCTAAAATTTAACCTCTTTTATTTATAAAAACTTCAGAACAAATCAGTCAAAATAAACAGACTCTCTTTTGATCTATAAAGTTAACCTTCATCTTTAAAAAGTAAAATCTGAGATTATTCATCCATTTTATCCATTGTTGCTGAAGCCTCTTCAATCACCTGAGCGTGACCTGCAGACGCAGGGGTAACAGTCTCCGCAGCTGATTCTGCAGTCCCAATGCCTGGCTGTGTGAGAGGGCCCGATCCGGCGACTGATAGGTCAGCCTATAGCAGAGGCTTGCATGACCCATGTGTGGGTGTCTGAAGCGATCAACTAATGCCATATCCTTAACAGCACCGCAAGACGCCTCTCGCACAAGTGCTTGGAAGTCCAGTTCATCATAGCTTTCTGGTTCCATCCAGAAACTGATATCATGCAAGTAGCTTGGTGGGTAAAGGGAAAAAGGACTGAAAGGTCCAAGTGGATTGAGTTCGAAATGCTTAAGAAACCGAGGATCTGCGCTCCAAAGTAAGCGCCAGTCAGAAATGCCAAAAATCAGGGTAGCTAAATGATCCAAGTTTATTGAGACCGCGATTAACTGTAAACCTTCATCGAGGGCTGAGGAAAAGGAAGGCAGATACACGATCTGCCCAAACTTGGAAAGCATCTTTGAATTGATCCACACTTGCTGCTCTAGGCCTGTTTGCGCCTCCTCGAAGGAGACGCCGTAAGAAGCAAGTAGTGACTCCAAACAATCTTGGAAGCACTGGAAAGGATGGGATTCTGCAGGGAACATTCCCACCAACAGAAGCTGGTGAAATGCAGGAGAACGGCTCGGGGAGATGGGCACTCTTTGAAAGACCAGACCACTGACTGCGTGAAGAGTACCAGGACTGAAATCTTCATTCTGGGTAATCTCTTGGACATGCAACAACAGAGACGGTCGAAGTGCATAGCAGCCAGTAAAGCTTTGCTGGTCCTCCATAGACTCACAGTCGTTTTGCTCATTTTCACTTTGGTCAAATATATAGGTGTCAGTAGGTTTAATCCAATAGACCTCTGAGTGGGTCAGAGTGGAGTCACATGCCTCTGGCGTTTCTGGTAGGCAGCTTATCAGTTCTGGGAAGTCTTCATTCATAGTGCACACAGGCCAGATTGACTTTAGCTCTCTAAGTAACTGCTCCTGGACAGTTTTCACTGGATGATGTGACTGCTGACCAAGGAAATCCCTACCACAGAAAGAAAGGTAAGAAATCTGCATCAAATATACCATATAAATGTACAAAAAAAGTTGATACATTTAAATACATGATGCATAAGCATACTGATAAGCCTACAGTACGTAAAAGCCCATCTTTTTTGCATAATATAATACAAAACTGATAACAGATAAGACATAGTTTCAAAATGCCACCCTTCACACAGAACAAGGGATCGAGGAAGTGTTTGCCGAGCATACAAATAATTAATAAATGCCATGATCATGCAGTTACCTCTAGTTTTTAAATGCTCATTAAAAGAATAGTTTGTGCAAAACAGGATATTGTATCAACATTTATTCACCCTCAAACCATGTGTCTTTTGTAAAAAAAAATAACTAGGACTGGCTTGGGTCCAGGTTTGAATGATAATCATTAAATAAAGTGATAAATATTAAAATTCTATACCATTTTATCAAAATAAAATAAACCCTTAAACCTAAAATCTATTTTAAAATCAGTTTTAAATTTTAAAATTAATTTAGGCATCACAACATTATAATGTATGTTAAATTGGTATGAAAAATGGGATATTGATTTTAATAGATAGAAATTAGACAGAAAGATTACATTTAACAGTATTATTCAATTACTATTAAGATTAAATGAGCATTAGATGATGGCAAAGGTAATCAAAATGTTAAAAAAGGAAAATTAGCATGTGCAATTAAATATTCTGCATAATAAAAACACCTAAATAAGAAACTCTCTAAAATCCTATGGTACAGCTATTTCATACAACCCTAGCAAAGAATAACATAAAAATAGTTCATACGACTTTTGGGGCCATAATATAGCTTTATGTGAGGAACAGACCAAAACAGAAGTCATTATTCACTCATAATCTTTCCCTCTGCAATAGATCTTCAATCAAATATGGCACCATTGATATTTGGTCTCGATACATGCAACAATGAATGGTGCTGACATCCTATTTTCATAGTCGATGCAAGTTTTGTAGTCCACGAAGCTCGCCGAATTATTATGTGCAGCACACAAGTTCCATTTAAACACTTCTATGATATGTTCGTGGTGATTTTTTGCCATTTTGAAGCTTGAAAGATTCAGTCCCCATTCCATCTATGATATAAAACTCAATGGTCAGGAGATCCTTAAAATTAATCTTTTCTTTCCACAGCTTCAAAACAATATAATGGTGATTAAATGTCACAGGTTTCTTTTTGGGTAAAGTATTTCTCATTAAGAGATTTTAGAGCTGTCGTTTTCCAGTCAGCAACAAGTTACCACTTACCTGTTGATATAATTACTCAACTCTGCTGGAAGTTCAAAACAAACTGTCTCCTTCCCAATGGTTTTCTCCATTTTCAGTTTCTCTGGCATGGTGTGCGGGAGACTCCGAGTGAAGATGTGGGTCAGAGCTCCCTCTACATGGAAACCTTTGTCTTGACTCCTTCGCAAAATAATTTTATTTGATGATTTCAAAACTGAATGCCTTTACATAACTGTAACAAGACCATTAAAAGTCCAAATTAAACACCATGTTAAATCACTTAGTAGTGGACTGTGTCCACTTGTCCAAAGTTGTTTACCTGTAACCAGTACATCTGTAACCTTGATACGTTTCACGGTCAAAGGGATGGATTTCACTGAGAATTAGCCCTGCTTCTGCTGCCATGGCAACCACCTGCCAACTATTGTGCCATTCTCTCATTGGACTGTCACATGGAGTGCCGCCTTGGCCATTGCACAAGGTGACATGCACTTCCCCATTGTCCTTCAGGACTGCAACGGCACTAGAAAAAAAAAACACACAAACCATCCATCCATCACACATGCAATATGCACAAAACATCAAAAGACCTCGAAACTCTTGATCCCCTCAGTATTAACATTATATAACACTGGAAGTCAAGCTTATGTAACACCTTAATAAAGACCACGTTAACCACAAGAGTGTCACACTTACTTTTGGAAAAATTTCACCAACAGGATTCGGTTCTTCTTTACACCACTTTTACGCCCACAGTGAGGGAAATTGAAGATAATGCAGTCAAAAAGATGATCCTGAATGGCTTCGTGGTCCTTTAGGCATGTACAATCCACCTCAAACAGAACAACTGATCCTGCAATGGGAGTTTGCATTGAAATCAAGGCCTCCACAGAATTATCATACAGAATTCAATAAGGCTTTTAACCCTCCCTGGCAGTTTCATAGCAACCAAATGTGTAAATTCATGGACTTGGCTGCAGGCATGCAAATGACTATGATACTTTATGTGTGGGAAGAATAGGTACCCTTCAAAATGCTTACATTAGCAGATACTAAACTGTGGCTAGGATGAAGTCGAACAAATAGCTTTTCAGCATGAAAACAAAGACACAAGAAAGCACCGCAAGAGTAAAAACATGCACACGAGATAACATTATGAGAATAAGGAATCATATAACGACAGACCTCTGTCACGGAGTCTCTGTATGTTCAGGACAGCTTCCTCCTGTCTGTACGTCTGGTTCTCGCTTTGAAGGCAAGTGGCGGTCACCCCGACATCTTCGCCTGAGCTCTCGCTCAAAGCCGCCGAGAAAGAGAAGTTGCCTTCCCCTACAAGTAGCACTTCGCGTGTCTTGGACATTTCCAGAAAATTTCAAGGAAACAACTCAGCAAGCTGTCACGTTAGCAAAAGAACAAAACTTTCCCATACATCTGACCGAGGGTTACAGCGACCCTTCAACTATCGAGCTTGAACTGAGCGTAGAAACCCTGGCAGGACACACTGCGGCATTAACATTAGACCGCTCTGACGTCTGTCGCGATACAGTTTGAAATCTAATTAACGTGTAACCCCGGTGTTTAGGAGCTAACGCAACACTTGAACACCAGAGGTTTTGGGTTTTAGGAGCAGGTTTACGTAAGAAAGTGTAATAGAGAAAGAGAGAGGGGCAGCAGCGGTGAAGTTTCGTTCCCCGGGGAATACCGCGCAGTTACTATGCGCTCGCAGTTTAGTCAAAGAAATATTGTATTTTGTCCTGTAGAAACAGTCCGGTAAAAAGAAAGACTGAAGAAAAAACGATGCAATAAAGATATCATGGCGAGAAATTCCCTACCAGCAGCACTGTGTACATATTTTCAAAACAGATGTAATATTTTAGAACCGCAGTGTCCACGTTCCAGTTACTGAACGTTCTTTTTGAACGAATCTTTTAGGTGAACAAATCTTTTAGGTGAACGAATCGTTCTCGTTCACTGAAATCCCTCCCTCCACAGCAGCGCGGCGCTGTTAGCTCTGTGGACTGTTTCATTCTGTCAAAGAATGACTAAACATCGAGTGTGATTTGTTGAATGTAGTGAACGAGAGAGAGCTGGTACATCTCGTTCGAATCGTGAATGAAAAGAACCAGTTGTTGAACGATAATAATGGCGAACAGAGCTCGACTCGTGTAGTTTGGCATATTTTCAGCAAAGGACGAAATTTACACTTTACATTGTAATGAAAATTGACTTACTAGGTGTTTTAGAGGTGTTTTAGACTTAGTTTTGTGGTGTATTTTGCACTTTGAACAATTATCTCAAGATCTCTCTCGTTCAGTATTCTGTACAGCAGTCAGGTAAATTGTTAAAAGTGCAGAATATATCACAAAACACAGCAACGTTAGTGGGTCAGTTTTCATTGAAATGGTAAAGTGTACATTACTTTAGTTATATGTACTGTGCACAGTTGTTTACATAATATGAGGTAATTCTATAGAAATTTCAATCTGTCCCTATAGCCTTTACAGAAATATTACACTTGACAAACACTTTTTACTTTTAAAATACAATTGTTTTTTTTTTCATATTTTTAAATGAACCAATGTGTTATTTGAATAATTACACCTTCTTGGGCCATCAATGTGGCAATATTTATTTTTAATTCATTATAAAGAATTCCAAGCACCACAAAACTGCTCGTCCCCACAGCCATGTACAGAGGGAAAGTGCTTTATTTTGAGGTCAAAAACAGGTTTTTCTATCATTTAAAATAAAATAATGTATTCATAACTATCAATGCCAAAATATAAAAAAAATATTATATTTAATTATAGCCTAATATATATTATATCAAAAAAGGAAATATTATATGATATAATATTATAGAAAATATTATAAAAAAAGATAAAAAATAAAAATCATTAAGCTGTCATTTATGTGTATTCATGAAGTCAAAAGGTAATAATGTGGTCTAAGTTAAAAAGTTAAAAAAAGAAATACATTTTAAGACATCTTCCAGGCTATTCGAACCAAACGTATTTACTCAGTATTAGGATATGACTACTTGTTTTTTATTACAGCCCGTGATAATTAATACATTAAGAGTGAGAGTGAGTGAGTGAAGTGACATTCAGCCAAGTATGGTGACCCATACTCGGAATTCGTGCTCTGCATTTAACCCATCCGTGCACACACACAGCAGTGAACACACACACACACACAGCAGTGAACACACACACACACCGTGAACACACACCCGGAGCAGTGGGCAGCCATTTATGCTGCGGCGCCCGGGGAGCAGTTGGGGGTTCGGTGCCTTGCTCAAGGGCACCTCAGTCGTGGTATTGAGGGTGGAGAGAGCGCTGGACATTCACTCCCCCCACCTACAATCCCTGCCGGCCCGAGACTCGAACCCGCAACCTTCGGATTACAAGTCTGACTCTCTAACCATTAGGCCACGACTTCCCTTATATTTTTTTTACAATGTTTACAAAAACATTGTAAAAGAAAAGAAAGTCATCCCACTCCTCTACGTCTGCTTCTATCATCGCTTGGATTTCAGCGTCACGCGCCTTCTTTCTGAATGTGATTTTTCTCCAATGAGGGGCGGAACATATGGCAGATTACGCTACGGAACTTATTTATTATTGCACTGGTTGGCTATTAACTGCGAGCAGACAGTGTCAATCAGTGCATTGGAGAATACAGCGAACATAAATAAAGAAACGAAGTTGCTTGTCAGATCTCCCAAACAAGCAACCTTTTTTTTAAATAAGACCAAAAAACCGCAACCCGAGACCAGGATTTTTTTCACGCAACTAAAAAAGAAGCCCAATGTGGCGTATAATAAGCGGACTTGGCATCCACGTGCGCTTCTTTCAATGAAGTGTATTCTACCAAAAGAAGGCGGGTCTATACTGTTTGATTGACATATTACATATTAATTTTTACCTTTAAGTGTGACCTCTTTAAACAATTAAACAAATGTATACTGGACTACACTCTTGACATCCTTTGATTACTTAAGTTAAAAAACAGTATTTTAATTTATCATATAAATATTTGTTTTACTCCATGAGCACAGCAGGAAGACGTGTTTGAGAAGAAATTGAAAGTGAAAGGTTAGCTTTCTAAGTATAACCAAAAAAAGAAAGTGTAGACGCGGAGTTTCATGTCATTTCTTGTTCATTTGCGAGAAGTATATTAAGGTAAGCTTGTTTCCTTCAGAACAAATATATCGTTTCCCTTTAGAATAATGTAGGCCATAATGTCGATCAATTGACATATTTTACATGAACGATATAGCGGAAGTTCATTTTGACACATAATTCAGTTCAAACTTCAAAGCTTGAACTAAACAACAAAAGTCAAAAGGGCAGACTGCCTGCCAGTGAAAGATTTGGAAAAACTTCTGTTTCATTTTGAAGATATTGATAAGTTTTGCATAAATGATTAATGAAATGATGACTAATGAAATTAGAAATAATTTTCCTTACCAAAGTCAAATGAATTTCTTTAGAACAGTAAAATTTCATTTTAAAGTATAGTATAGTAATTCAGACACAAGGAAGAAGCTAAAATATAGTTTTGATTTGTTTAACATTTTTAGTCACTAACATACAAGTTCATACTTTCATTTGTATTATTTCATAGTTTTGATGACAGGATTAGTATTCTAAAATGTGTAAAATATCAATAAAGTTTGAGCAGATCTAAACATTTCCTGGTAGTATATATTATATTATTATTATATTTAATCCCACAGGAGATACCAAAAAAGGATGGCATCCATCCCTTTCTATGGCTGGGAAGCATCCTATGATGAAGATCGTCATCTTCAGGCAGATCAGGCACCCAAATCAGGCAGTCTCTATACCATGTATCACGGCACCTCTATTCAAACAGCTCGTCTGATCATAACAACAGGCTTCCAACAATCACCGGATGGAATGCTGGGGCCTGGAGTTTATGTGAGCCGTGACCAGAAGAAAGCGGAGCGCTATCCTCTGAAATCCCTACCTACTGATAGAGTAGTGCTTAAATTAAGCGTTGACTGTGGAAAAGTCAAAAGAATTGATAAGGACAACCATCCTCTACAGAAGACCTGGCATAGTCAAGGCTATGACACTGCCTGGGTACCTCCTAACTGTGGCATGAAAGCTGTGCCTAGCGGTCTAGAAGAGGACTGCGTCTATGACCCCCAGCGTATCGAGGTCACAGATATTGCTCTTGCACCCAACACGACCATCTTAAATGAACTCAAACAGCTCATTGCTCAAAACAAGAAGGGGCCATCAAATTTGTACACCTCAGGTACTTGTACAGTGTGCAAGTTCAAACTAGGGCCTGCTCATACTGTACAGTCATGCTGGGGGTGTGGAGAGACTATCTGCTCTCTCCTGACCAAACACATGTGCAGTCGTTAAGAAACTTAACAAGAAATCATGACAGAGGCTCTTCAGGTTTTTGGACTTGTTTGTTGACGTGCGTCAATGTTTGATGCTTGAAGCTGAATTTACAGCAACTTTATCTGTGTATGTAGGATTGTTTGCTTTCCTCATATTTCTCAGTGACACAATTATCTTTGACATTTATGCTCTGACAAATTCTTGTTCCTGCTAATATGTGCCACTATATTTGATGTCATATTTAAAATTGAAATGTATATGAACACAAATGACTGTCAATGAGCTAGGATTTTGGAAGAGATTTTTTGATCAATCAGGAATGTTTTAAACATTCAGTATTGCAGACAATAAAAACAGCCTGTCACCTTAGTCAATTCAAGTACTCAGTGTATATGAATAGATCTATTCTTGATCTTATTACATATGCAAAAGTAATGAGGATTTCATTTGCAAAACCTCTAGGGATATTTGCTATGGCTAGTTGCTTTTTATAGGCATACAGGTATATTTCATAATAGCATAATGTTAACTTACTTTTTAAACATCTGCTTTGCTGTCAGTAACCATTAATTATTAAAATTTCATCCTGTTCATAATCACATCAAGAAAAAACAGATTTGATTTCATAATATATTTGAGCATTCCAGCTTAAAAGATGGAGTGACAAGATTCTTGTCACCAAACTGTTTGACTGCGCAAATAATATATTTTTAAATGCTTTAAGAATATCTGCAGTTTTTATTTTAAAAAAATTAAGTACAGATACATTAAGTACACATTACATAATATTTAATTATAGAGTTATAGAAATGACAAAGTCTTGCCTTAATTAACACCCTGGAGTAACTACACTGTAACTTTGTCACTGAGATTTAAAAGACACATTAGATTTAATTTACAAATTAGAAACCGATTTCACTTTTTTTTCTTATAATACTTCATTTAATAAAAGCTGTTAACAAAGAAACATTTCCAGCTGAGAAAATAATTTTGCATACTTTCTACTTCTAATTTGCAATCCTCATGAGGTATACCCAATTGCTACAATTAAAACAGTCCTACACGTATGCACCAAGCTTTACTGATGAAAAACATACACATTCCTTTGGACAGGTATTATAAACCTTGCCGATATTGAATCGCCATGATATACAGTAAAAAAAAAAAAAAAAACAGATCTATGTACAAATATGAATGTGAAGTACACAGTTTCTGTGAGGTTGTAAACAAAAATTTGAAACCACAGGGAAAGCAAGCATCTGTTGTTAAAACTGTCATTTGTGTTTGCATCAGTAAGGCATAGTGAAATGCAAAGGCTGCTACTGTTTTCAGCTGTTTTGTTGCTCTTTATGTTGAATTATGCCTTTAGCAATGAGGTCTGGAATCTCAACTGCAAGCCATGGTCCAAGCTTAGGAAAGAAAAGAGATTAGTTATTAATATGAAATGAAATAATGTCAAAGCAACAATTTTAGGAAATGAAAGACATTTGATTTTAGACATGCTACATAACTTACTCCCAAAGCCATAAGATGAGCCAGACCAAACTTTGGGACATTTCTTGCCCAAAGTGGCTTGAAGTGATCTGTCAGGCAGATTTTTCCACCTCTGTGACAAAAAGATGTTTTTTGAACAATTTAGGTACATTATAAAACTGATACATTATAAAAAGAATATTAAATTGTGATAAATAAAAAAAAATCAAATCTATAAACATATGGAGCAAACCTGTACATCTTTGCTGTCTTCCCATCTAACTCAGGAATGGCCACTTCAGGTGCTGTGGCTGGATATGTAACTGGAATCTAGACATTAGGATAAAGATAATTACTCTGGACTTTAACAAAATATAAAATGAAGTTAAATATAATTGAATTCAAACTATCTTACATCAAATTCCATGTCAAATTCATATTTGAGAAGCTCGTGAATATACCAGCATTTTCCAAACCACCTACACAGAAAAGACGTATTTATACAACTCTAAGGCCTTAATGAAAATATTATTACTCATAAAAGAAGAACTAACCATTAAAAACTGACCTTGTGCCCTCTTTGTTGGACTCTAGACGGAACCAATCATTGTCAGCTGCTTTGTTATTTTCAACATACTGCAAAACAACACAATTACATTAAGAAGCGCATATATTTTGTTATATTCAGTTCATATGTAGTTTGTAAACAATACTGATGGGCTGTCAGCGTCAATAACACTGAACACTTTTAACTCAGTATGACACGTATGTCATTCATCACATAGCTAAGTTAGCATAGTAGCTCCCTAATACTTTTGCTACAATACAATGCTACAACTCACCTTTATGAGAGCTAAATATTCTTCTCGAAGTCTCTGAACCCATAGTTCTTTGTCTCTTGGTCCTGAATTTGTTTTTAAAAGCGGTATTTCAGAAACTGCCTTCTTAGTGGCTTCATCTGCCATGTTGAACCTATATACGATTCGCAAAGAGTCGGATCTTTTTAGTGTATCTCACTGAATCATTGAACAAAGAACCGTCTCGTTGAGTGAACAAAAAGCATACTACCTATAATGTTTGCATATTAAATTGTACGACTGTGCTATAAACAGCAATATGCGCCAACAGATAGAAAGTGGGACGTCAGGGATCACGTGATGACGTGAATCGGTTCATTAAAATGAACAGTTCAAAAGAACCGAGTCGGGAAAATGAGTCAGACCTCTCGTCACTAGTTGACTCACTGGAGGAACCCAAATAAATGTGCCCCGTGACGTCCCAATATTTTATTTAAGGTGAATTTTGTAACTTTTTTTCTTAAATTTTTTAACTTGTATTATATAAAAAAAAAAATATCACATGCTAATAATACAACGTTCCGAAGACGTTTTACTCGTCAGTCGTGTTTTCATCAGTGTGTGAATGAACAGCAGTGTGTTTCTGCACGGAACTGTTTCGTAGCTGCTCTTCTTTAAATGACTGCACTGATCAGATGGTTCCGCCGCTAGAGTCTGTAGTTGAGCTGTCATTACATCCCTCAGCATCCTTTCACCTTCTCTTCCAGCGGTCACAGCATGTCTAAAGCTTGCATTTTAGTATGATTTCAGGATATAATTTTTGCATACTGTAATTGCACAGCCCACAGCTGTTCAACGTAAGTAGACAGACTTTTAAAGCCTAGCATAATATCCCCAAATGCATGATTATTGACCATCGTTCAGATGCAGTTATTAATCTCTGATAACGCGCTCAAATGCATTATAAATGTGCAGATTATTCATTAACATCACTATTGGTTTGTGCACTAGCAGAGTTTAAAATTGTATGCTTTCCCTCCATTATTTGATTTCTTTTCTTGTATCCTTTTAGAACCATAATGTTAAAATGTGCATCATATGGCCAATATTGTACATTTGTTTTATATTTAAGGATGCATGATCCAATGTTGAGTATTATTATTATTTTTGTTATTATTATATTACACAAGCATGTCCAACTGGTGTTGTCTCTCACAGTTCAGAAGATCAGGTCCTCTCACTTGGCTTGTGGCTTCCCATGGGCAGTGTGCTGGCCTCGTCAACCCGCCCAGGGCGCCAAAACTCCCCTTTTCCACAAGATAGACCCTTGTCACGGTGGGATAGGAGAGATGGACGGCTACCTAACCCAGGAAGCTTTGACGGTTTGCATCGCAACTGTAAAGGTCTCTGTTGATTTTGTATGCTTTTTTATAAATTCCATTAAAATATGCTAATTTTAAGTGAGTCTGTTAGATGTCATTTAATTGTTTGTGTATCTAGATGTATTTCCACAGCAGATTGAAGGAGTGAAACTGGTGATAAATAAGACCCTCAGCAGTTTCTTCAAGGTTCAGTTACGACACTGTTTAGGACAGTTTCACTTTTAAGTGAAATTTATCACTATTCAGCACTTCAACGGACTAATGAATGCTTTTGTGGTTTAATTCTCACCTCAGGTCAGTCACACATTTCACCTGAGTGCTGTTGCTCCATCCAATTATCGCTTTCACGCTGAACACCTACAATCAGACGCTGACAGCAAAGAGACGGTAAGAATCTGATAGATTCTTGCATTTGTTCCCGTTCCAGTGGAGTTCTGTAGCATTAGGGCTGGGTTAAGGGCCTTAAGCAACATTTTTATCGGAACGCATTGCCAAAAAGAACAGTACATTTGGGCAGAGGCATATATATTTATTCTATTATTCTTCTGCATGACAGTTTTACTTAGTTATGCTGGAAATTACATTGGAAGATTACAAGCTGCTGTAACACTGACAAATTCAGCATTTTTTGGTATGGATTTAGTTTGGAATCGGGACAAAGTGCCAGGAAAATTAGCTGTGGGTTTGTTTTGAATTAGGAGTACAGTAAGAAAAACAGTAATAATGATAATAAACTTTATTTTAGGCGTTTAGAAAAGAAAAGGAAAAAAGAAAATGTCCTGGCATTCAGACTTTTGTTTTTGAAATAAGTCTTTTATGCTCACTGAGGCTGAGGATTTTTTAATGAAAAAACAGTAAATACTGTCAAAAAAGTGAATTATTATTAGTCTTTAGTGTCATGTGATTCTTCAGAAATCCTTCTAATATGCTGATTTGGTGTTCAAGAAACATTTCTTAATTATCAGTTAACACAGCTGTTATGAAAACTTTTTTTTTAGGATTATTTGATGAATAAAAAGTAAAAAAAAAAAAAAGCATTCATTTCAAATAAGTGTCTTTCTTAATGCCTTTGGTGAATGAAAGTAACAATTTCTTAAAAAATAAAAAGTACTAACGCAAATATTTGAATGGTAGAGTATTAAAGTGTATGATAGTATATATATCAAATTAATAATAATAAAAAAAAATGTTTCAATATGATTGTTTGATAGGAATGTTGTTTTGGAAACATGCCTACACTTTATGTAGACATGAAATGGACTTATTTTGACATTGGATAATTTGGATGTTGGAGGCTTTTCTAACCAAATTACAAAGAATGAGTTGGGTAACTTATTTAACATAATCCTAATAATTCCTGCTGCATGTTATGCAATGATTGAATACTAAAAACCTGCAATACAAGCTACTAGGTTGCTTGGAACACATTTCAAAAGCATTGCAGGCAAACAAATCTTCTTGAGCAGTATCGGGGTATTTAAACGATGATGTTCACCTAATGGACATTTACTTGAAGTGTGTTTTAATTGGGCATAGATGCAATAGATAAGTTTAATGTGATAGTTTCTTCCTTTTCAATCCAATGATGTTCTGTGTGTAAAGGGCTCACCCATGCTTATTGGGGAAATGGACTTCTCTGGCAGCTTAAATGCACACTCTTTGTTCCATCTGAGTGAGAAAATAAGAGCTAAAGCTGTATTTCAGGTAAGTAGCAGTGGCATGCTGTATTGCACTAGTGTAAATAAATACTTTTGAACACAATGTGGACTGATTGCTTATTCTTTAATAGACTCAACAGGCACAGTTTGTCACATGGCAGTTTGAGACGGAGTATAGAGGTAGTGACTTCACAGCAGCGATTACTATGGCCAACCCTGACGTTCTGAGTGAATCAGGTATGATCGTGTGACTCCCTCTTTAAAACAGAAGACATACCGATTTATAGATGTCATAGGAATGTGCATTAGTTACAACAAAGCAGTGCCTTCCAGGCAGAAAAGGGTTTTCTTTGGTTGTCATTTTGATGAATTGTTTTGTTTGCCTATTGAGGAAAATAGTTTTAGGCTCTTAGTTATTATTTCCAATGCTTCTTGAGTGGCATTGCATTCATTTAAAATTTCATAAGTCAGCCAGCTTCTGTTAAAGGGGTCCATTTTACGAAGTGGGCTCCAACCCGTCAATTGCGATCGACTGGTTTGGCGCTGTCCTGGTAGCTCTTCAAAATAACAGGAAAATAATACAAAAATACATTACATTTAATTATTATTACACTACATTTTTTTTACATATTGTTTTGTTATTTTCGGGAGTATGGGACAGTGACAAAGAAAAATACATCATGCCTGAGTCTTTAAACGGGACGATAACAGAGGACAGAGAAGCACAGTATAAGTGCAGGGTTGCCAGGTCATCACAAAAGGAGCCCAATCGCGTTTCGAGGGGGTCCCCCTGTTAAAAATTAAATTTTAGGGTGCTAAATATCATGTTATTTGGGTCGCTTAAACCCGCGTACATGAAAAACAACCCACTGCAACAGTGTTAAAGTAGCCCAGTTCCACAGGAAAACCGTGGACTTGGCAACACTGGTTCTGTGTCGGAATGTGTGTTTTTGTTTTCGGTCCTTGTGAGTCCACCCACTGCCAAATTAGCCAATAGTATTTCGACACCCTGGGTTGCCAGTTGGTGGAAAACACAGCATATCGAAGCCATGCCAGGCCATCAAATGAACTGGGTCAGAGATCGCAGATTCTCCCCAACATAAAAAAAAAAAAGCCTCAGCGTCCATCTAAAAAGCTCTATAGTCAGAGGCATATTAAAAAGCAGTTTAACTTTAAGTGTAAGCCGTGTTGCCTTCTATTATCATTTGGGCTCATTTTCTGTTGCGTGCCCTCAATCTGGCAACCCATGTGAACGTTGAGTCAGTAGAAGGGGGTGGGAGAAACAACGCTCTCCAATATTTTGAATTTGGACTGTAGCTCAAATGCTAGCAGTCAATATCACATACTGCACCTATAATGTTGTTATCTGTTTGTGCATTTGTTTTTCTTTGTGACAGTTATCATGGTTGCACACTTTCTCCAAAGTGTATCCCCTCAGCTGGTTCTGGGGGGAGAGCTGGTGTACCATCGAGGTCGAGCAGAAGAAGGGGGCATACTCACCCTGGCAGGCCAGTACTCAGGTTAGAGCGGTCATCGGTTTGTTATACATCAGTATAAGTCATCCTAAAGAGTTCTTCAGTGTCACTCATCCTATTTGTATGTACAATGTTCTTCTGTTTCTCAAAGGCACTTGAGACTCAAATGTCCTATCTTTTCTGTCTTAGGGCCAAATTGGGTTGCAACAATGAATGCTGGTAAAGGAGGTGCACATGCCAGCTACTACCACAGGGCCAATAAACAGGTATGGTGGTGTTAAAGGATATGATGATGTTTCACCGTAATAGTTTCATAATGCTGCAGTCTTTAATTCATCTCCACAGATTCAGGTGGGAGTGGAGTTTGAGGCGAGCACTAGGACCCAGGAAACAACCTTTTCTTTCGGTTACCAGATGGAACTTCCTGAAGCTAAAATGGTCTTCAAAGGTAAGGAGGGCAGATATACTCACTGTGCAATGTATCACAAATTGCAGTAACTAATCTTTTTTAATATCAGCTTTCATTGTTTCTTGTTGATTCTACGGAGCCCCAGTTATTCTGACATGCAGAATAAAATATTTAAATTGTGCTACCTCATTTTAAATACATTGTTTGCACGATTTACTAATCCGTTCTGTTCAGAGAATGCTCACAATTTACTTAAAACGAGGTAATAAATTCATGGCCATGATATAAATATTTTTATTCCCGCATGTCTTGTCTGGGGTCCTGTATGATTCTTAGCATCATTAAGTCAAACAATATGTCACAAAACAGATTATTAAACCCTCAATTTCATCCCAAACTGAATTTCTTTGCAGGGCAGAATTTAACCCTTTTATTTTTAAACCCATTTTAACCATTTAGTCAAATATATATCATATTTTCCATTCTAGACTATAACAGTAGCATTCAGGAAGTAAACATCCCATTATATAATTTGCATAGACAAATTACATGTCTTAAAATGGAAGGCCTTTTATTAACAAATCTCTTTAGATGTTCCACCCTTGGCATGTGCATTTCTTTTTAAACTCTTGTCTAGTTTGTATTCTGCTCAGAGCTGTGTCAGTGTTTCCTACACTCCATTTAACATCTTTGACCTTGTTTAAATCCACAGAATGACACAAATTTCCCCTCTAAAATCAGCACAGAATATGAAAGAAGTGTGGCAATGGCAATAGGCAATTGGCAATAACAATTAAACTTTAAAACAGACTTACCATGAGATTGAATGTTACACAATAGTGCAGTCTGTTTCTCTAGAATCCTCAAGTCTGTGAAATCGATTGGGGGTTGGCACTGTTTTTGTCACTGATAAATAAAATTAAACAAGCGAGGAAGGGTAACTTATTCTATACACAACTCTTCAAAAAAAGTTTTTTTTAGTGCTTTTGAAAGAAGTCTCATAATTAAGGCTGCATAGTTGGAACAAAAACACAATACAAACAGTAATATTTATAAAAAAAAAAAAAAAAAAGTTTTCTATTTTATGATGGCAAATAATTTTAAGCATCATTACTTACGTGTTCTGTGTCACATGATCCTTCAGAAATCATTCTAATACACTGATTTGCATTCATTTCAAATAAAATCTTTTGTAACATTATAAAAGCCTTTACATTTAGTCGTTTAGCAGATGCTTTTATCCAAAGAGACTTACAAATGAGGACAATAGAAGCAATCAAACCCAACAAAAGAGCAATAATAAAAGTGCTATGACAAGTCTTGGTTAGCACAATGCAGTACACGTAGCAAGGATATATATATACTGTAGTACTGCTTGAACGTTTGTGAACCCTTTAGAATTTTCTATATTTCTGCATAAATATGACCCAAAACATCATCAGATTTTCATATAAGTCCTGAAAGTAGACAAAGAGAACCAAATCAAACAAGTGAGAGAAAAATATAATCTTTGTCATTTATTTATTGAGAAAAATGATCCAGTGTTACATATCTGTGCGTTGCAAAAGTATGTGAATCTTTGCTTTCTTTATCTGGTGTGACCCCCTTTTGCTGCAGTAATTGAAGGTAAAGTTTCTTGTAAATGCTGATCAGTCCTGCACAATAACATGTAGGAGTTTTAGCCCATTCCTTAGTGCAGAACCACTTAAACTCTGTAATGTTGGTGGGTTTCCTCCTATCAACTGCTTGCTTAGGTCCTTCCACAACATTTTAATTAGATTAAGGTCTGGACTTTGACTCGGCCATTCCAAAACATTAACTTTGTTCTTCTTTAACCATTCTTTGGTTTGGCTTGTGTGCTTGGGGTTGTTGTCTTGCTGCATGACCCACACACGTTCTTTTGAGACTCTGTTCTTAAACAGATGTCCTGATGTTTTCCTTTAGAATTTGCTGGTATAATTCAGAATTCATTGTTCCATCAATGACGGCAGGCTGCCCTGGCCAAGATACAGCAAAATCTTTGTTAGTCGACCACTTCTCGGGAAGGTAACAGTGATCTTGAATTTCCTCCATTTGTACACAATCTGTCTGACTGTGTATTTGTGGAGTCCAAACTCTTTAGAGTTTTGTAACCTTTTCTAGCCTGATGAGCAACATCAACTCTTTTTCCGAGGTCCTCAGTAATCTCCTTTGTTCGTGACATGATTCACTTCCACAAACATGATCAGACTTTGATAGATCTCTGTTCTTTGAATAAAACAGGTCACATACTGACATTTGATAGTCATTGTACTGACTGAAGTCACCTCTGCACAGATGGACTCCAATTTCACCTTTAAATTAACTGCTAATCGAGACTCACATACTTTTGCCACTCACAGATATGCAATACTGGATCATTTTCCTGAATAAATAAATGACAAAGAAAATATTTTTGTCTCGTTTGTTTGATTGGGTTCTCTTTGTCTACTTTCAGGACTGATTATGAAAAATCTGATTATGTTCTGGGTCATATTTATGCAGAAACATAGAAAATTCTAAAGGGTTCACAAACTTTCCAGCAGCACTGTGCGTGTGTGTGTGTATATATGTAAATATATATATACAGGTGCATCTCAAAAAATTAGAATATTGTGAAAAAGTTATTTTTTTGAAACTTATATCAAAAAGTGAAACTTTCATATATTCTAGATTCATTACATGTAAAGTAAAACATTTCAAAGGTTTTTTATTTTTATTTTTTTTTATATATTCTAATATTCAAAATATTAGAATAATTCCTAAGATCATCCAAAATAAGGATTTGCAAAACAGAAAAGTTCAAGTTCTTTAAAGTATGTTCATTTACGCACTCAGTACTTGGTTGGGGCTCCTTTAGCACAAATTCCAGCATCAGTGAGGAATGGCATGGAAGCGATCAGCCTGTGGCTCTGCTGAGGCACTATTGAGCCTTCAGCTCGTCTGGATTGTTGGATCGACTGTTTCTCATCTTTCTCTTGAAAATGAACCATATATTCCATATGGGGTTCAGGTCAGGCATATTGGACAATGTCCGGCCATCTGTTCGTGACCTCAAGCTGAAGCGAACTTGGGTTCTGCAGCAGGACAATGATCCAAAACACAATCCTGAATGGCTGAAGAAAAACAAAATGGAGTGGCCTAGTCAAAGTCCTGACCTGAATCCTATTGAGATGCTGTGGCATGACCTTAAAAAGGCGGTTCATGCTCAAAAAAAAAAATGTGGCTGAATTACAACAATTCTGCCAAGATGAGTGGGCCAAAATTCCTCCACAGCGCTGTAACAGACTCATTGCAAGTTATCGCAAACGCTTGATTGCAGTTGTTGCTGCTAAGGGTGGCCCAACCAGTTATTAGGTTTAGGGGGCAAGCACTTTTTCACACAGGGCCATGTGGGTTTGGATTTTGTTTTCCCTTCATAATAAAAAACTTCATTCAAAAACTGCATGTTGTGTTTACTTGTGCTATCTTTGATTAATATTTAAATTAGTTTGATGATCTGAAACATTAAAGTGTGACAAACATGCAAAAAAAAAAAAAAAAAAATCAGGAAGGGGGCCAACACTTTTTCACACCACTGTACATAGCACTTGTGTATTACTGTACATCCAAAGCGCTTTACAATCGTGGGGGGTCTCTCCTCAACCACCACCAGTGTGCAGCATCCACTTGGATGATGCGACGGTAGCCACAGGACAACGGCGCCAGTGCGCTCACCACACACCAGCTACAGGTGGAGAGGAGAGAGAGTCATAGAGCCAATGAAGTGGATGGGGATTATTAGGAGGCCATGACTGACAAGGGCCAGTGGCGGCAATTTGGCCAGGACACCGGGGTTACACCCCTACTCTTTACAAGAAGTGCCATGAGATTTTTAATGACCACAGAGAATCAGGACCTCGGTTTAACGTCTCATTAGGACCCACACAGACCACAGGGTGAGCACCCCATGCTGGCCTCACTAACACCATGACTTTCATGAGCTGTAAGTTCTAATCATCAAAATTAAAACAAAAAAAACTTTTGAAATGGTTTACTTTACATGTAATGAATGAATATATATATCTATACACTTTTTTTCTCAATAAATCATGTTTTTTCATTGTGCATTCCAATTAATCTCAATGAAACTGCAGTTGTTTTTTTGACTAGTGTAAAAAAACGACTAAAAAAACAGCTAACACAGTAAAACACGATAAAAACATGATAACATAATAAAAAACATGATTTTAGATTTTTTTTAAATGGAGTTATCTGTTTTTGCAAATAAACTCTTCATATATACAGTCATGGCCAAAAATATCAGCACCCTTGGTAAATATGATCAAAGAAGGCTGTGAAAATGAATCTGCATTGTTAATCTTTTTGATCTTTTATTTTTTAAAAAACTCAAAAATCTAACCTTTCATTGGATAATAAGATTTTTTTTAAATGGGGGGAAATATCATTATGAAATAAATGTTCTTCTCTAATACACATTGGCCACAATTAGAGATCCAAGACCATTCCTTCGTCCAGAATCACTCCAGATCCTTCAGATTCACAGCTCCATGACGATGCTTCTTCTCTTCAGTACACCCCACTCATTTTCTACAGGGTTCAGGTCAGAGGACTGGAATGGCCATAGCAGAAGCTTGGTTGTGTGCTCAGTGACCCATTTTTATGTTGTTTTTGAGGTTTGTGTTTGGATTATTGCCCGGTGGAAGATCCAAACATGGCCCATTATAAGATTTCTAACAGAGTCAATCACTTGTTGATTTTTTATCTGTTGGTATTTGATAGAATCAGTGATGCCATGTATCTAAACAAGTTGTCCAGGACCTCCAGCAAAAATATAGGCCCACAACATCAAAAATACAGCAGTATATTTCATTGTACACATGGGGTACTTTTTATCCCTGTGTTCACCAAACCTATCTTGAGTGTTTGCTGCTAAAAAGCTCATTTTTTAGTTTCATCTGACCATAGAAGCCAGTCCCATTTGAAGTTCCAGTCGTGTCTGATAACTGAATATCCTGGAGTTTGTTTTTGGATGAGCTAGGCGAATTTTTCTTGAAACTCTCCCAAACAACATGTGGTGATGTAGGTGCTGTTTGACCATTTTTTTTCTGACCCTGAGACTCAACTATTTTCTGCAATTCTCCAGCTGTGGTCCTTGGAGAGTCTTTAACCACTCAAACTCTCCTCCTCACCGTGTATTAGGACGATATAGACACACGTCCTCTTCCAGGCAGTTTTGTAACATTTTATGTTTGGAAATTCTTAATTATTGCCCTGATGGTGGAAATGGGAATTTTCACTGCACTGCCTAAGAAATCTTTTCTTAAAGATTTACTAATATGTGAAGCTCAATTATCTTTTGCTGCACATCAGAAATATATTCTTTGGTTTTTCTCATTGTGATGGATGATTAAGGGAATTTGGGCTTGTGTTTTCCCTACTATTTATATTTCTGTGAAACAGGAAGCCATGGCTGGATAATTTCATGTTCATAATCACCCTGGAGCACTCAAAATTGCGAATATGAATGGGAATATACTTCAGAGATATTTTATTCATAAGAATTTCTAGGGGTGCCAATAATTGTGTCCAACGTGTATTTGAGAAAAACATTTATTTCATAATGAGATTTTCCCCCATTTTAAATTCTTATTATCCAATGAAAGGTTAGATTTTTGTGAATGTTTTAAATAAAAGATCAAAAGGATTAACAATGCAGATAAATTTTCACAGCCTTCTTTGCTCATATTTACCAAGGGTGCCGATATTTTTGGCCATGACTGTATACAGTGGTGTGAAATTTTTTTTTTTTTTCCCCTTTCCTGTTTTTTTTTTTTTTTTGTATATTTGTCACACTTGAATGATTCAGATCATCAGACAAATTGTAATATTACACAAAGACCCAAGTAAATAGAAAATGCAGTTTTGAAATAATGATTTAATTTATTAAGGGAAAAAGCTGTCCAAACCTGCCTGGCCCTATGTGAAAAAGTAATTGCCCTATAATAAATCTAATAACTGCTTGTGCCACCCTTTGCAGCAACAACAGTAATTAAGTGTTTGCGATAACTGGCAATGAGTCTTTCACATCGCTGTGGATGAATTTTGCCCCACTCTTCTATACAGAATTGTTTTAATTCAGCCACATTTGAGGGTTTTCAAGCACGAAAGGACTGTTTAAGGTCATGCCACAGCATCTCAATCGAATTTAAGTCTGGATTTTGATGTGGCCACTCCAAAACCTTAATTTTGTTTTTCTTGAGCAATTCAGAAGTTGACTTGTGTGGGATCATTGTCCTGCTGCATAACCCAAGTGTGCTTGAGCTTGAGGTCACAAACTGACGGCCAGACATTCTCCTTCAGGATTTTCTGATAGAGTTCCATCAATTATGGCAAGTTGTCCAGGTCCTGAAGCTGCAAAGCAGCCCCAGACCATCACACTACTAAGCCAGATGTAACAAGACACACACCTTCCAAAAAGTTAAACTTTTGTTTCATCAGTCCACAGAATATTTGCCCAAAAGTCTTTGGGATAATCAAGATATTTTGGGGCAAATCTGAGATGAGCTTTTGCGTTCTTTTTGGTCAGCAGTGGCTTTTCCCCTGGAACTCTCCTATGGATGCCATTTTTGCCCAGTCTCTTTCTTATTGTTGAATCGTGAACACTGACCTTAATTGAGGCAAGTGAGGCCTGCTGTTCTTTATGTTGTTCTGGGTTCTTTTATGACCTCCTGGATGAGTCGTCGTTGCGCTCTTGGAGTAATTTTGGTAAGCCAGCCACTCCTAGTTTCACCACTGTTCCAAGATAATGGCTTTGATCGTGGTTCGCTGGAGTCCCAAAGCCTTAGAAATGGCTTTCCAGACTGAAGCATGTAAACAATTTTGTTTCGCATCTGTTCTTGAATTTCTTTAGATCATGGCATGATGTGTTGCTCTTTAAGCATTCTTCACTTTGTCAGACAGGTTCAAGTGATTTCTTGATTCAACAGGTCTAGCAGTAATCAGGCTTGGGTTTGGCTAGTGAAATTTAACTCCGCTTTCTAAAATAATGTGGTTAATCACAGTTCTTTCATGATTTAAGAGGAGGGGCAATACATTTTTCACGTAGGGCCAGGTAGCTTTGGACAGATTTTTCCCCTTAATAAATGAAATCATCATTTAAAAACTGCATTTTGTATTTACTTACATTATCTTTGTGTAATATTAAAATTTTTTGTTGATCTGAATCTTTTAAGTGTGACAAATATGCAAAAAATAAAAAAAAACATGAAGGGGGCTAAAACCTTTTCAAGGCACTGTGTGTGTGTGTGTGTGTGTGTGTGTATATCTTGCTACGTGTACTGCGTTGGGCTCAATGGTGCAACATAGTAATGTCGGGCCCCAGTGCAGGCTATATGGATGGTATATATATACACATACACCAAAAGAAAACAAATAGATAGAATAGAAAAAGAATATAGAGAGCTAGTGTTACAGTTTTTTTTTTTTTTTTTTTTTTAATGGTCACTTTTGATCAATTTAATGCTTCCTTGCTAAAAAAAATATATTTAATTTTCTTTAATTTCTTTCTTTTTTTATTTCTTTCATCCATGGATATATTTAAAATAAATTTATTTTATACTGAGTATGGTTCAAATCTGTTAACATATTTACTGACATATCGCTCAAGACGTACTGATATACACATTATAATTAAACTTTATTTGAACTTTACAATGCACATTTCTTAATATTAAGCCTAATTGTTAAATGTGTTTTAATGTTACTATTGATGAGGATTTTATTATCTTTGAATAATAATTATTATAATTTTAATAACAAAAGTATACTTGCAATAGTTCCACTTTAGCACAATTATATATATACTTCAGTATATCTTCAGTTTGATTTCTGCACTACTTTCTTACAATTAAAGTGCATTAAGTACAAAATTAGTTGTTCCAATTTAGCAGACTTTAAGTATACAAGTTTAGTAATGTCTGTAACAGAATGATTAAATTTAGGTTTAATATTTAACTCATAATTTCTGTCGATCATTTTGGTGATTTTTAGGAATGTTGGACAGCCGCTGTATCATTGGTGGGGTTCTGGAAAAGCGGCTTTACCCCCTTCCTGCCACATTGATCATGGGTGCCTTTGTCAACTACAGAGCAGACAAGTTACAGGTCGGTCTTGGGGTCAACGTTGGTTAGATACGAAACCTAACAGAAAAGAGGCACCGCTCAAGACTGGGGACTTCAGAAACCACCTTCATGTCTGCCCAAAGACACTGGTCCACCACAGACAATGGACAGAACAGGCAAGCTAATCAAAGCCCTCTTTGCCATACTGGACAATCATGCAGTTCATGGCAAGCAGGAATTAGGGGGCTGAAAAAGACCGGGATATGTTGGTTCCATCCTTCCTGTATGAAGGATTTGACTGTTTTGGTTTATATTGGCCCCAAAGTAACCTGAGATAAATATTCAAAGATTATCTTACTTAAGAAGAAGATTCCAACTTCTGCAACTGTTGGAGGAGACCACACAAATGAATATGTAGTTTAAACTTCCTGTGACTTCTCTATTAAAGATCTATTTTTTGTAGCAAACTCCAAATATAATTCACTCCTAAATCAAGCCAAACATATTGAAGATTAGCAAAGAGGCGCACAATTTATCAAGTATCATCCCCTCATTCAAACAAAACACCCTCTTCTCTGCTTGTTAAGCTAAATTTGAAGACTCTCCTTGGGGATCGGACTCTAGCATAATGGCAAGTATGAAGATAGAAGGAAACAAAGTGACAGTGTCAACTGTATAAGGATGCATTATGCATGAGATATTACAGGATTTGATTTGACAAACGTCAGACCTGAGTCAGAGACGTGGAGCAGCAGTACACGTTCTTATGACGTATAACAGCCACTGGTTCACAGGAATGCAGGAATGAGTCCGGCCTGCATTCTATCAGCCATGTTCACACTGCAGAGTTTCAGGAGTGAGAACCACATGTAATGTGGAAGAGAATCTTAAACCCTGTTCACATCAAGGCATGTAAGTGGACTGAATAAAGAGGGCAATTGCCCAATTGTTATATTTGTTCTTATTTCTATTGTTAAGCGCAACTGTGAAGAGAGAAAGAATTGCGTCATAATGTGCGAATGAGCTTGTACATCTTTACCTGTTATTTTCTTGCACTGCATACACAGAAGAGAGGCACATCTCTGGTGCAAGTTTAAATACGTATTTAAAGGGATAGTTCACCCAAAAATGAAAATTTGATGTTTATCTGCTTACCCCAAGGGCATCCAAGAGGTGACTTTGTTTTTTCAGTAGAACACAAACTAAGATTTTTAACTCAAACCGTTGCAGTCTGTCAGTCAGATAATGGCAGTCAATGGGACTCATGTCTTTGAGAGAAAAAAAAAAAAACATACACAGACAAAACCAAATGAAACCCTGCCGCTCGTGACGATACATTGAGGTGTAAAGACATGAAACGATCGGTCTGCGCTGGACCGTGCGGTGCATCAGAGGTAAAAAAACGATATAAAATGATAAATACAGTTCAGTTTCTTGCGCAGACCGATCGTTTCATGTCTTTACACCTCAATGTATCGTCACGAGCGGCAGGGTTTCATTTGGTTTTGTCTGTGTATGTTTTTTTTTTCTCTCAAAGACATGAGTCCCATTGACTGCCGTTATCTGACTGAAAGACTGCAACGGTTTGAGTTAAAAATCTTTGTTTGTGTTCTACTGAAGAAACAAAGTCACCTACATCTTGGATGCCCTTGGGGTAAGCAGATAAACATCAAATATTCATTTTTGGGTGAATATCCCTTTAACAGCTGTTCAGTTTGGGTCTGTGCACACAGCATGTAATTTTGGTAAATGCAGTTGTCACTAAATTAACGTTGTAAAATGCGGTTGTCATTCCCATAAATCACTAAACTGTTTATACTGAAGATTAAGCACTAAGGTGAAGTGACTCTTGAAATGTGGCTGCAGTTTGTATGCTGGCCATGTGATTAATAAGACTGATTTGGGGTGATTCTTCTTTTATGTCTTCTTCAAGCACCTGTCTTACAGCTGAATGATATAGAAACTCTGTAATATGATGTTTTGTGAGGAATTTTGAAGCTGAGTGTCCATGAGAAAAATACAGGATCATTTAAATAAATAAGTTTTACATTAGTGCTACACACTTCCAAAGGTTGTAGAAATATGTAAGGGGATCCAGCCTCAAACTAACTTATGATAAACACTAGCACTTATAGACAAAGAGGTTATATTGGCACATGCAAGTTTCTGTATTCTTACGTATTATAAGGATACTGTATTCCCAACAGATATTCCAGAAGGGAACTCTATATAGTCCCAACAAAATATGATTTAGGAAGAAAATCTTAACTGCAAGTTACATATCATGTTGCCATTCCCTTTCACTTCATCCCCAATAGTCTTGTGTCTCTCAACTTGTAAAGGCAGCTAGTCAAGTCTCCTTTATTTCTATAGCACTTTATAAAATCCAGATTGTTTCAAATTGGCTTCACTGTAAAAATTGCAGAATCAGTTTTGTAAACTCGCTTATGGAGATAATTAAGATTCTGCTTTAAAGAAGCTATAAAAGACAATTGTGTAATTATTTAGCTTATTAAGTCAGTTCAGTGTTGGTTCAATTCAATTCAATAAGAGTATAAAGTTATAAAATTTTGAAAGAAGGTAGTATTGTTGTTATTCAGCTCAAGTCAGTTCAATTTTTATTCAGTTCAGTTGGTTAACATGTCGATGTTGCAAGATGTGATTTAGTTGTAAAGACAACAGTGTCATCCTCCAGCTTATTTCAGTTTGTTTTCAATCGATGGTGTCTGTTCAGTCATATTGATAATAGTATTAGGCTTTTAGGCCTCAACTAAGCAAGCTAAAGGCGACAATGGCAAGGAACCCAAACTCTATCAGATTACAGAAATAGAGAAAAAAAAAACTGGGAAAAAAAACAGGCTCAGCCAGGGGGCGGTTCTCCTCTGGCCAAAAAATTAATCTTTATTGTCATTGTATGCACCCGGAGGTACAAAAACAACGAAACAGTGTTAGCAGCCCTGCCAAGACGTCAATACCGATAAGGACATTAAGTAGTAAATAAGAAACAAACACTATAAACAAAAAAACTATCTAACCTTAAACAATAAGACAGTAACAATGACAATACCAACAGCAATGGTGCAACATCAGTAAGTATAAAGTGAGACTGTGCATGAGCAGTACATGTAATATTGCACAAAAGTATGAATTGTAAATAGTGTATACATGGTAGCAGTATAAGTGTTGCTGCAGCAGCATGCACTACTTTAAAGTAAAAAAAAGTGCGAGAGGCAGTGTCTTATAACAACAACAGTACTACACATCAGTCAGAATTGTCAATAGTGTTGTTCACTGTTTTATGTGCTGGACTATATATGACCCTGGAGCACAAAACCAGTCTTAGGTCGCTGGGGTATATTTGTAGCAATAGCCAAAAATACATTGTGGGTCAAAATTATAAATTTTTCTTCATCCATCCATCCATTATCTCCCGCTTATCCGGAATCGGGTCGTGGGGGCAACAGCCTAAGCAGGGAAACCCAGACTTCCCTCTCTCCGGCCACTTCGTCCTGCTCTTCCAGGGGGATCACAAGGCGTTCCCAGGCCAGCCGAGAGACATAGTCTCTCCAACGTGTCCTGGGTCTTCCCCGAGGTCTCTTCCCGGTGGGACATGCCCGGAACACCTCCCCAGGGAGGCGTCCAGGAGGCATCCTAGCCAGATGCCCGAACCACCTCATCTGGCTCCCCTCTCAATTTTTCTTTTATGCCAAAAATCATTAGGACATTAAGGAAAGATCATGTTCCATGAAGATATTTGGTAAATTTCTTATATTAGTAATATGCATTGCTAAGGACTTCATTTGGACAACTTTAAAGGTGATTTTCGCAGTATTTTAGATTTTTTTTGCACCCTCAGATTCCAGATTTTCAAATAGTTGTATCTCGGCCAAATATTGTCCAATCCTAACAAACAATGGAAAGCTTATTTATTTAGCTTTCAGATGATGTATAAATCTCAATTTTGAAAAATGTACCCTTATGACTGGTTTTGTGGTCCAGGGTCACATATGTAAACAGTATATGTTGCAGATAGTGTATGAGTCAGATTTGATAGAGAGCAGCCACAGCTTTAGGGAAGAAACAGTTTTTAAATCGTGCGGGCATAGATGGCTTTATAACACCTGCCCGATGGCAGCACTGGCCAGGATGTGTAACAGACAAGCATTAGTGTAACATTAGTTGCCTTCCTGAGACACCGTGTTCTATATACAGTGTCCTCCAAAAGTATTGGAGACACTGTCTTCTAAGTTGTGTATCAGATCCAGATGAAAATACCTGTAAATAGAAGCTGAAATGTTAATCTCTCATCTCATATTCATCTTTTGATGTCAAACCCAAATGTTTTCAGTCTACAGCAAAAATAAAGGAATTGGCCTTACTGTTCCAATACTTTTGGAGGGCACTGTATGTCCTCCAGCGCTGGGAGTTGAGCCCCAATGTTTTGTTTGAATGAGGGAATGATACTTGTGCACCTATATAATATAAATAAATTGATATAAATTGTGCACCTCTTTGCTAATCTTCTATGTTTGATCCCGATGGAGATAACACACTGAAGCGCCCTCCTGTCCGCTGTAGTGCTGCTTAGATACCACGTAGAGATGTCATGATGCTCTCTGTAGAACAGCAGTAAAAAAAAAAAAAAATGAATAAACGTGGTATGATATGAAGCTGTAGATGGTTAAATAGATGCAACCACAATTTAGTATGCAAAAACATGACTGCTATACTTGTGCCTATGGCCAAAGCCTGATAATGAGTACATTTAATTGCAGAAAATTCTGGAAAAGAAGATAAACACTATATATAACACACTATAATACAAAAACAAAACAACATTTATTTATCTGGGAAGAAGCTATAGCATTATAAAATAGAAATAAAAGTATTTAGTATCAAATTTCCTATGTTGAACATTTAAAATAAGCTTGTTCAACCAAAATGTTTTGAAAAATATATATATATTAATAATAACATTGTTCATCCATATCATGACGCTTCTGATTACTATGTTCAGAACAGCATAATTACCTTTATCAACTATTGTTCTTGTAACAGGTGCATGCTGGGTGGATATTGATGAGGACGACAGACGGGATTCCATCCTGGAGACTGGAACAACCTGTTTTCATTTTCCATGTAACAGGGGAGGGGCTTAAGTCCCAAATATACCTTTAGATCAGTAAAGAAGTCTGGGCTTGTTTAATATGATGTCAGTGCAAACCTGCACATAGTTGTTCTCGCATTCTGTGTACTGAAGAATGTGTAGACAAATAAATGTTTGTTTTTTCTTAGTCTTTTTAAGATTCCTCGGAAACCCTCAATACATTCTCTGTAGTGAACGAGTGATGATTTGAAAGCAGTCGTATTTGTCTTGGATCATTTGTTTAAACCCAATCTCAGCATGCTGCTGGTATGTAAGATGGATCTGCTGTCTTCAGGACTGGTGTTTTATTTATAGAAACAGAGATGTCTCCAGTGTGGTGAGTGTGACTTGAATTGTCCATAATTAGTAACTGAGCACTTACTGTTTTTATTTTAATTTATTTCTGCTTTTGGTATTGTAATGATTCTAATATTATAGTTGTAATGGCCTTTTAAGTCAAATATTGTTTGCACCAAACTAATCATGCTATTTTGCATAATTCTATTTATGTAATACTGTTTTTATTCATCTATATTTTTGCTCTCCAAACATCATGTTAAATAGTATCTGCGATCTGTTGTAATTATGTCTTGTACTGTCTTGTAGGGGCAATTAAGAATAAACTTCCAGGCTTTTTTGAAGGTTTGACATGATTTAATGACACAATGACTCGCTTCCTAGCCTGCATGTTCACATTGCTTCATATATGTCTAACGCCATCTAAAGGTAGTGTACATTTTTATTCTGCATCTGAAGTGTGATTTGAAATTTGCTTAGGTGTAGGGCAGATCTGTAATGCAAATGGTAACCTTCCTTCTTAATCTCACAATGCAAATATATAAATACTGTTTTTTTTTTCGTGGGGGGTTTGCATACACACACCCTGTTATTGTCAATACATGTTGGCTTGTGTATTTTGGCATTTATTCATTTTTAATTGGTTTGTTTTGTAATTAATGCCACAATTATTATTGTTTTCCTTATTTCATTTTTTTAGCAATTCTTTCTCCTCCAAAGAATCTGACTGTGGAATTGTTGGATATTAAGGCTACGGCTGAATGGCTTCCTGTACAAGGAAATCCTCCTGACACCAGATACACCTTGGAATATATAACTGCACAAAACATGTACATACAGACATTCGCAAAAAATAAAATAAATAAAAAATACTTTGCGACTTGTCAAATAGATTTATAAAATGTACTCATTTTTTGGGTAGGTCTAGAGGAAAGTGGAATCGCACTCCACGCTGCACTAACACAGCCATACTGAAATGCGAACTGACTTTTGATGGGCAACCTAATGAGCTTCACTGGAATTATTTTGTGAGGGTCAAGACAACATTTAAAGGGACAAGCTCCAACTGGACAACTACATCAAAGTCTTTCCAGCCATATGGAGACAGTAAGCTCAAATATATTATATAAGACTTTCAGAATGAATGTAATGTTTTGGTCAGCAAAGCTAAAAATGGTTGTGTTTGACTTTCTGTTGAATTGTTCTGTAGCACGCCTGAGTCCCCCAAATGTAAAAATCTCAACTGAACAAAAGTCCATTACAATTCATTTTAGTCATTGGCTGGAATTAAAACCAGAGATCAAACCGCTGGAATACCAGCTGTACCTGTTTGAGAGCAGTCCTGCAGGGGAGTCAAAGGTAAATGCATAATATTTTTGTCATGTACAATCACTGATTATTACAATGAAACTTCTACATGCATAACTGCATTACTTAAATTTTTTTTTTTTTTTTTTTGTAGTTTGTAGCACTGAAATCAACCTCTGAATCTCCCTACATTTTCCACGATGTGCCATCTGCCAAGAACTATTGTGTTAGTGTTTCTGCCAGTCATCAACAAGCCTCGAAGAACAATAACTTCAACACCACCAAATGTGTATTTCTATTAGGTAATGGATATATTTTTGTTTGTATACTGTTCAGAGTGTGTATATCCATAGAGAGGGAGAGTAAAATGTATAATGTAACAATAGATTTCTATTTCAAATGAAGTAAATGCTCATTTGAGCTTTCTGTTCATTAAAGAATCCCGAAGAAAAGACATGACAATTTCCACAAAACTAGAAAGCAGCACTGTTTCTGACATTTATAAAACTGATCAAATAAGAAGAAATGTTCCTTGATGTTATGAATTCTGAAGGACCATGTGACACTAAGGACTAAAGTAATGATGCTGAAACGTCAGCTTTGCATTAAAGGAATGCAAAACATTCAAAAACAGTTATTTTAAACTAATAATTTTTCACAATATTACTGTTTTGCTGTATTTATGATCAATTAAATGCAGCCTTGGTGAGCATAGCTTTACTTCAAAAACATTGCAACTTTATTACAATGATATTGTTTGTATGTTCATGTGTCTTATAGATTCTACTAGAAGCTTTGTGCTAGTGATGTGCATTGTGCCCATGCTGCTGTTTATTTTTTCAACTGGGATTTCTTTGCCTTTTGGATATTTTTACTACACGAGGCTTCAAATCAAGGATCTCCACATTCCAAAACCTTTGGTATGTTCCTCAATACTCGAAGTTCATAAAGCTTTGTGTGCGTTCTAATTTGACTTTAGAATTGAAGTTGCATTTATCAGTTGTTATATTGAAATAATTTTTTGAACATTATTTGATTTTTTTTTACATGACCCTTCCAAGATGTTTCATATTTTTATATACAAAATACATTTATTATGTGTATATAGGCCTCAAGTCAAACTTTAAAAAATCTGAATTTCAAAGATACAAAATATCCAACTATATGGCATCTGCAAACAAATGATGCCAGAGCTTTTCTAGGAACTAACTTTGTTTTCTGAGCCACATTTCTATTATTTTAAGTGGTCTCGAAGTCATTTTTTAATTAAAAATAATAAAAAAATACAACTGTTCATTATTAATGTTAATGTTTTAACTAAAGTTAACTAATAGAAGCTTGTAAAATGATGCCAAATAAATAAATGCAATGCATTTCAGAGGTTCACTATCCTTTACAATAATACAGTGTTTATATGTCCTTTAAAGATTGTTATTCCAGGATATAAAAGCGTCCTAAAACCAACCCCTGAAGAATCCCAGCCAATTACAGTGACCCCGCCAAAAAAAGAAAAGAACGCAGAGAGACGTTTTTCTTCATCGGAGGAAGACTCCAAGGATGGCTCTAGGTCCTATCAACCGAGAGAAAACCTTACATCATCCATCGCTAGTGTCAACCCATCAGAGCAAGATGAGGAGGCTGAGGCATCAAATCAGACTGATAAGTACACACTAGCTAACGATTTAGAAGATAGTGAAGAAAATGAAATATCTGAAATGGTAGGTAGTGAACCTGAATCGGGATCTTTCTATGCTACTTTAAACAATTCAAGATCATCCAAAATACTACAAACGGTTACTGTGAACACGTTTGTAAACTCAGAGATGAATAGAAATTATGCAGAAGAAACTCTTTCGTGTTCTTCTGGCAGTGACTGTGAAATAGAAGTGCCTGCTGAGGAGGAGGAGGATAGCTTCTGCTTGTCTGATTCTAACTCGGAGAGTGGCTATGAACCAAGACCTGACAAAGTATTATGAACTTCCAAATGTCTACTATTTAACTATGAAGGCCCTTAAAGAGGATCTATATCCTGAACCTACTTCCAAAGGTGGAGTCTGCAACCAAATTCAAGCAAAAAAGTATCTACCTTTCACCTGAGCCATGCAAGTAGACATAGAGAACTATCTGTTAATATTGCCTTTCATCTCAATAGCACTTACAGTTTTCTCCTGCAAGAACTCTTCCAGATATTATGATCTGTTTAAACTCTCAAGCTGAATTCTGTATGGTCAAATAGAAGGAACTTTGGACCTAAACATTGCTGGTTAATGTCCATCTTGTTGCTGATTGGCCAGTTGAGGTACTATAAGTGGGTCCCGTTGAACACATTTTGAACTATGGAAGTGTGCCTACTTCAGGAATAAGTTGGAGCTACACATTCTGCAGCGTGTCACTGTGATGCAACTCGTCACGAACAGCCATCTAGTCGATAAATGGCCATTCAGACACTTTGATAACGGACTCAATTTTTGAATGTTTGCAGTGCAATACCTGACTGACCTGAAATATTGGGCAATTGAAGTTCTAAGTGTATTCTTATGTATTAGATGTAATGCAAAATACATACCATAATTTACACAAATTGGGATCTAAGGCCACTGCGGTGAAAATCCCTGTATATAAAATCTGATGAAAGATGAAAATTACTTGGAAACAACTGCTAAATTGTAAATGGTGGTCACTCCAAAAATTAGATTTATGTAATAGAAGTTAATGGTTAAATAAAATAAAACAAAACTACCAATGGCAATTTTTACTGAATTTTTACTGTGCTGGTTTTATTTTCATGTCGTATCCGACCATATGTATGTCAGTGTGTTTATGTACAAACATTTGTTTTCTGTAAAGCAATTTCTAAACATTTTCTATTATAAAATGGTGCTACAATATATAGATTTTGTTATCATGGGTCATTATTTATATTGGGGGACTGTCTTGTATTTGAAGAATTTGACAGCCTGAGAGTGTGAAAGTCTTATGTTTACATGAAATGTTACTGACTGTAATGCTGCATAATGCCTTACTAAACAATGCCTTTAATGGTGCTAAACAGACCATTTCTTTTATGGTTTAAGAATGATAAACCCATCGTATAAAAGAGACGAGAAAAATGTAAATGCTATACATTTATTTTTATGTATGATTTTGAAGTTGCAAATAAATATTGAAAAACATAAATATGCAATAGTGGCACTATGGAGTACATATAATTTCTTTCTATTGTCTTTCTATTTACACATTTGGGTGATTTTAATGACTATTTGACATTTGTAGAAAAAAAGAGAGAAAGCTCTCATTATTGTATTCTCTTCTTGTCCCTTCTTATTTGTCCTCCAGTCAGTCTCCCCCAAACAGAGAAGAAAAAAACCCTTTCCTTCCATCTTCCCCACGTACACGCAGTGATTTGGTGGTGCGAGTGCCTCTTTGAAGGCTTGTCCGTTCTTTGTTGTTTTCCTTTTCTTTTTGTTGGAGTTGAACCTGATGACATATCACTAGACGCATGTCCTCCTGGAACAGAAATTTGTTGGTAAACAAAAGGAAAGCAAAACTACATTTTTACATTTTCTATATATAATCAATACTTATTAATTAATACATGCAATGCATAGAGGAGGGTAACTATCATTTACAATAATAAAGTGTATGTTCTATACAGTGTGTTACTGCAGGAACTAAAACGGTCCTAAGACTAACCTCTGAGGAACTCCAAACAACTGCACTGGCCTGGCTAAAGAACATTAATGAGGACTGTGTTTCTGTGAATTGTGTTTCTGAATTCGAGAAGGATGTCAAATACGGCTCTCTGTGCAATGCATAGTAGATATATATTTTATGGAAAAAATGTGAATAGTACTTGCTGTAGTAGTGCTGGATTAGAAATCAATTACAAGTTACCAACCTGCCAAGACTCAACTTCCTGAGATAGCGCCACCTTGTGTTTGATAGTGTTCAGAAGCTGCTGGTTGAGTGCATCACGTTCTTGTCGGGCCAAAATGATCTCCTCTTCCAAGGCACTATGGGTAATAAGGAAAAAAAGATTGGGTTGGATAAAACAATAGACAGTTTCAAGCTACCTACGTTATCTTATCACTTTATCTCTGGCATTAAATATGACACACAGAGAACAAAAAGGAAGAGGTTGAAAAGCCTTTTGATCCAATTCTCACTTGTAAGTAGGTTTGCCAGGACTGTTACGAAATGGCTTCACCTCCTCCCTCAGCCCTTCTAATTCAGTTTCTCTAGACTGTAGCTGATGAAAGAACAAAACATCACATATCACCTTAGATGAAGATACTCAGTCTATATGCATGCTATTGTGATGTCACTGTATCATGCAGCCAACCTCTTTCTGTAACTTCTGAATTTCTTCTTCTTTTTCTTGCAAAATGGCTGAATGGGCCAAAATGGTTTCTTTGGCCTGTTAGAGATCAAAATGAAAACAACCAGTCAGCCGAAATACAAAGTGAGGTGTGAAAAAAAAAGCTGTGTGAGGAGAAAAACAAGCACTTACATACTTAAAACCCAAATTCATTTTATAGTCAACTTGCAGTGTAGTAATTATTTGCTACAAGCTAATTTGCAGCATGCGCACCTATCTTTTCACAAAGCAGGGGTTGAGTGCTACCTGAGACTGTTGGATCTCACTCTGAAGTGACATAGGGAAGCAGGTAGCCTCCCCCAGACTGGCCTCTTCTCCCAGGGCTTGAACCCTTTGCTGTAGGGTTCGGTTGACTGTGCGCAGCTGAAACACTGTGCTGTGCTCCTGTTCCAGCTGTGAAAGAGCCAGAGACAGCCAGACTGAAACTCTCTAGGGATGGATGGACTCTGACCAGCAAAACCTGAACCGTAGGCTGCCCAATTCCCAAATCTCATACTAATTAGGACCAAAAGTATAGTGCATCTCTTCCCACAATGCCTCTCAGAACAGAATTGTCTGTTTCGCTTAAAAAAAATAAAGCAAATATATATATCGGCATATCGGAAAAAATTAAATATTGTGCATCCCTAATATATCTATATATGTATATATATATATGTGTGTATGTATGTGTGTGTATATATATATATATATATATGTGTGTGTGTGTGTGTGTGTGTGTGTGTGTATGTGTGTACATAAATAAATATAATCAAAATAAATTAAATAATCAAAATTAAACAATCTTTTTTAAAAGTATAAAAATCGATATTTTGTAAATTAAGCCATTTTATTTGTGCATGCAGCATACAGCATAGGAAGATCTATTCATTTTTAAGGTCAAAGGCTTAAGGTTTAGCAGGTTAGCAAAGTCTAGTTAGTCGCTGCTGGTCATCCCTACAGCATCTTTTTCCACTGACAGCCATTTAAAAATATCCATTTATTCTGACTAAATAAAATATTTTGCAAGAAACATACAGTATGTTTTGAAAGGTGTCTTATTAATATAAATAATTGTCTTATAAATAATTAAGGCTGTATTTAATTGATCAAAAATAGACTGATTTGGTGCTAAAGAAACATTTTTTATTGTTCAAAAAAAAGTTATGCTGCTCAATACTTTTACCAGTCATACATTTCTTCAGGATTTTTTTTTATGAATAGAAAGTTCAAAAGAATTGATCTGAAAATGATTTATTTTTTTTTGGTAACAAATGTCTTTACTGACTCTTTTGATCAATTTCGATGTTTTACAATGCATTTTATTGGGTTATATAGGTAATAATTTTGTTAACAGTTATGCTGCTTAATATTTTTGTGGAACACTGCTGCATTTTTTTTTTTCAGGGTGTTAATGGCTTATATTTCATAATATGAATTTTGACATTTTACTAGTGCTTCATTCTTTGTGTGGACTCTTAAAAGTGTGAAATGGACTTCCCAACAGTACTGTAGTGTTTGAGTTTATAGACTAGGATGAGCCCTGGTGCAGCTTCACATCACTAAATGCTACAAATCAATTATTACGTTGAATGTAGGGTGTAAATTGTAATTGTATACAGTATTTATATGAGATATCTATCCTACACAGAGATTTGCTCCCCATCTGCTATATACTTTCCTACCCAAATTCTATCATCTTCCTCACCTCAGTTTCTTTATCTTTCAGACTGGTCTGTAGCTCAATCACCCTCTCTCTCAATCCATCCCTCTCAGATCTCAGCCGGTGGTTGTCTTCTAGAGTTGACTTCAATCTTTCATCCATATGAGCACAGCGCTCTTTCATAACCCTGTTCTATGATACAGGATCAGTAGTGAAAAATAACAGATAAAAACAGTGAATCATACTGCACTTTCTTTGATTATTCTGCTATAAATAAAAGTTGATAATGTCAAAATATCAGAAGATTATGGCCGATATATAGGTCTCATACTACTTTGGATCACTAATGTATGTGTATACCTCTGCTTGCAGACTGTCCAGTCTAGCAGAACTTATGGATTTGCTAAAACATGTATCCTCCATTTCTTCCCTCAAAGAACGAAGCTCAGTACGCAAAGTATGCTCTAAGGCCACTGCCTAGAAGAAAAAAAAGGAGAGAGAAAGGTTTAGTTAGGTATTTCTAGGACTGCTTCTGACATCAGACAGATACCTAAACCTGCTGATCTTCTTTCCAGCCCTGTATACAACTGTTACAGTGTTACTACGTCACTAGACATGTTTACCCACATGCAGCTGGATGCCTCTGAAAAGATTTGCAAGAAGCTTTAAAAAAACAGGAAGCTGGGGACTTAAAGCTTCTGATTGGTCACCTCTGCCAGCTGTTCCACAAGTTTTTGGTTGTGGTTGGACAGCTGAGTCAGTTGCTCACTCTCCTCACGATGCCGGTCACGACTCTGAACGTGTTTTTGTTCCAACTGTGCATGCAACGCTGTGATGTCAGCCTGCAGTTCTGTTTCCCGTTGACCCGCCTCGAGGTCCCGCACCTCCAGACGTCGCTGCAGCATGTGTTTCTCCTGCTGCGCAGCCTGTTGTACAGAGACAAACAAACTTTGTCTGTAATTCACACACGTATAAAGTTAAAAAAACAGCAATATTGTGAAATATTATTACAATTTACAATAATGGTTTTTCATTTCCAAAATATTTTAAATGTAATTTATTCCAGTGTGAGAAAAGCTGAATTTTCAGCGGTCATCGTTACTTCAGTGTCACACGATCCTTTAGAATTTATTCTAATATGCTGTTTACTTATTATCAATGTTGAAAACATCGCACTGCTGATCAGTGCTGCTTAATATTTTTTGTGCCTATAATGATTATTATTATAAATAATTATTATTTAATGTATAGGAAGTTCAAAAGAACAGCATTTGTTTGAAATAAAATCTTTACCGTAATTGTTGATCAATTAATGTGTCCTTACTGAATAAAAGTATTAATTTTAATATTAAATTATTTTTTTTATTAATGGTGGTGTATATCTAATCTATAAAAACCTTAAAAAAAATTCCATTACATTATTAAATAATAAGGAGTTAATGTAAAATTGGCACATTGGCACAAACAGCCATTTGCTATATGTTTTTAATTGCAGACATTTGATGGGTTATAATGTTTTAAAAGGTGTTTGTGCAATGTTTTGTGATGTTTTAAAATGCATTCTATTAGGCATTTTATTTCTATTGTGATAGATGTTTTATATGCAGTTATTATTTATAGAAAATATTAATAGATCTGAAGAAGTAACAATGTATTGTTTATGTGTACAGCACCATAGAGACCAATTTCTCTGCTGGGCAATAAAGAATATTTTAATTAAAATCTAAAAACTTAGCTAAAAAAAAGAGTTTAGCTTGTTAACCAAAGAAGAAATCAGCTCTGGTAAATCAAAATGGTGTAAACAACTGTTAACATATTAAACATAAACATGTTACTTTACAGAGTTAAGGCCGTTCACACCAAGAACGATCAAGATAACTGTAGCAGACAATAATGTTTTGTTTATTATAAGCATGTACTGCAGTTACTTTACGTTGTCTGCTGTTTTAAATGCTTGAGCTTGTTAAAATCAGGTGGATTCCCCTGAATTAGCTGTTAATGTTTTTATTTTATCAGCTGAAAACAATAGTTGTGAAAGTGATTCTAGCAATATCGTTCCTCTATGTTGTTAGAGTTGGGGTGTGGACTATCGCTATGCTCACAGAATTTGAATGATTAATACAACTTTACAGTTAACGTTTGTGGTGTGAACAGGCCTTTATAGAGACCCCATCAATTCTGAGCACTCATTCTCATTCATACCTCCATCTCCCTTTCCATCTGCTCTATCTGAACAGCCAGCTCCTCGTTTTTCTCTAGCAAAGCTTGGCCCACCTCAGCAGCCAAGATAAGGTCCTTTTCCAGCAGCGTAGGACTGCTGTCATCCTGAGGTGAGGCGAGAAGATCCTCTGCTCCCATTGGAGCCATGATCCGGTGACCGGAGGAAGAGAGTGATGAAGAGAAGGGGAAGAAAGAATCCTCCAGGATGGGAGAGGGTAGGTTCTCCTTCTTGGATGAAAACATTGGTCCGTCCCTTAAGTTCACGGCTAAGCAGGACTCCAAGTCACCGTCCTGATAGTCAAAAGTTGTTCATCTCCCAGTCTAAATGTCCAATGCTGTAGTCTAGACTTGATTTTCAAGAAAACACAGAACCTGACACCTCTTTGTATATTCTTCAAAAGATGATCAACCCTTGTCTCATGTAGGGTGTACTGAGGCTGAAGGTTCCTCCAAGGGTGGAATCATCAGTTGATTTATTGTTTCCTTTATCTTGAGTCTTCCTTATAAATTTATTGTTTTCTTTATCTTGAGTCTTCCTTATAAATCTCCCTATGGACAGAAACGTGTTGGAACAGGTGACAATTGTGTTGGAACTCACCCTGAAAATTATGACACAAAGCTGGCAGGTGTTTTCATTTATAATATCTAATCCTCCTGGACTGTAAAGTGCTTGGATTTCGTCCCTGTACAGTATGTGTATCCAAACACCACATTATCCATTTCTACCTTTGGGCATTTCTATTGCTGTCTAGGAGCTTCTTTTGTGGACATGACCAACATAACAATGTCTCAGTGTTTCTCTCACATTCCAGTAGTCATTCAAGACTCCTCAGTAGCCCAATGACTACACCCCTTACAAGCAGCTAAACAGGTTTAAAAGAGCACAGGTAACTAAGACATAGGTGACCTCCTTAATGTTGTTGTTTCACCACTATTTTATTTAGCATATCTGTAAAGTGTTTTCTTGGAATAAAACAGGAACTGCTTTCCTGCCTGTGGATCATAATGGAGGAAACCCAGGCACAGGATGATATAAACGGATGTAAACCAGAACCTCTGGCTGAAGTGTTTATTATTAACATGATGTGGTATTTAATGGCATTGAGACTGTTGAATCAACTACATTAGTCTAATGTAGTGTAAATAAAACAGCCCAAACTGTTCAAATCAACTTCACAGCAGATAAGGCTTAGTTAAAAGACTTTAGAACTTACCATTATTTTCTTGTAAAGTCGGTAAGAAAGTGTCTGTTAGTAGTATTAATGTTCTTATTGCCTATTTAGAACAAGTAATGCTTTGTTTTTCCTACCTGGGAAGTTCCTGCTCCAAACTTAGCATGAAAGGTGACAGGGAGGTATTACTGGTCGCCTTGGAAGCGCTTCTGCGCAGCTAATTAAGCCACACCTTCTCATGGAGCCATCAGCTCAGTGGGAGGAGCCCAAACACACAAAACAGGGCAGGTAACGCTGACGTCAGGCGTTCAGGTGAGACTGGCCCTGCGTTCCATTCGGAAGGGCTCATCCCTGATTCCCTATGCCCTAATCCCTTCAAAGGGTTTACCCTCCAGAGTGAGAGCTTCGAAGGGTTGAAGGGTGTAGGGGACCAAACAACTGTTTCTTGAAGTGCCCTTCTGCGTCATTATACGAAGGCGTATAATCATGCAAATTCATCATGCAAAGAATCAGCGCAAAGGATCATGGGAGCCCGAAGTGTCCATCAGTTGTATATATATATATATATATATATATATATATATATATATATATATATATTTATACAACTACAGAACTATGATTTATTCATAAATGTAAACATGGGGAATTAAACCATTGTTTTGAATTTTATACAATACAACAATACCCAAAAAAAATATTAAGTTCCAAAAATAAGAAAGCTGTAAAATACATTTTTGTAAACATGTTATTGTTTTATACAATTTAACCATCATTATGTTTATTTGTTTGTTTTTTCTAATGTACCCTCTGGGTGTACTTGTAAATATTTATAAAAAAAAAAAACAGTATGATTTATTTATTTGTTCATTTATTATTTTCTATGCTCTTTGTATGCATTTGGTTCACTTTTTACATTTTTTCTTAAGTTTTTACATCTGTCTTTTAGCCTTCCCATTTACTATTTATCCCTTTTTTCTGAGATCAGTAAGTTGTTAGACTTGTCACTGAATAATATCTGTAAAAGTTTTGTATATTTTATTAATATTAGATATTGCATTTCCTTCTGCTTCTGATTTGTACTTGTTTTTATAAATGAAGAAACAAACAAATTTGCCTAATTTGCCAACTTTGGAATATAATTGATCATATTATTTTCTGATAATTACGTTTAACAGACAAATTGTCAAAAAATATATATTTTTACAATTGTTTTTGGTGAATATTAAATTACATAAATTTAGCACCATCAAAATGTATGTACTATTTAAATCTGAATTTCATAAATATACTGAACTGAAACAATGAATTACAATAAAGTACAGTGAAAAAAAGACAACTCTGGACTGTAGTACAGACTTAAATCTCCATTTACTTTCATGAGAAACTTTCCTGTGAACTTTTCTGTCTTATTTTAGTTTTTAATCTTAAATAAAAAATAAACATCCATTTTTTAAATGTTTTAACATTTTGCCTCTCTCCATTTTCTTTTATGCCATCACTCTATCCTATTGCTTTATATAGAACATTGAAAATATAATTAATTAAATCTAATTAATTATCTCTAAATTAAACATTTTTAGAACTCTAACATGCTTCAGAGTGTTCAAAGATCATTTTATAATTCTCTCTAAAATGTTAAATACTAAAATATTCATAATTTTCACAGTGTCAGATGTAATGCAGACTATAATATTTCTTACCATAAAAGAACCCATTCAGGGGCTGTTAGGTAACCTGCTCAGTGCTGCCACTTTGTGGTTAAAGTAACCCACCCTAGGCCACTGTGGAGGGAGCAGCTTCTAGTCGCAGGCAACTAGCTTCCTCCTGATAGATAACTGGAGATCACGATTTCACTTAGTAAGGTTCTGGATTTGCAATGTACAGTTTGTCTTGTTGGACTGTTTGTGATATTTCAAGGAGATCCAAATATGGAAGTGGCTCAGAGACCATAAGGAGTCCTCTGAACCAAAGTAAGTGTTTAGTTTTGCTGCTGTGAAAGGACTGGTTGTTCAACCCCTGGCAGAGGCCTCGGCCTCAGTAACTAGGTGCTATTGGACCTGTGGCCTGGCTGTGTCCCTTACCGTGGTAATAATGAACTGTGTGTGGATTCAGATAGGATTAGTAATATCTACACAAGTGAGAGTCTGTGAAACTTGCAGCAATACTTCCTGTTTTCATGACTTCATATTTTTCTCTTATACAGATCGTGAATGAAGCTATAGAGCTCTGCTCTGAATCTGGCTTACAGCTGTAACACAAGAAAAACCTACAAAAATAAAAAGGAATTTTGAATGAAATACAAAAAAGACAGCATCTCGGTTCGGTGTATGAGGCCTTACAACGAATTCAGGCAATTCACCCTCAATCCAGAGGGGGTGCCCACAGTAATGCAACACTGTTTGATAACCGCCAGCAGAAGAACAGCGAATGCCATGAGTTGAGCACTTTAAAACAAAGCCCCCTAAACAGTGACCATGTGCTGATTCTGAACGCGTCTCTCACATAGACTGACAAAGGAGTATACTTTAAAGGCTTGTGCACTCAACTGTTTGCGAAATTGAGCTTTGTGCTCGTGTCTCCTACCTCTCTCATTCGGCACAAATCCAAATATTCCATAATATTTCCATATTTGCAATGTAACGTATCTGACAAAAGACAAGATGGCGCCGCTGATGGCAGCTATTGTGCATTGCTCTCCAGTGTTTGTACTGTTTTTGTTTGTATTTCCTGTTTTTTGTTTTTCAAATACGATCAGTTTTACCAGGAATGACCTGCTGAACATTTGGCAGAACACACCACAAAATCTTTTACCGGATTTAGATTTTTCGGACGTTTTGCTGGACATTGTAGTTGGCGGAGCCGTAGCTCTGGTCAAACGCTACAGGAGGCGCAGACAGGGGAAGCGAGCCGGCGCGCTTGTGAAGCTCAGACAGCGTGGATTTCGAACGTCTCCCGGACAAATAAGGATTTTTCTAACTCTGCTGCTCTGTGTTTCACGGAAACCTGGCTAAATGGCGACATACCGGACAGTGTACTACATCTGCCTAATTACCAGCTGATCAGAGCAGATCGGGACGTGGAATCAACGGGGAAATCGCGCCGCGGCGGGACGTGCTTTTACATCAATGAGAGGTGGTGTACAGATGTAACTGTGTTGAAGAAGATGTGCTGTATAGATCTAGAAACGCTCTTCATTAACTGCAAGCCGTTCTATTCGCCGCAGGAGTTCTGTTAGTTCATTTTCGTGAGTGTCTACACTCCACCGCAAGCGCACGTGAGCATAGCTTTACAGAAACTTGCTGATATGATCACAGAGAGTGAGCAACAACACCCGGACTCTGTTTTAATCATTCTCGGGGACTTTAATCAAGCCAATATCTCCCACGAACTGCCAAAATACAGACAGCACATCACATGTCCCACCAGAGACAGTAATATACTGGATCACTGTTACACAACAATAAAGGACGCATATCACTCGGTTCCACGAGCTGCTTTAGGACTCTCTGATCACTGTTTGGTTCATCTTATTCCGACCTACAGGCAGAAACTTAAATCTGCTAAGCCTGTATTAAAAACTGTTAAAAGATGGACTAATGAAACAGAGCGGGATCTACAAGCCTGTTTCTCTCTCACTGATTGGACTGTTTTTGAAGCCGCTGCCATCAATCTGGACGAGCTCACAGAGACTGTAACATTTTATATCAGTTTCTGTGAGGATATGTGCATTCCTAACAGGACTCATCTAATCTACAACAATGACAAACCATGGTTCACTGCAAAACTCAGACAGCTCCGTCAGGCCAAAGAAGATGCTTACAGAAAGGGGGATAAAGTCTTGTACAAACAGGCCAAATACACACTGGAAAAGGAGATCAGAGTGGCAAAGAGGAATTATTCTGACAAGCTAAGGAAAAAATTATCTTCTAGTGATCCTGCTTCAGTGTGGAAAGGAATGAAGGATATCACCAGTTACAAGACACCAGCCCCCAGCACTCTGGAGAATCAACACCTGGCAGACGACTTGAACAAGTTTTATTGTCATTTTGAAAAATCACACCACACCCGTCCTGAACACCTCTCCACACAACCATTAACACCTCCAGCAACCCTCCTCTCCCCCACACCTACAATTCAAATCAGCGAAGAAGTGTGCCAGGTCTTCAGGAAGAACAACAGAATGAAAGCACCAGGCCCAGACGGTTTGTCACCAGCCTGTCTAAAAATCTGTGCTGACCAGCTGGCCCCCATCTTCACACCGATCTTCAATAGATCACTGGAGCTGTGCAAAGTCCCCTCTTGCTTCAAACGCTCCACCATCATCCCCGTCCCAAAGAAACCCAGAATTACTGGACTTAATGACTACAGACCTGTGGCCCTAACGTCTGTAGCCATGAAATCATTTGAAAGACTGGTTTTGGCTTATCTGAAGGACATCACTGGACCCTTACTGGACCCCCTGCAGTTTGCCTACAGAGAAAACAGGTCTGTGGATGATGCATTCAACATGGGACTGCACTTCATCCTGCAGCATCTGGACAGACCAGGGACTTACGCTTTTAACACCATCATCACGGAAACCCTTCAGAATAAACTAACCCAGCTCTCCGTCCCCACCTCTCTCTGTCAGTGGATCACCAGCTTCCTGACAGACAGACAGCAGACAGTAGTAAAGCTTGGTAAATTCACATCCAGCACTCGTACCATCAGCACTGGAGCTCCTCAGGGCTGCGTTCTCTCCCCACTGCTCTTCTCCCTCTACACCATTGACTGCACTTCTAAAGACCCCTCTGTCAAGCTCCTGAAGTTTGCAGACGACACCACACTGATCGGCCTCATCCAGGACGGTGACGAGTCTGCTTACAGACAGGAGGTTAAGGAGCTGGCTGTCTGGTGCAGTCTCAACAACCTGGAGCTCAACACGCTCAAAACTGTGGAGATGATTGTGGACTTCAGGAGAAACCCCCCTGCTCTCCCCCCACTCACCATCATGAACAGCACTGTGACTGCAGTGGAGTCATTCAGATTCCTGGGCACCACCATCTCCCAGGACCTGAAGTGGGATATTCACATAGACTCCATTGTCAGAAAGGCCCAGCAGAGGTTATACTTTCTTTGCCAGCTGAGGAAGTTCAACCTGCCACAGGAGCTGCTGAAACAGTTCTACTCCGCCATCATTGAATCCATCCTCTGCACTTCAATAACTATCTGGTTCAGCTCAGCTACCAAATCTGACCTCAGAAGACTACGGAGAGTAGTCCGGACTGCTGAGCGAATCATTGGTACAACCCTCCCCACTCTCCAAGAGCTGCACTTATCCAGAGTGAGCAAAAGGGCTGGTAAAATCACTCTGGACCCCTCACATCCAGCACACTCCCTCTTTGAACTGTTACCGTCTGGTTGACGTTATAAAGCTCTGAGAACAAGAACGACCAGACACAGGAACAGTTTCTTCCCTCAGGCAATCCATCTCATGAAAACTCAGCAATAAACGTGGAACACACAACTATAATACATTATCCATTTACCACACTCACTTATTTTATTTTTATTTCTCATTTCTAATTTGCACATACTTGACCTGTACATACATAGTTGTCTATATTATATATTGTGATTTTGCTGCTTTGTACATTGCCTTTTGGTTATTTGTTGTTATTCTTTTATTATCTGTGTCCTGTCCTGTTGCTGTCTTTCTGTTGCACTGTGGAGCTTCTGTCACTACAACAAATTCCTTGTATGTGTAAACATACTTGGCCAATAAAGCTCATTCTGATTCTGATTCTGAATGCTAAACTATTATTTATTATTTAATTATAGGTTTTGTACTTCTGTCGCGTTCCAACGGTGACACAGAGGCGGGTGTGCTGATGTTTGTATTTTATTTTGATAAAATAAATTTAGCAATGCTGGAACTGATGTGTGTGTGTGTGTGTGTGTGTGTGTGTGTGTGTGTGTGTGTGCGTGACGAACTGGTCCCGAACTACAGTTACCATGTTCCTCAGCGGGGGAAGCACAGCTGTTGGGAGTGAAGGAAAAAAGCTGATGATGAGCTGAGGACAGAGGGACTTTGATTCTTCTTGTGTGTGAATGTGTAGAGAAGCTGGAGAAGGTTGTCCTCTGTTGTAACTTTTGGAGTTGATGATTAAAAGAAGAAACTTGTAACTTGATCTCAGCCTGGACTCAATCTGTGAAGCAACCCACACTTTGATGATACCCTACCTCTCACAATGCCACAATAAGTAAATACACTTCATTTCAGTGAATGTTACTGCAATTTTTCCTGTAATTATATGGATTATACGTCTACTTTCTGAAAATGGGAGGAACTTGGCCTCAAAATGCCCCTCCCACTTGAGCTTTAGTCCTGTTTAAAGAATCAGACACACAGAGATGGAGAAACACAGAGCTAACTGGACCCTTCTCCTGGTGCTGTGTGGCCTCCTGCCACTGAACACTCAGGCTGGCAGGCAGATGCCAAAACTCTCGGACAAGAAGCTATGCGCCGATTCAGAGTGTAGCCGTGAGTAATGCAAAGCAGCTGATTTAACTTTAATATATTTATTGTAGGGAAATTTCAGGATAGTTTTTTCTTTTAGTGCTTTCTTTTAAATGTTGCATTTCAGCATACATCACTTTAACACCTTATAATATTCCATTTGTTAACATTATTACAGTACATTAGATAACATCAATTAACAAATATTAATTTCAATATTTACTAATGCATTGTTAAATCAAAAGTTGTAATTATTATTTATTGGACCTGGGCTAACATAAACTAACACTGAATGGTTAAATTAATAAATACTGTTAAAAATAATAACATGAATTTGTTGACTACGTTACAGTCTATTTTTATATTATAAAAGAGTTTGGTAAAAAAAAACAAAAGTACTTGCCATACTAGTTGACAAACAACATGGACATGATTTTTTCTTTTTTCTACAATGCTAAAAACACATTAAATGGTGGTGATAAAATTGTTATAATACCCATCTAAACCGTGTGGTTGTGTATTCACAGATCCCATTCTCATCGCTAGAGCTCTGCAGGATTATTACCCACAAGACTGTCGCTTCATTCACATCCACCAAGGCCAGTCTGTCTATGTGTATGCCATGCTGAAAGACCGTGGGAACCTCTTTTGGGCTGGCAGTGTAAGTATCTACTGTATTACTGTCTGAACTCAATTGCAAACATGCAATATTTTAATATTTAAAAGTTCCATGATTTTATTGTATTGACAAAGTGTGCAAAAACAAATGCTTTCCCCTCTGACAATGAAGTCACAAAGTATAACTGAAGATAACTGTTTGTGAAGGTTCAAGGGTCATATTATGGAGACCAGGAGGCTCGTCTGGGATATTTCCCCAGCAGTGTTGTTGAAGAGACGCATGCCTTAATGCCTGCTGAGGTTGAGGTCAAGACCGATGTGTGTATCTCAATCTTTTGTTTATGATAAACAAACTGATGCACTGACAAATGCATGTAATAAAAAAATGGACATTTAAGATTAATTATATTCTTTTTTTTTTCAGAAATGGGACTTTTACTGCTATTAGGACTGTGTCTCGGCTGGAACATAAACATGATTTTTAATTCCACTCTGCACTTTATAGTGTGTCACTACATTTATTATTTCTAGTAGGCATCTCAACTTAAAGATCACTTACTATTCAGAAGAGGAAAACATGTAGACTGTAAATGCTTGTTGATGCAAAAGTTTGAATAAAGCTGAGCTGCTACTCTTGCATGTGATCACTGTTTGTTTATCACGTGATGTTTTTGGTAGGTAAGAAAAGTTTTGAATGAAAACTAAAGAGAAAATCAATTACGACTGATTGCATCTGCCTTTATTATCTTCATGCGACTTCAAGAGTATTTTTTTTTTTTTTTTTTTTTGCAGAAAAAGGTAACACAGATAAGAACACAAAAAAATAAACGAACAAGACAAAAGAAAAAGTAAATAATTAATAAAAGCATAGCTCATATTCAATTTTAACAAATAAGGATATTACAAAATACCAGGGGGACTTCGAGTATTCGGTTTCTAGCCTAGTTGCGTCATGCCCATTTCCATGGAGACCAATATCAGCGCGAGGATCGAGAATTACTGGCATTCAAGGTGAGAGCGTGTTTACAATTAAAATAATTTAACTTCAAACTTGGTAAATAAAATGTAAAGGGCTGCACTGATATGGGCGACTATGTAGCTTATAGCATGTATTTGAGAATGTATTATTTATTATTAAAAAACGTATATCAAAAATAAGTCTTTACGGTTGTAAAATTGCGAATGCGACCGCACGACGGACTGCATTACCAACCATAATAACAAAACATTAGCATTGGCTATGTTATTATGGTTAAACATAGAAAAAATAGCATTGGTTAAATTTTAACAAAATATTGAAACATGTATCATGCATTTTGTATATTGTTGCTGTTGCAGTTTGTTAAAAAATGTCTATTCTTTTATGACAAAATTTAGTGGCACTATGTCCAATAAAAGCAACGAGTTTTCTTGGGTGACAAACGGCCCTTTTCATCACATGCTTCGGGCGTCTGGGCAAGCAGAGGTCTGGGATGATTTTACCGACGAGGCGAAATTTCGTCAGTATGGCTGGCGATGTTCAACGAATGAAGACTCTTATTCAAATGCCACCCTCATTGGTAACTGGTCAGAAGAGAGGTTTGACACTCGCCGTACTGCGGCGTTACGACGCCCCCTTCCGCATCAGGTTGGTATTGTTCAATAAATTACTGCTCTGAGACCATCATAGCCACATTTAAAATGTTTGAATTTCATTGCATTAGATGATAAAATACCAAACCAAGAATCATCTGCAATCTTTTCACAGCTTCAGTTTTTTGAGCAGTATGCAATGATTTTTAGTCAATTAAGGGTCCAGTAACCGTGTACAGTAACGGTGTAGTTCATTACAAGAACATGTTCTACTAACATCACAATAAGCCAAAATAATTTTCTATTGTTGTTTTAAAACTTTGCCTGTTTTGTTAATGTTTTGCTTGAAAAGTGTGCTAGTGCTATCTTTCTTTAAAATAAATGTTACCCTGCAGGACCACAAAACCAGTCATAAGTAGCACGGGAATATTTGTAGCAATAGCCAGCAATTGCATGGGTATGGGTCAAAATAATTGATTTTTCTTTTATGACAGAAATCATTAGGATTAAGTAAAGATCATGTTCCATGAAGATATTTTGTAAAGTTCCTATTGTAAATGTATATCAAAACTTAATTTTTGATGAGTAATGTGCATTGCTGAGAACTTAATTTGGACAACTTTAAAGGCAATTTTCTAAGTATTTAGATTTTTTTGCACCCCCAGATTTTCAAATAGTCAATGAAATGTCATTGTCAATATTGTAATTTATTCAGCTTTCAGATGATGCATAAATCTCAATTTCAAAAACTTGACCCTTATGACTGGTTTTGTGGTCCAGGGTCACACATTTGACTTGATATTTATTTTTCTAATGCAGTGACATTCGTGCATTTTTAAGTGTCGCTAAAATGTCCCAGTGGCACTCGAATAACAGTCAGATAACCTTGAATTTGCTACTCCTCACAGTTCTCTCACTACTTTGAAACCACTAATTATTCCAGCTACAAAAAAGATGACATTCGGCCGATTTACACAAGTATGTATTTCTTTAAATAATTTATTTTAAAAAGGTTTTATTAACATTTTATTAATTAATTAATTAATTATATTGTTTTGAATTCCACAAAATAATTATGCTTACACTATATTTCCACTTTATCAGCCCCGAAGAGAGAGTCAAGATGCTTCCCTGGCCACCAACCAGAGCTGGACCCTCCACAAACTAAGTGTATGCCAAACTCCTGCTACAGACTGGACTTTAAAGGCCCTCAACATAGAGAACAAATAGTGGGGGAGACTCCAGAGCCTCCGTGCAGGAATGTAGCAGAGACAAACTGAAGCCTTTGGCAGAGAAATTTGGCTCCCAAAATTATATCAGCTTCAGTAGTCTCCAACTGACTTCTGTGAGTGAACCATTGTCAAATATTGACTAAAATTAGTCTTATATTTTACTCAAGCATGTGTCTATTTTTTAATCATGCATACAGTGAAAAGAAAATGTACCCATGTTGATTGATTTTTCATATATAATGAGGTTAGATTATTTTGGTTCTCAATTTCAGTTATATTGTACTTCACTGCATTAGCCACCTTGTAAAATACATACGAACCGGTCATGAGATAGTGTTGGAAAAGTCAAATATTTCTACAAGCAGCGCTAGACTATACTTGAGTTTAAAATGCAGAGCAATTCACCATTTCAACATATATTTTGTAGGGCTACTCATAGACTAATATCTGCCAGATCATTGAATTCCCTAATATTGAACATTTTGAGTTACGCTATGTAGTAAAAAAAAAAAAATTTAGTTAAATAATAATGTCACCCTGGTTTCTAATGGCTGAAGTATTTATTGATAATTATTTCATGAAGTTAATAAGTTAATTCAGTGCTTCAGCGGTGATTAATGAAGAATGTTAGCAGTGGACAGTGCAAAGCCATTCTCCTTCTCACTTACACCTCTATAGTGGGGATAATGCAGTTTAGGCCTTTGCTGTAGTGATATAAATATTAGGAAATAAGAATATTTTTCCTACATATCTGTCAGAACCTGCTAATGTTGCTTTTCTATATCAAAAAATGACTCATTGAGTTTGATATTAGCAGCTTTACTATTGTTGAATAAGTGAGCCATTGCTAAAATACCGAATAGTCTCAGTGATTGTAAACAATATCATTTCTTGCCACTTATTCACATCTCAACTCACATCTCACTCTCAAAAGTAACATTCAAATATAATTGAATAAGTCTGAAGGGAGATATTTGACCTATCCACCATGCTTGAATGAATAATCTTGCTTTAATATGCTTTCATTTTCAATAATTGTTGCAGTAACACCAGTTCTTGGAACCATACCACTGTGTGAGTAGCACCTGCTATTCATGCTGCTTAACCATGAATTAACAATTAACCATTTAATTTCGGTTTAAAAAGTTAATAACCACCTTTAACCTTGGGTTTTAAAGCCCTGCTGCTGCTATTGTCATGTAAATACAGTGGCGAAACTATAGTGTGAAGCAATGCAGTGCATAAATGTGTCATTAACCAATCAACAACTGGATCAACATCCACAAATCTTGTCAAAACACTTAAATACTGTCACTTTTTTAGAACGTATCCACATTCCCTCTCTGTGTCCTCTGGTCCCAAATCCATCATTAAATTCAAAATAAACGTACTTTTTCAAACCAAAAGCTATAGCCATTGTAACATCTCAAACAAATAACTTTAACATACTCAGAATACACAATATCAGAAGAAACACTTTACAACAAGGTTCCATTTGTTAACATTAACTATAACACAAACTAACAATGAAAAAACTTATAAACCAGTTATTAATCTTAGTTAATGTTAATTCCAACATCAAAAGTTGGATCTGTTAATAATATTTAATGGACCAGAGCTAGCATGAAATAACAATGAAGTTATATTTTGTATTAATTAACGTTAACAAAGGTTAATAAATACTGTAAGAAATATATTGCTCATTGTTAATGTAAGTTCATGCATTAAGTAACGCTAACTAATAGGACCTTATTGTAAAGTGTTCCCGTTTTTCAGAACCTCACCATTAATAATGAGAGACTATGGCATTTTTTGCCATTTGATCCATCTTAATACAATGGCCCATTTTCTTTGTTATAAAAAAAATGCCATGGAAAAATACTCCTACACTCAAATACTTTGTGTTGCTGTCAAGGCTGCACGATATACAAGAGCCCCTTTGTTTGGTGGCATCAACAGAAGACAATACTTTATTGTAAAAGTGTATTTCTATGAAAATCTTTTAGGTAACATTCATCATTTTTTTAAATCAGATTGTGTTTACAGTTAGTTTAACACTGATGGAGTTTTCAACCTAATAACAGTTTCTTTTCTAGCTGCTGTAGCAAAGACAAAACAAGTTTGGGCCTGTCAGGAAACACTGGGCTAATAAGTTATTCCCTTGTAATGTAGCAGGAGCACAGTGGGACAGGGGAAAACAAGGGACATAATTGAAACATGGAAGTCTAGCAGCTTTACTTCTTCTGAGACCCAGCCACGGCGGGTTTGTCACCAAGGCTGATGGGAATGGAGCGCTCTGGGCCATCTGTGTGCTTGCGCGGGGCCGTCACTAACAGAACGCCATCAGAAGACAGGGAGGAAGTGACAGAGGCTGGATCCACACCAGCAGGGACACGGTATTTTCTTATAAACTCTCGTGAGACAAAACCGTGATCATCCTGCGAGGAAAGCACAACATCGTTATGAGTAGGTGATAATGAATGGTCTATCTTTCACTCTGCTTAACTCAATGTTTACTTGCGGCACAAGGCCAGTGATCTTGGTGATGACATGTGGATATTGAACCAGTCACATTCAAAGGTCTGGGTAGGTGTTGGTTTACACCCTGTTGAAAAACCCAGCATATGCTGGTTAGGGATGTTTTGAAGCAGTGGAGCTAAGCTAGTCCTACGCAACTAGCTCCTATACTCAGGACCAGCTCATAAACGGGTTATAACAAGCTCAGGACCAGCTTAAACCAGATCATGACGAATTAAAACCAGCCTAAACCAGCTCCCATGCTTCAAAACATACCTAACCAGCATATGCTGTTTTTTTCAACAGGGCAGTGTTCAGTGAGTTGCTACCTGACGATCCTCATGTTTGGCATGAATTTCAATGAAATCTCCATTGATTTTCACCGACAGCTCCTCTGGTTTAAAGTGTTTGACATCCAGATTTAGAGAGAAGCAGTCCTTTTCCATTTTCATCTAAGAAAACAGAATTAATTACATATATTTAGTAATTTTTCTAGTTTAATCTAATGTTCACAATTAGCACTTCAAATTCAAAATTTCAAAAAAGAAAAATGTATTAATTTTAGACGTTTTGATTTTTTCTATTGTGACATTCCTTTCATGACGATTAAAAAAATTGCCCCCTAAATTCTTGTAATGTCAAAAAAAAAAAAACGGTATCATCCTGCAGACAGGACGGTTTTCATTACTATATTATATAGTTATAATTTTAAGTGTTAAAATAATAATGCATATTTTAGAATTACACTTAAATTTTTTCACATCCTAATTTCACATCCTAATCATTTTACAAATATTGTGAAATATGATCCAAACATTTTCTAAAGATTTTTTTTTTTTTTTAATTCAAACATATAATAAATTCAATGATGTTTTTGTTTTGTTTCCATCAAAACAGAACTGTTATACTTCACTATGGCTTTTTAAAGATCCTAGGCAGAAATCAATCATGGAATAAATGCTCAAAATATCTATCCACTGGGATCATAGTTTAGAAAACAGCTGACACTAGCGCAGCTGCCATTAGAATAAAAACAAACGGTTATAGCTAATAACCTCTCTAATAATCTCTAATATAGGCATGGACACAGATAATAATGAATTAAAACTTAATGTTACATGGAAAACTTAAAATAACTATAAAATATTAGTTTTAGTTACCCCCAGTTTATTTTGAGGTAGTGACTTAGACATTAGACATGGAACTACAATAATGCTAATGTTACATACTGAATGTAGATTAACTGCAACGTTTACAAAAGTCATTGAAAACTCACCTCAGAAAGACCGCTGTCCACCCAGCTTGGCCAGCGGAAAAAGGAAGGTCGTGGTGGGTAGTACAGCGAGGGAATCATGTCTGCCTCAGAGATGGGATCCCCAAAATGCTGGTCAACGATCCGGCTGGGAAAGAAGGATGGCCAGAAGGAGCGACGGAACCAGGGATGCTGAATGGCGATGTCCATTTTGTGTCTGGGCCTTAGCAGCACTCAGAAAACTGCTGTCTCTTCTGCCTGCGCACTTAAATAGAGCAACACCGACAGCCCCTGGCAGATCTTTCTGGAATAATGATGTAAACTGTTTGCCTGCCTTTGCCTCTTTCACTTTGGCCCTCCCACTGTTCTCTGCTTGATACCCAGTTCCCTCTTCCAACCATCACTCTCTGTATTTATCCAAAGAGCTGATCAGATTTCAATTCACTCAGATACCAACTGGATTACAGTGCAAGCCCCCAATAGTGCTGATCTTGTGTGAACCTGCCAATATTGAGGGAAGTCAGTAGTTGCTCAGCATTCCGGTGCATCCAGCTGGCTCATTTGATGCCAGCACAGATTAGGATGCCCACGAGGTGATGTGCCCATGCATATTTAGGTTCTGAGCCCCTTTGGAGGTTTAGTCTTTACAGAATCTGACAGTGAATGTGGTTGAGATAACTGTGCCAGGCTAAACACCATACAAAGTCAATCCCCATGAACTGCCCCTCGGCTGGGCAGTGTGTACGGGGCTTACTTGAGCTGGCACACTGATTGGACATCATCATTTTGGAGGGGTAAGCAGTCTCGGTCGCTGTGCTCTCAGTGAATATTTTCTTAACTAAAACATTGGTTTACCTGCTCATTTTGTGGATTTGGTGCCCTTTTAGTTCCCTAGACTCTATTAGTTTAACAAGAAAAAATTACAATACTGGACAATTTTTTGATTATTTGAAAAAAATTGGGGTTATGATCTCTCATGCTTACCAAGGCTGCATTTATTTGAACAAAAATACTGTAAAAACAGTAATATTATTATGATTCATATTTTTACAGTTTAAAACTGTTTTCTCTTTTAATACTTTTTCAGATGTATTTGTTTTCCTGTGATGGCAAAGCCTTTTTTTTTTTTCTTTTTCTTTTTTAAACTGTGATAATTTATTTTCAGGATTCTTTGATAAAGAGAGTAATATACTTTTATTTATTATTTCTTAGAAATTACTGCTTATTAATATTTGGGGGAAAAATGTCTGCACAGTCATGTAGGGTAACTGCAACATAGAAAATAATAAAACAAAAATACTGTGAAATATTATTACGTTTTCTCTTTTAATACATTTTCATTTTAAGATTCTTTGATAAATAGAATAGAATTTTTTTTTAAAACAGCACTTATTTGAAACAGACATCTTTTGTAATATTATAAATGTCAAATAAATATGTTGACACCAAACCTTTGAATGGTATAGTGCAACAACTCTTTAACTTATAGTCATGTGCAATGCAAAAGCAAATGTTTCTTTTCAGTTAGAATATAATATTAATCAATTTCCATTCAATTCGACTATAGTTAAAATTTGCATTATGCATTTTCTGAGAAAAGGCTATTTTCACTTTTTATTGTTATTTATTTATTTTTGATCAAAGAACATTTTGACTGATTAATATGGTGTAGTGCTGTTATGAAACTCGTTCATGTTCTTTCATTTTATTTTAATGTTTAATTTTAAGGCCTTTTCCTTTACTTTTTTACAACTTCGAGACCTAGAACTGTTAGACTGTTTTGCTTTTTGAGTCCCTTTCTAGCCTTCCTGCTTCTCTCTCACTCCGAAAATTAGTGTAACTGAAGTCTGTCAATCCAGTAAATTCCTCAGTTATCTTGTCAACCTGCTACAGAGGTCAAAATGGCTGACCTCACCATTCCTCATGCCTACCCAATGAGTATGGATTACGAGATGTGTTCACGCCCTCAAATCTATGATCAGAACTTTGCAGAAGGTACGTAAAATTAGAGTCTTAAATACAATAGAAATAGACAACATTTTAAGGCAAAACATCCTGTATGTGCACGTTTCTTGTGTTTTTATATTGCTGGCTATCATGCTATGTCTCGACTTTAAAACTGCTTTAAAGCAGTTCTCATATATTTGATTTTAGCACAAACAAATCATTTTGATTGTCATAAATGAGGGTCAGTCTATATATAATTGTGAACATCCATATTGGCACTTGTACTATGACAGTATTGAAATGTGCCTCAGTAACAACTTATATTTAGAATTCCACACATGACCAAAAAACACTTGTTCTCTTTATGACTGAGTATGAGCTGATCTTTTCAAACAAGTTAGCAGCAGGTTTGGAGGCCAACTGTGAAAACACCACTCACTGTTGAGCAGCGTAAAAATGCCACGTGGGATAGGATTAAAATAGGAACTGTAAGAGGAACCGGAGTTTTGATCTGTAGCTGGCATCACAAATTGTAAATAGACCTGACATGCAGATTTCCTGTGTCTTCTAGAAGACATTTCCAATTAGAATCTAGAGAGGCAAGCTTTCATTTAAAGTAGATTTCCATAAATAGTAGCAAATTGCTTCATGGTCAGTGACATGATTTTAGTTTCTTTGTCTGGATTTTTTCTTCGATTTGGTTCATAAATATATTAAAAATGCAATACAGATATTTCAATACACCTGTATGGAGGCATAAAAAGTTGTCAGTTATACAACTGATATCACAATGAAAAAAGGCTTATTAAAATAATTATTTAAAAAAACAAATTAAGTGCTTTGGCATAAACATGTAGGGTAACTACCTTTTTTTTTTCTTTTTTTTTTAGAATTTTTATATTTTACAACTGATATCACATTGAAAAAAAAAGTCTTGAAAAGAAAATTAAATAATGAAGAATATTTTATTTATTATTTCCTAGAAAAATCTTTTAAGAAATCTGTCATTGCTTATTAATAATTGAAAAGAAAAAGATGTCCACCAAGTCATGTAGTGCACAAAAAAAATAAACAAAACATCAAATGATATCATGAGGTCAAGTCTCTTAAAATATGACACTGACATTTTTATGATAAGGCAAGGTTAGTTCAGGCTGTAAAATGTCACTTGGTGCAACTTAATAAGACAAGGATTATTCAAGGTGTAAGGAACACATATTTTAGAATAAAAGATGGATGAAACCAAAAGAAACAACGTTTTTTAGAACTTAGGACTTGCTTTAAACTTTTTAAAAGAATTTCGACAACATCCTACGCCTGCTTGTTTCCAAGTTCATAGTCTGACTTCAGTTGGTATTCACTTACACTTTTTCAAGCAGGAAGGAGGACATTCTGATATACCAAGAATCTGATATAGAATGCAGCATAATCATAAAATATTTATATTATGTTGTTTCCAGTGTCATTATGGAGAGACAAATTATGTGCCACTGGACAAGTTGTGAGAGTATGATTGATTGGGATTATGATGTATTTGCTCGCCTTTTCTCCCAAGGACCTTTTGGCCCCTGTCCTGTACCACGGTTACTACATTCGTCCCCACATCAACAAGCAGCTCGAGCGGGGCTTCTCTCAGGTAGAAAGTGAAAATGATTTGTATCGAGTTTTGCTGGACGTGTGTCAGTTCACACCGGATGAGATCAGTGTGCGAACAGTGGACAACCTGTTGGAGGTGACTGGGCGGCACGCTCAGAGAATGGACCAGCATGGCTTTGTGAGTCGTGAGTTTACCCGCACATACATCTTACCGATGGATGTCCGCTGCTGGTGCAGGTGTCTCTCTCACATGACGGGATACTGTGTATCCAGGCACCACGAAAAACCGAGGACCTGGAGCCTAAAATCAACCAGCTCAAGATTAAAGTGGACAAGAAGGAAAGCAAAAGTTAATAAAATGGACTTGATATAAGCAGGCCCACATGGAATCTCCATAGGAAAGTCTATGGAGTTGGATTGCCCAATACTTGCGTGCTCATTTATTAAATATTTTGGATATTTTGAATAATTCGAAGTTCTCTCACTTCTGTTAAAATGCATTCCACAGAATTCTGCAGATTCCAAACTAAAATTAGTGCAGAAAACGTCTACAGATTTCTTCTGGGTCTGTATAAACACTACAGGTCGAACGTTTGGAATAATAACGATTTATTATGCTCACCAAGACTGTATTTATTTGATAAAAATACAATAAAACAGTATTATCATTCATATCATTGTGTAATTTAGAATGTAATTTATTCCTGTGATGTAAAGCTGATATTTTCACATGATCCCTCAGAAATTATTTTAATATGCTGATTTGCTGCTCAAGAAACATTTCATATTATTATCAATGTTAAAAACAGCTTTGCATTTTTGCAGCAATTTTGCCACAGTTTAATATTACAATAGAAAATGATTTAAAATTGTAATAATATTTCACAGTTGTACTGTTTTACTGTATTTTTGATCAAATAAATGCAGACTTGATAAAAATAAAAGACTCCTTTTAGAGGTGACTTTCTGTCTTCAATAAACTATTCCTTTAAAAACATTAACAACAAAAAACATTTTTCCAAACTTTTGAATGGCAGTGTACATTAGTTACTTCATTTACGGTTGTTGTTTACATGTTACATCAGGGAGTAAAACTGTACAAACTGGAATTTTATGATGATTTTATGGAATTTTAAGTTCCCTCGGGATTATCTTGCTGGATGTGTGGCCATGTGTGAATTTTTGTTAGACAAATTGTGACCCTGGACCACAAAACCAGTCGTAAGTGTCCATTTTTCAAGATTTATATATTAATAAACACTGAATAAATAAGTTTTCCATTAATGTATGGTTTGTTAGGATAGGACAATATTTGGCTGAGATACAACTATTTGAAAATCTAAATATTGAGAAAAATCCCCTTTAAAATTGTCCAAATGAAATTCTTAGCAATGCATATTACTAATCAAAAATGAAGTTTTGATATATTTACCGTAGAAAATTAACAAAATATCTTCATGGAACATGAGCTTTACTTAATATCCTAATGATTTTTGGCATAAAAGAAAAATTGATCATTTTGACCCATACAATGTATTTTTGGCTATTGCTACAAATATAGCCCAGCGACTTAAGACTGGTTTTGTGGTCCAGGGTCACAATTACGTTTTGTAATAAACTTTTCTGTATAGCTGGCAGGTATTTAAAACAGTCTTGGCTCGGTTTTGTTACTTACAGTAACACAGAATGAAAAGATCACCTACCATTGGTTGGCTATAAAGATAGTCCTGCCCCTAATTTGTGCCATTGGTTGAGCTACTGTTGCTGTGTTAATGTTGCAATGACTTGGTTCTATCCATCGGTTTTGATTGGATGCATGCAGATCTGAATGTGAGTTTGAAGTAAGAAAGCGAGCGCAGCAAACATCTCAAAAAACGTCATGACATTTTGATTAAAAATTCTCTAAAAAAAATCTCTTCAATAAAATGCATTTAGAAAATAGTGAATTTCCATTTCATGCTGACTTTAAGCTAGTCGGGATGCTCGATAAAAGAAAGGTTTTGAAAGTACTATATAGGATCACTGTGTTTACACTTTTCTGGGAAATCAGTCTACCATTGTTTACTTTACAGTTGTCTCGGCATATTCAAGATTCAAGATTCAAGAGTTTTATTTGTCACATACACAATTATACAGAGTATAACCAGCAGTGAAATATATTAAATTTGAGAAAGATTTTATCATCGCAAACTTACACACTTCATCTTTAATTCATGATTTTCTAGAAAGACTAAACAAGACATAATGTCACTTAAAAATTCTTTTAATTGTTTAACTGTTTACATTCACATGTATGCGGATATTACAGTACAGCTACTGTATAAGTACTCAAGAAAGTCCAATGTAATCCAAGAGTTCTCTGCATGGAAATGGATCTCGTTACCTAACCACTATCATTCTGTTCATGAATGAATGACTGCAAAGATATACAACATTAAAGATATTGTCAAACATTCATGACCTCAAGGTCAGCCTCAACGATAGCAGTTCGAGGTACAAAGGTTGCTTTCTTTAAGAGCAACACCTGCAGGACTCCAGTTACAGAGGAACGAGGAAATGGAAAATGAGCAACTGATCAACTCCAGGCTAACTGTGCACTGACGACGATCTCTGCCATGGGGAGCAGTTTAACCAAAACAATAAATAAGTGAGTAGCCAAACATTTGCATGTTTAAATTATTAAACATACTGGGCATAGTTTACAGTATTTATTTACTCAAATGCAACAGGGTTCTATGACATGTGCTTGTATTATAGCAGTAGGATCTTGATGGGAAGGAAACTGCCTTAAACATTTGTGTTGCTAAATGTTCTGTTTACTATTTAACATAAATGTGAACCTTTAAGTAGGCCATTCTTTGAGAAACACTGATCCTCTGTGTTTGTTCATATTTGATATTTAAGGCTGGAAAAGCCAAACCAGATACAAGACGGTGTTCATAAGGTGTTGCTTTGTTCAGAAAAAAGGGAAGTGTATTGTATTAGCTTTTATCAGGAGAAACAAGTAGGAAGCTAAATATTCTTCCTCTTAATAAGAGTGCTTATTACTTTGAAAGAATGTACTTAAGTACATACTGAGTGTATTTTTTCATACACTTAATTTCATGTCATGTTAATTGAAAATTATGTTCATATTAAATACGATCTTAAAAATGTTTTTCGACCCACTTAAGTAGGACTTAAATGCATCTTTATATGAATGACATCTATTGTCTTTGAAATATTGTTAATATACAGTTAAAGTTATAATAAAGTATTTTGTGCTTTAGCATGTTAGTCAAATCAAAATAACGCATGACAAGATTATTACAAAAATAATCATTTAAAATAGCCAACTTTAAAGTAAAACTTTTAAAAAGTATACTTAAGAACATTGTTATGGAGGGGTACTCTCTTTAAGAACATTCAAGTGGCCTTTTATTTCATTAATATTTTAAATTAAAAATATATACTTTTAAGATTTGAAGCGCACTACATTCAGTACAAAGACAAAGTCTATCAATGATCAACTTCATTTAGGGAACTACACTACAGAACAAATAAATCGAATTTTATTTAAATTGTAGTGTTTTTTTTTCTTTAGATGGAGAATAAATCCAAGAAAACTTTCACAAAAAAAGGCAAAAAGAAAAGGTAACAACCAATAAAAGCTCCATTTCTGAGATAATAAATGAAAAGGATACTCTGATTATCAAAACTATGTTTATAACTTGTTTATCCAGTTATTGTAATGTTGCTTGCTATTCAACAACAGGTCCACCAGTGGTTCCTTCCCATCAGGTGTGTTGGTTTAACTGGCCACTAAAAAACCTATATGCAAATATATACAACAACTTGTGACAAGAACTTTATTTTCACAGCAGGCCCGTGTTGATGCTCACATGTATGACCTTGTGTCAGCTGAACCACAGTATGCCCAGGTGAATAAAAAAAGGAAGCAGAATGAGGATGATTTACACTACGCAGAGATTCAAGTCCTACAGTCTGAAAATGCGACCAGCAGAGGAAAACTGAAACAGACTTCAAACTACGACAACACAGAGTATGCAACCTTAGACTTTAAAACTACGGTGAATACACAGACGTCAGTTGAACCTGCAGATTTATTCATCCCACCTGGAGAACTACAGAGACCAAACATGAGCTTTTCCCACAGGAAGAATGTCCACTCAAAGCGAGCGGTTATGGCGTGAGCAAATAAAAACACATTTCTATATTCTATCCTGCTGTACTACTATTGTGCCTTTGAACAAGTGCCTTTTAAGTGTGCAATCTGTACACTTCACATTACATAAAAATCAAGTGCCATAGAGGTTATTTCTTTCAAATATATAGCCTATGATATGATTTCTGCCAATCAAAATGTATTTCTAACATTCATAATAAATTTACAGCCAAATGGTTTAATTGAAAGTACATTTATAATAATCATAGTAGTCTTGTGTAGCCAGCTAATGTCAGGTTCACTTTGTGGTGTATTTTGACTAGAAGGGGTTGTAGTTGTATCTTGTTCTAATCAAAGTTCTCTGGAATTTCTCTTTTTCTACGTCAAAGATTTCTAGTCAAGTGAAAACAAGTTTGTGCCATGACTCACCAATACAGTTCCAGAGAGCTGTTGCCATCTTGGAAATGATATCATAAGGTTTATCTGTGTGTTCCTCCTTCCAACCTCCAGCGAAGTTCCAGTTGTTATTTTGGTCTAAAATGCACCATTATGGTGTCTACCAGCAGCGGCTAACTGGATCATGCTTATGAATGATATTCAAGTTCTTTGTACATTACATAATTGATTATATTTATTCTCTACACACACAAAAGTAATGTTTAGGCCTACCATAGACCTTACTGCACTAATAAAACCAAAAGAACTATTCTAAAATCCAATAGAAAATCAGTTTTGCTGATTCAGTGTTCAATATTAATATTGATTTCAACATCCAATAGTGATTAAATGTTCTGTAGCTACTTATCCTACAGGACCACAAACTGTGTGTAAATAAAAACTGACCTACTCAAGTTTGAATTCAAAGGTTTGGACACATTCTTAAAAGTGAGAAGATTTTACATCAGATGAAAACATTCTAAAATTAGGTTTACATTGACTGGTTCTGGCTTTATGAAGGTGAAATTTACCCAGAAGACAAAGAAATAATACAGTATGTTCAAGATTGCTGTCTTTAGAGTGAAAATCTGACAGGAAGATGATAGCTTCTGTAATTTCGATCGTTTTGTTACAACAGAAAGAAATTAGCACGGTAGCTTCCGACCAGAAAGATTTCGAGAATGGGCAATGACAAAACAGATGTAGAATAGATTCTTCATCAGGATTACAAAATGAACACAATGAAGATATATTCTCAAAAAACCTACTTAAGAATAAATTACAAGGGTAGTATCTGTGAACAATTTTAAAATGGAGTTCTTTCATTTTACTTGGAATAAAAAATCTGTGAGGAGAGGTCCATAAGTTATTCAAATCAGAGTTATTCAATAACAGATCCTCCATTTAGATTGTGCTTTAGAGGGGCATCCTGGAGTTGAAGATAGGGCATTTCTGATAAAGACCTTTTTGCATTTTTTCATCTAATACATAAACTCCATTAAATGCAAGTAGGGAAATGGTTGTTTACACAGCCATAACATAAATGTGCTTTAAAACCCTCTGATGGTTTTCATTTCTGTCCACACTTGTTTTTTTGGGGGGGTCTCCAGAGACCCCAGACAATAACATTTTATTTTGTAACAAGATAATAGGTTTTTTTTTTTTACAAATGTAATTTTACTCTGTTTGTTAATGTTTTTACTCAACATTTGTGCAGTTTTTGGAGGATTTATGATATCTTTTAAATTTCTATAAATAAATAAACATTTATTTAAATAGGCTTTTTACAAAAAAACAGCATTTGATGTAAAATTCACTTTATAAAAGGCCCAGATTTCTAACTTTCATTCATGGGGATAACATGGATCATTTTAAGTGATTTAATGTAACATTTATACCCATTTTTTGGAAAATGCAGTTTTAAAATAAAATTAAAAAATCACTTTAACCACTAGATGGCTATAGAGCTCCACTATTTGCTATTTGACTACCTGAAAGATATCTTTTCACAAGTTGGATTCAGATCTAAATATTATAAAAATCACAATTATAACAAAAATAAAATATTTTTTGTCAAAGTTTAGTATTTGTTGTACTGAAAAACCCCCAGTTTTTCAATAATGTTACATTATGATTAGAATCAAACCTGAACAAAATGTTACAAAGAGAAATGTTGGAGTCTTAAGATTTTATCATTTATTTCAATTATCTATTTTTAATATAATTCTACATTTTTAATCAACATTTCAGTTACTAACTGTAACAGAACAAAAATGAACAGAAATGAACAGTTATATTACATATGAACACATGAACTGAACAGCAATAACAAGTGAGCAAATAAAGCAGTAAAAAGATAAAATTTAGTAAAAGAAATCAAACAACGAGGAACAATAAGTGTGTGTGTGTGTGTGTGTGTGTGTGTGAGTACACATTGTCGGTGTCAGTGTCACCACTTTATATTTGTGTTGGTTCTGCATTTTGGATGATTTTATTTGACAAATTATAGCCTTACAAATGTGTGTGTGTGTGTGTGTGTGTGTGTGAGTGTGCACATTTTCAATGTGTCAGAGTCACCAATTTATTTTTGTGGTGGTACTGCATTTTGGATGATTTTATTTTACAAATGATAAGAGAACAGTTTTTATAGTCTCAAAAATGTGTTCCTCTATGTGTGTGTTGTGAGCAATATAATTTAGCATTGTGGATGTTTTTTGCATTGGTGGAAGTGTGCCACTTTATTTGTGCCATTGTCGATGTGTTCTGCGTTGTTTCTGATTTTGATGATGAATTTTGTCTATTTTGATTGCAAAACCACGAGTGTCACAAATTTTGTCACGCTAACATAAAAACAGATATCATTCCAATTTTTTTTTTTTTTTGTAGATCTAGAAAGTGTTGAGAGCCGTAGAAGGTTTCATACCATTTGGACAAAGGGAACATTTTTTAAAAATTGAGCAAAAGTCATTTGCGGGTCAAAAAGACCCCGCAGCCAATCAGAGGGTTTTAAACAAAGTTTTTAAACTGACAGGGATACTTTTAATCACTTTATTATAGATTGTTGCACCTTTTAAAGACACAAAATCGGGAAAAGAAAGAAGGTCTCCCTGAGCACTGAATAAATCAGAAACAAAAAAAATATTTTGATTCACCCATTCAATGAAAAAAAGTGATTTATTACCAGACAATATATTTTCATTGTTCCAAATAATACATGCGTGCGTGTGGGGAGAAATTATGTTTAAAAGCAATCTTCCAGGATTCTAGGGCTTGTTTATGAATATTTAGAGTTTAGTAGGTAATTTACTACACTTAAAGTTACAGGACAATAAAAATTTAAGGCCACCACAACATTTGAAGATTAAGTTAGGGATCCAAAACCAGGGTAACTCATCATTAGATAAACAATTCTTGATCCAGTTCATTTTGAAAGTCTGGTTAATGGTTTTAAAATCTAACGCGTTAAGACCACCTTCCTTATAATTCCTAGTTATAGATTTCCTTTGAACACATTCGGTCTTATTTTTCCAAATAAAACGGAAATAGATTTGATTGTTTTTTGATCAACATAAAGGGAAAAAGCAAGATAAACTAAGCATGATATGCCCTCAGCTTTAGTCAGCAGGACTCTCCCATAAATAGTCAAGTCTCTCTGCAGCCAACAACATCATTTTTTTAATATTATCTAGCCTTGGCTGAAAATTGTGAAGGAGACGGTCTGAATCTGATCTGCAGATATCAACCCCTAGATATTTAACATGACATTTAACTTTAATACCGTCAACGCAATTTTTATTTGAATCACGTACATATAAAATTTCACTTTTGTTGGAATTTACTACTAAACCTGAAGCTTTGGAGAAAAGATTAAATTCATTTAAAGCAGCAGAAACTTGCGAATCATTTTTAAGAAAAAGACAAGTATCGTCAGCTAACTGACTTATGATCAATGTATTCCCTCCAATATTTATACCTTCAATATTGGAGTGCTTTATGTGCAGGCTTAATAGCTCAGCAGCCAACAGAAAAAGAAAAGGAGAGATAGGGCATCCCTGGCGAATACCTCGGCCCACACAATATCGGGGGGAGGTGCCAGAAGCTAAGGAAACACAACTGTTACTACCGTTATATAGAGTTCGAATCGCATTAATAAAGGATCTACCAAAACCAAACTTAGAAAGGGCTTCAAAAATTAAAAAAATGCTCAACTGTATCGAAAGCTTTATATAAAAGTCAATAAACAAAATGAAGGGTTCTCACAAAGTTCTCTATTCTTCAATCTTATGGAAAAACAAGGATGAAGCATTAAGATCAAAAGAAGAGGTGTATATAGATTTTGATAAAAATTACAAACATGAGAAGAGATCGCAGAGGGGTCATTAGATAATGTATCATTAATATACAGAGAGGAGATCCTCTTATTACTTCCACGTTTTTTCCTTAGGTTGAAAAAATAAGCATAGTTTTTTTTCACTAAACTCAAACCATTTTGCTCTTGATCTAATGAATGCGCCCCTTGCTTTCTCTAAAAATAAATCATCCAGACTGCTTTGTAAAGTATAAAGAGATTCCTTGTCATCCTCTCCCGGGTTAGGATTCCTTAAAATCTCACAATTTTATAGAGAATTTTCTACATTCGTATTTAAAAAGCTCCCATTTAGAAATGGCCGAAATATTAGCCCGAGATATCGGATTATCCGCAATATGAGTCAGATAGTAAAAAAGAACAATTTAACTTCCAGTAACCAGGGGTTACTTTTCTTCTCTGCTTAAATTTTGTATCAGAAAAATTCATATCAACTGCTGCATGATCTGTTAGAGGTGAGGGTGAAATTTCTGCTGATGTTGAATATGAAATTAAAGAATCTGATATTAGCCACAGGTCGATACGAGATTTTTGAGAAAAATCAGATTTAAACCAAGTGTACATGTGGCTATCGGGGTGTAAATATCTATGTGCATCAATTAGGTTCAGCCGTTGACATAACTCTCCTATTAGGGGGTTAACGCTATTAGACACAGTTCTAGGCGGAAATCTATCAACTACAAAATCTGGTGCCTCATTGAAATCACCACCAATTAATATAAAGGCAGAGGGATATTTGAGTTTCAAATGACTTACATTAGGGATTATATCATCAAGAAGAGATTTATTGTTTGAAGAATTGTTGAACCCATATATGTTAACCATTATAAAGAAATTATTATCCAATAGAATAACTGATACAATGCATCTTCCTATCCTTGAAGAAAGCGTTTCTATAATCTTTCCCTGCAATCTATCAGTGAGTAAGATAGCGACCCCACCCGACGAACACGAATTATGACAGAAAGACCCCACTGGGTCCACACATGAATGGGTCTCTTGCAAAAAATAAACATCCTTTTTCATGGATTTACAAAACAGAAATGAAGCTTTCCGTTTAAGTCACGTAGCCCCCGAAGATTCAAAGAGAAATACGAACTAAACATAGTATTGGAACTCAACTCTGAGTAATACAACTGTTATAAACAGATACAACAAATGAAGTCGATCACTTCTTAGAAGATATACAGAGCTCCTATTCCCAATAAAGCTTGCTTGGGAAGGCCAACACACCCTTTCGTGGACCCATAAAAAATACATAAATAAAAATAAGTAGTAATAACTGTATTTATAAAAATAAGGTTAAAGAGGAAAAGAAAGAGACTAAATAAATAAATTTGGCAAAATCACAGTGTAAGAGGCATACTAAATGTCATACACAGAAATTATCTTCCCATTAATAAAAGCAACTGGCCCATTAAACCCAGCTTTTTTTCCTTCCCTTCTTGCCTTTTCGACGAGTGGCCAGAGTTTGTTTCTTGCCTCCTTGTCTTCCCGAGTGAGATCTTCCAGGATCCTAATTGTTTTCTGTTTCAGCAGCTCGGATCGTTTGGCTTCTGTCCATACTGCATCAGGACATGTGCGGGATAAGAACTGGACGATGATCCGCCGCGGGTCTCCAGACTTGGGTCAAGTCTATGCGCGATGTCGACCACGTCCTGTAGTTTCTCCGCGGAGTGTGGAGAGAGGTTCCTGTTTTCCCTTCTCGCTCAGGTAACTTATCCCGGCTACACGGAGCTTGCATCTGCGTTTGTAGCTATCCAAGCCGCTGCATCTCTCCTTGAGAGACTTGTTTTCCTTTTCCAGGTTCTCAACCTTTGATTGCAGAGAAAGCACCTTCTCCGTCAGAAAAAGAGAAAGCACCTTCTCCGCTCGAGATTTCTTCTGAACAGGGGACTTACTAGGAGTGTCCGGAGAGCTCCCAAAAGCGTTTTCTGGGCGTCTTGCGTATCTTGAGATTGAACAGAGGCCGTGTCCCTATCTTCCTCCATGTTTGTAGCAACCGAGCTACTTTTCTCAGGCGTAGAAACTAACAAAAAACTTTAAAAAAGGGTCCCAAAATCATTAAAGGCAGTCTTAACAGAATATGCTAAGCTTCCGAAAAAACTGAACATGGAAAGTCAAAGCATTAAGCACCGCATATAAAATATATGAAGAGCGCGACGAAGTTGCTGTTAACGCGGCGCCATCTTGACCCGCCCCGGAAATGACTTCTACTGGTTTAAAGAAATCACATCCGACCTGTGCATCAAGAGGATGGATCGGCGAGTATTAGTGAAATAACAGCACACTCTCACCCGGAGACGGTCTTTAGCGGGGACTGACGGTTGTAAACGGGAACGTGATATAGGTACTGCTTTTTGCAACATGTCTGACTTGCCTTTGATTTATTTGTATCCGTTTCGAGGGCCTTCGAAAGTCTGGCATGCATGAGGAGCCTGTTCGTTGACATCTTTATGCATAAGACCTGTCCTGTACATAAAACAAAAAGTTTTTAAGTAAGAATATTTTCTTTGATGGATTATATACGAAAGGTGGTCTAGTAATATGTTTTTAATTCGTGTGAGGATATTTCCGACGAAACCTGTTTGTTTTCATTCATGTGATTCCGGACACATTATTCTAGCTAGTGTTTTAATGCAACACAATTTATGCATATAAATTGAAATATGTATGTGCACTTATAGACAGTTCAGTTCAATTTTTTTGTATAGATTTAATTCCTTGGAATTGTATGTAAATACCATGGTATATTAATTTTAATAATTCAGTACCATGTTATGTATCAAAGGTATTACCATCTCTTGTAAATACATAGTGTATAAATATATTAATCATTCAGTACCATGATATTGCTATGTGAGACCTTATATTCTGTAAATAGCAGGGTGCAATATATACAATACCAGTCTTGAATGGTAAGACCAAAGAATGGACACATGTGTAATTCATGTTATGACTTATGACTTAATCGGTTGCTAATCTGATGTATTCTCTCCCATCAGTCCCTTTAAAAGATGTTGTCCAATCCTCCGGCTGAGCAGAAAGGTGCAGAGCAGGTGCCTGCGTCTGCGGCTGGTCCATGCCATCGTGCTGCTCTTTCTCCGCTGTATCAGGAACAGCTGGCCATAGGATGCAGAGAAACCAGCAGGGAGGAGATTGAATCTGGTGACAAAACACAACCCTCAGACTTTGAGAAGGGCTTGAAGGAAGTTCATCTGGAAAATGAAGGAGCTCTGAAACAGATGACGTTTGATCCAAAAAGTAGTAACTTTGGAGTCAGTCCTAGTTCGACTTCCATGCACATGTGTGATCAGCAAGGTAATGTTGAATATATGTGGTCAAATCTGCAGTGTTCACCCTAAGTTTGGCTTTAATAAAGCAAATCATATTTCCCCTTGCTACCTGAGAAGAAACACCTATTTCATTATTTTGTTTTTTAATTCTATAAAAATTAAAAGCAATCTAATGTGCAATAGTTAATTTCCTTATTATGCTATGTATCATAGTATCATAAATCACCTCTTAGTGGGTGTTTTATTTTATACGCCAAATAAAAATATTAGAATAATAAATATATACCTACACTACTGTTGAAATCTTTTAGGTCAATAAGATTTATAAATGTTTTTGAAATAAGTCTCTTGTGCTCAAAATGCTCCTTTTATTTGATAAAATACTGTAAAAGCGGTAATATTTTATCTTTTTACCTTAATTCTTTAAATAATTGGTTCCAAATGGAATCAAAACCATCTTTTGGTGTCTAGTCAAGTTATGTCAAGAAGTTATGTTTGATCAACATCTCCTTTGCAGAGGCCAAGTTTAGGGATCAACGATGGACACCTGCCACCTTCAATACATCTCCTCCAGCTGGACCATCAGGAGAGCAGCTTGGAGTTCTGGAACAATTTCTTGTGTCCCATCAAACTGAGATGAAGCGTCTGCTGACTGATACCTTTGGATCTCTGACCCAGCGTCTTGAGGCAGTGGAGAGGAGGATGGACCAGCTGTGTTCACAGAGTAGTGCACATACTCGCAGTTTAGCCCAGCTGCACAGTAAAGTTGGCCAACTGGGAAGAGACTTGTCCTTTGGCTGTTCAAATACTCTAAGTGCTTCATCAGCTTGCAGTCATGGTAAATGTTCATGTTAGCATAAGAAACATATTCATGTAAATTAATTATAATTTAATTTCAAGCTAATTACATATACCATCCCAAATGCTGTGATGAGCAAAGTATTCCTTCCTATGTTTCCTAATGTAACATGAAGTTGCAGTGGTGGAAAAAAAACTGGTCCCTTTTTAATAGCTAGCATCATATAGTTTATATTAAAGCCACAAACCATGACTTGCTATTGCTTCTTATATTCAGGTGGTATTAGGAGGACAGGGTGTTCTTGTTCTGGAGAGCTATTTATTGGGCAAAAAATTGGATTCAACATGAGTCAGTAGTATATTTGGAAGATAAATTCTTCCAGGTGTTTGCTAAAAGACAATTTAGTAAACTTTTAGGAGTACAGCAAAGACATAGATTAGCTTTGTTTTGATTTGTTTTTTTGTGCTTGCAGGAGTGCATGCAGAAGTGCCAAAAGACTACAAAGGAATCATTTCAAATATCTCTTCTCCAGAATCTAGGACGGACTCTTGGGCAATGTCAACTCCTTTCCAGCGCCGCCAAAGTCCTGATCATAAGTCTGAGGGCCTAAGCTGTCTAGATCTAAGTGGAAATTGTAGCAGCTCCAGTTCTTTGCGTGGAATTCTAAGAACATGCTGTTCAGGACAAAAAGAAAATTGTTTGCAGGGTAACTACTTGCCCGTTTCAGATTTTGAAGACCTGGAGATGGAACTGGAAGCTGAGAAGGACAGAGTCGCGTTAAACTTATTGGTCAATTCTGTGCTTAGCAGCTCAGATGACAATGGCAGTCGGGGACTTCCTTGTAATCAAGAAGTACTGTCCTCTGATAGCGTGGGGAATAATAAAACTGGTCAGGAAGGAGAAGACACCTTGAATAATCAGTGTTTACATGTTCCTGAAAACCCTCAGGTGCCTTCCGTTCAGTTTCTCAGATCTTCAGCTCCTAGTGGCTTAAAGTCAAACACTAATACATTTAAACTTTGTTCACTTGCAAAAGCAGTGAACTCAAAGCCCGCTGGGAAATCAGCAGCATTGACAGATTCCTCTAAAGACAAGTGTGAAAAAATCCAGCAGCAGTCCTTTAGTCAAATTACCTTCCCTTTCTCCACTAAGCCGCTAGGAGCACAACCCAACCCTGATAAATCAAAGGGTTGTTCAGTTCTCTTTCCGACTTCTAATAAGAAAGAAGACGCAATCTTGTACAAGATTAAAATGAATGGTTTTTTTCACTCTACTACTACCTCATTGAGTACCTCAAGGGATGTAGATGAATTGACAGGGACAAATGCTGGAGATTCTGCTGAGAGCACAAAGATAGGTAATAAAGGACAAAGCATTGATTGTCAGTTGTCAAATATATCACACTCAAAGGATAGCCCTTTTCAAGGGTCATCAATCCTGCCATACTGTGAACTTGCTTTGTCAAACCAACTGGTAAAAGGTGTAGGTGACCAAAAATCACTAGGTTCGCTTTTGACATTTTATCAAACACACTCCAGTTCCCATCTCTTGGCCCCAAGAAATAGGTCCTCCAAACCATTTTTAGAAAGCGATACTACCAAACTGTTGAATCAGCTCTCAGATACCGCCTATCGCTTGGTATCCAGAAGCTGTTCCTCGGCCAACTTGGAGAGATGGACTGGTTGCAGCAGAACTGGATCCAAACTCAAACACTATGGTGGAAAGAAACATCACCTTCCTGGATTTCCCACTCTTAAAGTTGGAGAAACCCTTTCTTTTTCCTCCTCTGAGCATGCAGGAGGGATATCCAAACATTGGCAGCAGATTTGTGAGGACTTGATACTTCCTGTCTCTCCTCAATTGACTGGTACACTAGCTTGTCCTTTAGATGCTTTACCTATCCACTTGGATAAAGACTCTGCAAGTTGTCCTAGCTTATCTCAACTTTTTCACCCCACCAGTCCGCCTTTGTCTACTTTTAGCAAAGGGAGCTTCTCTGGGGCAGGTGTTAGTACCGTCCTGGCTTTATCTTCTCCAGCTTCCTTCAGACTGTGGTTTCGACACAGGCGCATCAACTTTCCTCTTATGCAGTTGTCACGTCCTGGTATCCATACAGTTGTAAGTCGGATTTTGGGGAGGAGCAAGTGTCATCCTTTTCGACCTCTTGTTGACTTCACAGCCCCACCAGGCGTAGGCAACGATCACCAGTGAGTTAAAGCTGTTGAAGTTAAAACTTTGTTTTGCATGTTTTGATTGCAAGGAAATTTGATTTACATAATCAGAGGTGATTGTCAGTTTTTACGTGCATGCTGCTTGCACTTACAATTCAACCCAGTTTGATCTACGTTTTTTTTTTTTATTGATAGCTATATATGCCGATCCAGTCAAGAAGCTGCACCCAGCAGGAAAAGAGCTTCAGCACGGTGGGCATATCCCCCTAAATCTTTCGCATTTTAGCCAATCTAGTCAATGAAAATAAGTTTAATCAGCCTTTGCTAACCATTTCAGGTTGAAGGTGAAGTGCATAATTTTAGCACAACTAGCAACACAAAATCGAATGGCTGAAAAGCTTTCCAACGTATGGAAATCTACAGTAGCCAGGCATCTTCTTGTTTTCTTGAAACTCATTTTGTGGCATCTGTGGGTTTCTTGTGTTTTGAATGCAAGCATCATTATTATTACTTCAACTACACTTACAGAAATCAAATTTTGCATTTTATGAATGACAAGCTTGGTGTGGCCTGGTGTGTTTGAGCTGTGCTATTACTTTTCTAAGTGACTAAGTGTACAATTTTCAAGTATATAAAAAGCTTGAAGAAGTGTCCAAGCCCAGATATCATAGAGACCTGAATGTGGATTCTTTTGGGGTGGGCCAATAAGAAACCACCCACAACACCTTACACCTTAACCAAATGATGAGATTTCTAGTTACAGCTTGTCTGTCCATACCAGTTGTGACATACAGGATATGCAAATCAATCACAAATCACAACCAATCAGAAGAGCATGTGGGCAGGCTCACTGGAAGTCTCGCACAGTTTTTTTTGTTATTTACCTTTATTATTTCCTTTCCAAGATCTGAGGTAAATTATTCATTGTCTCTTTAATTTTGGCTGTTGAAGTCAAATAAAACCATTTTTATACAAAACATAGTCAATACCTGAGGTGTCACTCACGATAGAAACTGTACCAAAAATAGACTCCCCTGTCACTCGTTGGGTATCGCTGACATGTCTAGTTACGCTAAAAACTTTTATTAACATGGAAAAAACATTATTCATGTTGCGGCATTGCATCGTAAATTGTAAACAAAAAAAATCTAGTTTTTCTGTTCAGTTTTATGCTGCCAGTGGTGCAGAAATTACTCACTTCACCAAAGCGATAAAATTTTATTATGTCACCTACATAATAAAATAGGAGTGTAGCAATAAAATCTTTATTTTTAGACATTCTGATTTGAAGCATGAAGGCAATCCAGTTTAACAATCCATAGATATCTACACTTCTAAGCTGATAATCATGTACTGTAGATGTTATACTAGCAATAACCTGGTGTTCTCTAAAATGCTTGCTGGTTTCACTGTGTGTAGGAAAGCCACCTCATCCCTATCAGTGTGTCATCTGTCAAAAAATCGCCTCACACCAGAAAGGAGCCTAGATCACCCCTCTCGACACAGTATCAGCCCCAAATCGGTGCGATTGGATCGATCTTCCACTGAATCTGTGGGGAAATCTTTTGCTATCGCAAGTGCAAATGTCAAATACCCTGGTTTGCATAATCGGGGCACATCTACAGAAACGAACCAGGTATTACAGTATTTCATCTCTTCTAGCTTTTGAACTAATAGTTTTGAAAGAAGGAAGAATTCAAGTAGACCGAAGATTGCAAGTAGAAATATTTGGATCTTCAGACATTGCTGAACTGAAGGATTTGGCATTCCAGTTATGTTTCCTCAAGCCTAGACATTCATCTTTCTTTAGGTGGAACTCTATGACACTAATAGTGAAGCTCAAGGAGGTCGACGTTCCAAAAGGGTCTCTCAAATTCGTATTCGTAAGACTGTTCCCAAACCAGATAACAACCTTACTCCAATGGGACTCCCCAAACCAAAGAGGTGAGCATTCAACTCCTCTAGTGTTCATAATAAATAATGATGTGGAATCTTAGAACTGGTTTATATGTAAATTTTAAGTTGATACAATTCTTGTAATTGCTGTACATTTTTGAAGGGATCATGAACTGAGAAACCAAAATTCCCTTGATCGTTTGACAAAATAAGAGGTCATTGTAAACATCCTGTGAGGTTCAGAACTCAAAACTTTCTTTTTAGTTTAAAAACGGCTTATATTGAAGCCAGTCTGCCAAAACGAAAGCTTGTGGAATGTACAACTCTATGATGTAATAGTGTGAATAAGCACCGCCTCTGCAGAGGAAGATCAACGCCTGCTTCTACATCACTGCCTGTTTAGCCCCGCCCACTGATTTGTGCACGTAGTGTAAATATAATGAGAGGCAAACGTAGATCTATGCAGAAACCAAACGATAAAGATGGCCGAGAAGACAACAAGATGCTGTGCAGTGCCAAGTTGTGGAAAAACAGTTTTGCACTGCAATCCTTCTGATCCCAGCGTTAGTAAAGAGTGGATGAACTTTATTTTTAATGAAGTTTCAGACCACATCAGTAAGAACTCTGTCCTTTGCTCACTTCATTTTACCGTGGATTCATTAAGAAACGAGGCTCAGTTTGATGCAGGATTTTAAGAAAGATTTAAACGAAAAGACGTTGCTGTGTCGACTATATTTCTCACACCCACAAGTGTGAGAAACTGTGTTTATTACGTGATCACTATTGCTTTGTTTAACAGATTGTTTGATATGTACTATGTATGCGTTTTTAACCTAAATCACAGCAGCGTCCATCTGTGAAAGACGTAGGCTGTCAAACATGCACAACGGTAAGCCAATCATAGCAGTGGGCGTTTACTTCTGAGTCTACAACCGTCACGCCCATTCAAACAGTGCGTTCTGATGAGGGGGGTTAAAAACAGGACAGAAAATAGCCTATTATCTTTAAATTATGCAGTTATTTTATGTAAAAATATATAAATTCAAAGGAACCATATTTTTTCATAACACAAGAAGCAAAATGCAAAACCGGTCTTTAGGAAACTTAATGGCTAAACTAAAAGTGCTTAAAATTGTGGCACAACATCGGTTAAAACATTGATTATCATAAACATTCTGTTTTGTATCCAATAAGGCTGAAGAAAAAGGAATTCAGTTTGGAGGAGATTTATACCAACAAGAATTTCAAGTCTCCAACCCCTAAAAGGTTTGTTTTTGCAACTTTTATTTATTAATTTCTTTTAATCTTTTGTATTTTTTTTGAAAGTCATTCTGCTGTTTCTGCATTTCATTCACGCAGAAGCCTGGAGACGATATTTGAAGAACCGAAAGAGAAGAATGGCTCTTTAGTATGCATCGGTCATCAGAAACGAAGGCGAGTTCTAGACTTCCCAGATTTCACACTGCCTCGGAAACGCAAGGCTAAAACTAACCTGGGTCCACTGCGTGTGAAGGGGCCACGAGGAAGGGCTCGTAGGGGAAGACAGGACGACATTGACCTTGATGTATTGCTAATCGAGAAGCTCACAGAACTGGAAGACTACTTTTCTCGCCAAGGCCTAGAGGTTTAAGCTCTGCTTTTCACAAATCTGTTCTTAGTTCTTGTGAACAGTTGATCAATTACCAAAAATATTGGTTTTAATCGTTTTGCCTAATCAAGGAAAGAATTTGCGCTTCACACACCGTTGTTTACAGAAAGTTTAGCAATAGAGTGAAAAAAACATTTTCTTGTAGCATTTACAGTTGAAACGTAAAGCGTGTGAAGCAGACTGACACAAAAGACATTTGAGCTCTGTGTGTGTGCAAATAATATAAGCACATTACAGTAAACCTTCACTTTCTGATTCCTCACAATGTGACTGCTGCAACCTAGTTGTGTTTTTCTTGCATATTGCTAACTAACACGTTCCTATGTCATTTTCTGATGAAAAATTAATGTGGGAATAATAATTAATGATCCATTGGTTTAAGCCCTTCAAGGTCTCTGAAACAAGGAGGTGCTCATCCTTGACGATTAATGACCTATGAAATTGGCAGCTTAGATTTTATCATTACAGCTCCATTTTTGGCATATGTATTTATAGCTTCATAAATAAAAATAGAAAGGGATTTGCGGCCAAAAACAAGACTACGAAAAGCTATTTTAAGTTTTTATTTTCTTTTAAATAAATCCTTTAAGGTACAGTTCTGTGTTTGATCGCTATATTCTTGCTATTTATTCACCCTTCATGTCATTCCAATCCTGTATAACTTTCTTCTTCAGAATGCAAAAAGAAAAAAATGTCCGTATAATGAAAGTAAACAGAACCCAGCATTGTTCTGAACCCTATTATTTGGACAAAAACAGTTGCAACATGCTTTAAAATATCTTCTTTTGTGTTCCACAGAAGAAATGAAGTCATGCAGGTTTGAGATGAAATGAGGGTGAGTAAAGAATGACAAACTCGATTTGAAAAGTCCCTTAAGTTATTTAATTTATATAGCCTAGACACCATTCAGAGACCTCGAACCATACATGAACCATTGGGTTGTGCTTGACAAAAATGGGAGAAAAACCACTTTTCTTACGTTAGATGTGAAATTGCTTTTATTCAACAAAAACTTTTGGATTATAATTACTTATCCGAAACAGAGCTGTGATATGTACATGTTTGCCGTGAATCCATGCTGCTTTTTTGCTGGCTTAATATCTGGTTGAGAAAATGTAAGTGTTTGGTGAAACTCACTTTCTACTTTTCTGATCTGGCATTTATTGGGTGTTAAATGCAGCTAATAAAGTAATATGCTGGCCAGATTAGACATATTTTTAGTTTTATAATTCCATTGTGCAATATACTGCCACAACTTCATTCTCATTTTTTTGAGGATGAAACCAAGGTCACATTTTTTGTTTTGATGTGATATGTTGTATAATTTTCATTGCTTTTTCTTTTGTTTAATGGAAAACATTTACAGTCGATTATAATGTATCCTTGGACCTATTACCTACAGCTTTGTGCTTCTAACTCAACCTCTAGACATGTATTGTCTCTTTGAATCACTTTGAAGTGTTAGAATTGTACTCACAGGAACACATTTAAAAAGGCTAATCTGTGTTTACTTTGTTATGCAGTGAAACCAGCTCTTTTATCTTTTTTTCTCGATGGAAATATTTAAATTAGTATTTCCGTATCACACTTACAGTGTTACAGCTACTGTTGTGATTCTCTTTGAGCTCACCAACAGACCAACGCTACGTTTTGCTTGATTGCTGTCGATGTGATTTTATATATATTTTATGAATAAATTAGTGTTAACTAAGATTCAGTGTCATGCTTGGGTGGTTTACTGAAATCACAGTAATTACGGTAATCTTTTTAATGACGAATAATAAAAATGAAAAAATCAAATAAATGAAAGAAATATTAAAAAAAACACTTTCTCTTTTTTTCTCCTTTATTTTCTTTCTTTGTCCTGCCATGTTGATGTTTCTGAACCTTAAAAGCAATACAACTAAACAAAATTATTTCTGGGTTTATGTATTGTTTGTTTATTTGTTTGTTTTCTTAATTTATCTTTGTACCTGATACTATAGTTTTTTGTCATGTAACATGATAACAGCTAATTTATTTATTTATTAATTTTTTTTGTCAATAGGATATTTATTTTCTATTATATTAATTTAAGTTCTATTTATTTTTCTTTATTGTGCAGAAAAAACTGGTGCTATGTGTCAAGTGCCGTGGCAATGAACAATGAACCCTCCAGGTACCAGCGCATGTAGGGATACAAGCGAATGAAACCGCAGACAAAATGGCTAAAGAAGCAATTAAAATGGAGAATATTAGCATAGCAGTCACTTTAAGCAGGGCAGAAGGAAAGTTTGTAAATGGTAAGAAGTAAATGGCAGAAATACTGGAACTCGTAAAAAAGGAAGACATTTTTTATAGAATACAAAGTAACATGAAACAAGGTCAAATTAATCATCATAATTAGGAAGGACTTTATTATAGCCTAAATAGGCCTACAAGATTAAGAATGGGTCATACTAATCTTAATGCAATACTTCATATTATCGGAAAATATAATTCTGGTTTACACAATGCATGTCAGGAAATGGAAACTGTTGAGCAAGTTTTGATTAGATGTAAAAAAAATAAATAAAATGAACAGGAAAGAACTGAACTTATAAGAGATATGCTTTGGGTATTATGGAATTTACCTTATATAATATCTTAAAGGCATGAGTAGAATTTAATAAAATAATTACAGCTTTAATTAAGTTCTTGAGAAGAACAGAGTATAGAAAATCGAGAAAAAAATAGGTTGAGGATTCATCATCACTGAATCCATCCTCTGTACTTCTATAACTGTCTGGTTCAGCTCAGCTACCAAATCTGACCTCAGAAGACTACAGAGAGTATAGTCCGGACTGCTGAGCGAATCATCAGAATCAGAATCAGAATGAGCTTTATTGGCCAAGTATGTTTACACATACAAGGAATTTGTTGTAGTGACAGAAGCTCCACAGTGCAACAGAAGGACAGTAACAGGACAGGACACAGGTAATGAAACAAAATAACAGGAAATAGCCAATGACCAATGTACAAAGCAGCAAAAAAAAAAAAAAAAATACACAATATATAATATAGGCGACTATGTATGTACAGGTCAAGTATGTGCAAATTAGAAATGAGAAAATAAAATAAGTGAGTGTGGTGAATGGATAATGTATTAGTTGTGTGTTCTACGTTTATTTATTGAGTGTTCATGAGATGTATTGACTGAGGGAAGAAACTGTTCCTGTGTCTGGTCGTTCTGGTGCTCAGAGCTCTGTAGCGTCGACCAGATGGTAAAAGTTCAAAGAGGTTGTGTGCTGGATGTGAGGGGTCCAGAGTGATTTTACCAGCCTTTTTGCTCACTCTGGAAAAGTACAGTTCTTGGAGAGTGGGGAGGGTTGTACCAATGATTCGCTCAGCAGTCCGGACTACCCTCCGTAGTCTTCTGAGGTCAGATTTGGTAGCTGAGCTGAACCAGACAGTTATTGAGGTGCAGAGGATGGATTCAATGATGGCAGAGTAGAACTGTTTCAGTAAGTCCTGTGGCAGGTTGAACTTCCTCAGCTGGCGAAGAAAGTACAACCTCTGCTGGGCCTTTCTGACAATGGAGTCAATGTGAATATCCCACTTCAGGTCCTGAGAGATGGTGGTGCCCAGGAATCTGAATGACTCCACTGCAGTCACGCTGCTGTTCATGATGGTGAGTGGGGGGAGAGCAGGGGGGTTTCTCCAGAAGTCCACAATCATCTCCACAGTTTTGAGCGTGTTAAGCTCCAGGTTGTTGAGACTGCACCAGACAGCCAGCTCCTTAACCTCCTGTCTGTAAGCAGACTCGTCACCGTCCTGGATGAGGCCGATCAGTGTGGTGTCATCTGCGAACTTCAGGAGCTTGACAGAGGGGTCTTTAGAGGTGCAGTCGTTGGTGTAGAGGGAGAAGAGCAGTGGGGAGAGTACGCAGCCCTGAGGAGCTCCAGTGCTGATGGTTCGAGTGCTGGATGTGAATTTGCCAAGCTTTACTAACTGCTGTCTGTCTGTCAGGAAGCTGTTGATCCACTGGCAGACGGAGGTGGGGACGGAGAGCTGAGTTAGTTTATTTTGAAGGGTTTCCGGGATAACGGTGTTAAAAGCAGAGCTGAAGTCCACAAACAGGATCCTCACATAAGTCCCTGGTCTGTCCAGATGCTGCAGGATGAAGTGCAGTCCCATGTTGACTGCATCATCCACAGACCTGAACTGTACTTATCCAGAGTGAGCAAAAGGGCTGGTAAAATCACTCTGGACCCCTCACATCCAGCACACTCCCTCTTTGAACTGTTACCGTCTGGTCGACGCTACAGAGCTCTGAGCACCAGAACGACCAGACACAGAAACAGTTTCTTCCCTCAGGCAATCCATCTCATGAATATGTGACACTAAACGTGGAACACACAACACTATCATACATTATTTATTCATCACACATACTTATTTTTTCATTTCAATTTGCACATATCAGCCCTGTACACACATAATTGTCTATATTATATATTGTGCTTTTGCTGTTTTGTACATTGCCTATTTGTATATTATTCTTGTATGATCTGTGTCCTGTCTTGTTGCACTGTGGAGCTTCTGTCACTACAGCAAATTTCTCGTATGTGTAAAAATACCTGGCCAACAAAGCTCATTCTGATTCTGATTCTGAAAATCGTCCTTGAGTGCCATCATCGTCACACTCCAGTACAGTAGTTGGCGGTATGCACTTTTCTAGTTGGTTTGCAACCCGCCAATAAATCCACAGAAGAAGAAGAATGAACCTTCCATTCCAGTAGATGGCGGCAGTGCGTGTGATGAAGGACGAGAAGACGGGGAACCTGTAACGAGTAGCATCTGCCTGCAAAACCGGAGGCTGCATTTTCAGGACCGCATTTCTAGGACCCTAGGTTCCCAGATAGCACACGTGCGTCTGCAAGATGTCTGTTAAAGATCTCTTGATCTGGAAAGCATCTGCTGTCTACAAACGTCTGGCAGACGTCTTTCAGATGTCAGTTTTACATACATTCTAAATCATAAACATCTTAAAGACATCTAATAGACGTCTATTTCACATCTAAAAGGAATGTCCTATAGACGTATTGCAGTTGAGCAAACACCCTAAATAATACATCTTGCAGATGTAAATGCAGACATCAAAAAACAATTGTGATGCATTTCATTGGAAAGTTAGCGTAGCCGAAGTGATCGTGATTTGCTAAATAGTCTTGAATGCATACATTAACCTCTAATGCTGTAAAATGAATTGTTAGCACATTAATTTATTAATATCAACAATTCAGTTTTTACTAGTTAAAATGTTCATTCTTGATATCAGGAATTAAATTGTTGATATCAGAAATTACCCTCCCAATTGTTGATATCATGCACATTGTCACTAGTGACAATATAATTGTTGATATCAAGAATAGACCGTTTTACTAGTAAGAATTGTATTTCTGATGTGAAATTGGAATTTCAACTAGTAAGAAATGAATTCTTGATATCAACAACTGATTTTGAATGGCAGCCTATGGGGACATTTAACTAGTGAAAATACAATTACAGATATCAACAATTTAATTCTTGATATCAGGAATTAGCATTTTAATTAGTGAAAACTGAATTGTTGATATCAAGAATTCATATCATGTGAAGGAATAAAAGTCAAAACAGCTTGCCATAGTATATTATACCTTATGCTATATTTCAATTAACAATTTTCTTTTGATAGGCCTTCATATATGTCCTGGCTTGGCTTCAGAATTGGTCTCTGCAGGATGCTGAGCAGGCCTTCCTCTCTGGTCTTGATTATCATCACAGGTAAGAGTAGAAAATGGAATTGTTTTTACACAATGTCCAATGTATCCTTTTTTTAAGCGTTAACTGTATTTCTGTTAACCTAGCAGTGATTATGTTCTCCATTTACTATTTTAGTGAAGAATTTAATAGGGTGAAATTGAGAAAAGAGGGGAGATCATCCAGGTGGTAGATAGTGCTGCTGCATACATCACAATGTGTGCTTTAAACATTTAAAGGTCAGGAAAAGTCATGTCAATAATATGTTATTTCTATTCAGATTTCTTGCAAGGGAGAGCGGGTGATTTTTTGTGAACCTATTTTCTGATCCACATTCCGGAGCAGAAGGTGGCGGTAATGCACCAAAAACGCTGGTTGCCAACCGCCGTAAAAATATAAGAAGAAGAAGAAGAACCGCACACAGGCATCATGGAAGCGCTCGTACGCAGAGTGTTTATCACCCACCTGCCAGGGACGGGAAAGAGCAGGTAACTGTCATGTTATTTTGCGCTTTTGTGAATGAATCTAAATAGCATTTGACCTTCGGAGGCTAATGCTAACGACTAACGTTTACACGCTTCATTATCCTGGCGAACCCGTCAAGACAGGTGTTTGTTATTGTCAGGGTTCCTTCGCGGTTTGGAAAAGTATGGAAAAAAGAAAGCGGAGTATTGAAAAATATTTGCATTTCCAGACTTTTGCCCCCGTTTAGTTTTTTTATTATAGAAAATTAAGTATTTAATAAATAAGCTTATCGTGCAAGAAGTGTGTTTTCATGGCAGCTCTTTAGTGATTGTCAAACACGACTGAATGAATTTAATTATGCTAAGTTAAATGTTTTGCGTTTCTCACGATATTCTTAGTACCGTATGGTATAGCCTCGAGTACCTTTGCAAAAAGAAAACGCATACAGACTTTTGTGTGTACACGAGAAATCATTAAACTTTATTTAAAAAAAAAAGCATATAGGACAATGCACACTTTATCGGTGTGGTGTCTTGGCCAACACAGAATATGCGTTAAATAGACCTAAGACCTTGAAATATGACATACTGCCCGACATACGAAAGCCGCATTTTGAACTTAAAAAAAAAAAATAATAATAATACCTTTTTTTTTTTTTTTAGACCCTTGAACTTGGCAAATAGGACAATGCACTCAGCTTTTTCTGCTGCTGCAGAGGATGTGGACATTAGGCCTTGATATTAGAGGTGCTACCATAAGGACAGACAAATTTTGAGCAAGTAGAAATCTATTAATTCATGTGCATTCATGCTCTCAATTTATTCATAGTAAGATGGCAGTGATGCACAAAGGAAATAGGTTATACTAAACTAGAAATTTTAATGCTTAATGCGAAATAATTCCCATGCGCATGTAAATAGCTTCTCGAGGGCACAAAAAAGTTTCTTGTGTGCATGCAAAAGTCACTTTGAAAAAAATCAATGTATAAAAACCCTGAAAAACTAAAAGTATTTACAGATCACTATAATATAAATACCAATTATAGCTGCAAGCAGCAATTATTGGGCTTCAAGCACTTTAAGGCCTTTTATTGAATCTAAGATGTTAAGATCTTTGCCAACCTGAAATTTTGGGCTGATATCACAGCATATCTACGATGAAGAATATTGTAATACACACAGTGAAATGCAAGGGTTAAAGTATAATTATACATAAGCATACTTTACACACACACACACACAGAGACAGACATGCAAACACATTTGATTGTAGATATAGAGATTTGAAATAAATAATAGGTAACAAAATGCTTACTAAGAGTCTTTATAACAATTTTCAGGTCTCGCTGTAATCATGATGTGGTTTAATATGCAAAATGTGATTCATCAATATAAATGAAGTGGGAAACTTTGACTAAATGTGATTTTAAACTGTGAATATCAGTACCTAAGTCAAACTTGAGAAAATAACTATTTATAACTGCTCCTGGGGACCCACTCTCCTGGAAAGTTTATTTCCAACCTGCTTCAGCACACCTGCCTGCAAATTTTCAATTTTAATTTAGTCTTGAAGAGCTTGACTGGCCGCTTTAGGTGTGTTTGATTAGGGTTGTAGCTAAACTCTTCAGGATAGTGGGTCCTCAGGAACAGGGTTGAAGACCTTTGATTTAAGTGATAGAATGAATCAATGAGTTATCCTTTGCTGCCATCTAGTGGATTTATCACTTTCAGGGAAGACAGCATAGACGTACTGTTTTTAACCTTCATAACTATTGCAGTGTCAGTTTCTGTCTAATCTCCATAAAATTTTGCATGATTGTTTAGAATCATATTATGCATGAGTTTACATAGTTTTCTAATGTTTGGAGTTTTTTTTTAAAGATTTATAGGCACTTTGGTACAATATTTAAGGACCACATTTTTAAATGACTATTATATAACTGTCCAAATGCCAATGTTCAACATTTTTTTGATAATTGTTGATCTAGAGAGTCCAGAGAATTGTACTGCAGTGAGTTTATTGATTTTGAGTTAAAAACCTGGAACTAGTTCAAAAAAGTATTTTTTTTAAATCTCAAATATTTAAAATTCAAAATTAGGAGATCTATCATATCATATATGAAGAGATAGAGTTTATGTGAATAAATGAACATTTTATTGCAATTTGAGGTAATTTATTATAGAAATATTGTGTTTTTGAGGCCTTTTTAACTGTTATAGCGCCACATATGGTCTGATCTCCATGAAACTTTAAGAGTCACCTGACACATGTTTTCAACAAGTTTTGTAAAGGTTTGAGTTTTCGTTTAGGTTTCATAGTCTTTTGGGAATATTAATGAGCTCTGCTCTGATTGACTGTTTCACCGTGCTGCTCAATGTTGAGCTCTGCTCTGATTGGCTCACGGTATGTCATTTCCATGTGCAGAACTGTTATTAACTATGCCAAGGTAAAGACAGTTTTTCATTCTGTGGCACCTTTAACATAATTGAGAATATTTAATGAATGATTTGATTGACAGCAATGTTTTTTTAGGCAAAGTTGCTCATCATGAGCAGATCTATCAAATGATATGCATATTGTGTGGATGTGTGAAACACCACGTGATTACAGAGCCATAAAACTCGTTATCGCCAACTAGTGGCCAATTTCTTTCAAAATTCTTACAGACCTTTAGGGGCCATGAGTCAAACATGCCCACAACGTTTCGTTCCGATTGACCTTCGTTAACCTTGCCTAATAGGTGCTTAAACTTGTTTAGCCAATGGCTGCCATGCTTTTTGAGATACACAAATATCCTCATAGACACTTGTTCCACTTTGGACAAAGACCAAATTTCAAGTCGATCAGACCAACGGTTGCGTAGTTATAGCCCTTTTGTTTTTTTCATCTTATAGAGCCACCAAGTGGCAAAGCTGCGTAATTTTTTTCATTTGACCAAAGATTGAGCTCATACACATGTACTGAGTTTGGTGAAAATATCTCATTCTGTTCATGAGTTAGCCATTTTAGTAAACGTGGCCCTGCCCCTTGCGAACGATTTGGCGCCCCTATGCGATGGTCAGTCGAAATTTCTCGATAATTATTGATATTCACTGTCCAGGGAACATTTCTTCACTGGTTTGGTTCCAATCTGTCAAAAAACTAAGACTAGTTCGCAAAATTAGGTTTTGGACATGAAATTGGATTTTGTTTTGCCGTTTTGTTTGAGCCAAGGATTCCAATGATGTATGATTTCACGTTTTTGTTCGCTGTAGCGCCCCCTGTTGGCCCATTGGGGTCTGTCCAATCCTCCCCAAATTGAGCTCTACCATCTGGTCAAGTTTCTAGGCCTTACGGTTTGGTCTGCACGATCAGTTTTACGGCAGAAAAATAATAATAAAAATCCTAACAATTACAATAGGTTTTCAATTACAATAGGGTTTACCCCTAAATATAAAACTCCAAATAGTGCTGCATAAACGATTTATGTTAAATATTGTCCAAAAATCTAATGAGAGGTTTGGAAATTTGAGTCTTGAAAAATATGGAATTTTGAAATAGAAAATGTGTATGAACCCTGTTATGTAGTTCTCAAATATTTTAAACGATGTGAATTGTCTTATTTGCAGTTTCCTGCAGCACGGTGGTGTCGGTCTCAGATGGAGTCAGCAAAGATTATTTTCAAAAGGTCAGTCATGCTTAATAAATATTTTATCCCTGTTAAATGGTCCCACGGAGGTTTTTTTGGCGTCACTGCACAATTTTGTATTTTTCATAAACTTGCAAAACATTTAGCGTTTGTCCCTAAAACTTAAATTAACCTGAAAGTCTTTTTTGGAGAATGTAATACTGCAGTTTGTCATAATAGCCTTTATGTGGCACCGCTACGTCACTGAGTGTTTATGTATATTTATATTTATATAGCCTACCCTACTGTGCAAAAGTCTTAGGCCATTAGTATTTTCACCAACAACAACAACAACAAAAAATGGTTTTAATCCAGTTATTTCTATTTTTTTTTTTTGCTGTAGTGTGTCAGGAGGAATTATCAGTTTTCATTTCCAAACATTGCTTTTGCCATTAATAATAATCATCCAGTGTGATTTTTAGTATGCACAAGGAGTCTGACACCAGAAATCTTATCTCACCATCATCCAGTCTGTCTGAATTGACATGAAGAAACAGAAAAAACTGAGGCAGACTAAATCCAGAAGAATCGTGGCAACATCTCCAAGATGCTTTAAGGCTGGATGGTGGTGAGATCAGTTCTCTGTTGCAAGACTCTGTGTGTAGAAAAATCTCACTGGATTATTACAATTAATGGCATAAGGAAAGTCTGGAAATGAAAACTATTTCCTAATGACACACAACAGCAAAAGATAGAAAAGTAACGCATACCGTGTTACAATAATTCACTATATTTAAAGTTATTTACACTTGAAACCTGGCAGGTGTGCTTTTGTTTGAACAATGACCCTTTTATGTATATTTGCAATTGATCTATAAACACCATCCATAAATTGACTGTCACAATAGACGCATTTAATGTTGTATTATTTTTATTTTTAATTTTTTCTCTTAGGTTTTCCTGGACTACAGGCCCGTATACGACCCCTTCCTCTTCTTTTAGCTGCAGGTGGGGGTTATGTAGGATATGATCAATATGGGCGATACAAAGATCGGCAGCTGGAGAAATTTGGCATTGAAGTGCCACCGCGGATTGCCAGTGAAATTCAGGTAAGGTCAATCTCAGAATATTGTGTTATTTGCGTGTAAAACTTCCAAACAAATCAACACAAGGTCCAATAGCAAAACATTGCCATTGCAAATGCATTGTCTGGTACATCCACCACTTATTTCCCCACATTCTAATTTCAGCACAGTAGGTTGTGTGCCGTGAACTATGCAAAATTTAAGTTTCCTGATTCTGTGAAAAATTATCTCATCAATCAAATTTGTTCCCAAACACTGAAACCATTTTTGTACTGGTATAGTTTAGGGCTGGACAATAATTCAATATCAATATTGGTGAACTCTCAAAAGCCTCATTCACACTGTCAGCCCAAATCTGACTTTTGTGCAAATCCGATTGAAATCCGATCATATTTAAATAGTCTGAACAGCAACGAGCTACATGAAATCCGATTTGTGCAAATCCGTTTGAAGCTACATTCGGATGAGGTTTGGAATCCTATTCAAATCACATTTCTGAAAATGTGATTTGAAAATTTAGCCTAGCTTTTTCACATCCTCATGCCACGTAAAACGTAAACACGTCAGACGTGTTTGCAGAAAACATGCTGAACATCTTTGCAGAAACAAGCTTGTGTCATTGCGAAGTGCAAGTCAAGTGGAAAAAAACAATATACTGTTAGTATACGTACCTCTTAGTGTTTTGAATGTAGCGGAGACAAAAATTAAAAAAGGAATATAGGAATATCGGCAGCATGGAATATAGCTGCACATTCAAGCTTCCTGCGTTTCTGCTACTGACTCACAAGACGAAATATAATACTAGCCTACAGCGCAACCGCGACAGTAAGACAACATCTGTATAGCAAACTGTATTGCTGTCACTGTTGTTTTTAGCGTAGGCATAACAACGCAATGGCATTACCATAGAAACCAATGCACATTCAATAAAACGAAAGAGCGCTTATGGGCACACAAATCGGATATGAACAGTTGCGATATGCTGTGTGGACAGTCAGTTATTCAAATCAGATTCCATCCGGATATGCACAAAATCGGATTTGGGCTAACAGTCTGAACGAGGCTAAAGCACCTCCTACTGGCAGAGAATCAGTTTGCATTTTCAATAAAAAGCCAGTCTCCAGCAACATGCTTTTGTTGTTGCTCAATTTTTTTTGTGTTTTTGCAGCAACTCGGAGCACTTTTCATACTCTTTATCCTGGCTGAAGCACATTAGTTTCCATCTATAAGAATAATCAGCCTACACTACCATTCAAAGTGTCTGAACAGTAAGATTTATCTTTTTTTTTTTTTCTCTCTTCTGCTCACCAAGCCTGCATTTATTTGATCCAAAGTATAGCAAAAACAGTCAAATTTTGAAATACTTTTACTATTTAAAGAACTGCTTTCTATTTGAATATATGTTAAAATGTAATTTATTCATTTGACCAAAGCTGAATTTTCAGCATCATTACTCCAGTCTTCAGTGTCACATGATCCTTCAAAAATCATTCTAATATGCTGATTTGCTGATGACCAATGTTTAAATGTTAAAACAGTTGAGTACATATTTTTCAGGATTCTTTTATGAATAGAAAGATTAGCATTTATCTGAAAAAAAAAAGCTTTTGTAACATTATACACTATTATATTCAAAAGCTTGGAGTCAGTATAATTGTTATATATTTAAATTTTTTTGGAAAGAAATGCTAGAAATGAATACATTTATTTAGCAAGGATGCTTTAAATTGATCAAAAGTGATGATAAAGACATTTATAATGTTACAAAGGATTTCTGTTTCAGATAAATGCTGTTCTTCACAATTCATCAAAGAAACCTGAAAAAATTCTACTTAGCGGTTTTCAACATAATAAATGTTTTTTTTGAGCAGCAAATCAGAATATTACAATGATTTCTGAAGGATCATATGACTGGAGTAATGATGTTAAAAATTCAGCTTTGAAATCACAGGAATAAATTACATTTTAAAATATTTTCAAATAGAAAACAGTTGTTTTAAATAGGAAAAATATTTCAAAACGTTACTGTTTTTGCTGTAAAGCAGAAGAGAATTCTTTTAGAAAACATAATAAATCTTACTGTTCAAAACCTTTTGACAGGTAGTGTATGTTGGCCTATAGTTTGAACTTAAAAGTATTAATATTAATAAGTTGAGTCTGAGATGTTTATTTGACAGTGATTTCACATTTCCTGTTTGTATGAAGGCTAAATACAAATAAAAGGTGAACATTAATTGATTTGTGCCGGTTTTTTTGTTCGTTTTGTTTTTCTAAAATGTATAGTGTTATAGGAGGAGGTTTCATAGACTTGGCAAATTCATTTTCATAAGTTTGTAGGTACAGACATCTGTTGTTGGCATTCTTGGCTGTTTTTATGAGGCTTTTTTTAATAGTGTTCATATCGATATCGGAATTATATTGTGTCGATCAAAATTTAGAAATATATTGTGATAAATTTGCCCATATCGTCCAGCCCTTGTATAGTTAAATTGGGACACTGATGGTATGGCTGTGTTAGATTTCTTCAATGTCTCTGGATACTGAGATACTCTTTGGAGCCCATGTTCAAAAGTGTGTGTGTGTGTATACATGCTAATCTTTTGTACAGTATTATTACAAGAATGAGGATTTATGCTTGTATATATTTATATACTGCCCTACAAAGGCAAAATACCTTAACTTGCTAAAGTGTGAAACTCTATTATTTATCCAGCCACAATATTCTAGGTAGGGCACTGGAAATTTGGCAATTAGATGTTTTAGTAATGAAAATTATCTACATTTTAAAAAATTGTGAGCACAAACTTGATTTTTACCCCTATTTTGAAGTTACTGTACTCTGCCTTTGCATTTTCTGCAAAACACCAAGGTCACACCAAGGAAAAAGAAGGTAACTTCCACATTATCAATATTTGGTTGCTGATCACCATTTACAAAATCGTTGCAGTAAAACCAGCATAAAATCTAGTGATCATGGGCTATCTCATATAGACTATTGCATACAGAAATGTGACTGAAACCTGTTAATTTTTTTTTAAACCGTAACAAGCAGACTAAAAGATAAACGTGAGTGGATACAGTTTTGCAACCACTTTTTTTGCTATGCTCAGTAACGCTAAAGAATGCTAGATATAGCGTAATGCTTTTAAATATTGACTTGAATGAAAATAGCCTAACCTTAAAGAACGACTTGTGGATTGATGTGAACACCAGCAAGCAGGAATAATGCTCAGAATCCTTGTGGATTAAACATCTCCGACGACGTTCATCGGCCATAGATTGATTTTATTGGGTTACAAGAAAAGGTAGGATATGGATTTAATTGCGAGCTGTTAGTAGGCTACTCATTTTATGATTGATCATGCTACACATGCACGCTGTCACGGCATTGAGTCCACACGCGTCCAACAAGAAGTGCCAGCCTGGTGAATAATCTGCATTACAAAAAGGAAAAAATAATTTAAAAATCTTTTAAAGGTTGTTCACGATTAGGCTATGTATTTCTGCCGAGGTATCAAATCTTTACAGTGCTTTGTTAGATCGCGATCTACCAAACAGCTCCATATATCTAATTAATTTGTTTTATAATCTGACAGATTAGATGTATGAAAGTATACAATATACACTGTAATTTAAACGCGGCAGTCTTTATGGTCAGTAAAACAAAGGGAACACCTTATAGCTCCAATCCGGCACCATAACTTCATTTTGACGCGCGGCTAAATAAAGGCAGAACGCTGTAACTAATTTTGAGCATTCCAAACAAAGTGAAAGAGCGGTAACTGGTGTTATACAGTGTTCTGCTTTGGTTTCTCCAGGGCTTTTCAAAATTATGGTTGAGACCACCCATTATTTTCTCTGAAAAACAACGAAATTGACTCAAGATACTTATGCACATGATAAAGGATGTCTTGAATGTCCCAAAAATATAAATAACTCATTTTCAACCAAAATTGAAGTTATGGTCTTTTGTCTTTGCACGACAGTGTAGATATACAGATACAGTCAGGTAAATATGTTTGTACACAGGCACAATTTTTATTATTTTAGATGCTGACCAAAACATATTCACGTTACAGTTATATAATGAATATGGGTTAAAGTGCACACTCTGAGCTTTAATTTGAGGGTATTCTTATCACAATTGGAGGAAAGGTTAAGGAATTACAGCTCTTTAATATGTTCCACCCCCCTTTTGGACAGGTGTGGGCTATTCTTTCGTTATTTCTACATCAATTAAGCAGGTAAAAGGTTTGGAGTTTATTCTAAGTGTGCCATTTGCATTTGGAAGCTGTTGCTGTGAAACCACATCCTGCTGTCAAAGGATCTTTTCATACACGTGAAATCAAGAGAAGACTTCACAAGAGCAGAAGGTTCACCACAAGCTGCAAAGGCCAGATTAGACTTTGCCAAAAAACATAAAAAAAGAAAAGAAAAGCCAGACCTCTTCTGGAAAAGCGTTCTTTGGATGGCTGAAATTAAGATCAACCTGTACCAGAATGACGAGAAGAAAAAAGTATGGAGAAGGCTTGGAACAGCTCATGATCCAAAGCACACAACTTCATCTGGTGGAGCAGTGTGATGGCATGAGCATGCATGGCTTCCAGTGACACTGGGATACTGGTGTTTAGACATGACAGAGGACAGAAGCAGCCGGAAGAATTCTGAGGTGTATAAGGATATACTGTGCCCAGATTCAGTTAAATGGAGCAAAGTTGATCGGCCCACACTTCATAGTACAAATGGACGATGACCCAAAGCAACCCAGGAGTTTTAGAAGGTAAAAAAGTGGAATATTCTGCAATGGCCAATTAAGTCAATCTCTTGATCTCAGTCCAATTGAGCATGCATTTTACTTGCTGAAGATAAAACTAAAGGCAGAAAGGCCCACAAACAAACAACAACTGAAGTCAGCTGCAGTAAAGGCCTTGCAAAGCATCACAAAGGAGAAAACCCTGTCTCTGATGATGTCCACGAGTTCCAGACTTAAAGCAGTCATTGTCTGCAAAGGATTCTCAACAAAATATTAAAAATGAACATTTTATTTATGATATTTATTTTTCCAATTACATTTGAGCCCCTGAAAATGGGGGGATTGTGTAAAAAAAAAACAAAAAAAAGGTAATTTCTAAGCATTTTGTTAGACTTTTTGTTCAACCCCTTGAATTAAAGCTTAAAGTCTGCACTTTAATTTCATCTTGATGGTTTCATTTTAATTCTATTCTGGTGGCATACAGAGCCAAAATTATGAAAATTTTGTCAGTGTCCAAATATATACAGGTACTAAAAAAATTAGCATATTGTGATAGTTAATTATTTTCTGTAATGTACTGATAAACATTAGACTTTCATATATTTTAGATTCATTACAACACAACTGAAGTAGTTCAAGCCTTTTATTGTTTTAATATTGATGATTTTGGCATACAGCTCATGAAAACCCAAAATTCCTATCTCAAAAAATTAGCATATTTCATCCGACCAATAAAAGAAAAGTGTTTTTAATACAAAACAAAAGTCAACCTTCAAATAATTATGTTCAGTTATGCACTCAATACTTGGTCGGGAATCCTTTTGCAGAAATGACTGCTTCAATGCGGCGTGGCATGGAGGCAATCAGCCTGTGGCACTGCTGAGGTGTTATGGAGGCCAAGGATGCTTCGATAGCGGCCTTAAGCTCATCCAGAGTATTGGGTCTTGCGTCTCTCAACTTTCTCTTCACAATATCCCACAGGTTCTCTATGGGGTTCAGGTCAGGAGAGTTGGCAGGCCAATTGAGCACAGTAATACCATGGTCAGTAAACCATTTACCAGTGGTTTTGGCACTGTGAGCAGGTGCCAGGTCGTGCTGAAAAATGAAATCTTAATCTCCATAAAGCTTTTCAGCAGATGGAAGCATGAAGTGCTCCAAAATCTCCTGATAGCTAGCTGCATTGACCCTGCCCTTGATAAAACACAGTGGACCAACACCAGCATCACTGACTGTGGGTACTTGACACTGGACTTCAGGCATTTTGGCATTTCCCTCTCCCCAGTCTTCCTCCAGACTCTGGCACCTTGATTTCCGAATGACATGCAAAATTTGCTTTCATCCGAAAAAAGTACTTTGGACCACTGAGCAACAGTCCAGTCCTGCTTCTCTGTAGCCCAGGTCAGGCGCTTCTGCCGCTGTTTCTGGTTCAAAAGTGGCTTGACCTGGGGAATGCGGCAGCTGTAGCCCATTTCTTGCACACGCCTGTACACGGTGGCTCTGGATGTTTCTACTCCAGACTCAGTCCACTGCTTCCGCAGGTCCCCCAAGGTCTGGAATCGGTCCTTCTCCACAATCTTCCTCAGGGTCCGGTCACCTCTTCTCGTTGTGCTGCGTTTTCTGCCACACTTTTTCCTTCCCACAGACTTCCCACTGAGGTGCCTTGATACAGCACTCTGGGAACAGCCTATTCGTTCAGAAATTTCTTTCTGTGTCTTACCCTCTTGCTTGAGGGTGTCAATGATGCCTTCTGGACAGCAGTCAGGTCGGCAGTCTTACCCATGATTGCGGTTTTGAGTAATGAACCAGGCTGGGAGTTTTTAAAAGCCTCAGGAATCTTTTGCAGGTGTTTAGAGTTAATTAGTTCATTCAGATGATTAGGTTAATAGCTCGTTTAGAGAACCTTTTCATGATATGCTGATTTTTTGAGATAGGAATTTTGGGTTTTCATGAGCTGTATGCAAAAATCATCAATATTAAAACAATAAAAGGCTTGAACTACTTCAGTTGTGTTGTAATGAATCTAAAATATATGAAAGTCTAATGTTTATCAGTACATTACAGAAAATAATGAACTTTATCACAATATGCTAATTTTTTGAAAAGGACCTGTATATGGACCTAACTTTGTGTGTGTGTGTGTGTGTGTATACTGCACAGTAGTCACTGTGGATGTAATTTTGATGATATTAATCTTCCATGTTTATCCACATGCGTTTTGTCCATGTCCTTGTGCATTTTTTGTGACACTGAAGTTTGGCATAATGGCTGCTCACAGCTCAGCTTTCCATCGCAGGAATAAATTACATTTTTGAAAATTCAGATTTGTTTACATATTTTCCCCAAACCATTCAATGTTAGTGTGTGTAAATATTATTTATAATATTACTTTCCTATTCACCTTATTCTTCAATGCGGAAGTAGTTCATTAGCCGCTATAGGGAAATAACAACATGCAGTAAACAGTAAAACTGTTTGCACTACAAACCAGTGTGTTCATAATTAAGATGATACATTAAAATAATATTGTAAGATACCAATTTTCAATATGAAGCAGCAAAACGAGCTGTTTGTACAGCTAAAAATAGCTGGATGCGGATGAGACCGGAAACTAGACCCAAAGAATTTACAAATGGCCATGCCTGCTCTTACAGGAAGAAAAAGGTGGATATATTATATATAATCCTTTGCACAATGACCTATTAGGATAGCTATATAACATACAGACAAGCTGTTGTCATTCACCGCTCTGTCAGAGTTTTGATTGTGGTGCTGCTTTGATAATAGAGGGTGTACAAACATTCGAACCTGAAAGTGTCAGTGTGACATTGCTGGAGATGTCAAGCTGTTACAGTGAAGATCTTGGCAATTTATTTAGTTTGGCAAGCCTGAATTGTTGCTTGTGCAAAGTTATTTAAATTGACTTTAACCAATTTAAATAACCTCAATAAATAATAAAATAAAAACACAAATTAGAAAAAAGTGAAGTAATTATTTTTTTTTCTCATCTAGTGGTAATCCAAACTGCTTACTACATCAATCTGGTCTAACACTATTTAAGATTATCATACTTGATCAAACTTAATTTTAATCTATTTAATCACACTTAATTTATTTGAGTTTATGAAAAAAACAATTATGAAATTTTTCCTTATGTAATGATGACGTCACAAATCCAGGTCAAATACAATATAGTGTTCGTTTATTGTGTGGCCTTTAATACCAGCCTGCTGATCGGGTTGTTTAAGTGTCCAAATCACCTGAGCGTGTTGAAATTCACTGGTGTTGTCACTAGCATCTGATTGGCTGGTTTTGTTTGAAGGCTTTTGCTAGAGTGCTGTAGTGATTTATCTGCTTTATATCACAGATAAACATCAGCCTCCAACGTGGAGCTCCTGTTTAACGGTCACTCATCGTGATCCGATGATGACCTGTCTCGCCGGACAGTTATGTTTGCACACAAAGCTGTTATAATGCAGTTAAGTCAGTTGACACAACCTCTAAAAACTTGATCTTTGTGACTTTAAACATGACATTGGGGACATTTTGTATCAGTAACACTCAAAGCCAAAAGTAGCACCCAGAACTAACACACTCTGTCTATATATAGGCCTATTTATATATATTTTATTGGGATTTAGCCTTGGCATTCAGCATAACAGCACTGCTTTTCAAGGGTATTCAGCACCATGACAGACTTGTACCTCACAAACAATAGCAAGATTTCTTCTTGTACGGAAAGGGGGTTGGGCAACAAAGCTACAAGCAACAAGACTATTTATACAGTGGCTGAATCAATGCCATTTTTAACCCTTATGTGATTTCATTGCATTCTAACCATGTAGAAATAGCCAGTGCTTTTGACATTTTCAGACATATTATACTCGCTTAGTATGTATCTTTATCATGCATGCGTATTTGGCCTTGGTTGTCATGCTATTGAAACACACTTTTGCTCTGTGTATAATTGGTTTTCACAGACTGTCTGTCATTGACTCTTCATTTATGTTACACCTGATATATGAGGACAGATTTCAGTTCAGCGGGTTTGTTGTAGATTTACAGATAAGGCACAATGCGGCAGAAAGCCTCGCTGCCAGAGATAACGGCACTCTTTGTGTAGGTTTTCCAGAACCTTCTCAGACACACAATAGGGCCTTTCGCACCACAGGAACCTTTTCATAGTACCCAAACTAATTGTGGAACTACCCACTTTTTGGCGTGTTCGCACCGTGGGAACTAGGAACGGTTTTAGTTCCAGGAACTCCGTTTGGAGGAACTAAATTAGCTCCTACTTCAGAGTAGGGTCTAAAAGAGTTCTAGGAACTTATCCGTGACGTAAGTGTACGCTGATTGGCCAAAGTACGTATGAACCCGCCATGATTTAAAACACCATGTAAACGCATACTGTGTAAACATTGTATCATACTGAGAGCATTTATAAACGGCCTGAAGAACTGAAGACTTCGTCTACGGCGTTTTGTGCTTCTATCAGCCTCAATGAAATCTAACACTGCAAATTGTTGTCGGAGATTCTTAGTCCTCCTTTCCGTTCTTTCATTCTCTTGACGTATACGTCGAAATTCCATGTCCATTATTGTGAAACCCGCGAGACACAACAAAAACAGCTCCGATCACAGCATCCTCCATCCTCCTGTTAACGTTGTTCTTCTTTGTTTACATTGAACGCCACGTACAAATGACGTCGCTGTCGACTGGCTTACGTCACTTCTTGGTACCCACCGTCAGTGCGACTGCAACCCTTTAAATGGTACTGGGAAACAGTTCGAACAAAATCGTCCCAGTAATTTAGTACTGTACTTTTAGTTCTGAAACTAAAGCAGTGCGAAAGGCCCTAATGGCTTTGGATGAAAAATATTCTGTCATGATACTAAATCTAAACTACAGTGTAATAATTGTTACTTTCGACAGTTCAGGTTTTGGGATCAGTTTCTGAAAAGAAGTCTCTTATGCTCACCAAGGCTGCATTTTTATAAAATACAATAAAATACATCCATTACCACTGGATGAGAAAAAAAAATAAATTCACTTTTTTCTAATTTGTGTTTATTTTATTTATTGAGGTTATTTAAATTGGTTAAAGTCAATTTAAATAACTTTGCACAAGCAACAATTCAGGCTTGCCAAACGAAATAAATTGCCAAGATCTTCACTGTAACAGCTTGACATCTCCAGCAATGTCACACTGACACTTTCAGCTTTGAATGTTTGTACACCCTTCAGTCTTCAATACTGTTTTGACGCATAACTAAAAATCGCTAACATGAATTTTTAGTTAATTACTATTGTTACCTAATATATTTTAGGGTTGATGTTTTCACTTTCATTTTTGTATTTGATTGCAGAAGGAATGAAAGTAACGGAAACCTTTTAGATTCTTTTCCTAGATTCTTTTTTAAATGCAGCATCCAGCCCAGCATGTGCTACATCATTACAAACCAATTCCCAAAAGTAATATCAGTTCACTGGAACCCCTCCACCCCAAAAATGAGTTATGAGTTACAGTATGTTGCAATAGTTGTCGTAACACAAAAGCAATCACTCTGTGAAAATGATTGTGGTACATGTACAGTGATTATTTCTTTAATGACTTTAATCACAAGCGCTTGGTCCTGTCAGTTATATTTATTTCTCTGTCTACTGAATACACATGCTATAGCTGTCTGCAGTTGTGTGTGTTTATGGAGTGGGATGGGCTCTTTGACAGTCATCAAATAGGAAGTAAGCCCTTTCACTCATTGGTCTTCGTTTATATTTAGAGATGACATCACACATGCCATATCTGAGCGGATCCTAGTACAAAGACAGTGAGTGGAGTGTAGTCCTTTAAGAAGATCGACATATCTCTTATTGTGTCACTCTGTACAAGTGAGTGTGAAGATTTCCTTTTGTAAGTCTTTTTTTATTGTTGAAGTGGTTGTGTATTTGTGTTGTGGGCTTGAATTCTTTTATCATCAGGTTGTCAAATTATTGTACGTGTAGAATAGGAAAGAAAGAAATTCCAGAATTATTTCTTGTGGGAGAGCATTCAAAGTTAATTTTAGTTTAAAAAAAGTTAGTTTTCATACAGGATTTTTTGTATTAAAATTCGTATCAAAAAATGAGTCGAGACAGGAAGATTTACTTCCTGTTTAATAGGAAGTGTCAAGTTCATGTGATTTTGCAGGCGATCAAGTGTGCTTCTGGTTTTCCTTTTTAAAGAATATATGAAATCAGCAGTAGAGGTGTATTGTTTATTTGATAACATTTATTTTTGACAGGGCACAACAAATATACAAACTTTTTTTATGGTGAAATAAATTATTACAGAAACATTACAGAATGTAAAAGAATACTCAACAGTCAAGAACAGATGCAACAGAAAGCTTTCAAAGAGACTCCACAGTGTGTAGTTTTTACTTGGGGATTAATCTAGGAAAGGTATGTGTGTGTGTGTAGTTGACAAATAAAAATTGGACTGTCCTATGGTGTGAGACAGCCAAAATGTAGAAAAAATAATTTAACATACAAATGGCATGAGAAAAATGTATCTTCATTCTTAGTTACAAATAGCATGAGAGCGGTTTATCTTCACCGTTAGTTTACACCGTAGGAGACATTGATGCGTCAACTACACACATATACATATTTATTAGTATTATTATTAATGTAACAAATAGGGTGATATTGATATGAATGAAAATATAATATATATTAATTGGTATATGCACTCATAGATTTTCTTACACATTGTTGCTGTACTAAAGTGTTTTATAGAACATGCAGAAATTAATATTCTTAAAATAAAAAGCAAGTTAAAGCTGCAGTCTGTAAGTGGAAAATTGTCTGTAACCTGGAATTACAGCTAATTATCTTCCTTGTGTGGGGTTGTGAGTCGGTCACTGCAGCGGTGTGGATATTTACTGTACTTCGCAATCACAGATTCTAGCCTACGTCTTGGAATGTATTACCCAAATAAGAATTTTCACCGTATATTGCCATCTGAATAAGTAACAAGTCTGCCACGTTTGTTCTGACCAACTGAGGAAAAAAGCATTACTATAAATCGCGCTACCAATGGTGATTTAAATCTTACGATCGGTTAGCTCATATCACATCTAACCATGCAAATTATTATTTTTATACTTTATTCTCAAATTATTAATTTTAACATCAGCATTGCGTGACTATGAGTATTGTGTATTAGCATGTAGATTTCAATTTCTGTACAGTCTAATCTAATTGTCATACCATTCGAATTTGATATTAAGAAGTTCTTTTAACCCAAAAAGCAAACTATTGCTCCCTTCAAACTGGTTTTCTTTAAAATACAAATCTTGTGTAATTCCAGGCTGTCTGTAATCAGAAACGCATTTAAAACTGGAATATAATTTCATTTCATTCACATGTGTTTCATAAACACAATCCTTTCTGGATCACAATCCGCCATCAAAATGATACATTTAATCATTCTAGCTGCTTTGAGAAAAGGCTATAAATGAGCCGACACCTGCAGGATCCTCACATGAGAGAGCCTACTAGCCAGGACAACTTCTTTGTTTACAGACGTGGCGTAATGACGCAGTGCCATGCTCGAATCTCCCGCGAAAACCTACCCATACCACTCAAATAACAAAACATTATTATAAGCTAACCGTTGTGAATCGGGCTAAAGTAAGGTGATGGTTTGAACACTGGCTGGTTATGTACTTGCTCAAATATTGATTTCGGATCATTTTTAACCAAAAAAAGTTACGGACTGCAGTTTTAAAGTAAATGCACTGTATTTTTTTATGCAGTGGTCTTTGTAGAGAAAGTGATTTTGAGATCAGAAATCGTTTGTCATAACAGATGGGAGCTCGTTGCTCTTTATACTTCAGTTGAGAAAGAGATGCAAGAGAGGGGGGGATGGGGTCATAGATGGAATTCAGAATCTACTGAGCACATGCTGACAGGATTGTCTGTTTACAAACCCCTCCCTCTCCCCCTCCTTTTCATATCGCCGCCTTCCCAGCAGCACCAGGCCTTGTATTCAGCAGCGGCTTAGAAAAGAAGGTGGACTCATCCTCCGGCTGACCAATCGCAGTTAAGCATCCCATACGTGACAAGCAGTGAGGGCTGGTCTTTAAGCTTTGCAGCGGAAAACCACCAAGCCAGACGGACGGAGTGAGCGTGAGAGAGGGCTAAAGCCTACCATACGCACTAATCCCTCCACAGTGATCATGTGTCAGGGGAGTCTGAAGCAGCAGAAGCAGAAGGGGCCGGTGTGGAGCACTGCGGGGAAATGGTGAGATGCTGCAGGTCTTTGCACAGCTCTCCCTCTTGCTACAATCTCCACAGAGTCAGGGTTGATGTGCGGCGTTTCCGTCCGCCGGGCTCCTCAGCGGGCGCGACAGGGGAGCCCGCACACGGCGCCAACAACGCCGGCACGGGAGGCCCTGGAGCCCCGGGGGGCCCGTCTCAGCTCAGCCACCGGAGCCGATTCAGGTACCGGCAAGGAGTGTGAGAGATGCTAGGATGTAGTTCAGGCTGGGAATGTGTGTGGATGACGGGTGTATTTTGCTGGTCGGATCTAGAACAGTTGTTGTCAGCACACTAGGAGTGAGAGAGGACAATTGAAGGATCAGTGGAGCTGGAAAGTGGGCGAGCGAGAGGGGATTACAGAGACCTTGCACGAACTGGGCCACCCTGCAGAAGGGGAATCAGTGTGCAGTGAATTCATGTGACGGGACTCGATCCCCCCGGCACAAGCCCCCATCACTGTCCCGGCGATTGTATTTGGCCTAATTGCGACGTAACATTAGACTGTTGCTAGCAATCTCCATCCAATACAATGCACACTATTTGCATAGCTCTACTTGGAGCAGATGCTGTTCCCCTTGAGTGCGCGAAAGATGCAAAGAGCTGAGGGAGGCTCAGATTCAGCCAGTGATTGGCCAATATGTGCCTGCATTGAAGAAACAAGGGGGGCTATGTAGGACAGAGAGTGTGCGAAAGAGAGAGTCTGAATCCCAAAACTTTACGTTGTCTTTTTACTGGCTGCAATCATCAGCTCTCAAACAGCCTCTGCAGTTAATGCACTACGAATAGCTGTTGAACTGCAAGGTTCTTCAATGGCTATTCATCTGCTCTGGACAGGATGGGGGAGGGGTAGAAGCGCACTAAATTCAATTGACTGATAACCTGATGACTGAAAGCTCTCATAAAAACACAGTCATTGTTTCGAGCCGTTTAAGCACACTAGGGCGTAGCGCACACTTTGGCATATTAACTGGATTTGCCAACCGCTAGAATGAGGTTACATAATGCACACACTAAAAGTGTTTAATGTGAATGTTTATACCAGGCATTTGCACAGCTCTTTTACAAATGTAGCTCAATGTAAGCCTATTGTCTTTTTTTTTTATTGCCTTGCAGAAATACTTGTCTGCCAGGTGCAGGACAAGTTAGGTGGAATTTTTAAATGTAAGATTTGAACAAAGCCCTACAAATAAATGTGAGCAGAGGGTAGGATGCTGCCTAATTATAGTCCGTATTAAACATTATGTAATCATGCTTCACAGTTTAAAGTGCTAAACGCTTTTTTCATAGAGGTATTACCTGTTTGTTTACATCTGAATGCTTATGCATATTCATTGACTAACCTAAAAACACAGCTATGTTTGAATTTGAGTTAAAGTGCAACATACAATACCAGTATTACCAACCCAGGCACACTGGAAAACATGCCCATGGCATCATTTCTGCAAAATTATATTGCATTGCTTCTTGCACATTTTGCAACATTTTAAAAGTGAATTGTTGGTGTTGAACGTAATCGTAAATGTCAGATGAATGTAAATCTGGCAACTTTTTTGCAGCAGTACCGAAATTAAATGTTCGCTGAGTGGCATTAAAAGGTTAATGCTCTATCATGATTTGATTGAAAATTATGTACTATCTAGACTTAACCCTATGTTAAATCTAACCAGTAGTGTTAACAAAAGCAAATATGAAATAAAAACGCTTTTGCTGAAGCAACCCTGCAATTTTAGATTGCTTCCACAAGTTTTTGAGCTCTCGTATTTCATGGTACTCTTGCACATATGCTCCGCAATGCAAGTGCAGTGTTGTACCAGGTGAGCTATCAAGCAAGTTTACAATTTAATAATCTTATATTCATCACTACTGCCACTACTGTTTGGAAACTGAAGTGAATTGTATGTATTAGTACTGTCATACGATTAATCGCATCCAAAATAAAAGTTTTTGTTTACATAATAAATGTGTGTGTACTGTGTATATTTATTATGTATATATAAATACACACACATGCAGTATATATTTTTCAACTATTTACATATATATTTATATTTATATTAGGGATGCATCGATCCGATACTCAGGATCGGTATCGGCTCCGATACGGTCATTTTCTGCGGCTCGGGTATCGGTCAGAAGAGATCAATCCAAATCCGATATTGTGCGTAGGCTATACTTTTCTGTGTTATTGTTGAACCACATGAAAGGCACAAAACATTATAAACCACCATTAAGTTTTCGTGCACTATATTTCAAGGGTTCTGAAGCTGTTCCATAGTTTAATCTGAGGTACAGATGAATATTTAAATCGTTAAATTCAAGTTTAGGTAAACTCTTCTCTCCACTGCGTCTGTCTGTCATCCTCCATTCAGCATTCAAACTGCGTGTCACGTTCAGTTACTACACTAAACTAACGCACAGATTTAATACACTACGGATCAATATCTTTTCCCTTAGTACTTTGAACTTTTCTGTGCGGACTCTGAGGGCTGCGCAACCTGCGCGCTGTGACTCCGTGTCGCTTCAAGCGCATCATTCTGCGCACGGGATGTGCATACGTGCTTTGTGCCGCTCTGTATTGGAGCCTTTCGTTTTATAATACGTTTGCGTAATGAAAGATTATTAATAGTCTTTCTTGTTCTGTCCTATCTATCATATGTTGCTGCCTTCATTACTGTGCTATAGATTTAAAAGAAATGTATTTTAATTTTATAGTATATTTATATATAAATGTATTTGCTTGTTTTTTCATGAATGTATTTTACAACAATAGAAAGAGCACAATGTGTACCATTTTACCAGATTTAGTCCTACACTTATTCACTTTTAAAAATAGTTAAAAATGTTTCAGTAGGTTTTATAAAACTAGAGTATCTTTTGTCATAGATTATGATTATATATTTTTTCATTTGTTATTTTTCATTAAAATTAAGTCATCTATATGTAGTAGATTGTGTTTAACACACAAAAGAGTGACAATCAGGTCAACACAGAAGTATAGAAATTCTACATCTATTTAAAAAAAAAAAAAACTGCGCTGGTATCGGATTGGATCGGTATCGGCAGATACTCAGAATTTTTGGTATCGGATCAGTTCTGAAAAAATGGTATTGTTGCATCCCTAATTTATGTTACAGATAAATTTAATATATAAACATAACGTTTTTCTTATATAGCCTACATATGTGTGTGTATTTATATAGACATAATATACACAGTACACACACATATTATGTAAACAAACTTTTATTTTGTATGCGATTAATCGTTTGACAGCACTAGTATGTATTGGGTACATTTATGTTTTAGGTAGAGGCATGAGGCAATGTTATTTTAACGTTACATTGACAAACAGCTTCAGAGATTTGAGTCTTTAACGTATCAAATACATAGAAGCTGTACTTAACTGGAAGTTTCTGTTTGGGGCCGTTAAGATGGCTGCCAAGTGGACTTGCTTTCTGTTACAAAGGACTTTGAGCATCACTATTTACATTTGCTCATACCAGAGCTGTGACTAGACTGGTCTCCAGAGTATGGTCCGATGTTATGCCTGCCGCAGTTTGTCTATTTAGAGTAAGAGCAATAAAAATTTACACCTTTCTGTGGGAGAGGCCTGCACGTCAGATGCTTTTATGATGACGCACAACAGGTCAATGTACTTTAAGATTGTGGAGGGAAATAATGTAGCCCAGGCACCAAAAGGTTGCCCACTGAGCCCGACAAACCTGCCGTGAGCTTGTGTTGCTATAGTTTTTATCATCAATACACTTGAGGATTATTACCATCTAGGGGTGGGCGATATGGGAAAAATATCATATCACGATTTTTTTTTAGAAATATCACGATTTTATCACGATTCTTTGTCATGTACTATTTTGGTTTTACAAGTTGTCTGAGCATTACAGCCAAACAAAGACAAAGCCTTTCAAGGTAACAAAAAACTTTAAAAAACTTTAAAAAAAAAAGACATGGCAGATATTTAGGCCAAAGTGGGCGAAGATAAAAATCTTTGTCATTTTATCTTTCTTATTAAAAAATAAGAACAAAGATACACATTACAAATTCACATAATATACAAATAAAACAAACAGTGCTTTATTTTCAGGTACAATAGGTGTATTTAGCAGAGCATTCAATGAAATTGAATGAACAAATATACAAATAAAACACTAGATAGACTGATTCCTAAAGCAACTGTATTAAAGTTTTTCAGTCAAGAATAGTGAGTGATTTTTCTCTTTGCGTTTTGTTTTGTTAACGTTAAATTAATAGTTCCCCCCAAAACGAAATAGTCATCTGTCTGTCAATTCTGTCATAATGTTTTATTTTTATACCATCATTTACTCAAAAGTTGTTTTAAACCTGAATGAGTTTCTTTCTTCTGCTGAACATAAATGCTATTTTGAAGAAGGTGGAAAACCAATCAGTTGCTGGTCCTCGGTGACTTCCATAGGATTTTTCTTTCCTACTATCAAAGTCAATGTAGACCAGCAACAGTTTGGTTACTCTCATTCTTCAAAATATCTTATTTTGTGTTCTGAGCAAAGACTGGTGACACTGTATTTGTGTTAGCCTTCTATGGCCAAGTCTCCTCTGTCCTCAGGTCAGAACAGGGTTTCATCCTGATTAAAGTGGACACAGTATTATATTCTATAGATAGCCTGCGTATAGCTGCAGCCCTGGATGGTAGCCGTCAACCCCACTGGTGCTGTGTCATCACTTTCAGGGCCAAATATGACCCATTTTACTGACACAGTAAAGCTAATCTCACTTTAGCCAGAAGCAGTAGCTCTTAGTGTCATTCTCAATAAAAAGAGCAGTTCTAGCCAAATAAGACAACGCGTTCAATCGACAGGACAAGATGCAATATTTTTGCACATGCCGTTCCGTTCGCCTAACAGTTGTGTTGATCTGGAATGTTATCCACTCGCACAGGTGCTAAAAATAGCGCAATGAACACAAAAAATTAAAAAAAGATCACTGGCGGATATCCCTCATGGCTTCAGTAGTTCTGTGGAAGCGTCCCACTCGGCATGACCCATAAAAACATGCATGTTCGTGTTGGTTAAATAGGTTTATGTTGATTAAAATGTGGCCTTTTTTTGAGACTGACCCAGGCCTCTGGTCATGTATTTCTCCTCATGTACCAAGTGTAGCAGGAAGGTGACGACGATAAACCCTAAATGAGACTAAAGGTGTTAAGCAGGTGAAAGCAGCCTTTGCTTAGACTGATGTAAGTAGAATTGAGCTGAAAGGAGTATATGGTCAGTGTAGTCGAGGAGTAGTGTGAACGACCATGAGGTCAGATTTACTGTAAAGTGGAGATTTGCTATTTCTGTCTCTTTCATATCTCAAGAATCTTTTCTAGCGTTTATCTTCTGCTGTTTATTGTCTTCTGTATGGGCGTCTTTGTGTTTGGTCTTTGGTATGTGTGAGTGGGCTGTGTGTATGTTTCTGCTTGTTTTATAAATCCTTCCTCCTTTCTATTATTATTCAAGAATCTCAAGAAAACATGTTTAGGTAACATTCCACTCTAAAATTAATAAACAAGAAACTGTATTTTAAAAAAAGACTATGTTTCTTAGACATTTTCATGAAAACTACATTTTCAAATTTAAACATTTTTCCTTTTTCTATTTTCTTTTGTAATTCCTACTATTCTCAATGGTTATTCTCATTATTGTACTAATATCTAAGTAATTTTCTCTGAACTGCAATTATACAAATACATGACAATTTGTATGTATTTTACTGTAGTAATTATATTTGTATTTAGTTTAATAATATTAATTGTAATTATGATAATAGTAAATAATGTTTATATGATATAAAATTCAATTTAATAATAATAATATTATTTTTAAGGTAATGACAATTGTGGACAAATATGATTGTCAAGAACTTAATTATATTTGTTTAATTGAATTATTTTCTACTGCCTTGAGGTAATAACAGTACTTGTTATGCTTTTTTCAAAAGTTTTTTCTGTGATTTTCTGTCATTAGTGTCAACAAATGGAACTGCAGAAATACTTTTTTCCAGCAGGTTTTCACTCCCACTGTCTTTCATTGAACACGCATATAAATCATCCTGCTCCAAATCCACACAATTCTTCTTTCTTCTTTCTCAAGATTTTTAGGGTGAAATATGATCCGGAAATGGTCTTGACTGGTTTCTTGAGATTCACTCTATAAGAGTGGTGCTCAATCCTCTGTCTGGAGGTCTACAGGCACAGTTTAGCTCCATACCTATCCAATTACCAATTAAATAAGATCTTCAAGACCCTTAGATAATTACAAACAGGTTGGAGCATAGTTAGAACTAGGGCTGGGCGATAAAACGATAACGATATGTATCGCGATAGACACGTAAACGATATCAATAAAAAATGTGTTCGATAAAACGTTCGATATTTTTTATTCTTCGTCGGAAGAAAACAAAGGTTGCGAAGCAAGTTTGGTTGCATTAACAAAGGCACTGGCTCTCTGGTAACCTAGCAACGTAGGGAGTGACACGCTAACAGCCAATCATGTAACAGTATCCTTTTGGTTGCGCCTTATCGTTGTCTCGTGTCTTTAAGTGCGCACGCGCGGCTGAGAGTGCACGTCTGCAGCCAGACCTGGCTGGTCTGCTGGATTCCTCTTCATAAGCAGAAAATGAGTGCCGCAGCGAGCGAGGAAATTGTAAATAAAAGAGAAAGTCAGCTCGCCAGTATGGCAGTTTTTTGGATATTATAAGTCTGACCGTAGTCAGACCAAATGTTGTCTGCAAATTATGCAAGACCGTCGTCCCCGCCAAGACTGGTAATACCACGAACTTGATGTACCACCTTAAAAAAATATCAATAATTATTGATATCGACCGATATGAAACACTGATATCGTGATACAGTTTTCAGCCATATCGCCCAGCCCTAGTTAGAACTGATCTATGCAGCTGGTAGATCTCCATTAACAGGGACTGGGCACCTCTGCTCTACAACATTTAGACCATCTGCACATATATCTTTCATTTCCACCTTTATTCTTCACATGTGTCTGCCTGGGTATTTTGTGCACTTTGGCATCACGAATGTGTTGTGCAGGTTGCAGTTCCCACAGTTGGCCCTACGGCGGCGACTAGGCCAGCTGAGCTGCATGTCCCGGCCTACTGTTCGCCTTCGCTCATGGCCTCTGTCCATCCTCTACTACATCCTGCCCTTTGGAGCACTCAAACCTCTTGCCAAAGTAGGCTGGAGGCCCACAAGCAGAGTAAGTACAGGTGGAAACAACAAATAGAGCCTACAGACTAATGTTGTGTGTGTTTGAGTTTGCAAAATCTCACTATCCAGAGACATAAATGCCATCCATCAGTGAATAATCAGTGTATAATGGCCATTTCGGTTTTTGTCTATGATTATAGGAAATGTTACTGGAATCATTAAGGAATAATGCCCTAAATAACCCTGATCTGGGATCAGTTCTTTTCATTTATAACCCAGAGAAGAAAGGAAGCTACAAAACTAATGTGAGGTCAGCAGAAAGTGCTGCTGCTATCAGCAGATGGCTGCTTGCATATGGACCCGCTGAGCTCTGAGCTCCATTGGAACTCGTGAAAAGAGCCATTGTCCCACGGTGCAGCTCTGAACTGAGGAACACTTTGTCTCTAGACCCAGTCGAGGGCATCGTGCCACGGTGGCTCTGACACCACTATTGTTCAGTTCCCACACAAAAAATTACCAGTCAGCCCATGCTGATGCTCTGAAGCAGATACCTTATCTCCAGTGGCAGACAGGAAGTTACAGAGAAACAGAAAAATGTTTGGTTTGTTAATGTGTGTGTATGTATATGTGTGTGTGTATATGTATGTATGTATGTATATATGTATATATATATATATATATATATATATATATATATATATATATATATGCGCGCGCATGCATGCATGCATGCATGCATGCATACATACATACATACATACATACATACATACATACATACATACCATACAGGAGGCGTCGTGGCATCATGACTATGAATTATAAAATCTTGTACAGTCGTGGTCCAAATTATTGGCACCCTTGGTAAATATGATCAAAGAAAGCTCTGAAAATAAACCTGCATTATTAATCCTTTTATTTAATTTGATTTTTTTTTTTTTTTTTATCACAAAAATCTAATCTTTCATTGAATTAAAACAATTGGGGGGAAATCTCATTATGAAATAAATGTTTTTCTCAAATACACATTGGACACAATTATTGGTACCCCTAGAAATTCTTATGAGTAAAATATCTCTGAAGTATGTTCCCATTCATATTTACAATTTTGAGCACTCCAGGGTCATTATGAACATGAAATTATCCAGCCATGGCTTCCTGTTTCACAAAAATATAAATAGGAGGGAAGCAAAGTCCAAATTCCCTTAATCATCCATCACAATTAGAAAAACCAAAGAATATATTTCTGATGTGCAGCAAAAGATAATTGAGCTTCACAAATTAGTGAAGCGGCTTTAAGAAAAGAGCTAGAGCAGTGAAAACTCCCATTTCCACCATCAGGGCAATAATTAAGAATTTCCAATCAACATAAAATGTTACGAAACTACCTGGAAGAGGACATGTGTCTATATCGTTCTAATTCACAGTGAGAAGGAGAATTTGAGTGGCCAAAGACTCTTCAAGGACCACAGCTGGAGAATTGTATAGAAAGGTTGAGTTTCGGGATCAGAAAACCTTTAAAAAAAAAAATTGTCAAACAGCACCTACATCACATCATGTTGTTCGGGAGGGTTTCAAGAAAAATTCTCCTAGCTCATCCAATAACAATCTCCAGCATATTCAGTTATCAGACACGACTAGAACTTCAAATGGCACTGGGTTCTATACAGGGCTCTACATTTGCGACTGAAAACTACTGCGTGCGACTATGAAAAAATATTTAGGAGCACCAGTGCGACTGACCCGATCAGCATATTTGTATTTGTGCTGAGGGAGCTTTAAAGGTTTCTAACGTACTTACGTGTTTTTGTAGCGTTGAGTAATGTATCACAGACGTATTCTCTCATTAAAAAAAAAAAAAAAAAAAGTGTAGACCGAGTGTAAAATAAGAGATTCATTGTGCAGTGTAAGGAGCTTCGTTGATTATAATGGAGTTTTGTGAGATTGTGATGAACTAAGATGAGTGACAGCTTTTAATGATTATTAAGGGAGTTTGTAAATGTGATATTGATTTAATACAACAGTTCATTAAACAAGAATTTAATATTAAGTGACTTATTGTCTGACTACAACACTATTACCTTATTTTGTCTCAGCCAAGCCGCTGCGCAGCTCCATTCAAACACAGCGGTGTTTCGTTTATGAATGACCTGCATTTTTAAATTAATCTAGTGAGTCAATGATTCAATTACACACTCGACAGTCACGTACTTCATTCCTGAATGAATCAGCCATTTGAACAATTAAATCAATGATTCAGTGATCAAATCAGTGACATACCGCCACCTATGGGCAGTTTTAGTTTATTTTTTAAAAAGTATATTTTCTGTTATTTAAATCATTTAATATTTCTACATTCAAAATTGTATATTTAAAACATTAACCTAAGCATGAATTTATGGGTTTGGTGAACACGGATAAAAATTACCCCATGTGTGCAATGAAATATACTGCCGTTGTGGGCCTATATTTTTTCTGGAGGTCCTGGACATCTTGTTTAGACACATGGCATCATGGATTCTATCAAATACCAACAGATAAATAGTCAATAAGTGACTGATTCTGTTAGAAATCTTATAATGGGCCATGTTTGGATCTTCCAACCATACAATAATCCAAACACAAAACTCAAAAACAACACAAATATGGGTTACTGAGCACAAAACCAAGCTTCTGCTATGGCCATTCCAGTCCTCTGACCTGAACCCTGTAGAAAATGAGTGAGGTGAACTGAAGAGAAGAAGCACCAATGTGGAGCTGTGAATCTGGAGAGATTCTGGATGAAGGAATGGTCTCTGATCTCTTATCAGGTGTTCTCTAACCTCATCAGGCATTACAGGAGAAAATTTAGAGCTGTTAAACTGGCAAATGTGTATTAGAGAAAAACATTTAGTTCATAATGATATTTCCTCCCATTTTAAATTCTTATTCTCCAATGAAAGGTTAGACTTTTGTTTGTTTGTTTTTTTTTTTTTTTTTTTTTAAATAAAAGATCAAAAGGATTAACAATGCAGATTACTTTTCACAGCCGCCTTTGATCATATTTGCCAAGGGTGCCAATAATTCTGACCATGACTGTATATATAACTGACACACTGATAGTAGTACACATTACGTTACATTTAGTCATTTAGCGGATGCTTTTATCCACTTACAAATTAGGAACTTAATCATTAATATTTGCATTGCACCATAATAATAAATTTAGTATGTAACTATATATAAGTGCACTATGTACCGATACAAGTATCGGATTGGGATATCCAATGACTCAGATCAGATCGGGGCACAGAAAATTTGATCAGGACATCCCTATAGTAAGTAATAAGTAATTCTAATTTAATAAGTAATTATATAAGTAATAAGTATACTAAGAGTATATATGTGAGTATATTTATATATTTCATATATCTTTAATACTTTTACCTTATTCAGCATTCAGTAATGTTATTGTACTTTGTTAATGAAAGGAGTTATTTTGTTATAGTTATTTAATAATCCTCACAGCACCTGACAAATAAACATAGAACTCATCTCAACTATTGCCCATTGCCAAACCAACATAAAACAAATAAAGCAAACAAAACCATTACCACTAACAACTGGAGTTTATTCAAAAATAATAATACATTATTATAACTAATAATAAATAATAGTACACAGATAATCATCAAATTGGGCTGACTTTTTAAAATTCTAGGATGTGAACTCTGAATTTTAAATTTGTATTTTATAAAGTAATTAATTGACCGTTTTTTTTAGCTTAGTATAAATGTATCAAGCTTGGCAAAATATTTATTTGCCGTTTAAAAAAAAAGAGAACATATGACACACTTTTGGTTCTTAAAGAGTATTTTCTGGGTCGGATACCTTACACTTCCGGCTTGTTAAGCCCATAACTATTATCAACAACCCACCAACCCCGTAAGACTCTTGAGAGTGTCCACATTTAGCCTCCTGTCTGTCAGCTGGGATTGAAGCTAACTACAGTAATCCACTTACACTGAACACTCAGGCCAGCTCCTGTCATGCATCAGCCTCCTTACTATCATTAACACTGATCTAGGATCATTCCTTTTGCCCAGATCAATAACGATCAGTGAGCTACACTGATCTAAACACTCTAGGAATACAAACACTGGAGCACATGGTGCACAGCGGGTGACATAAGGCCATATGCAGGTGCTGGACTCAATACAGCTTTAGATGCTCACCTGCATTAACAATGTGTACACATCCTTTTTTTTTTTTTTTACAAATATCATGAATTTTTAATTCCTAAGTATCATTAAATTTATGGCGAGTCACACCACATGAAATTTTACATCAACAGTCAACAGGGTTTGCAAGGATCCTGTCTTTTATTTCCTCTAACGTTTTTTCACCCCTGCATGACTGACATGAGATTTTTATATATATATATATATATATATATATATGTATATGTATATGTGTGTGTATATATATGTATGTAAAATGTTATCAAAACAGCTTATTTTATATAAATAATAGAAAACTTAATTAGGCCACTTAATTAGGTACTCAAGGGTTTCTTGTAAAGAGTTTTTAATGATGAATTTAATGCTTTTTTAATCCATTATATTACTTTATTTTTTTACTTTATGCCCCCAAAAAATCTCAGAATAAATTTGAAATCAGTTCCAATTAAAATATTCAGAAAAGGTTCAAGTCATTGTGTGTGAATTGCATATGTAATATTAATATAAATTAGTATAACCAGACAAAAAGCGTTTGACACACACATATATTTTTATTAGTAATGCACCAAAAGTTTTTTTTTTTTTTTCAGAAACCAAAATTTAGTTTGGTTTTCATTTAAAAACTGAACATGAATATAATCGGGAAATTGGGTCAGAGTACTGTATATGCTGCTCACGGTGTCATGTATCTGTTAGGTCAATGTTTTCTACCCTCCAAAACCATTTTGGCTGAAACCTAAACTCACTTATTTTTATGCAGATGATATATAAAGTGGCAATTGCTTACATTTGTTTGCAGGTGGAAGATCATTTAAGTGTTTACTTGTCTTTCTGCAAATGTTTGCTTTTGTATATAAGATTTTTGAGCATGGCGTCTCCAAACTCTGTCTCTTGGGTTTTAGGTTACAATCTACAAGTCCATACCCACAAGGCTTCTCTCCAGAGCCTGGGGTCGCTTGAACCAGGTGGACCTGCCAACTTGGTTACGGAAACCTATCTTCAGATTGTATATATGGACGTTTGGAGTCAACATGAAGGAAGCGGCTATAGAAGATCTACAGCACTACAGAAACCTGGGCGAGTTTTTTAGGCGAAAACTCAAACCTCAGGTCCGGCCAGTGTGCGACTCGCACTGCGTGGTAAGTCTGGGTTTGTAACTGTAGAGGCATTTTTTGTAGATGGAATAGATTTTTTGTCCCATTCACTTTCATTCATATGCAAACCCAGGAGAACGGGTGCACATGCAAACTTGTACATATAATTTTCATTCAGTAGAGCCAATAGATGGACTAAATGCTATAAATTTTGGAGATGATTTAGAATATTTTTATGTATTTGCTCAAAATATTCATTATGGTGTCTGAAATATTTATTTGATTTTGATAATTTTGCGTATTCCAGCTACTTTGTTGGTTTTTAATACAATATACAGAAAAAATACCAAATAAACAATGTCGACAGATACTTGCAGACTTGTTTAGTTTACTATGACTGTTCATTTGCTCTATAGATCAGTCCAGCTGATGGCAAGATCCTTCATTTTGGCCGTGTGAAGAACTGTGAGGTCGAGCAGGTGAAGGGAGTGACCTACTCACTGGAAACGTTCCTCGGGCCACGCAACTGGACCGAGAATTTATCTGCTAACAGAAGTAAGTCTCACTAAAATTGTCATTTGACCAAGTAGGGCAATGTTCCTGGATTGAAATCCTTTGATACTAGAACATCACAATTTAATTTTAATGCAAGGTTTTTTCGACTTGGTAAAGAATCACAATTTCAGGAAGTAGAGTATCACTCACTCTGATCAATTTGCATGCACACTGCACAGTCAGCAGAAAACACGTACTGATTGTCACAACAGTGGCAAGGCGGTGCTAATTACATTAGCCAGTTCATTTTCTTTATAAGGCATTTTCATATTTATTTTCAAATTAGTAAAATAGCATATGCAATATTTTGGTTTACATTTTGAGTTGTTTTGTTTCTTCACAGTCCGTATTGTATATTTTTGGATCACTGTATGTTTGACTTTATATTTTAGATATAGAAATTTAGATTTGTCTCCAAGATTTTTTTAAAATAAGTCTCTTATTTTTACCAAGGCTGCATTTATTTGATCAAGAGTATAGTGAAATATTATTACAATTTAAAACTGTAATACTTCCATTTTAATATTTTTAAAAAGTTATTTAGAAAATCTGAAATTTCAAGCAGTCTTCAGTGTCACATGATCCTTCAGAAATCATTCTAATATGCTGATTTGGTGCACACAAGAAACATTTCTTTATATTGTCAGTGATGAAAACCGATATGTTGATGCATTTTAAGGATTTCAGGAGTTTTTCATGATACTTTGATAAAAAGTTTAAAAGAACAGCATTTGTTTGAAATCTAAAATATTCTGTAACATTATAAATGTCTTTACTGTCACTTTTGATCAATTTAATGTATCCTTGCAGAATAAAAGTGTTAATTAAAACCAAAACTTTTGAACGATAAAATCAAAGGGAAATTATAGACTGATATGAATGTTGAAAGACCTATGCCTAAACCTAAAATCTTGTCTGACCAATATGACCATCAAGGAATATGTCCTACTTGGGTAAATCATGCTAAGCTTATAGGCCATGTGAGGACAAAAAAAAACTGTCTAGTATGTTGCATATAGGTTTTCCTACCAATTATTGAAAATAATCACTTTTTTTTTTTTCTCGTCTTTTTCCCGTCATGTTCAGATGAGGATGACCCTGGTACATACCAGGATGCCCTGGTCACTAAAGAGGGGAATGAGTTGTTTCACTGTGTAGTTTATCTGGCTCCAGGTGACTACCACTGCTTCCACTCGCCTACAGACTGGAGGGTGGCACACAGACGCCACTTCCCAGGTCAGCGGCATTATATGTTCTCTTTCTATTTCTCTTTGCTTTCTGAAAATGTGATTTGTTATTAAAAGATTAATCAACAGTGACTTTAGGTCTTATATGCTTAAGTTATAAGTGTCTTTTCTAATCTAATGACGACTGAGTAGAGCGATACTATCAGTTTGGTTACTATCAGTTAGTTATGGAGCTGAACCACAGAGTGTGGTCTGATGTGTATGTTTATTATAGGTTCTCTGATGTCAGTGAACCCAGGAGTTGCGCGTTGGATCAAGGAACTTTTCTGCCATAATGAGCGGGTGGTCTTGAGCGGGGAGTGGTCGCACGGTTTCTTTTCACTCACAGCTGTAGGAGCAACAAATGTGGGATCTATACGCATCTATTTTGACAAGGTTAGAACTTTTTGCCCTGCACTAAAATACAAATATTATTCTTTTTTAGCTTCTGCAGAAGAATGAGTGTTTAAAGGAGTAGCTCCCCCTAATAATAACCCTTTAAAACCTGACATATGAAATAATAGTCAGAAAAATAACATGTTTTGAAATGGAGCAGTTTATTAAACCTTTAGAAAAAGATGGGGGGGGGGCATTTGTGCATTTTTTATGTTGAGTATCATATTTACATTTACATTTATTCATTTAGCTGACGCTTTTATCCAAAGCGACTTACAATTGCTATATATGTCAGAGGTTGCACGCCTCTGGAGCAACTAGGGGTTAAGTGTCTTGCTCAGGGACACATTGGTGTCTCACAGTGGATTCGAACCCGGGTCTCTCACACCAAAGGCATGTGTCTTATCCACTGCGCCATCACCACCCCTATTTGATACATCAGGCTGTTAAGGTTCATATGGTATTGGAGAATATGGAGAATATTTCACAATTTTTATAATTAAAGCTAGTGGTTGACCGATATATCGCCAAGGACGATATATCGGACAATATTTGGCTTTTTTTTAAATATCGGCATTGGCCGATAAGTTTTTCTGTTTGGCCGATGTGTTCGAGGCCGGACTTTTATTTTAACGGCGCTGAGAACGGCAGCGCCTGAGCACTCAGTACTCACATTCTCCCTCTTGTCAAGCCCTTGTTCGCTGTCGTCATTAACAGTTCTGTATAATACGGATAGAATTCTGTCTAATAATCCGATAGAACTGTTAAACAAAGGAATTAAAAGGTATACAAAAAAGTATCTCCGGCGTGTGGGGTTTGGCAGCGGAAAAAAAAAAAGAGTCCTACATTTAAAAAAAAAAAAAAAAACTTGTTGATATCACGTTCGAATTCATGAGTTCGCCTACCAATGGTATGAGAGGAACACACACAGCTTTCACTCTAAACCAAACTAACATTACTAGCCATCAGAAGATTTTGCTCCTATAAACTGCATAATAGCAGAGGAATGGAAAAGAAGCGGCTGCGTCTCGAGCGCGCGACACATTGGAAAAAGCTGCGAGGCGCAATGGTCAAAGATGTCTCTGTAGCGCCATATTTACATAGAAAAGCTATTTAAAAAGCAGCAGAGCTTTGTAAACAGCTCAAAATAATAACGTCATCTCCATAAGAACTATATGATTGCCAGAACAAATCTACCGGTAGTTTTGAAAAGGATTTTAATTTACCAGTAAAGACTGTATGTCTGAAAGGGGCTAAACTCTTCCTCTGCATATGCGCTGAGTTTACATTCATCTGGGAAAACTGCGTCATCTCACTAGGTTTGTAATGTAAATAACAATTTGTTTGCTCGCTAAATAACCCTGTGTATGTGTCCACCCCCCGCAACCCCCCAGCCCTGCTTTAACCCCTGAATCTGCATGACCATCTTTCTTTTGTAGAACATAAAATATTTAGACTAATGTCCAAGCATCTCTTATTGCATATGACAAAAACATATTCTAAGTCTTCTGATGACATACAATACAGTAACTTTGGGAGACAGACTGAAAGTTTAATATTCAAATCTGCATATTCAGTCTTTGCTCTTTGCGTGACCTAAATAACTGTGATATTCTACAGTAGAATACGATCTATGAAAAGCTCCAATACACATTGCAGCAAAACCACTTATTCATATCCTAAAGGCATTTCAGTGTGTCCCAAGCGCTTTGACTCACAGGGTGATTCTCCTCGTTCAAAAGTTCATAGCTGTTTGATTAGAAATATTGTGGTTGTGCAACTATTTTTAAAGCAGTCTGTTGGGTCTGAAGGGCTCCCAGAGACAAGTAGCACCAAAAAAAAAAAATCAGCAACAGACTATACTTTAATCTCTCAATAACATTTCACAAATAAACCCGGATCCTACATAAAAACAGGAACATTAATCACAGAAGGTGATTTGTCCAGCAGTATTGAAATGCACTGCTTTAAAAGCTGTAGCAGCAATTCTTTAAATCAAGCTTCTCGGACAGGCTTTAACAGCGCTGACCATAGTCACTATTAAAAAGCTGAACTAAAATATACATATTTTATATTTATATTAAAACTAACTGAAAATTAAAGGGATAGTTCACCCCAAAAAAAGAAAATTACCTCATGATTTACTCACCCTCAAGCCATCCTAAGTGTATATGACTATTCTTTCAGACAAATATAATCTGAGTTATCTTAAAAATGTCCTGGCTCTTCCCAGCTTTATAATGGCGCTGAGTGGCTGTTGATATTCAATCGTCCAATTGACCATATGCACGGAGCGCTATTTAGAACTTCCAGATAAAGATAAGCCAGCTCGTAATCTTCCGGTGAAGCTCATTTTATATGTGCTACATATGCAGTGGGTATGGAAAGTATTCAGACCCCCTTAAATTTTTCACTCTTTGTTATATTGCAGCCATTTGCTAAAATCATTTAAGTTCTTTTTTTTTTTTTTCTCCTTAATGTACACACAGCACCCCATATTGACAGAAAAACACAGAATTGTTGACATTTTTACAAATTTATTAAAGAAAAACTGAAATATCACATGGTCCTAAGTATTCAGACCCTTTGCTCAGTATTTAGTAGAAGCACCCTTTTGATCTAATACAGCCATGAGTCTTTTTGGGAAAGATGCAACAAGTTTTTCACACCTGGATTTAGGGATCCTCTGCCATTCCTCCTTGCAGATCCTCTCCAGTTCTGTCAGGTTGGATGGTAAACGTTGGTGGACAGCCATTTTTAGGTCTCTCCAGAGATGCTCAATTGGGTATAAGTCAGGGCTCTGGCTGGGCTATTCAAGAACAGTCACGGAGTTGTTGTGAAGCCACTCCTTCGTTATTTTAGCTGTGTGCTTAGGGTCATTGTCTTGTTGGAAGGTAAACCTTCGGCCCAGTCTGAGGTCCTGAGCACTCTGTAGAAGGTTTTCGTCCAGGATATCCCTGTACTTGGCCGCATTCATCTTTCCCTCGATTGCAACCAGTCGTCCTGTCCCTGCAGCTGAAAAACACCCCCACAGCATGATGCTGCCACCACCATGCTTCACTGTTGGGACTGTATTGGACAGGTGATGAGCAGTGCCTGGTTTTCTCCACACATACCGCTTAGAATTAAGGCCAAAAGTTTTATCTTGGTCTCATCAGACCAGAGAATCTTATTTCTCACCATCTTGGAGTCCTTCAGGTGTTTTTTTGTGTCTTGCACTGAGGAGAGGCTTCCGTCGGGCCACTCTGCCATAAAGCCCCGACTGGTGGAGGGCTGCAGTGATGGTTGACTTTCTACAACTTTCTCCCATCTCCCGACTGCATCTCTGGAGCTCAGCCACAGTGATCTTTGGGTTCTTCTTTACCTCTCTCACCAAGGCTCTTCTCCCCCGATAGCTCAGTTTGGCCGGACGGCCAGCTCTAAGAAGGGTTCTGGTCGTCCCAAACGTCATCCATTTAAGGATTACGGAGGCCACTGTGCTCTTAGGAACCTTAAGTACAGCAGACATTTTTTTGTAACCTTGGCCAGGTTACCTTGCCACAATTCTGTCTCTGAGCTCTTCAGGCAGTTCCTTTGACCTCATGATTCTCATTTGCTCTGACATGCACTGTGAGCTGTAAGGTCTTATATAGACAGGTGTGTGGCTTTCCTAATCAAGTCCAGTCAGTATAATCAAACACAGCTGGACTCAAATGAAGGTGTAGAACAATCTCAAGGATGATCTGAAGAAATGGACAGCACCTGAGTTAAATGTATTAGTGTCACAGCAAAGGGTCTGAATACTTAGGACCATGTGATATTTCAGTTTTTCTTTTTTAATAAATCTGCAAAAATGTCAACAATTGTGTTTTTCTGTCAATATGGGGTGCTGTGTGTACATTGAGGAAAAAAAATGAACTTAAATGATTTTAGCAAATGGCTGCAATATAACAAAGAGTGGAAAATTTAAGGGGTTCTGAATACTTTCCGTACCCACTGTAGATAGACTCTCACAGAAACATCTCCTGCCTCATTCTTATCATAAACTGAGAAAAAAATAATAATTGCAACACCGTAAATGATTGCGGAATTAACATACAGTTTCATGTGCTAAATATGCTAAATATTCATATGCTAAAAATGTGTCTCTGCGAAAGACTTTTTAAGATGAAAATGAAATTACCATTATAACCAGAAGATGGCAGTATAGGATCAATCGTTGGCTGCAGCTGCCATTTCAACTTAGTTTTTCACGTCTTTTGATTTATTATAAAATAAATATTTTAACAAATTTAGAACTTTGTCGCAATGAAGTATAAAGTATAGCAAGTGGAGGAAGTCACAAAGTCACAGCCTATAATGCTGAATTATTTAAATACCTATATAGTCAAATACAAATTAAATAAGTTGGTATAACATAATGCATTCAATATTTTGAAACGTTTAGATTTAATTTAATAACTAGGCTGCATGGTTTAGGTTTTATCCAACACAGACCTGTAGTTTTGTTATTCTGAATTTAGTCTGAATCACTTAATGCACAGCTTTATTTTGACATCGGCTCATCAGATGATTCATTCCGTTGGCACTGTCAATCATAGCAATGACTCGCGGCATGATTTAACAGATTCCCTCGCGTAAATTTAACATTCACATTTTGTCATTCCTGAAACGGAATACGTGGACGTTTGGTCATCTTAGACAAACAAAAGTTTTATCCTAATTGTGAATGGATTATGTAGAGAAACCGAGCAAAGGGCGCTCCTCTTACGGCACAGTACACTTGACTGGAAATGACTGAGCTGGCTTATCTACAACCAGGAAGTAACCGTGCATAAGGTCAATTGAAGGCCTGTGTCATCTGCTGGAGCGCCTCTCTCTTATGAACACATGTACGACAGTTAGAGGAAGCTAGAGATTACGGTTTAATGGAAAAAGTGTAGCATGAACGTTCTTCAAAAGATGTAATTTCAGTTTTTATGCAAATGCTTGTTTGTGTACAGTGCGCGTAATGTAAATTTAGTAATCAGCATAGTAAGTGTGCATTGTGTGCACATCCTGATTTGTCTAACTTTGCATTTGTGAACGCTTAACTTGCACATGTGCCTTGAATTTTTTTGCAATAATTAGTTGGTCCACAAAGTAGCAACAATGTGCCAGTCCATTGACGAAAAAGAGACGGAACTACAACAACAAACTACTGGAGACAACATCAACAGACGCCCGAGTTGACGAGTACATGCGTTCGTGGGTTAAGAGATACCTCTTCTATCACTAATATTAACTCTAGGTTAAATGTGCAAAGACATTTTTATCAGCATAACTTCTAGGAAGAAATTGCGCAGATGCTGAGCAACGATGAAACTTTCTAGTGCACGTGTTGACCATATATGTTTGCACTCATTGTCAAATGGGGTATGCTTCGCTTTGTTTAAAATGACTACTTACTGGTGTGTGTGAGAACCGCATGTGTGCATTTAATAATAGAGATTTTTTTGGACTTACACATTCTAAATTTCATTCGTAGGACAAAATATAGAACATTTTCAATGCTCTGTTGACAAGTGAGGGCCCAGTTCTTTTGATTGAAGTATATTGGGGCCTATATCGTTTAATTTCTGAATTGTCGCAGAATCACTCTTGTTGGTGTATGAGATTTTCTCAGCATTAGCAGAATATTGAGCTACACCGCTAAGAGTTGATTTGGCCTCATTCCTAATGGGCCACAATCAGACCACTAGACAGTAGTGGACTTGTGTAACAATGTGGGTTAATGGGTGAGATGAGTGTTTGAAAGTAGATGGTAGTGACACCTGTTTCAGTAACAGGATGCGACCTCAGAATCGTGACCCTGCTTATTTCATAATACCACATTTCTTAAAGTGCGTTTTCCCTAAATCTAATGGATTTGGATTTTATTTGTTTCTTTAAGTGCATGTTTTCCCTAAATCTAATGGATTTGGATTTTATTTGTTTCTTTAAGTGCATGTTTTCCTTAAATCTAATGGATTTGGATTTTATTTGTAATAAAATAGAGAGGTTCCCCATCTGTTATAAGTACCAGATTTGGAATATAGTTGGATTTTTAAAAGGCAAACCATTTGGTTGTAATATAGTTTTTTTTTTTTTTTTCTCTTTAGGAGCTCCGCACCAACAACCCTCGATACAGCAAAGGAACTTACAATGACTTCAGCTATGTTACAAATAACAACCAAGAAGGTGTCAGCATGAGAAAAGGAGAACACCTGGGCGAATTCAACTTGGGCTCCACTATTGTACTGTTATTCGAAGCTCCACAGGGTTTTACCTTCAATTTGAAAGCAGGCCAGAAGATCCGTTTTGGAGAACCTCTTGGGACAATGTAACGCCTACGAGAGGGGAACGGGATCTGATGTTGGACACGCTAATCTGCGTGCAAATGCATTCAGGGTCTCAAAAACTAATACACTCACATTTGCAGAGATGTACTCTGTTTAAACTGAGATACATGTGCGTTCATATGTACTCAATCAACCACCACTGTTGCATTATTGCCATTGGGTTCTCACAGTTGTTTTTTTAGGGTATGTAGGGGTATTTTTTTGTTGATGTTGTAAAATAAGCAAAGCTTAGACCATCACGTTTTAAAGTATTTGTTTACCATGAAATGCCATCCTGAATTTTTTTGGCTCTAAATTATTTTTCTATTTTAAGTAAAACGGTTGTTTTGTTTTTGTGTTAGCCCATATTGCCTTTGGCTTGAGTCAACCTGTGTGAAGGGTTTGAAGAGTTCAGGACTTCCACAGCTAGCTGCAAGCATTGGGAATACATGAGAGGCCATCACTATTTGCTACCTTCATATTTAACAATGCTTATCTTTAAAACCGTTCTCTCCGTCCAACTTTTACTCTTCACGAAGGTGCAAGCCATATTTACAGTAAAATCTTGACCCCATTTATTCACTAAGAGCGAATTTTGGAAAAGACAGGCGACAGGCCGTTGTTCTCTGGCATTGAATTATGCCTTTGCTTGTTGGTCTAGCAGTTAGTTGGGAGATAAATGTTAAGTATTATGCTGTCTCAACTTGATTAGTGCCAAAACACAAGATATATTTTTACTAATACTTTTTTTTTTGTTTTTTTTTTGTTTTTTATATGAATCAAGTTCTTGTGATTTATTATGGCTTATATTTTTCATTCTTGGACCTTTCTTTTATTAACCAGCACCCGGCAAGTTCAACAGACAAGTTCTACACCCTGAGCAAATGAAAAAAGGCCCTCCGGACCCCCTAATCTGGACCACCACGAATGAAGATTAGGGGAAGGACTCTGGAAATTTTACTTTGAATGTGTTGAAAACACTGGGCTTTTCTGTGCACTGGGCAACACTTGTTTTGGAGAAAAGTCTTGTTAATTCAATTCATGTAACATAGACATTAATTTCAAACTACTTCAGAGCGCAAGAAACATGTCATTAATAAATTTTGAAGGTTATTTGAAATGTTGTATAAAATTGTGATATTTGGTATTATCATGTGATAACATCATTGTAATGTTTTGCCTACATTAGCTTTTTCCATAGGGTTTGCAGCTTCTTGACCAGGGAAATTCATGACCCCAAATTTATTTACTATGTATAGTATTTGGCATCTTTCATAACTTTTAAAGATAAAACAGTAAGTGGAATGTTAATATACACCGTTTGTGGTGGATTAGTACAGTAAGCTTCTCAGGACAGTTTGTATATTTATACATGCGGGAATATAAGAAGGATAAATTTGCCCGAGGTTTTTGAGGAAAGTCGTTTATCATTATGTAAGCCTGATTAATAATGAACAAAATCTCAGCGGAATATGGATTAAAATGTCAGAGATGCTTTGAAAGTGCTGAATCAGGAACAGCATCAAGCATTGTGACATGCTATTCTTAATTTAAAATGATTTAATTCTCGTTTAAGATGCGCTGTTTTATTACTTAATATTAATAGTAAGATTGATATTTGTACTTTTAAAAAATAATGTCACCCGCAGGACCCTCAGAAAAAAATATACTTATCGAACACTGAATAGACTACTGTGTGGTGAGAGTTTCATGTAAATCAGGGCGGGTTTAAGCGTCTTCATTGGTCCACTAGTTCTTGATTGACAGCTCCTCAGCCAACCAGTCGAAGAGGGGCGTTGACGTCACTGCAGCTGTCGATGATCAGCGTGAACGGGACCAGGAGAAAATGTTTGTGTCAGCTGGGTAACATCTTTCTATACAGGACACCGTAATATAAACCACAAAAAATACGTTCTATCAATTTACCATTCATAGCTTATCATAGCGTTGTATAATAATTAGGTCAATAAAAAATACGTATTAAAATCGGTTTAGATTAAATGCACGACACCGGCGATGCGTTTTTCTGTGTAACGTTAGCTTGACCAGAAGATGCCAGTAAATTTATCAGTCACACTATGCTTCACTAATTAGAACTCATTAATTGTACCAGTGCACCACAGCATAGGAAACTCTGTTCAACTTTCCTTCTGTCGGTACTGTAGGCTAAAATAAGGTTTCTGAAGGATGAATTTGAAGTATATTATAGTGACTAAACCAATATGAATCTCTTAAGAATCAAGCACAATTCGTCCTAGACAGGGTGTGAAGTCAGGCATGTCCTTTTTGTTTACATTGGTGTATCCCCATGCTATCCTAGCAGCTGCTTTCAATTTACCCTCATTTCCAGGAGCCATATTAACAACTAACGTCTATTAGCTTTACAAAAATCATAACCTTATTTTCAGCCCAAAATACCTGCTCCTTTGTAAAACTGTAGTGTCAACAAAAATGCCAAAATATTTAACAAAAGATTCATTTTGAATTAGATGCAGTATCGTGATGATTTTGCACAATATAGCTAACATATATAAATTAATATAATACATACAGCCTTACATCATACAACACTGAAAACGACAACAACAACAAAAAATGAGTTTGTGAATCTAGCTGAATTGTGAACTCAGCTAAGCTAAATGAATGAATATCGATATTTTAAACCCGTAAAAACTATTTCAAGCTAAGTTTAAATAATAGCAATAGTGCTGTTTGTCTACTCTATACCCTCTCAAGTAAACAGCATTTAGAAGGTAGGCTAGTATCAAAACACAATATAACAAGCCTATCTATTTTAAGCTCATAGTATAAAAGGGTGTAAGCCACTGAACAAAAATAAAATAAAAATTGCGACTTCTTTTCATAGAATATTAACTCGCACTTGAGAGGGAAGAAAATATTATTTATTACAATTACGAGTTTTTATCTCCCCCTACCGACGGTACTGGCAGTCTGCATTGCCATAACATTCATAATACTTATTTCCATTCATTTGTCCTATATTTTCCTCTTACTGTGTTTGGAGTCAGATATTTTCTTTTTTGTTTACATTAGTGTATTCACAAGCTATCCTAACCTTGCATTCAATTTACCTGTTAACAGTTAGTGATGGTTTAAGTGACAATAAGCCTTACAAAAATCACTACACTCATAGTTTCGACCTAAAATAAAACTTACTACAGTAACAGTTGTGATAAAGCTTTATAAATGTAACCACCACTTTTTCAAAAGAAAACTATTGTTAGAATGAGATCCAATATGAATTTATGATTGTTTTGCACAATAACTCTATAGTTAGTATGTTTTTCTTCAAGGGGAATAGTTTGAAAGTAAAGATAAAATATACATTTATAATATGCAAAAGTCTATGGGTAATCAATTTACCAGCATGACAATTGTTTAAATTTACAGTTAGAGTTTCCCTTTGAGTCGTCTATCATCAACTGACGTTTCAAATGTTACGACTCTCTCCCCTATTAACCCTCTGGCATTACGCTGAAAATAAATCTAATTGAAGTTTAACGGTTAATGTCAATATCAATAGATAATGATAACCCTATATACTGGAAATACTGTAGTGCTTGAGATACCAGGTAACAAAGTTTCTTTACTCCTGTAAACTGGCTGATCTGGACTCCACGTGTATTTGTTCCAGGAACTTGCTCTCAGGGCACTACGTCCCAAACCGGTTCCGTTGCTGTCTGATAACACTGCCTTTACTCAGCTAGAAAGAATTTGTCGTCACAGAGACTGACTGAGTCACCTTGTAGAAAATGTTGAGTAAAATGTAAAGTAAAATGAGTTGAAAACAGTTGTTTACAGAGACACAGGTGATTTTATGTATAAAAAATATATTGATCATCGTGCCTAACATATACAGACATCCAAAACATTTTGGTTAGCATATTTGATCATATTTACAATAGTCAGGCTCACAGTTTTATGGCCAAAAAAAAAAACTACCCTAACTACCATAATATTGCTTATAATCATATAATATTAGTACTATAAGGGTTTTATGTTGCACTCTTTGGCAATCCTAGACACAATATGTCAGTGGTATGTCAGTAACCAGAAAAGCTTGTTCAATAGAAACTCGAATGGCAGAACACTCATTCCGCAGTAAAAGTTGACCGTGCCTTTTTGTGTATCCCTTTGAAAAAGAACAAGGGTTCTTCCTCAAGTTTCAGTCACCTGTGTCATATAGTGAAGAGAGCCCACCTCTGTGTGCACCAGTAAAACCTGTTTAACCTCATTATAAATGTATAGAAACACTCCATTAACAACAACAACATTAGTTGAATAACTTATTTTACATAAGTGTATGGGGACAATTGGGTGACGCCAAAATGAAGGGGAGTATCTAAGCATGCCATTGTTTGAGGCACACAAAAGTAAGGCTGCTTTAATGTGGTTCAGTAGGAGCAATCCAGCTGAACTTAACTGTGCCAACTTAACAAAACAATGATGTAATACGAATGTAAATATTTAATATAATAGGTTTCGGTGCAGTCACAGAAGGTCAGCTCTTGTTTTGTCCAAACCGCAGTATGATCTCCAGGTTTATGTAATAGCTAAAGGAGCACAAAAATCCAGTCATTTTAGAACTGCATAGCATTTGGCTTCCAAAATTTGGGAGGTGGAATGGTGGTTTCAAATTGTAAACCCATAATCCTTTGCTTCACAGGGTAAATCTAGTCTCACTTCCTTCTCCGGCAGCGGTAGCAACAGGTGTAGCAGCGTCCCACCTGCTCGTCGCTTTCCCTCACCGTGTAAGCCGGAGGGGGGTTCTGGCTGCCGTTCCTGGCCTCTCCGTAAACTGGCGAGGTGTTGTTCTCGTCTGGGGTTTTGAAGCCGTTGTAGGGGTTTAAGGCAGAGTTGCGGTTGTTGTAGGTGCTCTCCAAGGCCATTGGGTTCATGATGATGGTGCTGGAATCAGCGTTATGCAGTTTGGCACGTGGGATGGTGACATCACCATAGGGGTTCTCAAGAGAGATGTTCATGGTGTCAGGCTGGAGAAGCAAGTCAAAATCGAATAATCAAGAGCCTCAGTTCTGGTTTCAGTCTGTTAAAACTGTGGAAACATAACTGGTCCCAAATATCAGATTTTTTGTGAATATTCCTGGGGAAAGAAAATGTATTTCATTGTATGACAAAACGATTTACAAAAAAACACATTATACAACAAAACCCATTCAAACTAAGAGTCATGACTATTTTGGCGTCCACATCAACGCACAATGTTCTGTTTATTAAAAGTACACTGTTGTTGTGTGATCTCCCGCTTTAAATGCTTGAACTCTTTAAAGTCAGGTGGATTCTGATTGGCTGTCGTTCTGAAAATGATTCAAACCATATCCTTCACCTTTGAGGAAAATGATAACAATTATTAAAACCTTTTATTTATGGTAATCTTCCTTGGTGTGAAAGGGCCTTTAGTTCTGGTTTTACAATTTGATTGGCTGAGCGGATTGCGCATTATTGATGGGGATTCACAGACGTTTTCTGCAAGTCTATTTCAATACACCAGTAGATGGCGACAAGTCTGTCTTTATGAGTGTGTCATTGAATCATTCAAAGACATTAATTAATTCATGAACAAAACAAGTGACTGCTTGTTTTTGGAATAAAACACTTCTGTGACTTTCCCTCTCTTATTGGCTGTGCAAAAACGGACAAAATATTTGGCAAAATTGTAACTAAAATGTAAGTTATTCAATATTAACTAGTTGTTTTTGTACAGTTGTATAAATTAAACCAACATCACATTCCCATGATGTTTGTGGTCTGAATACCAGCAGGCCAGTGATTATATCTGCGTCCTCATACTTATGCTCGGACAACAGCATGATTTTGAATCTGATATTGCTTGAATTAAGTTTTAATTAAGTACTTTTGTAACATTAAGAAGTATATAAATGCTTAGTTGTTTATTGCAACTGTTTTGTTTATTTTTTAAATGATATTCTGAGCCCCTGGGATTCTTATAACCATTTTCTTTTTTTAGACTCAAAGAACTCTCCTTAACTTGTAAAAATAAAAACAAATAACAATTAACTTTTTCCTGTGTCAGTGAATACTTAAATACAGAGAAACTGCTTACCGGCAGAGGCCTGGGGGCGACTTGTCTGGTGGGAATCAGTTTTCAGCTGCACGCTGTTTCTGCTGTGACTTCTGTTCTTCCGTGTTTCCGAAATAAGGTAAGACAAACCTGAGCGACCAGGCTGGAGGGAAAAGGAGGAGGTGGCAATCCAGTCTTGTTTAAACATGGCAGTGTGTATGTAACCCCACCCTTGGATATTCATGTGGTGTGTGTGTTTGTTTTTATATACCGGTGGGGACTTAAACCTGAATACACACAGACTCATGGGGATTTGTGTCACGGTGGGGACCTAAATTGAGGTCCCCATGGGTAAACAAGCTTATAAATCACACAGAATTAAGTTTTTTGAAAATCTAAAAATGCAAACAGTCTCCTGTGAGGGCTAAGTTTAGGTGTAGAGCAATAGAATATACGCTCTGTACAGTAGAAAAACCATTTCTATGAGAGTCCCCACAAGGATTGTGTGTGTGTGTGTGTGTGTGTGTGTGTGTGTGTGTGTGTGTGTGTGTGTGTGTGTGTGTGTGTGTGTGTGTGTGTGTGTGTGTGTGTGTGTGTGTGTGTGTGTGTGTGTGTGTGTGTGTGTGTGTGTGTGTGTGTGTGTGTGTGTGTGTGTGAGAGAGAGAGAGTGAGAGAGAGTTGGGAAGGAGGCTGGTTAGAGTTCTGGAATGCTAATGTTAAATTTACCATTAATATTATAGTATGATGACATGTTGCAGACAAGATACTATTCATCAAATGAACGCCAGATATAGGCCTAGCTACTTTGTCCTGCAGCCAATATTCTAATAAGTCTGTGGATGCTGTTGTGTAAGGTGGTTATGCTTTCTGCAAACATTACATTGCTGGGCATGAGAGGAGTACACAGCCTCTTGTCCACAGCCTTGTTTTAGAATTGACTAAACTACTTCTGAATGGAAAGGGTGCTGCAGCTTTTAAATGCTGAGAGAGAATTTAAAGCTGTCTGTCTGGGTTTGGTTGTTGTTGAAAGAGAAACATGGTACAATATTGCTAACTTTACATCGTCAAATTTTGTTCAGTGATGAGCTAATTGTAATGCCACAAAAGTTGTGAAAATATAGTGTCCTGCCATGTGACATGCTGTGCTTCATCTAAAACTATTTCGCAACATTTTTGTAATTATTTTGTTATTGTCATGCAGCTTTTATGAGCTTAAATTAATTTGAGAGCAAATTTGTACTTTTAAAGGATTCACTCAGAATTGAAAATGATGTGATCAATTACTCATCCTCATGTTACATTAAACCCATTAGACTTTCATTCATCTTCAAATCACAAATTATATATTTTTATTGCAACCTTAGCAGTTTGTCTCTCCATTAAAAGTCCAAGCAAACCAAAACTTTGACTCTTCAAAAAAGTTCATAATCAAATTTATCATATTTGATAAGCTCTATACGTACAGTGTGTGCATTCTGATCAATGTAAATAAAAGTCTAAATTAAATCTGATTAAACCTTGGTTCACATGAATTACTTTTACAATGTCTTTTTGAACTATCAAATGTTTGGTTGCGTGGACTTTTGATGGTGGGACAGAAAACTTTGAAACTAAATTTGAAACAACGTGAAGGTATGAAATTGATAAGAGAATTTTCATTTTGGGTAAAATGTCTATATAGATAGATAGATACACACGCACAGTGACAGTGTCATTGCATTAGATAGCAAAATGTCAAATCAAATGGTGTTCACACAATGTTCAAAATGAAGACAAAAAGTATTGTGACTTTTTGTTTGTCAAACATTAGTGGATGATGTTCATAGTTAAAGTGATGAACTACACCTCACTGACAGAGCAAACAAAAAAAGATATATGACTACCCATGTACTTAGTTTCAAAGAATTTCCTTTGCTTGTAGGTGGTTCGTTTTGTTTGCAGTTACACTTTTACCATATGATTTCCTGTTCAATTGCAATGCTTAGTTATTCTTTGACCAGGTTGTGTTCTGTAAGCATAGATTGTCCTGATGGAATGTCGTCATAGGGTATTCAATATTCAATAACAAAACACAATATCAGTGCACACATACTGGTTCCAACACATTCTTTTCAAGGCCTGAGAATGAGGACATTATTGACTAGCGAGCTAAAAATGGTGCTGCTGGGAGTTTTAAGGTGCATCTGAAATTTTTGAGGGGGTGGCAGGCCCATCTGGACTGAACCAGCTCAGTGTTACATACACACGTGAAATCCACCCCCACCCACATTTATCTCATTTGATGATTGAAGTTAAAAGAATTATAAACAAGGCCGTGTCTGACCAGGTTCTGTTTTCAGAGGTTAAAGAGGTTTGAAAAGAGCTCAAGAGGCACTTCAGACCTCTTTAATCAAAGGTGCCCTAGTAACAGCAAACACAAACATCAGCAACAGAGAGCTAGAGAGGTTACACAGACCAAAACAAAAGAAATTATCAAAAGCATCCATGACTGTTTTTGCACCTCATAGTGCAGCTAACAGCACAAACAAAGCTATTGCTAAAAGAGCAAAAAAACATTGCAGAAAAACATAGACAGTGTTGAACATCATGTACTCATGGCCAGAGAAACAAACCTCTCTTTTCTTGGAAACATAAGAACTACATTTTTACGTTTCTGAAGAAAAAACTGTTGAGATGCTAACATGTTTCTAGGGAGTTTCTGTCCAACTGTTGAGATGCTAACATGTTTCTAGGGAGTTTCTGTCCAACTGTTGAGATGCTAACATGTTTCTTGGGAGTTTCTGTCCAGTTGCTACAGTATGGTGTTCTGACCGGTTTGGTTGCTAGTGGGTTGTGGGAGGTTGATATGCAGTTGCTAAAGTGTTTTCATGGGGTTTTGCTGTGTCCGAAATCGCCCCTATACCCTCAAATAGAGGACTATTTGATGAAATAGCCATTCGTAGTGGTGTCCGAAACCATAATAGATATTAGCGAGGGTACTCTTTCAATCCCATAATGCACTGCAATAACGAGTGTACAACTGATGTAGACACAACGGCTAGTGAATACCCATAATGCACTGTGAGGGTCGTGCCAAATAAATTCCCGCATCTTGCCAGAAGATGCTGCTTGCAGCCGAATCATCCATCAGTCTATTTTCCAAACCCGCTGGACCAATGTGGGTACACCGTAATATCATACAGATATAAATGTATTTTCAATTGATTAGTAAATAATTTCATGACAGTTTATATGCAAGCTTCCATGACAGATATTCCCTGCCAGATATATTTTTTCCCCCGTTACTATTGAATCTGCCAAGTTTTAAATGGTTATTAAACAGCAAGCACAAACTATGCAAGAGTGGCAGCTCTTCCAGTGCACTTAGTTTTTTACTCGCTTGCTCGTTTTTTAGTGGACTAATGAAGGAAATAGTGAATGAGGGTATAACGTGCGATTTTAAACATAGCCCTGGTATTATTATTGGGAGATACCAAGTCCCAGCTCTACCACTGGAGAAAATTCTCTTGTTAAGCAGCAACTTTTTTTTCTGTGTAATCTCTATGAAAATGGCCTCTGATCTCCTTCCCTGTGTTCTTTGTTAACTTTGGATGCTTGCCTAAAAACAGCTTTGGCTCAGGGTGGATGGATGCTATGCAGTTGCTCAAGTGTTTTGAGTTATTTTATAACACGTTGCAGTGTGATTGCTAAGTTGTTGTGGGTGGCTGTAAAGGTGTTGCTATGTCCGGCTGCTAAGTTACAGTGTGTTTACTGTGTGTCTTTATGATATTCCGGTCACTAGACATGGCTTGGGTCTATGAGATTTCCTTTTACACATTTATCATCCACCAGGTCCAACTCTTAAATTATATCACATAGAAGCACACCTCACCTCAACAAGCTAGATAATTCTCATGTTCATAGCTGAATATAAGAATGAACAAAAATAAAATTAGAATATAAACACCAACTGCAAATGGCTCATGATTTCAAACACATTAGCAGCTGGGCCATTTAGTCATGTGACCCAGTGTGGAAACTGTCATGGTATTATGATTTGATTCAAATCCTGTGGCGGTGACCCAAAAAAAGCCAACAGGAACTTATCAGAGACTTGTTCCCTAGTCAAAACATGCAAGTGGCCGAATCACATTCCACACCAAGTAATTCATTGTCTGACTTTCTGTGTGTCATTCTCCTTCTCTCTTTCTCATTCAGTGGGTTTCAGTGACTTGGGTGTGACATTTTTATATTAGCGATGTACTGTAAGTTCATTTGATGTCTTTGAGAATATGACACTTGTAAAAGCAGAACAAAAAGCAGCACGCAATTCATGAACTCCCAAAACAAACAGCGGTAAATTTAAAAAAAAATCAACCAGGAAATAGAAAACAACTTCATCCTTACTGAAATTAGTCAAATAATTTCTCACACTCACAAAAACGAGTTCCTCCTCGCATGGTAGCTTACGTAATTTTGTTTACGTAATTTTTAAAGTTTCCCAAGTTATGACTCTGCAGTGACTTGCTAAATGCAGTTCTCAGAACATTTTTATCCTGTAGTTATTAAACATTATCCATTATAATCAAATGACACACCCAGCTGGTAGAGGCAGGTCTCTCAAGTTCATAAGAGAATCATATTATATACCCACAGCACTACAGGTTAGACTCGCTGGGGGTCACTGAGTCACCACAGTATCCAGCTATATTAGGAGGCAGATCACGTGAGCTCCATTGTCTTCACTGCTGTTGGTACTAGTTGTTGCATAAAGCATTGCATTATTTGCATAAAATTGAACTTCGCTCAACTCATTTTTCCCAAATGGCACATTTGTTGTGGATTTTTGGCTTTGTGGTCCTTGCTTGTGCGTGTCTGTGAAGCCCACGGGACAGTAGGGTGTCCGATTTGTCATTGTATGATTTAGAAACTCACAAGTCCCTCTGCTAAGCACTCATGATGTAAGCTCCATATGATGTTTTGTGATTTTTAGACCTGTAACAGTCATTAATAAAAACTTGTAAAAAATAAATTGCAAATGTGGTTCAAATAAATGTACTTTTTCTAGATATGCCAAGTTCTAAAAAAAAAAAAAAAAAAAAAGAGTAGACTGTAACTGTGAGCATATTTTTAAGTATTTTTTTTTTTAAATGCCTTTGAATATTGTTGTGTAGAGTATGGGGTGATGTCAAAATGGTTGAGAACCATTTGTCTGTGTAATATTACATCACCAAAGTGTGAACTTGGAGGACTGCAAGGGTTGAAAGCAGCATTTGGCCAAAAGGGTTAAAGGTATAGTTAACCCCAAAATTTTAATTCTGTCATTAATTACTCACCGTCATGTTGTTCCAAACCAGAAAGACCTCGTTCATTTTCGAAACACGAATTAAGATATTTTTGATGAAATCCAAGAGCTTTCTGGCCCTACAGTAGACAGCAATGCAACTACCACGTTCAAGGCCCAGAAATGTAGTAAGGACATTGTTAAAATAGTCCATGCGACATCAGTGTTCAACCTTAATTTTATGAAGCTACCAGAATATTTTTTGTGTGCAAAGAAAACAAAAATAACTTTAGTCAAGGATTTCTTGTGCTGATGCAGGAGCCGGCGTTCTGACGTAGAACTTGGATGCTCTGCAGTTTGTTTGAAAGCAGAGGAATGCACAGTTTTGCACACGCATGTGTCATGGTACTGTTGTGAACGCGAGTCAAAGTCTGACACGGAAGAGAAGAAATTGTTGAATAAAGTCGTTATTTTTGTTTTCTTTGTGCACAAGAAGTATTCTTGTTGCTTCATAAAATTAAAGTTGAACCACTGATGTCACATGGACTATTTTAACGGTGACTTTACTGCCTTTCTGGGCCTGGAACGTGGTAATTCTGTTGCTGTCTATATGCAGGGTCAGAATCAGAAAGCTCTTGGATTTCATCAAAAAATCGTAATTTGTGTTCCGAAGATGAATGAAGGTCTTACAGGTTTGGAACAACATGAGGGTGAGTAATTAATGACAGAATTTGAATGACAGAAATGCAACACTTGCGACTTGCCACTTGCATGTACACATTTGGCCAGTTCTTTCGACTGAAATGAACTCTGGTGCACAGGAGCTACAGTATGCTGCCAATTACAGTTCCGTCCAGGGCGTCAGAAGCTCTATCTTGCAGCAGATTTGTGTGTACAAAAACAGAAGAATTCTTAGAACTGTTTTCCTTTGCACATTTTCTAAGCTCTTTGTGAGGTAGCCGGTAAAAATACCACCATATGTACAAGCATTTAATGAGCATTTAGCCCAGCACACAGCAGTTTGGATGTTTGGTAAGTTCACAAAATACACATCATTAAAGCTGTCCAGTCAGGTTATGAACGTATCCTTATGTCTTTTGTTCTGTATCTTTAGGTTTGGTGTTAAAAACGACAGTGTGGACGCTGAGTGAACCAAGGACTAAATGTATCGTTTTCTTCTTGAATCCAGACCAAAACGACCAAAGAACTGAACTACAAGTGTAACCACTCTTACACACCAATTCAACTTTTTTCTCTTTCAACAATGCAGGTTTGCAAAATACAGCAAATTGCAGTCAATGTGAACACACCACTTTAGTCTTGTGTATTTATCCACAGGAAAATAGCTTTATGAACTCTATTAAAATGTTTAAGAAACATTGTAAATATTTAGTGTAGCCAAAGGCTTCTGAGGACTGTGGCGATGTTAGCACACTGGATTCAGTTTCAGAGTGCTTCTAATTACTTTGTCTCGTCGTCCTTTGTCTCATCATATTTAGGGTAGATGGTTAAGGCGGAGTCTAAAACAGTAGTACCACCACAAGTCAAAATAAACTAAAGAGATATTGTTTTAAAAAGAAGGTCCTCATCTTTTTCTGTGTTTACAATATCATGGGATTTACATATGTCATCATTTCTTACCACAACACAACCCTACATGCGAGATAAGGATCAAGAGTGCATGGGAAAGTTGAGATCTCTGTGGTGTCCACCAAGGTGAGTTCCCATGCAAAGACAAACTACACAAAACAAACAGATACATGTGCACACTAAACAGAGGATCGAAAGGACCAATGACGTCTGATCGCCCTCATTGTGCCAGCAGAAGTACATTGTGAACTTGGATTTCTTCATCCACACTGCCAGCATGTGAAATCAGACACGTACAAATATGCTGCAGCAATCGAAACTGCTATTCTGAAGAAAATATTCCATTCTGTCCTTCTCTTATATCACTGCTTAATAATATAGCTTCACCATTTAGAGATGGCAAAGCAAAATAAAATTCTTATAGATGTTTAGTGAGTTACAGTTGACAGCTATGAAGCTCCAGTGTACCTAATGCAATAAGATTTGCTCTGTGCTGTCATCTGCTGGTGTAAAGTATAGGATACATCACTGTAAGAAAGGGGTTTTCAACCCGTTTGACTCTTAAGGTATTTAAACATTTTTGAGATTGGAATAACTTGTGAAATATATATTCACGGTAAGATTTGATTCATTTAAATGACTCTAGTTCTTGAGGTTTCTTTTAAAAACAGGATACCTCATATATCCAAGTTTTTAAGACCAAAGGAACTCAATTTGACTTGACTTGCAAGGTCGACTTGATTGCACAGATACTATTTGAACTGAACTGAGCTGGACGAAAATATCCCTGAATCAATGTTGAAATGACTAACTGGAAAATTGAGTGTTTAGCCGACTATTGTCCTCTTGCACTATCAACACTGTTTTCCTGCTGTAAAGCTGCTTTACTTAAATATCTTATTTAGTTTAAGATATTGTAAGATCCTGATTGGTCAATACAGCATTCCAATATTGATAAAACACACAAGAGTAACGGCCTGAAGTTACGCAACCATTCATTAGCTACTGTATATCACTGTACAGCAGTGATGTCAGACATAGATCTTCTAACTTAATTACATTTAACATTATTATTATTATTATTATTATTAAATTTTTTATGTAGTAAACAATTTTAAAATGCAATAGCCTATTGTTTAAAGTCGTGATTCATGATTATACTTACAATATTACAAACTCTTGTATTAATTAAAAAGTTCACCCAAAAATTGATATTCTGTCATTATTTACCCATGTGTCTGTGTGTGAAGCCAGAGGGCTTTAATGTTGTTTGTTTCCCAGCATTCTTAAAAATACATTTTTATATTTTTCACATTAGGAAGTCATACAGGACTGGACGACATGATGGTGAGAAAATTATGACAATTTTTATTTTACTAAATCTATCTACTTATTTTATTTGTATTTATTAAAAAAACAAAACCTCTTAAAACTAGCCTTCTCAATTCTTTTTATTTGTTTTCTTTTTATTTATTTTTTTAAATGGCCCCTCTAACACAAGCATTTTCTATTATATTTCTATTCTATCTATTCGTTTTCTTTCTATTTATTTATTTCAAAATTAATAATACCTTTCTATGTGTGTACTGTGTTAGACTAAGCAAGACTTGTCACAGCACTATTGCTCTCTTGTTGGTTTTGATTGCTTCCATTGTCCTCATTTGTAAGTCACTTTGAATAAAAGCGTCTGCTAAATAACTAAATGTAAAGGTAGATGTAAATATTTTGGGGTCAACTAGCCCTTGGCCCAAAGTCAGTAATGGTGCTTTCATACCTATTGTTTTGTTTTGTAGTTTAGTACAGCTTGAATTATTGTGGTTAAGCGAATGAGTCAGGGTTTAGATAGTTAGCTTGGTTAACCCCTGCTGGTATGCCATAACCATACCATTCTGTTGTATGGTTCTGTCGCAATTTAAAGAAATTCAAGAACAGATGAGAAACAAAATAGTTGACATATCAGTCTGGAAAGGGTTATAAAGCCATTTCTAAGGCTTTGGGACTCCAGCGAACCACGGTCAGAGCCATTATTTTGGAACAGTGGTGAAACTTCCCAGGAGTGGCTGGCCTACCAAAATTACTCCAAGAGCGCAACGGCGACTCATCCAGGAGGTCATAAAAGAACCCAGAACAACATATGAAGAGCTGCAGGCCTCACTTGCCTCAATTAAGGTCAGTGTTCATGATTCAATAATAAGAAAGAGACTGGGCAAAAACGCCAGGGGAAAAGCCACTGTTGAGCAAAAAAGAACACAAAGGCTCGTCTCGCATTTGCCAAAAAATATCTTGATTATCTCCAAGACCTTTGGGCAAATATTCTGTGGACTGATGCGACAAAAGTTGAACTTTTTGGAAGGTGTGTGTCTCATTACATCTGGCGTAAAACCAACACAGCATTTCATAAAAAGAACATCATACCAACAGTCAAACATGGTGGTGGTAGTGTGATGGTCTGGAGCTGCTTTGCAGCTTCAGGACCTGGACAACTTGCCATAATTGATGGAACTCTATCAGAAAATCCTGAAGGAGAATGTCTGGCCATCAGTTTGTGATCTCAAGCTCAAGCACACTTGGGTTATGCAGCAGGACAATGATCCCACACACTAGCAAGTCTACCTCCGAATGGCTCAAGAAACATAAAATGAAGGTTTTGGAGTGGCCGAGTCAAAATCCGGACTTAAATCCAATTGAAGATGCTGTGGCATGACCCTATACAGTCCTTTCATGCTGCAAAGGGTGGCCCAACCAGTTATTAGATTTAGGGAGCAATTACTTTTTCACATACGGCCAGGAAGGTTTGGACAGCTTTTTTCCCTTAATAAAAGAAATCATCATTTCAAAACTGCATTTTGTATTTACTCGGGTTATCTTTGTGTAATATTAAAATTAGTTTGATGATCTGAATCTTTTAAGTGTGACAAATATGCAAAAAATAAAAAAGACAGGAAGGGGGCAAAAACCTTTTGCAAAAAATAACAGTGATGCATGCTTTCTGGATTCTCTGATTTAATGTCATTTTTTCCCAGTCTGCTGCCTTTGACGTCACTAGACTCAGGACTGTGTGTTCTTGTCATTTCTCAGCTGTGTTAATGTGTAATTTTCTTGATGATCCGAAGTAATTCATCGCATCTCAGATAATCAGCTAAAACCGCCCTAAAGTCCCCCAACATCTAGAGAAACAAGTCACCAGATCTCAGTTACCTTCATTAAATCTAATGTAACTCTAATTTAACTGCACCCCCTTCCACTTCACTTTCTCCTGGTCAATAATAATAGTTATCTGCCAATACAAACATCCCATGTAGCTGCACTATATGGGGGTTGTGAAGGCCTCAGAACTAATTTGGCAGGGAAACCTTGATGACAGACTGTCTGTGGGTGACTAGGCTTGAATTTCAGGCCTGTTTTGTGACTGTAAAGCGATACGCCCTCCTCCCATTCTACTTTCTTGCACCCTAAACATGTCTGATGTCTTTAATTTCATGTTTTTCCACAAAACTAAACCCAAATATTCTCATAAGCCATTGTGTCTGTGGCCCTTTCCTTCGCTCTTGGACTTTCTTAGAACTTTTCCCTTAATGTATGCAATTAAATCATTACTAAATAAGCGAAAATAACAGAGCAGCTAATACCAATATTTTTGAAGATGCATAAATGTGCAACTCTGGACTTATTATTAAAACACCTGCTTAACAACATGCATCTCTCCTCCCACAATGGGTTTTCTTTTTTCAAAAGGGTGGACGTGCAATTGTGTGTGTGTAACGGCATAGGTTCACAGTGACAGGCGGTACTTAAATATTAAAGGCTCTGGGGAAGCACACCATTGTTTGTCCTCCATTTCAGAAAAACAGTTGTGGTTGGTTGAGAGAGAGAGCAAACGGCAACAAAGACGGAGCCCGTGCTGCTAAGAACTGCAAGGACAACTTCAGGGAAGGCAACAGAGGGTGCACTCAAGTGTTAAACTATCTGACAAAGGATGTGAAGCATGGAGAAACCAAGACAGACTGGGCTGTAAAATGTTGACAGAAGTTGGACTTTTGGTACATTAAACATGGATGGAACGGCAAGCGGAACGGCAGAACCTCAAGAGACCGACGGCACACAGAATAGACACAAAGATGAAGTGGACAGGTAGACCCTCTGCATGGAAAATTCATTTTTTGAAGTTAAAGGAAATTGCTTATGTGATATTAAAATAAGACGTATTTGAATTTATGCTTATTTCAAATGCAATTTTAATATAATTAAATTATATTTGCAATTATGAATTCTATTCAATAAACTTTGGTTACTGCTCTCAGTATAAAGAATGAAATTTGACAAATCATGCAAATAAAACTTTTGTCATCAAATATTTCACATAAGTTGATTGAGCACATTGTATGTTTATGGTTATGTTTTGTGTTTGTTTGTAATAAAAAACCACTGTTGAAGGTTAAGAACCCACAGAGTACAGATCTTTTACTATTACATCTTGTGTATACAAATTTCATTGCCGCCGGCCACTAATAGCTAACAGATACAAGCGGCTCGGCTTACACACTTTTTTTAACGGCTGACCTTGTGTATCTGGAGGAGTAAAATATTGTGGGGAAAATGTAAATGATTAGTTTTTGGTTTTATGGCGTTTTTGCAATTTTAACCAGCTGGTTTCAAAGTCATTTTAGTGGTTGTTTGCAGTTGCTTTGATATTTTCAGGAACATTAAGTTTAAATACATTCAAATACTTTTATTGCTGGCTCTGTACTGGAAATTTTAGGCCAGTTATGTTGGCCACAAATAACCAACCATTAGAAAGTCAGCACTGAACATCTCAGGCAAACACACGGAGATGTTTGTATCATATTGAGCTCATTCCGTAGGGTCTTGGATGAGGATGGGCCTGTGTCTGTGGCTCCTGTGGAAGGGGACGTGGAGGCTGGAGCACAGAACTCCAGGGACAGCCGGAAACTGGACTGCATCATCTGCTACAGTGTGTATAATCTGGGAGAGAGACTCCCCCGCAAACTCTACTGTGGTCACACATTCTGCCAGGCCTGTCTGAAGCGGCTGGACACCCTCATCAATGAGCAGGTGGGATTCACGCTACCATCACAAATACCACTAATATCACTGTTTTTGTTTGACCTGTTTATTTCAAAGTGAAAATACAGCAATGTGTACTCAGCTTTTGGTTTGCATGTGGAAATTGCTAATAATATAGCTTTAACAAATTGTAGTCATGCAGATATATCACTGCAATGTAAAAAAAACAAAAAAAAACATCCACTTATTTTAACTTAAAAAGTTCAATTGCTGCCTGACTTCCTGAAGAGATTTTTACTTTCAGATATCGCTTCCACATTTTTAAAATTGTTTCCCAAATGTTAAATTGTTCAAACATCAGCACCTTTTCATTCTATATAGAATGAAAAGGTGAATATAATAATGAGCAATTATATAACTTATGAATATAATAATGAGCAATTATATTAACAACAAATACTAGATTTAGTTAACATCACAACAGTGTCTGCACACAAATTAACAGAAATCCTAGCCTCTTTTTGTTACGATTGTTACAAAAAATATATATTTTTTATGACATTACCTAAATAAATTACTCTTAGTAATTTATATTGTTAAATTGTTCTCAGATCATATTTGCAAAAAGCTGTCATCTTCCATAATAACTTTTACTTTCTAACACAGCTCTTTAAGATGTAGGCTATTTTGTTTAGAGAAGGGAACGCGGAAAATATTGCTGCCAGACTTGCTTTGTTCAGGGGCATTGACTTTTTGTCATCAACCAATGGAATGAGATTGGGAGCGGGACTATGTCTGAATCAATGCAGATGCTTAATAAACATGTTTGAAACATCACTATTTTTGCAGAAAAAAAGAGGGTTTGTTTCTTTATCATTCACCTGATCTGATATATATTTAACATTTTCTTCCTATGAACATTAAAATGTTTTTATGGCTTCTGACAGAATTTTCTGATTTATGGAGTGATAAAGAATTGTAAACCTGGCTGTATCCAATTTTCAGATTTCTGTTCTGGAAAAATGCAAATAACTTAATTAGGCAATGCCTCATTTGCATATTTCAACATTACATCATTAGACTTTTAATACTAAACTGACTTACATGACATCATCAGTCATCTGGGGAAGCTATTCATTTTACCCATTTCACCTGTAGTGTGACTTGAATTATTAGATATTTAATGAATTGATTAATCAAGCGAAGTCTTGGGTTAAAACTCAAACAAAATTAAGCTCGTTTTATAACAATGAACTTTGCACTATTATTGAACTAAAGTGAATCAACACGGCGATGACATGAGCTGAATAATGATCTTATGTAGAGCTGCTGTATAATTAAACTAATTGATTCATTGCAATAAAACTGTTGTTGCTAAACTAAATTAAGCTGAAAATGACAATATTATCTTTTCAGAACGGCTATAAATCTAAAATTAAATTGTAGTGGTTTCAAAACTGAATAACTTTGCAACGTCATTTTCTTGTTTATTACTGTGAAGTTGTTTTGAATGTGTATTATATAAAGCTATATATAAACATGTGATTTGAATTTTTAATTGACGGTTAATACACTGTATAGCACACCACAGCTGAGCAGTGTCAGATGTTTGTAACTGATGTGCTCTTTCCCTTAGATGTGGATCCCCTGTCCACAGTGCCGGCAGAACACTCCTCTACCTCGCGGGGGCGCCACTGGTCTAGACCTAGACCTGGCAGCTTTTCTGGGTGTTAAAGCTGAAGTGGAAAACCAGCGAACCTACAGCCAGAAAGCACCGCTGGAGACCAAGCCCTCCTTTATAAAGCAGCCAATCACAGATCAACCACCCTCAGTATGGGCAAATGTGGCAGTGGCAGAGCATCGCTTCCACAGAAGCCCTTGTTGCAAGCACTGCCTGCTCTGCTGCTGGTGGTGCTAGTTTCACATACATTACGGACAAAAACATTGTACAGTGGAAATCCCACTGTCTGGAAGCCACAGATTCCTTTACAGAATTGCCTGGGACAATAAAATAAATTTTATTTGGATACCCAGTGGATGAGTAACATGTCAAATTCTGCAAACCTCAGTGATTAAAATGGAATAGGATACATGGACATGAGAGACAATTCAAGAATGAACAGATTGGATTTCAGATCTTAGACAATCCATTAGAATAAGAGTTGCTTGTTACAACTCAAACCGTAGGGAACATTTGATTGTATTTCTGTTTTAATTGAACCAAACTGTCAATCAGTTTCTAATTTAAAGATCTCCTTTATCGTTTTCCAGCTCTTTAAAACTAAATTTAAAAAAAATATAAGACAGTAGGACAAAAATTAAAATGCATCAAGATGAACAATCTCATTCCGCCATCCAGAGTTTGAAGGTTCGGTCATAAGAGCAGGTGGCAATGAGCTGTCCGTCAGGTGAAAGGTCAAGCCCCATGACCTTCCCTTCATGACCCGCCAGAGTCTTCAGAGGTGACCAGCCAGGATGAGTCCACACTTTGGCTGTGTTGTCATATGCACCAGTCAGCAAAAAATGCCCATCGTTAGCTAAAAAGAAAAGATTCTGTTAATATTGACACCGCAAAACTGTTACACAAATTTGCAATTTCAGTTGAGGCAAATGACTCATTCACTTTGACAGTCAGTAGACCTATGGACCTACGAAAATCCTATACAATATTTGTTGACCCAAAACCCATGTGACTTTCTTTTGTGGAACACACATATTTTGCTGAATGTCCACAGTGCTTTTTTATTTTGGTAACTTACTGAGGTTACTGAGAAGAGGGTTGAGTAAAGGATGAGTATTTTTATGTTTGAATGAATAAATCTCTCAATGACTGATAATGTCCTCTTGACTTGATTCTTGACTACTTACGTTGGAACTTGACTGAAGACACAAGGTTCTCATGGGCAGGAATTGTGTACATACACCGTCTATGACGAAGGTCCCACACTTTACAGGTGTTATCTCCACTTCCTGTTGCAACGTGAAAGCTGTACAAGGAAGATTTCGGGGTTACTTATGCAATAAAGCTCAAATAGCAGTAAATAGCCTTACTAAATTTTAAATATTAATATGCCCTTTCTTTTACTCACCCGTTTGGCGAGAAATTGATGCTATAAATCTCTTTGTGGTGGCCTTCCAGGAACATGATA